>NC_088385.1:37540000-38165000 GCF_037993035.2 Macaca fascicularis | reverse complement strand
CACCATAGCCCTCTATGGGCTTCCAAATATCACTTTGCCAATTCCACAAGAACTGTCTTAGCGAAAGGCTTCTTGAGGGGAAAGCTGTAACTCTGTGAGATGATTTCACAAAAGACAATGAAATTTCTCAGAACGCTTCTTTCTATTTGTTATCGGAGGATATTTCCTTTGGCCCTATAGTATTCAAAGGGATCCGCAATATCTGTTATCAGATTCCACAGAAATACGGCTAGCAAAGAGATCCACGAAATACAGATGTAACTCTGTGAGTGGAAGTCACACATCACATAGCAGTTTCTCAGAAAGCTTCTTTCCAGTTTTCATCTGAGCATATTTCCTTTCTCACCATAGCCCTCTATGGGCTTCCAAATGTCACATTGCCAATTCCACAAGAACTGTCTTAGCAAAAGGCTTATTGAGGGGAAAGCTGTAACTCTGTGAGATGATTTCACAGAACACAAAGAAGTTTCTCAGAAAGCTTCCTTCTCTTTGTTATCGGAGGATATTTCCTTTGGCCCTATAGCCTTCAAAGGGATCCGAAATATCTGACTCAGATTCCACAGAAATAACGCTAGCAAAGAGATCCATGAAATACAGATGTAATTCTGTGCGTGGAAATCACACATCACAGGCCAGTTTCTCAGAAACTTCTTTCCAGATTTCATCTGAGGATATTTCCTTTTTCAACATAGCCCTCGATGGGTTTCCAAATATCACTTTGCCAATTGCAGAAGAACTGTCTTAGCGAAAGGCTTCTTGAGGGGAAAGCTGTAATTCTGTGCGATGATTTCACAGAACAGAAAGAAGTTTCTCAGAAAGCTTCTTTTTCTTTGTTATTGGAGGATATTTCCTTTGGCCCTATAGTCTTCAATGGGATCCGAAATATCTGTTCTCAGATTACACAGAAATAAGGCTAGCAAAGAGATCCACGAAATACAGATATATATCTGTGAGTGGAACTCACATATCACAGAGCAGTTTCTAAGAAAGCTTCTTTCCAGATTTCATCTGAGGATATTTCCTTTTTCACCATAGCCCTCGATGGGTTTCCAAATATCACTTTGCCAATTGCACAAGAACTGTCTTAGCGAAAGGCTTCTGGAGTGGAAAGCTGTAACTCTGTGAGATGATTTCAGAGAAGACAAAGAAGTTTCTCAGAAAGCTTCTTGCTCTTTGTTATCGGAGGATATTTCCTATGGCCCTGTAGTCTTCAAAAGGATCCGAAATATCTGTTCTCAGATTCCGCAGACATAAGAGTAGCAAAGAGATCCACGAAGCACAGATGTAACTATGTGAGATGAATTAACAGAACACTAAGTAGTTTCTCAGAAAGCTTCTTTCCAGATTTCATCTGAGGATATTTCCTTTGTCACCATAGCCCTCTAAGGGCTTCCAAATATCACATTGCCAATTCCACAAGAACTGTCGTAGCGAAAGACTTCTTGAGGGGAAAGCTGTAACTCTGTGAGATGACATCACAGAACACAAAGAAGTTTCTCAGAAAGCTTCTTTCTCTTTGTTATCGCAGGATAATTCCTTTGGCCCTATAGTCTTCTAAGGGATCCGAAATATCTGTTCTCAGATTCCACAGAAATAAGGCTAGCAAAGAGATCCACGAAATACAAATGTAACTCTGTGAGTGGAAGTCACACATCACATAGCAGTTTCTCAAAGAGCTTCTTTGCTGATTTCATCTGAGGATATTTCCTTTTTCACCAGAGCCCTCTATGGGCTTCCAAATATCACTTCCCCAAATCCACAGGAACTCTCTTAGCAAAGGCGTCTTGAGGAGAAAGCTGCAACTCTGTGAGATGTATTCACAGAACACAAAGAAGTTTCTCAGAAAGCTTCTTTCTCTTTGTTATCGGAGGATATTTCCTTTGGCCCTATAGCCTTCAAAGGTATCCGAATTATCTGTTCTCAGATTCCACAGAAATAAGGCTACCAAAGAGATCCACGAAATACAGATGTAAGTCTGAGATGAATTAACAGAACACTAAGCAGTTTCTCAGAAAGCTTCTTTCCAGATTTCATCTGAGGATATTTCCTTTGTCACCGTAGCCCTCTATGGGCTTCCAAATATCACTTTGCCAATTCCACAAGAACTGTCTTAGCGAAAGGTTTCTTGAAGGGTAACCTGTACCTCTGTGAGATGATTTCACAGAACACAAAGAAGTTTCTCAGAAAGCTTCTTTCTCTTTGTTATCGTTGTATATTTCCTTTGGCCCTAAGGTCTTCAAAGGGATCTGAAATATCTGTGCTCAGATTCCACAGAAATAAGGCTAGCAAAGAGATCTACGAAATACAGATGTAACTCTGTAAGTGGAAGACACTCATCACAGAGCAGTTTCTCAGAAAGCTTCTTTCCAGATTTCGTCTGAGGATATTTAATTTCTCACCATAGCCCTCTATCGGCTTCCAAATATCACTTTGCCAATTCCACAAGAACTATCTTAGCGAAAGGCTTCTAGAGGGGAAAGTTGTAACTCTTTGAGATGATTTCACAGAACACAAAGAAGTTTTTCAGAAACCTTCTTTCTCTTTGTTATCGGAGGATATTTCCTTTGACCCTATAGTCTTCAAAGGGATCCGAAATATCTGTTCTCAGATTCCACAGAAATAAGGCTAGCAAAGAGATCCACGAAATACAGATGTAACTCTGTGAGTGGAAGTCACCCATCACAGAGCAGTTTCTCAGAAATTATCTTTCCAGATTTCATCTGACGATATTTCCTTTTTCACCATAGCCCTCTATGGGCTTCCAAATAAAACTTTGCAAATTCCACAGGAACTCTCTTAGCGAAAGGCTTATTGAGGGGAAAGCTGTAACTCTGTGAGATGATTTCACAGAATACAAAGAAGTTTCTCAGAAAGCTTCTTTCTCTTTGTTATCGGAGGATATTTCCTTTGGCACTATGGTCTTCAAAGGGATCCGAAATATCTGTTCTCAGATTCCACAGAAGTAAGGCTAGCAAAGAGATCCACGAAATACAGATGTAACTCTGTGAGTGAAAGTCACACATCACAGAGCAGTTTCTCAGAAAGCTTCTTTGCAGATTTCATCTGAGGGTATTTCCTTTTTCACCATAGCCCTCTAAGGGCTCCCAAATATCACTTTGCCAATTCCACAAGAACTGTCTTAGCGAAATGCTTCTTGAGGGGAAAGCTGTAACTCTGTGAGATGATTTCACAGAACACAAAGAAGTTTCTCAGAAAGCTTCTTTCTCTTTGTTATCTTAGGAGATTTCCTTTGGCCCTATAGTCTTCAAAAGGATCCGAAATATCTGTTCTCAGATTCCGCAGACATAAGGCTAGCAAAGAGATCCACGAACCACAGATGTAACTCTGTGAGATGAATTAACAGAACACTAAGCAGTTTCTCAGAAAGCTCCTTTCCAGATTTCATCTGAGGATATTTCCTTTTTCACCGTAGCCCTCTATGGGCTTCCTAATATCTCTTTGCCAATTCCACAAGAACTGTCTTAGCGAAAGGCTTCTTGAAGGGAAAGCTGTAACTCTGTGAAATGATTTCACAGAACCCAAAGAAGTTTCTTAGAAAGCTTCTTTCTATTTGTTATCGGGGGATATTTCCTTTGGCCCTATTGTCGTCAAAGGGATCCGAAATATCTGTTCTCAGATACCACAGAAATAAGGCTAGCAAAGAGATCCACGAAATACAGATGTAACTCTGTGAGTGGAAGTCACCCATCACAGAGCAGTTTCTCAGAAATTATCTTTCCAGATTTCATCTGACGATATTTCCTTTTTCACCATAGCCCTCTATGGGCTTCCAAATAAAACTTTGCCAATTCCACAGGAACTCTCTTAGCGAAAGGCTTATTGATGGGAAAGCTGTAACTCTGTGAGATGATTTCACAGAATACAAAGAAGTTTCTCAGAAAGCTTCTTTCTCTTTGTTATCGGAGGATATTTCCTTTGGCACTATAGTCTTCAAAGGGATCCGAAATATCTGTTCTCAGATTCCACAGAAGTAAGGCTAGCAAAGAGATCCACGAAATACAGATGTAACTCTGTGAGTGAAAGTCACACATCACAGAGCAGTTTCTCAGAAAGCTTCTTTGCAGATTTCATCTGAGGGTATTTCCTTTTTCACCATAGCCCTCTAAGGGCTCCCAAATATCACTTTGCCAATTCCACAAGAACTGTCTTAGCGAAATGCTTCTTGAGGGGAAAGCTGTAACTCTGTGAGATGATTTCACAGAACACAAAGAAGTTTCTCAGAAAGCTTCTTTCTCTTTGTTATCTTAGGAGATTTCCTTTGGCCCTATAGTCTTCAAAAGGATCCGAAATATCTGTTCTCAGATTCCGCAGACATAAGGCTAGCAAAGAGATCCACGAACCACAGATGTAACTCTGTGAGATGAATTAATAGAACACTAAGCAGTTTCTCAGAAAGCTCCTTTCCAGATTTCATCTGAGGATATTTCCTTTTTCACCGTAGCCCTCTATGGGCTTCCAAATATCTCTTTGCCAATTCCACAAAAATTGTCTTAGCGAAAGACTTCTTGAAGGGAAAGCTGTAACTCGGTGAGATGATTTCACAGAACACAAAGAAGTTTCTCAGAAAGCTTCTCTCCCTTTGTTATCAGAGGAGAATTCCTTTGGCCCTATAGTCTTCAAAGGGATCCGAAATATCTGTTCTCAGATTCCACAGATATAAGGCTAGCAAAGAGATTCACGAAATACAGATGTAACTCTGTGAGTGGAAATCACACGTCACAGAGCAGTTTCTCAGAAAGCTTCTTTCCAGATTTCATCTGAGCATATTTCCTTTTTCACCATAGCCCTCTATGGGCTTCCAAATATAACTTTGCCAATTCCACAAGAACTGTCTTAGCGAAAGGCTTCTTGAGGTGAAAGCTGTAACTCTGTGAGACGATTTCACAGAACACAAAGAAGTTTCTCAGAAAGCTTCTTTGTCTTTGTTATCGGAGGATATTTCCCTTTGTCCTATAGTCTTCAAAGGGATCGGAAATATCTGTTCTCAGATTCCACAGAAATAAGGCTAGCAAGGGATCCACGAAATACAGATGTAACTCTGTGAGTGGAAGTCACACATCACATAGCAGTTTCTCAGAAATTAACTTTCCAGATTTCATCTGAGGATATTCCCTTTTCACCATAGCCCTCTATGGGCTTCCAAACATCACTTCCCCAAATCCACAGGAACTCTCTTAGCGAAAGGCTTCTTGAGGGGAAAGCTGTAACTCTGTGGGATGATTTCACAGAACGCTAAGAAGTGTCTCAGAAAGCTTCTTTCTCTTTGTTATCGGAGGATATTTCCTTTTGCCCTGTAGCCTTCAAAGGGATCTGAAATATCTGTTTTCAGATTCCACAGAAATAAGGCTAGCAAAGAGATCCACGAAATACAGATGTAAGTCAGTGAGATGAGTTAACAGAACACTAATCAGTTTCTCAGAAAGCTTCTTTCCAGATTTCATCTGAGGATATTTCCTTTGTCACCGTAGCCCTCCATGTGATTCCAAATATCACTTTGCCAATTCCACAAGAACTGTCTTAGGGAAAGGCTTCTTGAGGCGAAAGCTGTAACTCTGTGAGATGATTTCACAGAACACAAAGAAGTTTCTCAGAAAGCTTCTTTCTCTTTGTTATCGGAGGATATTTCCTTTGGCCCTATACTCTTCAAAGGGATCCGAAATATCTGTTCTCAGATTCCACAGAAATAAGGCTAACAAAGAGATCCACGAAATAGAGATGTAACTCTGTGAGTGGAAGTCACACATCACAGAGCAGTTTCTCAGAAAGCTTCTTTGCAGATTTCATCTGAGGGTATTTCCTTTTTCACCATAGCCCTCTAAGGGCTCCCAAATATCACTTTGCCAATTCCACAAGAACTGTCTTAGCGAAATGCTTCTTGAGGGGAAAGCTGTAACTCTGTGAGATGATTTCACAGAACACAAAGAAGTTTCTCAGAAAGCTTCTTTCTCTTTGTTATCAGAGGAGATTTCCTTTGGCCCTAAAGTCTTCAAAAGGATCCGAAATATCTGTTCTCAGATTCCGCAGACATAAGGCTAGCAAAGAGATCTACGAAGCACAGATATAACCCTGTGAGATGAATTAACAGAACACTAAGCAGTTTCTCAGAAAGCTCCTTTCCAGATTTCATCTGAGGATATTTCCTTTTTCACCGTAGCCCTCTATGGGCTTCGAAATATCACTTTGCCAATTCCACAAAAATTGTCTTTGCCAAAGACGTCTTGAAGGGAAAGCTGTAACTCGGTTAGATGATTTCACAGAACACAAAGAAGTTTCTCAGAAAGCTTCTTTCTTTTTGTTATCAGAGGAGATTTCCTTTGGCCCTATAGTCTTCAAAGGGATCCGAAATATCTATTCTCAGATTCCACAGATATAAGGCTAGCAAAGAGATCCACGAAATTCAGATGTAACTCTGTGAGTGGAAATCACACGTCACAGAGCAGTTTCTCAGAAAGCTTCTTTCCAGATTTCATCTGAGCATATTTCCTTTTTCAACATAGCCCTCTATGGGCTTCCAAATATAACTTTACCAATTCCACAAGAACTGACTTAGCGAAAGGCTTCCTGAGGGGAAAGCTGTAACTCTGTGAGATGATTTCACAGAACACAAAGAAGTTTCTCAGAAAGCTTCTTTCTCTTTGTTATCAGAGAATAATTCCTTTGGCCGTATAGGCTTCAAAGGGATCCGAAATATCTGTTCTCAGATTCCACATAAAGAAGGCTAGCAAAGAAATCCACGAAATGCAGATGTAACTCTGTGAGATTAATTAACAGAAAACTACGCAGTTTCTCAGAATGCTTCTTTCCAGATTTCATCTGACGATATTTCCATTTTCACAATATCCCTCTAGGGGTTCCAAATATCACTTTGCCAATTCCACAAGAACTGTCTTAGCGAAAGGCTTCTTGAGGGGAAAGCTGTAACTCTGTGAGACGATTTCACAGAACACAAAGACGTTTCTCAGAAAGCTTCTTTCTCTTTGTTATCGGAGGATATTTCCTTTGGCCCTATAGTATTCAAAGGGATCCGAAATATCTGTTCTCATATTCCACAGAAATAAGGCTAGCAAAGAGATCCACGAAATACAGATGTAACTCTGTGAGTGGAAATCACACATCACAGAGGAGTTTCTCAGAAAGCTTCTTTCCAGATTTCATCTGAGCATATTTCCTATTTCACCATAGCCCTCTATGGGCTTCCAAATATAACTTTGCCAATTCCACAAGAACTGACTTAGCGAAAGGCTTCCTGAGGGTAAAGCTGTAACTCTGTGTGATGATTTCACAGAACACAAAGAAGTTTCTCAGGAAGCTTCTTTCTCTTGGTTATCGGAGGATATTTCCTTTGGCCCTATAATCTTCAAAGGAATCCTAAATGTCTGTTCTCAGATTCCACAGAAATAAGGCTAGCAAAGAGATCCTCGAAATACAGATGTAACTCTGTGAGATGAATTAACACAACACTAAGCAGTTTCTTAGAAACCTTCTTTCCAGATTTCATCTGAGGATATTTGCTTTTTCACAATAGCCCCCTATGGGCTTCCAAATATCACTTTGCTAATTCTACAAGAACTGTCTTAGTGATAGGCGTCTTGAGGGGAAAGCTGTAACTCTGTGAGATGATTTCACAGAACACAAAGAAGTTTTTCAGAAAGCTTCTTTCTCTTTGTTATCGGAGCATATTTCCATTGGCCCTAAGTCTTCAAAGGGATCCGAAATATCTGTTATGGGACTCCACAGAAATAGGGCTAGCAAAGGGATCTAGGAAATACAGATGTAACTCTGTGAGATGAATTAACACAACACTAAGCAGTTTCTCAGAGAGCTTCTTTCCAGATTTCATCTGAGGATATTTCCTTTTTCACCATAGCCCTCTATGGGCTTCCAAATATCACTTTGCCAATTCCACAAGAACTGTCTTAGCGAAAGGCTTCTTGAGGGGAAAGCTGTAACTCTGTGAGATGATTTCACAAAAGACAATGAAATTTCTCAGAAAGCTTCTTTCTATTTGTTATCGGAGGATATTTCCTTTGGCCCTATAGTATTCAAAGGGATCCGCAATATCTGTTATCAGATTCCACAGAAATACGGCTAGCAAAGAGATCCACGAAATACAGATGTAACTCTGTGAGTGGAAGTCACACATCACATAGCAGTTTCTCAGAAAGCTTCTTTCCAGTTTTCATCTGAGCATATTTCCTTTCTCACCATAGCCCTCTATGGGCTTCCAAATGTCACATTGCCAATTCCACAAGAACTGTCTTAGCGAAAGGCTTCTTGAGGGGAAAGCTGTAACTCTGTGAGATGATTTCACAGAACACAAAGAAGTTTCTCAGAAAGCTTCTTTCTCTTTGTTATCGGAGGATATTTCTTTTGGCCCTATAGTCTTCAAAGGGATCCGAAATATCTGTTCTGAGATTCCACAGAAATAAGGCTAGCCAAGAGATCCACGAAATACAGATGTAACTCTGTGAGTGAAAGTCACACATCACAGAGCAGTTTCTCAGAAAGCTTCTTTCCAGACTTCATCTGAGGATATTTCCATTTTCACCATAGCCCTCTATGGGCTTCCAAATATCACTTTACCTATTCCACAAGAGCTGACTTAGCGAAAGGCTTACTGTGGGGAAAGATGTAACTCTGTGTGATCATTTCAAAGAACACAAAGAAGTTTCTCAGAAAGCTTCTTTCTCTTTGTTAATAGAGAATACTTCCTTTGGCCCTATAGTCTTCAAAGGGATCCGAAATATCTGTTCTCAGATTCCACAGAAATAAGGCTAGCAAAGAGATCCACGACATACAGATGTAACTCTGTGAGATGAATTAACAGAACACTAAGCAGTTTCTCAGAAAGCTTCTTTCCAGATTTCATCTGAGGATATTTCCTTTTTCACCATAGCCCTCTATGGGCTTCCAAATATCACTTTGCCAATTCCACAATCACTGTCTTATGGCAAGCTTCTTGAGGGGCAAGCTGTAACTCTGTGAGATGATTTCACAGAACACAAAGAAGTTTCTCAGAAAGCTTCTTTCTCTTTGTCATCGGAGGATATTTCTTTTGGCCCTACAGTCTTCAAAGGGATCCGAAATATCTGTTCTCAGATTCCACAGAAATAAGGCTAGCAAAGAGATCCACGAAATACAGATGTAACTCTGTGAGTGGAAATCACACATCACAGAGCAGTTTCTCAGAAAGCTTCTTTCCAGATTTCCTCTGAGCATATTTCCTTTTTCACCATAGCCCTCTATGAGCTTCCAAATATCACTTTGCCAATTCCACAAGAACTGACTTAGCGAAAGGCTTCCTGTGGGCAAAGCTGTAACTCTGTGAGATGATTTCACAGAACACAAAGAAGTTTCTCAGAAAGCTTCTTTCTCTTTGTTATCAGAAAATACTTCCTTTGGCCCTATAGTCTTCAAAGGGATCCGAAATATCTGTTCTCAGATTCCACAGAAATAATCTAGCAAGGAGATCCACGAAATACAGATGTAACTCTGTGAGATTAATTAACAGAACACTAAGTATTTTCTCAGAAAGCTTCATTCCAGATTTCATCTGAGGATATTTCCTTTTTCACCATAGCTCTCTAAGGGCTTCCAAATATCACTTTGCCAATTCCACAAGAACTGTCTTAGCGAAAGGCGTCTTGAGGGGAAAGCTGTAACTCTGTGAGATGATTTCACAGAACACAAAGACGTTTCACAGAAAGCGTCTTTCTCCTTGTTATCGGAGGAGATTTCCTTTGGCCCTATAGTCTACAAAGGGATCCGAAATATCTGTTCTCAGATTCCAGAGAAATAAGGCTAGCAAAGAGATCCACGAAGTAAAGATGTAACTCTGTGACTAGAAATCACACATCACAGAGCAGTTTCTCAGAAAGCTTCTTTCCAGATTTCATGTGAGTATATTTCCTTTTTCACCATAGCCCTCTATGAGCTTCCAAATATAACTTTGCCAATTCCACAAGAACTGACTTAGCGAAAGGCTTCCTGAGGGGAAGGCTGTACCTCTGTGAGATGATTTCACAGAACACAAAGAAGTTTCTCAGAAAGCTTCTTTCTCTTTGCTATGAGAGAATACTTCCTTTGGCCCTATAGTCTTCAAAGGGATCCGAAATATCTGTTGTCAGATTCCACAGAAATAAGGCTAGCAAAGAGATCCACGAAATACAGATATAACTCTGTGAGTGGAAATCACACATCACAGAGCAGTTTCTCAGAAAGCTTCTTTCCAGATTTCATCTGAGGATATTTCCTTTTTCACCATTGCCCTCTATGGGCTTCCAAGTATCACTTTGCGAATTCCATAAGAACAGGCTTAGCGAGCGGTTTCTTGAGGGGAAAGCTGTAACTCTGTGAGATGATTTCCCCGAACACAAAGAAGTTTATCAGAAAGCTTCTTTCGAGATTTCATCTGAGGATATTTCCCTTTTCACCATAGCCCTCTTTGGGCTTTCAAATATCACTTTGCAAATGCCACAAGAACTGTCTTAGTGAAAAGCTTCTCGAGGGGAAAGCTGTAACTCTGTGAGATGATTTCAGAGAACGCAAGGAAGTTTCTCAGGAAGCTTCTTTCTCTTTGTTATCGGAGGATATTTCCTTTGGCCCTATAATCTTCAAAGGGATCTGAAATATCTGTTCTCAGATTCCACAGAAATAAGGCTAGCAAAGAGATGAATGAAATACAGATATAACACTGTGAGTATAAGTCACCCATCACAAAGCAGTTTCTCACAAAACTTCTCTCCTGTTTTTCTCGGAGGATATTTTCTTTTTAACCATTGCCCTCTTTGGGCTTCCAAATATCACTTTGCGATTTCCACAAGAACAGGCTTAGTGAGCGGCTTCCTCAGGGGAAACCTGTAACTCTGTGAGATGAATTCACTGAACACTAAGCAGTTTCTCAGAAAGCTTTTTCCTGTTTGTTATCGGAGGATATTTCCTTTGGCCCTATAGTCTTCAAAGGATTCCGAAATATCTGTTCTCAGATTCCACAAAAATAAGGCTAGCAAAGAGATCCACGAAATACAGATGTAATTCTGTGAGTGGAAGTCACACATCACAAAGCAGTTTCCCAGAAAGCTTCTTTCCAGTTTTTCTCGGAGGATACTTTCTTTTTCACCATAGCCCTCTAAGGGCTTCCAAATATCACTTTGCGAACTCCACAAGACCAGGCTTAGCGAGCGGCTTCTTGAGGGTAAAGCTGTAACTCTGTTAGATGAATTCACAGAACACTAAGCAGGTTCTCAGAAAGCTTCTTTCCAGAGTTCATCTGAGGATATTTCCTTTTTCACCATAGAACTCTTTGGGCTTCCAAATATCACTTTGCAAATTCCAAAGAACTGTCATAGCGAAAGGCTTCTTAAGGGGAAAGCTGTAACTCTGTGAGATGATTTCACAGAACACAAAGAATTTTCTCAGAAAACTTCTTTCTATTTGTTATCGAACGATATTTCTTTGGCCCTATAGTCTTCAAAGGGATCGGAAATATCTCTTCGCAGATTCCACAGAAATAAGGCTAGGAAAGAGATCCACGAAATACAGATGTAACACTGTGAGTGGAAGTCACCCATCACAAAGCAGTTTCTCAGAAAGCTTCTTTCGTGTTTTTCACTGAGGATATTTTCTTTTTTAACCATAGCCCTCTATGGGCTTCCCAATATCACTTTGCGAATTCCCCAGGAACAAGCTTAGCGAACGGCTTCTTGAGGGGAAAGCTGTAACTCTCTGAGATGAATTCAGAGAACACTAAGCAGTTTCTCAGAAAGCTTCTTTCCAGATTTCATCTGAGGATATTTCCTTTTTCACCATAGCCCTCTATGGGCTTCCAAATATCACTTTGCAAATTCCACAAGAACTGTATTAGCGAAAGACGTCTTGAGGAAAGCTATAACTCTGTGAGATGATTTCACAAAACACAAAGAAGTTTCTCAGAAAGCTTCTTTCTCTTTGTTATCGGAGGATATTTCCTTTGGGCCTATAGTCTTCAAAGGGATCCGAAATATCTGTTCTCAGAGTCCACAGAAATAAGGCTAGCAAAGAGATCCACGAAATACAGATGTAACTCTGTAAGTGGAAGTCACACATCACAAAGCAGTTTCTCAGAAAGCTTCTTTCCAGTTTTTCTCGGAGGATATTTTTTTTTCCCCGTAGCCCTTTATGTGTTTCCAAATATCACTCTGCGAATTCCACAAGAACAGTCTTAGCGAGCGACTTCCTGAGGTGGAAGCTGTAACTCTGTGACATGATTTCACAGAACACTAAGCAGTTTCTCAGAAAGCTTCTTTCCAGATTTCATCTGAGGATATTTCCTTTTTTACCATAGCCCTCTATGGGCTTCCAAATGTCACCTTCAAAATTCCACAAGAACTATCTTAGCGGAAGGATTCTAGAGGGGAAAGCTGTAACTCTGTTTGATGATTTCACAGAACACAAAGAAGTTACTCAGAAAGCTTCTTTCTCTTTGTTATTGGAGGACATTTCCTTTGGCCCCATAGTCTTCAAAGGGATCCGAAATATCTGTTCTCAGATTCCTCAGATATAAGGATAGCAAAGAGATCCACGAAATACAGATGTAATTCTGTGATTGGAAGTCACACATCACAAAGCGGTTTCTCAGAAAGCTTCCTTCAAATTTTTCTCGGAACATATTTTCTTTTTTAACCGTAGCCCTCTATGGGCTTCCAAATATCACTTTGAAAATTCCACAAGAACTGTCTTAGCGAAAGGCTTCTTGAGAGGAAAGCTGTAACTCGCTGAGATGATTTCACAGAACACAAAGAAGTTTCTCAGAAGGGTTCTTTCCCTTTTTTATCGGAGGATATTCCCTTTGGCCCTAGAGTTTTCTAAGGGATCCGAAATATCTGTTCTCATATTCCACAGAAATAAGGCTAGCAAAGAGATCCACGAAATACAGATGTAACTCTGTGAATGGAAGTCACACATCACAAAGCAGTTTCTCAGAAAGCTTCTTTCCTGTTTTTCTCGGAGGATATTTTCTTTCTCACCATAGCCCTCTATGGGCTTCCAAATATCACTTTGCGAATTCCACAAGAACAGGCTTAGCGAGCGTCTTCTTAAGGGAAAATCGGAATCTCTGTAAGATGAATTCACAGAACACTAAGCAGTTTCTCAGAAAGCTTCTTTCCAGATTACATCTCAGGATATTTCTTTTTTCACAGTAGCCCTCTATGGGCTACCAAATATCACTTTGCAAATTCCACATGAACTGTCTTAGCGAAAGGCTTCTTGAGGGGAAAGCTGTAACTCTGTGAGATGAATTCACAGAACACAAAGAAGTTTCTCAGAAAACTTCTTTCTCTTTGTTATCTGAGGATATTTCCTTTGGCCATGTAGTCTTCAAAGGGATCGGAAATATCTGTTCTCAGATTGTACAGAAATAAGCCTAGCAAAGAGATCCACGAAATTCAGATGTAACTCTGTGAGTGGAAGTCACACATCACAAAGCAGTTTCGCAGAAAGCTTCTTTCCAGTTTTTCTCGGAGGATATTTTCTTTTTTAAACATAGCCCTCTATGGGCTTCCAAATATCACTTTGCGAATTCCACAAGAACAGGTTTAGCGAGCGGCTTCTTGAGCGGAAGGCTGTAGCTCTGTGAGATGATTTCACAGAACACAAAGAAGTTTCTCAGAAAGCTTCCTTCTCTTTGTTATCGGGGGATATCCCCTTTGGCCCTATAGTCTTCAAAGGGATCCGAAATATCTGTTCTCAGATTCCACAGAAATAAGTCTAGCAAAGAGATCCACGAAATACAGATGTAACTCTGTGAGTGAAAGTCACACATCACAAAGCAGTTTCTCAGAAAGCTTCTTTCCAGATTTCATCTGAGGATATTGCCTTTTTCACCATAGCCCTCAATGGGCTTCCAAATATCACTTTGCAAATTCCACAAGAACTGTCTTAACGAAAGGCATCATAGGGAAAGCTGTAACTCTGTGAGATGAATTCACAGAACACTAATCAGTTTCTCAGAAAGCTTCTTTCCAGATTTCATCTGAGGATATTTCCTTTTTCACCATAGCCCTCTATGGGCTTCCAAATATCACTTTGCAAATTCCACAAGAACTGTCTTAGCGAAAGGCTTCTTGACGGGATAGCTGTAGCTCTGTAAGATGATTTCACAGAACACAAAGAAGTTTCTCAGAAAGCTTCTTTCTCTTTGATATCGGAGGATATTTCCTTTGGCCCTATAGTCTTCAATGTGATCCGAAATATCTGTTCTCAGATTCCACAGAAATAAGGCTAGCAAAGAGATCCACAAAATACAGATGTAACTCTGTGAGTGGAGGTCACACATCACAAAGCAGTTTCTCAGAAAACTTCTTTCCAGTTTTTCTCGGAGGATATTTTCTTTTTCACGTTAGCCCTCCATGGGCTTCCAAATATCACTTTGCGAATTCCACAAGAACAGGCTTAGCCAGCGACTTCTTGAGGGGAAAGCTGTAACTCTGTGAGCTGAATTCACAGAACACTAAGCAGTTTCTCGGAAAGCTTCTTTCCAGATTTCATCTGAGGATATTGCCTTTTTCACCATAGCCCTCAATGGGCTTCCAAATATCACTTTGCAAATTCCACAAGAACTGTCTTAACGAAAGGCATCATAGGGAAAGCTGTAACTCTGTGAGATGAATTCACAGAACACTAATCAGTTTCTCAGAAAGCTTCTTTCCAGATTTCATCTGAGGATATTTCCTTTTTCACCATAGCCCTCTATGGGCTTCCAAATATCACTTTGCAAATTCCACAAGAACTGTCTTAGCGAAAGGCTTCTTGACGGGATAGCTGTAGCTCTGTAAGATGATTTCACAGAACACAAAGAAGTTTCTCAGAAAGCTTCTTTCTCTTTGTTATCGGAGGATATTTCCTTTGGCCCTATAGTCTTCAATGTGATCCGAAATATCTGTTCTCAGATTCCACAGAAATAAGGCTAGCAAAGAGATCCACAAAATACAGATGTAACTCTCTGAGTGGAGGTCACACATCACAAAGCAGTTTCTCAGAAAACTTCTTTCCAGTTTTTCTCGGAGGATATTTTCTTTTTCACCTTAGCCCTCTATGGCCTTCCAAATATCACTTTGCGAATTCCACAAGAACAGGCTTAGCCAGCGACTTCTTGAGGGGAAAGCTGTAACTCTGTGAGCTGAATTCACAGAACACTAAGCAGTTTCTCGGAAAGCTTCTTTCCAGATTTCATCTGAGGATATTTTGTTTTTCACCATAGCCCACTATGGGCTTCCAAATATCACTTTGCAAATTCCACAAGAACTGTTTTAGCGAAAGGCTTCTTAGGGGAAAGCTGTATCTCTGTGAGATGATTTCACAGAATACAAAGAAGTTTCGCAGGAAGCTTCTTTCTCTTTGTTATCCGAGGATATTTCCTTTGGACCTATATCTTCAAAGGGATCCGAAATATCTGTTCTCAGATTCCACAGAAATAAGGCGAGCAAACATATCCATGAAATACAGATGTAACTCTGTGAGTGGAAGTCTCACATCACCAAGCAGTTTCTCAGAAAACTTCTTTTCGGTTTTTCTCGGAGGATACTTTCTTTTTCACCATAGCCCTCTAGGGGCTTCCAAATACCACTTTGCAAATTCCACACTAACTGTCTTAGCGAAAGGCTTCTTGAGGGGAAAGCTGTAACTGAGTGAGATGATTTCACAGAACACAAAGAAGTTTCTCAGAAAGCTTCTTTCTCTTTGTTATCGGAGGACATTTCTTTGGCCCTATAGTCTTCAAAGGGATCAGAAATATCTGTTCTCAGATTGCACAGAAATAAGACTAGCAAAGAGATCCACGAAATACAGATGTAAATCTGTGAGTGGAGGTCACACATCACAAAGCAGTTTCTCAGAAAGCTTCTTTCCAGTTTTTCTCGGAGAATATTTTCTTTCTCACCATAGCCCTCTATGGGCTTCCAAATATCACTTTGCAAATTCCAAAAGAACGGAATTAGGGAAAGGCTTCTTGAGCGGAAAGCTGTAGCTCTGTGAGTTGATTTCACAGAACACAAAGAAGTTTCTCAGAAAGCTTCGTTCTCTTTGTTATTGGAGGATATTCCCTTTGGCCCTATAGTCTTCTAAGGGATCCGAAATATCTGTTCTCAGATTCCACAGAAATAAATCAAGAAAAGAGATCCACGAAATACAGATGTAACTCTGTGAGTGAAAGTCACACATCACAAAGCAGTTTCTCAGAAAGCTTCTTTCCAGTTTTTCTCGGAGGATATTTTCTTTTTCCCCATACCCCTCTATCGGCTTCCAAATATCACTTTGCGAATTCCACAAGAAAAGGCTTAGCGAGCGGCTTCTTAAGGGGAAAGCGGAAACTCTGTAAGATGAATTCACAGAACACTAAGCAGTTTCTCAGAAAGCTTCTTTCCAGATTTCATCCGAGGATATTTCCTTTTTCACCGTAGCCCTCTAAGGGGTACCAAATATCACTTTGCAAATTCCACAAGAACTATCTTAGCGAAAGGCTTCCTGAGGGGAAAGCTGTAACTCTGTGAGATGATTTCACAGAACACATGGAAGTTTCTCAGAAAACTTCTTTCTCTTTGTTATCTGAGGATATTTCCTTTGGCCATGCAGTCTTCAAAGGGATCGGAAATATCTGTTCTCAGATTGTACAGAAATAAGGCTAGGAAAGAGATCCACGAAATTCAGATGTAATTCTGTGAGTGAAAGTCACACATCACAAAGCAGTTTCTCAGAAAGTTTCTTTCCAGTATTTCTCGGAGGATATTTTCTTTTTCACCATACCCCTCTATCGGCTTCCAAATATCACTTCGCAAATTCCACAAGAACAGGCTTAGCGAGCGTCATCTTGAGGGGAAAGCCGTAACTCTGTGAAATGAATTCACAGAACACTAAGGAGTTTCTCAGAAAGCGTCTTTCCAGATTTCATCTGAGGATATTTCCATTTTCACCAGAGCCCTCTATGGTCTTCCAAATTTCACTTTGCAAATTCCACAAGAACTGTCTTAGCGAAAGGTTTCTTGAGGGGAAAGCTGTAGCTCTGTCAGATGATTTCACAGAACACGAAGAAGTTTCTCATAAAGCTTCTTTCTCTTTGTTATGGGAGGATATTCCCTTTGGCCCTATAGTATTCTAAGAGATCCGAAATATCTGTCCTCAGATTCCACAGAAATAAGGCTAGCAAAGAGATCCACGAAATACAGATGTAACTCTATGAGTGGAGGTCACACATCACAAAGCAGTTTCTCAGGACTCTTCTTTCCACTTTTTCTCGGAGGATATTTTCTTTTCACCTTAGCCCTCTATGGGCTTCCAAATATCACTTTGCGAATTCCACAAGAACAGGCTTAGCTAGCGGCTTCTTGAGGGGAAAGCTGTAACTCTGTGAGATGAATTCACAGAACACTAAGCAGTTTCTCAGAAAGCTTCTTTCCAGATTTCATCTGAGGATATTTCCTTTTTCACCATAGCCCTCTATGGGCTTCCAAATATCACTTTGCAAATTCCACACTAACTGTCTTAGCGAAAGGCTTCTTGAGGGGAAAGATGTAACTCTGTGAGATAATTTCACAGAACACAAAGAAGTTTCTCAGAAACCTTCTTTGTCTTTGTTATCGGAGGATATTTCCTTTGACCCTATAGTCTTCAAAGGGATCAGAAATATCTGTTCTCAGATTGCACAGAAATAAGACTAGCAAAGAGATCCACGAAATACAGATGTAAATCTGTGAGTGGAGGTCACACATCACAAAGCAGTTTCTCAGAAAGCTTCTTTCCAGTTTTTCTCGGAGAATATTTTCTTTTTCACCATAGCCCTCTATGGGCTTCCAAATATCACTTTGCAAATTCCACAAGAACGGAATTAGGGAAAGGCTTCTTGAGCGGAAAGCTGTAGCTCTGTGAGTTGATTTCACAGAACACAAAGAAGTTTCTCAGAAAGCTTCGTTCTCTTTGTTATTGGAGGATATTCCCTTTGGCCCTATAGTCTTCTAAGGGATCCGAAATATCTGTTCTCAGATTCCACAGAAATAAATCAAGAAAAGAGATCCACGAAATACAGATGTAACTCTGTGAGTGAAAGTCACACATCACAAAGCAGTTTCTCAGAAAGCTTCTTTCCAGTTTTTCTCGGAGGATATTTTCTTTTCCACCTTAGAAATCTATGGGCATCCAAATATCACTTTGCAAATTCCACAAGAACAGGCATAGCGAGCAGCTTCTTAAGGGGAAAGCTGTACCTTTGTGAGATGCATTCACAGAACACTAATCAGTTTCTCAGAAAGCTTCTTTCCAGATTTCATCTGAGGATATTTCCTTTTTCACCATAGCGCTCTATGGGCTTTCAAATATCACTTTGCAAATTCCACAAGAACTGTCTTAACGAAAGGCTTCTTGAGTGGAAAGCTGTAACTCTGTAAGATGATTTCACAGAACACAAAGAAGTTTCTCAGAAAGCTTCTTTCTCTTTGTTATCAGAGGATATTTCCTTTGGCCCTATAGTCTTCTAAGGGATCCGAAATATCTGTTTTCAAATTCCACAGAAATAAGTCTAGCAAAGAGATCCTCGAAATACAGATGTAACTCTGTGAGTGAAAGTCACACATCACAAAGCAGTTTCTCCGAAAGCTTCTTTCCAGTATTTCTCGGAGAATATTTTCTTTCTCACCATAGCCCTCTATGAGCTTCCAAATATCACTTTGCAAATTCCACAAGAACGGACTTAGGGAAAGGCTTCTTGAGCGGAAAGCTGTAGCTCTGTGAGTTGATTTCACACAACACAAAGAAGTTTCTCAGAAAGCTTCGTTCTCTTTGTTATCTCAGGATATTTCCTTTGGCCATGTAGTCTTCAAAGGGATCGGAAATATCTGTTCTCAGATTGTACAGAAATAAGTCTAGGAAAGAGATCCACGAAATTCAGATGTAATTCTGTAAGTGAAAGTCACACATCACAAAGCACTTTCTCAGAAAGTTTCTTTCCAGTATTTCTCGGAGGATATTTTGTTTTTCACCATACCCCTCTATCGGCTTCCAAATATCACTTCGCAAATTCCACAAGAACAGGCTTAGCGAGCGTCCTCTTGAGGGGAAAGCCGTAACTCTGTGAAATGAATTCACAGAACACTAAGGAGTTTCTCAGAAAGCGTCTTTGCAGTTTTCATCTGAGGATATTTCCATTTTCACCAGAGCCCTCAATGGTCTTCCAAATTTCACTTTGCAAATTCCACAAGAACTGTCTTAGCGAAAGGTTTCTTGAGGGGAAAGCTGTAGCTCTGTCAGATGATTTCACAGAACACAAAGAAGTTTCTCATAAAGCTTCTTTCTCTTTGTTATGGGAGGATATTCCCTTTGGCCCTATAGTATTCTAAGAGATCCGAAATATCTGTTCTCAGATTCCACAGAAATAAGGCTAGCAAAGAGATCCACGAAATACAGATGTAACTCTTTGAGTGGAGGTCACACATCACAAAACAGTTTCTCAGAAAACTTCTTTCCAGTTTTTCTTGGAGGATATTTCCTTTATCACCTTAGCCCTCTATGGGCTTCCAAATATGACTTTGCGAATTCCACAAGAACAGGCTTAGCGACCGGCTTCTTGAGGGTAAAGCTGTAACTCTGTGAGATGAATCCACAGAACACTAAGAAGTTTCTCAGAAAGCTTCTTTCTCTTTGTTATCGGAGGATATTTCCTTTGGCCCTATAGTCTTCAAAAGGATCGGTAATATCTGTTCTCAGATTCCACAGAAATTAGGCTAGCAAAGAGATCAACGAAATACAGATGCAACTCTGTGAGTGGAGGTCACACATCACAAAGCAGTTTCTCAGAATACTTCTTTCCAGTTTTTCTCGGAGGATATTTTCCTTTTCACCTTAGCCCTCTATGGGCTTCCAAATATCACTTTGCAAATTCCACAAGAACAGGCTCAGCGAGCGTCTTCTTAAGGGAAAAGCTGTAACTCTGGGAGATGAATTCACAGAACACTAAGCAGTTTCTCAGAAAGCTTCTTTCCAGATTTCATCAGAGGATATTTCCTTTTTCACCATAGCCCTCTATGGGCTTCCAAATATCACTTTGCAAATTCCACAAGAACTGTCTTAGCGTAAGGCTTCTTGAGGGGAAAGCTGTAGCTCTGTAAGATGATTTCACAGAACACAAAGAAGTTTCTCAGAAAGCTTCTTTGTCTTTGTTCTCGGAGGATATTTCCTTTGGCCTTATAGTCTTCTAAGGGATCCGAAATATCTGTTCTCAAATTCCACAGAAATAAGTCTAGCAAAGAGATCCACGAAATACAGATGTAACTCTGTGAGTGAAAGTCACACATCACAAAGCAGTTCTCAGAAAACTTCTTTCCAGGATTTCTCAGGATATTTTCTTTTTCACCATACCCCTCTATCGGCTTCCAAATATCACTTTGCGAATTCCACAAAAACAGGCTTAGCGAGCGGCTTTTTCAAGGGAAAGCTGTAACTCTGTGAGATGAATTCACAGAACACTATGAAGTTTCTCAAAAAGCTTCTTTCCAGATTTCATCTGAGGATATTTCCTTTTTCACCATAGCCCTCTATGGGCTTCCAAATATCACTATGCATATTCCACAAGAACCGTATTACCGAAAGGCTTCTTAGGGGAAAGCTGTAACTCTGTGAGATGATTTCACAGAACACAAAGAAGTTTCTCACAAAGCTTCTTTCTCTTTGTTATCGGACGATATTCCCTTTGGCCCTATAGTCTTCTAAGGGATTCGAAATATCTGTTCTCAGATTCCACAGAAAAAAGTCTAGCAAAGAGATCCACGAAATACAGATGTAACTCTGTGAATGGAAGTAACACATCACAATGCAGTTTCTCAGAAAGCTTCTTTCCAGTTTTTCTCGGAGAATACTTTCTTTCTCACCATAACCCTCTATGGGCTTCCAAATATCACTTTGCGAATTACACAAGAACAGGCTTAGCGAGCGGCTTCTTAAGGGGAAAGTGGAATCTCTGTAAGATGAATTCACAGAACACTAAGCAGTTCCTCAGAAAGCTTCTTTCCA
This sequence comes from Macaca fascicularis, assembly GCF_037993035.2. Taxonomy (NCBI): domain Eukaryota; kingdom Metazoa; phylum Chordata; class Mammalia; order Primates; family Cercopithecidae; genus Macaca; species Macaca fascicularis. The sequence goes on along the minus strand of NC_088385.1, from coordinate 38,143,949 downwards.
GATTTCATCTGAGGATATTTCCTTTTTCACCGTAGCCCTCTATGGGCTACCAAATATCACTTTGCAAATTCCACAAGAACTGTCTTAGCGAAAGGCTTCTTGAGGGGAAAGCTGTAACTCTGTGAGATGATTTCACAGAACACAAAGAAGTTTCTCAGAAAACTTCTTTCTCTTTGTTATCTGAGGATATTTCCTTTGGCCAGGTAGTCTTCAAAGGGATCGGAAATATCTGTTCTCAGATTGTACAGAAGTAAGGCTAGCAAAGAGATCCACGAAATTCAGATGTAATTCTGTGAGTGAAAGTCACACATCACAAAGCAGTTTCTCAGAAAGTTTCTTTCCAGTATTTCTCGGAGGATATTTTGTTTTTCACCATACCCCTCTATCGGCTTGCAAATATCACTTCACAAATTCCACAAGAACAGGCTTAGCGAGTGGCCTCTTGAGGGGAAAGCCGTAACTCTGTGAAATGAATTCACAGAACACTAAAGAGTTTCTCAGAAAGCTTCTTTCCAGATTTCATCTGAGGATATTTCCATTTTCACCATAGCCCTCTATGGGCTTCCAAATATCACTTTGCAAATTCCACAAGAACTGCCTATCGAAAGGCTTCTTGAGGGGAAAGCTGTAACTCTGTGAGATGATTTCACAGAACACAAAGAAGTTTCTCAGAAAACTTCTTTATCTTTGTTATCTGAGGATATTTCCTTTGGCCATGTAGTCTTCAAAGGGATCGGAAATATCTGTTCTCAGATTGTACAGAAATAAGCTTAGCAAAGAGTTCCACGAAATTCAGATGTAACTCTGTGAGTGGAAGTCACACATCACAAAGCAGTTTCTCAGAAAACTTCTTTCCGTTTTTTCTCGGAGGATATTTCCTTTTTCACCATAGCCGTCTAGGGGCTTCGAAATATCACTTGGCAAATTCCACACAAACTGTCTTAGCGAGCGGCTTCTTCAGGGGAAAGCTGTAACTCTGTGAGATGATTTCACAGAACACAAACAAGTTTCTCAGAAAGCTTCTTTCTCTTTGTTATCGGAGGATATTTCCTTTGGCCCTATAGTCTTCAAAGGGATCAGAAATATCTGTTCTCAGATTCCACAGAAATTAGGCTAGCAAAGAGATCCAAGAAATACAGATGTAACTCTGTGAGTGGAGGTCACACATCACAAAGCAGTTTCTCAGAATACTTCTTTCCAGTTTTTCTCGGAGGATATTTTCTTTTCCACCTTAGAAATCTATGGGCATCCAAATATCACTTTGCAAATTCCACAAGAACAGGCATAGCGAGCAGCTTCTTAAGGGGAAAGCTGTACCTTTGTGAGATGCATTCACAGAACACTAATCAGTTTCTCAGAAAGCTTCTTTCCAGATTTCATCTGAGGATATTTCCTTTTTCACCATAGCGCTCTATGGGCTTTCAAATATCACTTTGCAAATTCCACAAGAACTGTCTTAACGAAAGGCTTCTTGAGTGGAAAGCTGTAGCTCTGTAAGATGATTTCACAGAACACAAAGAAGTTTCTCAGAAAGCTTCTTTCTCTTTGTTATCAGAGGATATTTCCTTTGGCCCTATAGTCTTCTAAGGGATCCGAAATATCTGTTTTCAAATTCCACAGAAATAAGTCTAGCAAAGAGATCCTCGAAATACAGATGTAACTCTGTGAGTGAAAGTCACACATCACAAAGCAGTTTCTCCGAAAGCTTCTTTCCAGTATTTCTCGGAGAATATTTTCTTTCTCACCATAGCCCTCTATGAGCTTCCAAATATCACTTTGCAAATTCCACAAGAACGGACTTAGGGAAAGGCTTCTTGAGCGGAAAGCTGTAGCTCTGTGAGTTGATTTCACACAACACAAAGAAGTTTCTCAGAAAGCTTCGTTCTCTTTGTTATCTCAGGATATTTCCTTTGGCCATGTAGTCTTCAAAGGGATCGGAAATATCTGTTCTCAGATTGTACAGAAATAAGTCTAGGAAAGAGATCCACGAAATTCAGATGTAATTCTGTAAGTGAAAGTCACACATCACAAAGCACTTTCTCAGAAAGTTTCTTTCCAGTATTTCTCGGAGGATATTTTGTTTTTCACCATACCCCTCTATCGGCTTCCAAATATCACTTCGCAAATTCCACAAGAACAGGCTTAGCGAGCGTCCTCTTGAGGGGAAAGCCGTAACTCTGTGAAATGAATTCACAGAACACTAAGGAGTTTCTCAGAAAGCGTCTTTGCAGTTTTCATCTGAGGATATTTCCATTTTCACCAGAGCCCTCAATGGTCTTCCAAATTTCACTTTGCAAATTCCACAAGAACTGTCTTAGCGAAAGGTTTCTTGAGGGGAAAGCTGTAGCTCTGTCAGATGATTTCACAGAACACAAAGAAGTTTCTCATAAAGCTTCTTTCTCTTTGTTATGGGAGGATATTCCCTTTGGCCCTATAGTATTCTAAGAGATCCGAAATATCTGTTCTCAGATTCCACAGAAATAAGGCTAGCAAAGAGATCCACGAAATACAGATGTAACTCTTTGAGTGGAGGTCACACATCACAAAACAGTTTCTCAGAAAACTTCTTTCCAGTTTTTCTTGGAGGATATTTCCTTTATCACCTTAGCCCTCTATGGGCTTCCAAATATGACTTTGCGAATTCCACAAGAACAGGCTTAGCGACCGGCTTCTTGAGGGTAAAGCTGTAACTCTGTGAGATGAATCCACAGAACACTAAGAAGTTTCTCAGAAAGCTTCTTTCTCTTTGTTATCGGAGGATATTTCCTTTGGCCCTATAGTCTTCAAAAGGATCGGTAATATCTGTTCTCAGATTCCACAGAAATTAGGCTAGCAAAGAGATCAACGAAATACAGATGCAACTCTGTGAGTGGAGGTCACACATCACAAAGCAGTTTCTCAGAATACTTCTTTCCAGTTTTTCTCGGAGGATATTTTCCTTTTCACCTTAGCCCTCTATGGGCTTCCAAATATCACTTTGCAAATTCCACAAGAACAGGCTCAGCGAGCGTCTTCTTAAGGGAAAAGCTGTAACTCTGGGAGATGAATTCACAGAACACTAAGCAGTTTCTCAGAAAGCTTCTTTCCAGATTTCATCAGAGGATATTTCCTTTTTCACCATAGCCCTCTATGGGCTTCCAAATATCACTTTGCAAATTCCACAAGAACTGTCTTAGCGTAAGGCTTCTTGAGGGGAAAGCTGTAGCTCTGTAAGATGATTTCACAGAACACAAAGAAGTTTCTCAGAAAGCTTCTTTGTCTTTGTTCTCGGAGGATATTTCCTTTGGCCTTATAGTCTTCTAAGGGATCCGAAATATCTGTTCTCAAATTCCACAGAAATAAGTCTAGCAAAGAGATCCACGAAATACAGATGTAACTCTGTGAGTGAAAGTCACACATCACAAAGCAGTTCTCAGAAAACTTCTTTCCAGGATTTCTCAGGATATTTTCTTTTTCACCATACCCCTCTATCGGCTTCCAAATATCACTTTGCGAATTCCACAAAAACAGGCTTAGCGAGCGGCTTTTTCAAGGGAAAGCTGTAACTCTGTGAGATGAATTCACAGAACACTATGAAGTTTCTCAAAAAGCTTCTTTCCAGATTTCATCTGAGGATATTTCCTTTTTCACCATAGCCCTCTATGGGCTTCCAAATATCACTATGCATATTCCACAAGAACCGTATTACCGAAAGGCTTCTTAGGGGAAAGCTGTAACTCTGTGAGATGATTTCACAGAACACAAAGAAGTTTCTCACAAAGCTTCTTTCTCTTTGTTATCGGACGATATTCCCTTTGGCCCTATAGTCTTCTAAGGGATTCGAAATATCTGTTCTCAGATTCCACAGAAAAAAGTCTAGCAAAGAGATCCACGAAATACAGATGTAACTCTGTGAATGGAAGTAACACATCACAATGCAGTTTCTCAGAAAGCTTCTTTCCAGTTTTTCTCGGAGAATACTTTCTTTCTCACCATAACCCTCTATGGGCTTCCAAATATCACTTTGCGAATTACACAAGAACAGGCTTAGCGAGCGGCTTCTTAAGGGGAAAGTGGAATCTCTGTAAGATGAATTCACAGAACACTAAGCAGTTCCTCAGAAAGCTTCTTTCCAGATTTCATCTGAGGATATTTCCTTTTTCACCGTAGCCCTCTATGGGCTACCAAATATCACTTTGCAAATTCCACAAGAACTGTCTTAGCGAAAGGCTTCTTGAGGGGAAAGCTGTAACTCTGTGAGATGATTTCACAGAACACAAAGAAGTTTCTCAGAAAACTTCTTTCTCTTTGTTATCTGAGGATATTTCCTTTGGCCAGGTAGTCTTCAAAGGGATCGGAAATATCTGTTCTCAGATTGTACAGAAGTAAGGCTAGCAAAGAGATCCACGAAATTCAGATGTAATTCTGTGAGTGAAAGTCACACATCACAAAGCAGTTTCTCAGAAAGTTTCTTTCCAGTATTTCTCGGAGGATATTTTGTTTTTCACCATACCCCTCTATCGGCTTGCAAATATCACTTCACAAATTCCACAAGAACAGGCTTAGCGAGCGGCCTCTTGAGGGGAAAGCCGTAACTCTGTGAAATGAATTCACAGAACACTAAGGAGTTTCTCAGAAAGCTTCTTTCCAGATTTCATCTGAGGATATTTCCATTTTCACCATAGCCCTCTATGGGCTTCCAAATATCACTTTGCAAATTCCACAAGAACTGCCTATCGAAAGGCTTCTTGAGGGGAAAGCTGTAACTCTGTGAGATGATTTCACAGAACACAAAGAAGTTTCTCAGAAAACTTCTTTATCTTTGTTATCTGAGGATATTTCCTTTGGCCATGTAGTCTTCAAAGGGATCGGAAATATCTGTTCTCAGATTGTACAGAAATAAGCTTAGCAAAGAGTTCCACGAAATTCAGATGTAACTCTGTGAGTGGAAGTCACACATCACAAAGCAGTTTCTCAGAAAACTTCTTTCCGTTTTTTCTCGGAGGATATTTCCTTTTTCACCATAGCCGTCTAGGGGCTTCGAAATATCACTTGGCAAATTCCACACGAACTGTCTTAGCGAGCGGCTTCTTCAGGGGAAAGCTGTAACTCTGTGAGATGATTTCACAGAACACAAACAAGTTTCTCAGAAAGCTTCTTTCTCTTTGTTATCGGAGGATATTTCCTTTGGCCCTATAGTCTTCAAAGGGATCAGAAATATCTGTTCTCAGATTCCACAGAAATTAGGCTAGCAAAGAGATCCAAGAAATACAGATGTAACTCTGTGAGTGGAGGTCACACATCACAAAGCAGTTTCTCAGAAAGTTTCTTTCCAGTATTTCTCGGAGGATATTTTGTTTTTCACCATACCCCTCTATCGGCTTGCAAATATCACTTCACAAATTCCACAAGAACAGGCTTAGCGAGCGGCCTCTTGAGGGGAAAGCCGTAACTCTGTGAAATGAATTCACAGAACACTAAGGAGTTTCTCAGAAAGCTTCTTTCCAGATTTCATCTGAGGATATTTCCATTTTCACCATAGCCCTCTATGGGCTTCCAAATATCACTTTGCAAATTCCACAAGAACTGCCTATCGAAAGGCTTCTTGAGGGGAAAGCTGTAACTCTGTGAGATGATTTCACAGAACACAAAGAAGTTTCTCAGAAAACTTCTTTATCTTTGTTATCTGAGGATATTTCCTTTGGCCATGTAGTCTTCAAAGGGATCGGAAATATCTGTTCTCAGATTGTACAGAAATAAGCTTAGCAAAGAGTTCCACGAAATTCAGATGTAACTCTGTGAGTGGAAGTCACACATCACAAAGCAGTTTCTCAGAAAACTTCTTTCCGTTTTTTCTCGGAGGATATTTCCTTTTTCACCATAGCCGTCTAGGGGCTTCGAAATATCACTTGGCAAATTCCACACGAACTGTCTTAGCGAGCGGCTTCTTCAGGGGAAAGCTGTAACTCTGTGAGATGATTTCACAGAACACAAACAAGTTTCTCAGAAAGCTTCTTTCTCTTTGTTATCGGAGGATATTTCCTTTGGCCCTATAGTCTTCAAAGGGATCAGAAATATCTGTTCTCAGATTCCACAGAAATTAGGCTAGCAAAGAGATCCAAGAAATACAGATGTAACTCTGTGAGTGGAGGTCACACATCACAAAGCAGTTTCTCAGAATACTTCTTTCCAGTTTTTCTCGGAGGATATTTTCTTTTCCACCTTAGAAATCTATGGGCATCCAAATATCACTTTGCAAATTCCACAAGAACAGGCATAGCGAGCAGCTTCTTAAGGGGAAAGCTGTACCTTTGTGAGATGCATTCACAGAACACTAATCAGTTTCTCAGAAAGCTTCTTTCCAGATTTCATCTGAGGATATTTCCTTTTTCACCATAGCGCTCTATGGGCTTTCAAATATCACTTTGCAAATTCCACAAGAACTGTCTTAACGAAAGGCTTCTTGAGTGGAAAGCTGTAGCTCTGTAAGATGATTTCACAGAACACAAAGAAGTTTCTCAGAAAGCTTCTTTCTCTTTGTTATCAGAGGATATTTCCTTTGGCCCTATAGTCTTCTAAGGGATCCGAAATATCTGTTTTCAAATTCCACAGAAATAAGTCTAGCAAAGAGATCCTCGAAATACAGATGTAACTCTGTGAGTGAAAGTCACACATCACAAAGCAGTTTCTCCGAAAGCTTCTTTCCAGTATTTCTCGGAGAATATTTTCTTTCTCACCATAGCCCTCTATGAGCTTCCAAATATCACTTTGCAAATTCCACAAGAACGGACTTAGGGAAAGGCTTCTTGAGCGGAAAGCTGTAGCTCTGTGAGTTGATTTCACACAACACAAAGAAGTTTCTCAGAAAGCTTCGTTCTCTTTGTTATCTCAGGATATTTCCTTTGGCCATGTAGTCTTCAAAGGGATCGGAAATATCTGTTCTCAGATTGTACAGAAATAAGTCTAGGAAAGAGATCCACGAAATTCAGATGTAATTCTGTAAGTGAAAGTCACACATCACAAAGCACTTTCTCAGAAAGTTTCTTTCCAGTATTTCTCGGAGGATATTTTGTTTTTCACCATACCCCTCTATCGGCTTCCAAATATCACTTCGCAAATTCCACAAGAACAGGCTTAGCGAGCGTCCTCTTGAGGGGAAAGCCGTAACTCTGTGAAATGAATTCACAGAACACTAAGGAGTTTCTCAGAAAGCGTCTTTGCAGTTTTCATCTGAGGATATTTCCATTTTCACCAGAGCCCTCAATGGTCTTCCAAATTTCACTTTGCAAATTCCACAAGAACTGTCTTAGCGAAAGGTTTCTTGAGGGGAAAGCTGTAGCTCTGTCAGATGATTTCACAGAACACAAAGAAGTTTCTCATAAAGCTTCTTTCTCTTTGTTATGGGAGGATATTCCCTTTGGCCCTATAGTATTCTAAGAGATCCGAAATATCTGTTCTCAGATTCCACAGAAATAAGGCTAGCAAAGAGATCCACGAAATACAGATGTAACTCTTTGAGTGGAGGTCACACATCACAAAACAGTTTCTCAGAAAACTTCTTTCCAGTTTTTCTTGGAGGATATTTCCTTTATCACCTTAGCCCTCTATGGGCTTCCAAATATGACTTTGCGAATTCCACAAGAACAGGCTTAGCGACCGGCTTCTTGAGGGTAAAGCTGTAACTCTGTGAGATGAATCCACAGAACACTAAGAAGTTTCTCAGAAAGCTTCTTTCTCTTTGTTATCGGAGGATATTTCCTTTGGCCCTATAGTCTTCAAAAGGATCGGTAATATCTGTTCTCAGATTCCACAGAAATTAGGCTAGCAAAGAGATCAACGAAATACAGATGCAACTCTGTGAGTGGAGGTCACACATCACAAAGCAGTTTCTCAGAATACTTCTTTCCAGTTTTTCTCGGAGGATATTTTCCTTTTCACCTTAGCCCTCTATGGGCTTCCAAATATCACTTTGCAAATTCCACAAGAACAGGCTCAGCGAGCGTCTTCTTAAGGGAAAAGCTGTAACTCTGGGAGATGAATTCACAGAACACTAAGCAGTTTCTCAGAAAGCTTCTTTCCAGATTTCATCAGAGGATATTTCCTTTTTCACCATAGCCCTCTATGGGCTTCCAAATATCACTTTGCAAATTCCACAAGAACTGTCTTAGCGTAAGGCTTCTTGAGGGGAAAGCTGTAGCTCTGTAAGATGATTTCACAGAACACAAAGAAGTTTCTCAGAAAGCTTCTTTGTCTTTGTTCTCGGAGGATATTTCCTTTGGCCTTATAGTCTTCTAAGGGATCCGAAATATCTGTTCTCAAATTCCACAGAAATAAGTCTAGCAAAGAGATCCACGAAATACAGATGTAACTCTGTGAGTGAAAGTCACACATCACAAAGCAGTTCTCAGAAAACTTCTTTCCAGGATTTCTCAGGATATTTTCTTTTTCACCATACCCCTCTATCGGCTTCCAAATATCACTTTGCGAATTCCACAAAAACAGGCTTAGCGAGCGGCTTTTTCAAGGGAAAGCTGTAACTCTGTGAGATGAATTCACAGAACACTATGAAGTTTCTCAAAAAGCTTCTTTCCAGATTTCATCTGAGGATATTTCCTTTTTCACCATAGCCCTCTATGGGCTTCCAAATATCACTATGCATATTCCACAAGAACCGTATTACCGAAAGGCTTCTTAGGGGAAAGCTGTAACTCTGTGAGATGATTTCACAGAACACAAAGAAGTTTCTCACAAAGCTTCTTTCTCTTTGTTATCGGACGATATTCCCTTTGGCCCTATAGTCTTCTAAGGGATTCGAAATATCTGTTCTCAGATTCCACAGAAAAAAGTCTAGCAAAGAGATCCACGAAATACAGATGTAACTCTGTGAATGGAAGTAACACATCACAATGCAGTTTCTCAGAAAGCTTCTTTCCAGTTTTTCTCGGAGAATACTTTCTTTCTCACCATAACCCTCTATGGGCTTCCAAATATCACTTTGCGAATTACACAAGAACAGGCTTAGCGAGCGGCTTCTTAAGGGGAAAGTGGAATCTCTGTAAGATGAATTCACAGAACACTAAGCAGTTCCTCAGAAAGCTTCTTTCCAGATTTCATCTGAGGATATTTCCTTTTTCACCGTAGCCCTCTATGGGCTACCAAATATCACTTTGCAAATTCCACAAGAACTGTCTTAGCGAAAGGCTTCTTGAGGGGAAAGCTGTAACTCTGTGAGATGATTTCACAGAACACAAAGAAGTTTCTCAGAAAACTTCTTTCTCTTTGTTGTCTGAGGATATTTCCTTTGGCCAGGTAGTCTTCAAAGGGATCGGAAATATCTGTTCTCAGATTGTACAGAAGTAAGGCTAGCAAAGAGATCCACGAAATTCAGATGTAATTCTGTGAGTGAAAGTCACACATCACAAAGCAGTTTCTCAGAAAGTTTCTTTCCAGTATTTCTCGGAGGATATTTTGTTTTTCACCATACCCCTCTATCGGCTTGCAAATATCACTTCACAAATTCCACAAGAACAGGCTTAGCGAGCGGCCTCTTGAGGGGAAAGCCGTAACTCTGTGAAATGAATTCACAGAACACTAAGGAGTTTCTCAGAAAGCTTCTTTCCAGATTTCATCTGAGGATATTTCCATTTTCACCATAGCCCTCTATGGGCTTCCAAATATCACTTTGCAAATTCCACAAGAACTGCCTATCGAAAGGCTTCTTGAGGGGAAAGCTGTAACTCTGTGAGATGATTTCACAGAACACAAAGAAGTTTCTCAGAAAACTTCTTTATCTTTGTTATCTGAGGATATTTCCTTTGGCCATGTAGTCTTCAAAGGGATCGGAAATATCTGTTCTCAGATTGTACAGAAATAAGCTTAGCAAAGAGTTCCACGAAATTCAGATGTAACTCTGTGAGTGGAAGTCACACATCACAAAGCAGTTTCTCAGAAAACTTCTTTCCGTTTTTTCTCGGAGGATATTTCCTTTTTCACCATAGCCGTCTAGGGGCTTCGAAATATCACTTGGCAAATTCCACACGAACTGTCTTAGCGAGCGGCTTCTTCAGGGGAAAGCTGTAACTCTGTGAGATGATTTCACGGAACACAAACAAGTTTCTCAGAAAGCTTCTTTCTCTTTGTTATCGGAGGATATTTCCTTTGGCCCTATAGTCTTCAAAGGGATCAGAAATATCTGTTCTCAGATTCCACAGAAATTAGGCTAGCAAAGAGATCCAAGAAATACAGATGTAACTCTGTGAGTGGAGGTCACACATCACAAAGCAGTTTCTCAGAAAGTTTCTTTCCAGTATTTCTCGGAGGATATTTTGTTTTTCACCATACCCCTCTATCGGCTTGCAAATATCACTTCACAAATTCCACAAGAACAGGCTTAGCGAGCGGCCTCTTGAGGGGAAAGCCGTAACTCTGTGAAATGAATTCACAGAACACTAAGGAGTTTCTCAGAAAGCTTCTTTCCAGATTTCATCTGAGGATATTTCCATTTTCACCATAGCCCTCTATGGGCTTCCAAATATCACTTTGCAAATTCCACAAGAACTGCCTATCGAAAGGCTTCTTGAGGGGAAAGCTGTAACTCTGTGAGATGATTTCACAGAACACAAAGAAGTTTCTCAGAAAACTTCTTTATCTTTGTTATCTGAGGATATTTCCTTTGGCCATGTAGTCTTCAAAGGGATCGGAAATATCTGTTCTCAGATTGTACAGAAATAAGCTTAGCAAAGAGTTCCACGAAATTCAGATGTAACTCTGTGAGTGGAAGTCACACATCACAAAGCAGTTTCTCAGAAAACTTCTTTCCGTTTTTTCTCGGAGGATATTTCCTTTTTCACCATAGCCGTCTAGGGGCTTCGAAATATCACTTGGCAAATTCCACACGAACTGTCTTAGCGAGCGGCTTCTTCAGGGGAAAGCTGTAACTCTGTGAGATGATTTCACAGAACACAAACAAGTTTCTCAGAAAGCTTCTTTCTCTTTGTTATCGGAGGATATTTCCTTTGGCCCTATAGTCTTCAAAGGGATCAGAAATATCTGTTCTCAGATTCCACAGAAATTAGGCTAGCAAAGAGATCCAAGAAATACAGATGTAACTCTGTGAGTGGAGGTCACACATCACAAAGCAGTTTCTCAGAATACTTCTTTCCAGTTTTTCTCGGAGGATATTTTCTTTTCCACCTTAGAAATCTATGGGCATCCAAATATCACTTTGCAAATTCCACAAGAACAGGCATAGCGAGCAGCTTCTTAAGGGGAAAGCTGTACCTTTGTGAGATGCATTCACAGAACACTAATCAGTTTCTCAGAAAGCTTCTTTCCAGATTTCATCTGAGGATATTTCCTTTTTCACCATAGCGCTCTATGGGCTTTCAAATATCACTTTGCAAATTCCACAAGAACTGTCTTAACGAAAGGCTTCTTGAGTGGAAAGCTGTAGCTCTGTAAGATGATTTCACAGAACACAAAGAAGTTTCTCAGAAAGCTTCTTTCTCTTTGTTATCAGAGGATATTTCCTTTGGCCCTATAGTCTTCTAAGGGATCCGAAATATCTGTTTTCAAATTCCACAGAAATAAGTCTAGCAAAGAGATCCTCGAAATACAGATGTAACTCTGTGAGTGAAAGTCACACATCACAAAGCAGTTTCTCCGAAAGCTTCTTTCCAGTATTTCTCGGAGAATATTTTCTTTCTCACCATAGCCCTCTATGAGCTTCCAAATATCACTTTGCAAATTCCACAAGAACGGACTTAGGGAAAGGCTTCTTGAGCGGAAAGCTGTAGCTCTGTGAGTTGATTTCACACAACACAAAGAAGTTTCTCAGAAAGCTTCGTTCTCTTTGTTATCTCAGGATATTTCCTTTGGCCATGTAGTCTTCAAAGGGATCGGAAATATCTGTTCTCAGATTGTACAGAAATAAGTCTAGGAAAGAGATCCACGAAATTCAGATGTAATTCTGTAAGTGAAAGTCACACATCACAAAGCACTTTCTCAGAAAGTTTCTTTCCAGTATTTCTCGGAGGATATTTTGTTTTTCACCATACCCCTCTATCGGCTTCCAAATATCACTTCGCAAATTCCACAAGAACAGGCTTAGCGAGCGTCCTCTTGAGGGGAAAGCCGTAACTCTGTGAAATGAATTCACAGAACACTAAGGAGTTTCTCAGAAAGCGTCTTTGCAGTTTTCATCTGAGGATATTTCCATTTTCACCAGAGCCCTCAATGGTCTTCCAAATTTCACTTTGCAAATTCCACAAGAACTGTCTTAGCGAAAGGTTTCTTGAGGGGAAAGCTGTAGCTCTGTCAGATGATTTCACAGAACACAAAGAAGTTTCTCATAAAGCTTCTTTCTCTTTGTTATGGGAGGATATTCCCTTTAGCCCTATAGTATTCTAAGAGATCCGAAATATCTGTTCTCAGATTCCACAGAAATAAGGCTAGCAAAGAGATCCACGAAATACAGATGTAACTCTTTGAGTGGAGGTCACACATCACAAAACAGTTTCTCAGAAAACTTCTTTCCAGTTTTTCTTGGAGGATATTTCCTTTATCACCTTAGCCCTCTATGGGCTTCCAAATATGACTTTGCGAATTCCACAAGAACAGGCTTAGCGACCGGCTTCTTGAGGGTAAAGCTGTAACTCTGTGAGATGAATCCACAGAACACTAAGAAGTTTCTCAGAAAGCTTCTTTCTCTTTGTTATCGGAGGATATTTCCTTTGGCCCTATAGTCTTCAAAAGGATCGGTAATATCTGTTCTCAGATTCCACAGAAATTAGGCTAGCAAAGAGATCAACGAAATACAGATGCAACTCTGTGAGTGGAGGTCACACATCACAAAGCAGTTTCTCAGAATACTTCTTTCCAGTTTTTCTCGGAGGATATTTTCCTTTTCACCTTAGCCCTCTATGGGCTTCCAAATATCACTTTGCAAATTCCACAAGAACAGGCTCAGCGAGCGTCTTCTTAAGGGAAAAGCTGTAACTCTGGGAGATGAATTCACAGAACACTAAGCAGTTTCTCAGAAAGCTTCTTTCCAGATTTCATCAGAGGATATTTCCTTTTTCACCATAGCCCTCTATGGGCTTCCAAATATCACTTTGCAAATTCCACAAGAACTGTCTTAGCGTAAGGCTTCTTGAGGGGAAAGCTGTAGCTCTGTAAGATGATTTCACAGAACACAAAGAAGTTTCTCAGAAAGCTTCTTTGTCTTTGTTCTCGGAGGATATTTCCTTTGGCCTTATAGTCTTCTAAGGGATCCGAAATATCTGTTCTCAAATTCCACAGAAATAAGTCTAGCAAAGAGATCCACGAAATACAGATGTAACTCTGTGAGTGAAAGTCACACATCACAAAGCAGTTCTCAGAAAACTTCTTTCCAGGATTTCTCAGGATATTTTCTTTTTCACCATACCCCTCTATCGGCTTCCAAATATCACTTTGCGAATTCCACAAAAACAGGCTTAGCGAGCGGCTTTTTCAAGGGAAAGCTGTAACTCTGTGAGATGAATTCACAGAACACTATGAAGTTTCTCAAAAAGCTTCTTTCCAGATTTCATCTGAGGATATTTCCTTTTTCACCATAGCCCTCTATGGGCTTCCAAATATCACTATGCATATTCCACAAGAACCGTATTACCGAAAGGCTTCTTAGGGGAAAGCTGTAACTCTGTGAGATGATTTCACAGAACACAAAGAAGTTTCTCACAAAGCTTCTTTCTCTTTGTTATCGGATGATATTCCCTTTGGCCCTATAGTCTTCTAAGGGATTCGAAATATCTGTTCTCAGATTCCACAGAAAAAAGTCTAGCAAAGAGATCCACGAAATACAGATGTAACTCTGTGAATGGAAGTAACACATCACAATGCAGTTTCTCAGAAAGCTTCTTTCCAGTTTTTCTCGGAGAATACTTTCTTTCTCACCATAACCCTCTATGGGCTTCCAAATATCACTTTGCGAATTACACAAGAACAGGCTTAGCGAGCGGCTTCTTAAGGGGAAAGTGGAATCTCTGTAAGATGAATTCACAGAACACTAAGCAGTTCCTCAGAAAGCTTCTTTCCAGATTTCATCTGAGGATATTTCCTTTTTCACCGTAGCCCTCTATGGGCTACCAAATATCACTTTGCAAATTCCACAAGAACTGTCTTAGCGAAAGGCTTCTTGAGGGGAAAGCTGTAACTCTGTGAGATGATTTCACAGAACACAAAGAAGTTTCTCAGAAAACTTCTTTCTCTTTGTTATCTGAGGATATTTCCTTTGGCCAGGTAGTCTTCAAAGGGATCGGAAATATCTGTTCTCAGATTGTACAGAAGTAAGGCTAGCAAAGAGATCCACGAAATTCAGATGTAATTCTGTGAGTGAAAGTCACACATCACAAAGCAGTTTCTCAGAAAGTTTCTTTCCAGTATTTCTCGGAGGATATTTTGTTTTTCACCATACCCCTCTATCGGCTTGCAAATATCACTTCACAAATTCCACAAGAACAGGCTTAGCGAGCGGCCTCTTGAGGGGAAAGCCGTAACTCTGTGAAATGAATTCACAGAACACTAAGGAGTTTCTCAGAAAGCTTCTTTCCAGATTTCATCTGAGGATATTTCCATTTTCACCATAGCCCTCTATGGGCTTCCAAATATCACTTTGCAAATTCCACAAGAACTGCCTATCGAAAGGCTTCTTGAGGGGAAAGCTGTAACTCTGTGAGATGATTTCACAGAACACAAAGAAGTTTCTCAGAAAACTTCTTTATCTTTGTTATCTGAGGATATTTCCTTTGGCCATGTAGTCTTCAAAGGGATCGGAAATATCTGTTCTCAGATTGTACAGAAATAAGCTTAGCAAAGAGTTCCACGAAATTCAGATGTAACTCTGTGAGTGGAAGTCACACATCACAAAGCAGTTTCTCAGAAAACTTCTTTCCGTTTTTTCTCGGAGGATATTTCCTTTTTCACCATAGCCGTCTAGGGGCTTCGAAATATCACTTGGCAAATTCCACACGAACTGTCTTAGCGAGCGGCTTCTTCAGGGGAAAGCTGTAACTCTGTGAGATGATTTCACAGAACACAAACAAGTTTCTCAGAAAGCTTCTTTCTCTTTGTTATCGGAGGATATTTCCTTTGGCCCTATAGTCTTCAAAGGGATCAGAAATATCTGTTCTCAGATTCCACAGAAATTAGGCTAGCAAAGAGATCCAAGAAATACAGATGTAACTCTGTGAGTGGAGGTCACACATCACAAAGCAGTTTCTCAGAATACTTCTTTCCAGTTTTTCTCGGAGGATATTTTCTTTTCCACCTTAGAAATCTATGGGCATCCAAATATCACTTTGCAAATTCCACAAGAACAGGCATAGCGAGCAGCTTCTTAAGGGGAAAGCTGTACCTTTGTGAGATGCATTCACAGAACACTAATCAGTTTCTCAGAAAGCTTCTTTCCAGATTTCATCTGAGGATATTTCCTTTTTCACCATAGCGCTCTATGGGCTTTCAAATATCACTTTGCAAATTCCACAAGAACTGTCTTAACGAAAGGCTTCTTGAGTGGAAAGCTGTAACTCTGTAAGATGATTTCACAGAACACAAAGAAGTTTCTCAGAAAGCTTCTTTCTCTTTGTTATCAGAGGATATTTCCTTTGGCCCTATAGTCTTCTAAGGGATCCGAAATATCTGTTTTCAAATTCCACAGAAATAAGTCTAGCAAAGAGATCCTCGAAATACAGATGTAACTCTGTGAGTGAAAGTCACACATCACAAAGCAGTTTCTCCGAAAGCTTCTTTCCAGTATTTCTCGGAGAATATTTTCTTTCTCACCATAGCCCTCTATGAGCTTCCAAATATCACTTTGCAAATTCCACAAGAACGGACTTAGGGAAAGGCTTCTTGAGCGGAAAGCTGTAGCTCTGTGAGTTGATTTCACACAACACAAAGAAGTTTCTCAGAAAGCTTCGTTCTCTTTGTTATCTCAGGATATTTCCTTTGGCCATGTAGTCTTCAAAGGGATCGGAAATATCTGTTCTCAGATTGTACAGAAATAAGTCTAGGAAAGAGATCCACGAAATTCAGATGTAATTCTGTAAGTGAAAGTCACACATCACAAAGCACTTTCTCAGAAAGTTTCTTTCCAGTATTTCTCGGAGGATATTTTGTTTTTCACCATACCCCTCTATCGGCTTCCAAATATCACTTCGCAAATTCCACAAGAACAGGCTTAGCGAGCGTCCTCTTGAGGGGAAAGCCGTAACTCTGTGAAATGAATTCACAGAACACTAAGGAGTTTCTCAGAAAGCGTCTTTGCAGTTTTCATCTGAGGATATTTCCATTTTCACCAGAGCCCTCAATGGTCTTCCAAATTTCACTTTGCAAATTCCACAAGAACTGTCTTAGCGAAAGGTTTCTTGAGGGGAAAGCTGTAGCTCTGTCAGATGATTTCACAGAACACAAAGAAGTTTCTCATAAAGCTTCTTTCTCTTTGTTATGGGAGGATATTCCCTTTGGCCCTATAGTATTCTAAGAGATCCGAAATATCTGTTCTCAGATTCCACAGAAATAAGGCTAGCAAAGAGATCCACGAAATACAGATGTAACTCTTTGAGTGGAGGTCACACATCACAAAACAGTTTCCCAGAAAACTTCTTTCCAGTTTTTCTTGGAGGATATTTCCTTTATCACCTTAGCCCTCTATGGGCTTCCATATATGACTTTGCGAATTCCACAAGAACAGGCTTAGCGACCGGCTTCTTGAGGGTAAAGCTGTAACTCTGTGAGATGAATCCACAGAACACTAAGAAGTTTCTCAGAAAGCTTCTTTCTCTTTGTTATCGGAGGATATTTCCTTTGGCCCTATAGACTTCAAAAGGATCGGTAATATCTGTTCTCAGATTCCACAGAAATTAGGCTAGCAAAGAGATCAACGAAATACAGATGCAACTCTGTGAGTGGAGGTCACACATCACAAAGCAGTTTCTCAGAATACTTCTTTCCAGTTTTTCTCGGAGGATATTTTCCTTTTCACCTTAGCCCTCTATGGGCTTCCAAATATCACTTTGCAAATTCCACAAGAACAGGCTCAGCGAGCGTCTTCTTAAGGGAAAAGCTGTAACTCTTGGAGATGAATTCACAGAACACTAAGCAGTTTCTCAGAAAGCTTCTTTCCAGATTTCATCAGAGGATATTTCCTTTTTCACCATAGCCCTCTATGGGCTTCCAAATATCACTTTGCAAATTCCACAAGAACTGTCTTAGCGTAAGGCTTCTTGAGGGGAAAGCTGTAGCTCTGTAAGATGATTTCACAGAACACAAAGAAGTTTCTCAGAAAGCTTCTTTGTCTTTGTTCTCGGAGGATATTTCCTTTGGCCTTATAGTCTTCTAAGGGATCCGAAATATCTGTTCTCAAATTCCACAGAAATAAGTCTAGCAAAGAGATCCACGAAATACAGATGTAACTCTGTGAGTGAAAGTCACACATCACAAAGCAGTTCTCAGAAAACTTCTTTCCAGGATTTCTCAGGATATTTTCTTTTTCACCATACCCCTCTATCGGCTTCCAAATATCACTTTGCGAATTCCACAAAAACAGGCTTAGCGAGCGGCTTTTTCAAGGGAAAGCTGTAACTCTGTGAGATGAATTCACAGAACACTATGAAGTTTCTCAAAAAGCTTCTTTCCAGATTTCATCTGAGGATATTTCCTTTTTCACCATAGCCCTCTATGGTCTTCCAAATATCACTATGCATATTCCACAAGAACCGTATTACCGAAAGGCTTCTTAGGGGAAAGCTGTAACTCTGTGAGATGATTTCACAGAACACAAAGAAGTTTCTCACAAAGCTTCTTTCTCTTTGTTATCGGACGATATTCCCTTTGGCCCTATAGTCTTCTAAGGGATTCGAAATATCTGTTCTCAGATTCCACAGAAAAAAGTCTAGCAAAGAGATCCACGAAATACAGATGTAACTCTGTGAATGGAAGTAACACATCACAATGCAGTTTCTCAGAAAGCTTCTTTCCAGTTTTTCTCGGAGAATACTTTCTTTCTCACCATAACCCTCTATGGGCTTCCAAATATCACTTTGCGAATTACACAAGAACAGGCTTAGCGAGCGGCTTCTTAAGGGGAAAGTGGAATCTCTGTAAGATGAATTCACAGAACACTAAGCAGTTCCTCAGAAAGCTTCTTTCCAGATTTCATCTGAGGATATTTCCTTTTTCACCGTAGCCCTCTATGGGCTACCAAATATCACTTTGCAAATTCCACAAGAACTGTCTTAGCGAAAGGCTTCTTGAGGGGAAAGCTGTAACTCTGTGAGATGATTTCACAGAACACAAAGAAGTTTCTCAGAAAACTTCTTTCTCTTTGTTATCTGAGGATATTTCCTTTGGCCAGGTAGTCTTCAAAGGGATCGGAAATATCTGTTCTCAGATTGTACAGAAGTAAGGCTAGCAAAGAGATCCACGAAATTCAGATGTAATTCTGTGAGTGAAAGTCACACATCACAAAGCAGTTTCTCAGAAAGTTTCTTTCCAGTATTTCTCGGAGGATATTTTGTTTTTCACCATACCCCTCTATCGGCTTGCAAATATCACTTCACAAATTCCACAAGAACAGGCTTAGCGAGCGGCCTCTTGAGGGGAAAGCCGTAACTCTGTGAAATGAATTCACAGAACACTAAGGAGTTTCTCAGAAAGCTTCTTTCCAGATTTCATCTGAGGATATTTCCATTTTCACCATAGCCCTCTATGGGCTTCCAAATATCACTTTGCAAATTCCACAAGAACTGCCTATCGAAAGGCTTCTTGAGGGGAAAGCTGTAACTCTGTGAGATGATTTCACAGAACACAAAGAAGTTTCTCAGAAAACTTCTTTATCTTTGTTATCTGAGGATATTTCCTTTGGCCATGTAGTCTTCAAAGGGATCGGAAATATCTGTTCTCAGATTGTACAGAAATAAGCTTAGCAAAGAGTTCCACGAAATTCAGGTGTAACTCTGTGAGTGGAAGTCACACATCACAAAGCAGTTTCTCAGAAAACTTCTTTCCGTTTTTTCTCGGAGGATATTTCCTTTTTCACCATAGCCGTCTAGGGGCTTCGAAATATCACTTGGCAAATTCCACACGAACTGTCTTAGCGAGCGGCTTCTTCAGGGGAAAGCTGTAACTCTGTGAGATGATTTCACAGAACACAAACAAGTTTCTCAGAAAGCTTCTTTCTCTTTGTTATCGGAGGATATTTCCTTTGGCCCTATAGTCTTCAAAGGGATCAGAAATATCTGTTCTCAGATTCCACAGAAATTAGGCTAGCAAAGAGATCCAAGAAATACAGATGTAACTCTGTGAGTGGAGGTCACACATCACAAAGCAGTTTCTCAGAATACTTCTTTCCAGTTTTTCTCGGAGGATATTTTCTTTTCCACCTTAGAAATCTATGGGCATCCAAATATCACTTTGCAAATTCCACAAGAACAGGCTTAGCGAGCAGCTTCTTAAGGGGAAAGCTGTACCTTTGTGAGATGCATTCACAGAACACTAATCAGTTTCTCAGAAAGCTTCTTTCCAGATTTCATCTGAGGATATTTCCTTTTTCACCATAGCGCTCTATGGGCTTTCAAATATCACTTTGCAAATTCCACAAGAACTGTCTTAACGAAAGGCTTCTTGAGTGGAAAGCTGTAGCTCTGTAAGATGATTTCACAGAACACAAAGAAGTTTCTCAGAAAGCTTCTTTCTCTTTGTTATCAGAGGATATTTCCTTTGGCCCTATAGTCTTCTAAGGGATCCGAAATATCTGTTTTCAAATTCCACAGAAATAAGTCTAGCAAAGAGATCCTCGAAATACAGATGTAACTCTGTGAGTGAAAGTCACACATCACAAAGCAGTTTCTCCGAAAGCTTCTTTCCAGTATTTCTCGGAGAATATTTTCTTTCTCACCATAGCCCTCTATGAGCTTCCAAATATCACTTTGCAAATTCCACAAGAACGGACTTAGGGAAAGGCTTCTTGAGCGGAAAGCTGTAGCTCTGTGAGTTGATTTCACACAACACAAAGAAGTTTCTCAGAAAGCTTCGTTCTCTTTGTTATCTCAGGATATTTCCTTTGGCCATGTAGTCTTCAAAGGGATCGGAAATATCTGTTCTCAGATTGTACAGAAATAAGTCTAGGAAAGAGATCCACGAAATTCAGATGTAATTCTGTAAGTGAAAGTCACACATCACAAAGCACTTTCTCAGAAAGTTTCTTTCCAGTATTTCTCGGAGGATATTTTGTTTTTCACCATACCCCTCTATCGGCTTCCAAATATCACTTCGCAAATTCCACAAGAACAGGCTTAGCGAGCGTCCTCTTGAGGGGAAAGCCGTAACTCTGTGAAATGAATTCACAGAACACTAAGGAGTTTCTCAGAAAGCGTCTTTGCAGTTTTCATCTGAGGATATTTCCATTTTCACCAGAGCCCTCAATGGTCTTCCAAATTTCACTTTGCAAATTCCACAAGAACTGTCTTAGCGAAAGGTTTCTTGAGGGGAAAGCTGTAGCTCTGTCAGATGATTTCACAGAACACAAAGAAGTTTCTCATAAAGCTTCTTTCTCTTTGTTATGGGAGGATATTCCCTTTAGCCCTATAGTATTCTAAGAGATCCGAAATATCTGTTCTCAGATTCCACAGAAATAAGGCTAGCAAAGAGATCCACGAAATACAGATGTAACTCTTTGAGTGGAGGTCACACATCACAAAACAGTTTCTCAGAAAACTTCTTTCCAGTTTTTCTTGGAGGATATTTCCTTTATCACCTTAGCCCTCTATGGGCTTCCAAATATGACTTTGCGAATTCCACAAGAACAGGCTTAGCGACCGGCTTCTTGAGGGTAAAGCTGTAACTCTGTGAGATGAATCCACAGAACACTAAGAAGTTTCTCAGAAAGCTTCTTTCTCTTTGTTATCGGAGGATATTTCCTTTGGCCCTATAGTCTTCAAAAGGATCGGTAATATCTGTTCTCAGATTCCACAGAAATTAGGCTAGCAAAGAGATCAACGAAATACAGATGCAACTCTGTGAGTGGAGGTCACACATCACAAAGCAGTTTCTCAGAATACTTCTTTCCAGTTTTTCTCGGAGGATATTTTCCTTTTCACCTTAGCCCTCTATGGGCTTCCAAATATCACTTTGCAAATTCCACAAGAACAGGCTCAGCGAGCGTCTTCTTAAGGGAAAAGCTGTAACTCTGGGAGATGAATTCACAGAACACTAAGCAGTTTCTCAGAAAGCTTCTTTCCAGATTTCATCAGAGGATATTTCCTTTTTCACCATAGCCCTCTATGGGCTTCCAAATATCACTTTGCAAATTCCACAAGAACTGTCTTAGCGTAAGGCTTCTTGAGGGGAAAGCTGTAGCTCTGTAAGATGATTTCACAGAACACAAAGAAGTTTCTCAGAAAGCTTCTTTGTCTTTGTTCTCGGAGGATATTTCCTTTGGCCTTATAGTCTTCTAAGGGATCCGAAATATCTGTTCTCAAATTCCACAGAAATAAGTCTAGCAAAGAGATCCACGAAATACAGATGTAACTCTGTGAGTGAAAGTCACACATCACAAAGCAGTTCTCAGAAAACTTCTTTCCAGGATTTCTCAGGATATTTTCTTTTTCACCATACCCCTCTATCGGCTTCCAAATATCACTTTGCGAATTCCACAAAAACAGGCTTAGCGAGCGGCTTTTTCAAGGGAAAGCTGTAACTCTGTGAGATGAATTCACAGAACACTATGAAGTTTCTCAAAAAGCTTCTTTCCAGATTTCATCTGAGGATATTTCCTTTTTCACCATAGCCCTCTATGGGCTTCCAAATATCACTATGCATATTCCACAAGAACCGTATTACCGAAAGGCTTCTTAGGGGAAAGCTGTAACTCTGTGAGATGATTTCACAGAACACAAAGAAGTTTCTCACAAAGCTTCTTTCTCTTTGTTATCGGATGATATTCCCTTTGGCCCTATAGTCTTCTAAGGGATTCGAAATATCTGTTCTCAGATTCCACAGAAAAAAGTCTAGCAAAGAGATCCACGAAATACAGATGTAACTCTGTGAATGGAAGTAACACATCACAATGCAGTTTCTCAGAAAGCTTCTTTCCAGTTTTTCTCGGAGAATACTTTCTTTCTCACCATAACCCTCTATGGGCTTCCAAATATCACTTTGCGAATTACACAAGAACAGGCTTAGCGAGCGGCTTCTTAAGGGGAAAGTGGAATCTCTGTAAGATGAATTCACAGAACACTAAGCAGTTCCTCAGAAAGCTTCTTTCCAGATTTCATCTGAGGATATTTCCTTTTTCACCGTAGCCCTCTATGGGCTACCAAATATCACTTTGCAAATTCCACAAGAACTGTCTTAGCGAAAGGCTTCTTGAGGGGAAAGCTGTAACTCTGTGAGATGATTTCACAGAACACAAAGAAGTTTCTCAGAAAACTTCTTTCTCTTTGTTATCTGAGGATATTTCCTTTGGCCAGGTAGTCTTCAAAGGGATCGGAAATATCTGTTCTCAGATTGTACAGAAGTAAGGCTAGCAAAGAGATCCACGAAATTCAGATGTAATTCTGTGAGTGAAAGTCACACATCACAAAGCAGTTTCTCAGAAAGTTTCTTTCCAGTATTTCTCGGAGGATATTTTGTTTTTCACCATACCCCTCTATCGGCTTGCAAATATCACTTCACAAATTCCACAAGAACAGGCTTAGCGAGCGGCCTCTTGAGGGGAAAGCCGTAACTCTGTGAAATGAATTCACAGAACACTAAGGAGTTTCTCAGAAAGCTTCTTTCCAGATTTCATCTGAGGATATTTCCATTTTCACCATAGCCCTCTATGGGCTTCCAAATATCACTTTGCAAATTCCACAAGAACTGCCTATCGAAAGGCTTCTTGAGGGGAAAGCTGTAACTCTGTGAGATGATTTCACAGAACACAAAGAAGTTTCTCAGAAAACTTCTTTATCTTTGTTATCTGAGGATATTTCCTTTGGCCATGTAGTCTTCAAAGGGATCGGAAATATCTGTTCTCAGATTGTACAGAAATAAGCTTAGCAAAGAGTTCCACGAAATTCAGATGTAACTCTGTGAGTGGAAGTCACACATCACAAAGCAGTTTCTCAGAAAACTTCTTTCCGTTTTTTCTCGGAGGATATTTCCTTTTTCACCATAGCCGTCTAGGGGCTTCGAAATATCACTTGGCAAATTCCACACGAACTGTCTTAGCGAGCGGCTTCTTCAGGGGAAAGCTGTAACTCTGTGAGATGATTTCACAGAACACAAACAAGTTTCTCAGAAAGCTTCTTTCTCTTTGTTATCGGAGGATATTTCCTTTGGCCCTATAGTCTTCAAAGGGATCAGAAATATCTGTTCTCAGATTCCACAGAAATTAGGCTAGCAAAGAGATCCAAGAAATACAGATGTAACTCTGTGAGTGGAGGTCACACATCACAAAGCAGTTTCTCAGAATACTTCTTTCCAGTTTTTCTCGGAGGATATTTTCTTTTCCACCTTAGAAATCTATGGGCATCCAAATATCACTTTGCAAATTCCACAAGAACAGGCATAGCGAGCAGCTTCTTAAGGGGAAAGCTGTACCTTTGTGAGATGCATTCACAGAACACTAATCAGTTTCTCAGAAAGCTTCTTTCCAGATTTCATCTGAGGATATTTCCTTTTTCACCATAGCGCTCTATGGGCTTTCAAATATCACTTTGCAAATTCCACAAGAACTGTCTTAACGAAAGGCTTCTTGAGTGGAAAGCTGTAACTCTGTAAGATGATTTCACAGAACACAAAGAAGTTTCTCAGAAAGCTTCTTTCTCTTTGTTATCAGAGGATATTTCCTTTGGCCCTATAGTCTTCTAAGGGATCCGAAATATCTGTTTTCAAATTCCACAGAAATAAGTCTAGCAAAGAGATCCTCGAAATACAGATGTAACTCTGTGAGTGAAAGTCACACATCACAAAGCAGTTTCTCCGAAAGCTTCTTTCCAGTATTTCTCGGAGAATATTTTCTTTCTCACCATAGCCCTCTATGAGCTTCCAAATATCACTTTGCAAATTCCACAAGAACGGACTTAGGGAAAGGCTTCTTGAGCGGAAAGCTGTAGCTCTGTGAGTTGATTTCACACAACACAAAGAAGTTTCTCAGAAAGCTTCGTTCTCTTTGTTATCTCAGGATATTTCCTTTGGCCATGTAGTCTTCAAAGGGATCGGAAATATCTGTTCTCAGATTGTACAGAAATAAGTCTAGGAAAGAGATCCACGAAATTCAGATGTAATTCTGTAAGTGAAAGTCACACATCACAAAGCACTTTCTCAGAAAGTTTCTTTCCAGTATTTCTCGGAGGATATTTTGTTTTTCACCATACCCCTCTATCGGCTTCCAAATATCACTTCGCAAATTCCACAAGAACAGGCTTAGCGAGCGTCCTCTTGAGGGGAAAGCCGTAACTCTGTGAAATGAATTCACAGAACACTAAGGAGTTTCTCAGAAAGCGTCTTTGCAGTTTTCATCTGAGGATATTTCCATTTTCACCAGAGCCCTCAATGGTCTTCCAAATTTCACTTTGCAAATTCCACAAGAACTGTCTTAGCGAAAGGTTTCTTGAGGGGAAAGCTGTAGCTCTGTCAGATGATTTCACAGAACACAAAGAAGTTTCTCATAAAGCTTCTTTCTCTTTGTTATGGGAGGATATTCCCTTTGGCCCTATAGTATTCTAAGAGATCCGAAATATCTGTTCTCAGATTCCACAGAAATAAGGCTAGCAAAGAGATCCACGAAATACAGATGTAACTCTTTGAGTGGAGGTCACACATCACAAAACAGTTTCCCAGAAAACTTCTTTCCAGTTTTTCTTGGAGGATATTTCCTTTATCACCTTAGCCCTCTATGGGCTTCCATATATGACTTTGCGAATTCCACAAGAACAGGCTTAGCGACCGGCTTCTTGAGGGTAAAGCTGTAACTCTGTGAGATGAATCCACAGAACACTAAGAAGTTTCTCAGAAAGCTTCTTTCTCTTTGTTATCGGAGGATATTTCCTTTGGCCCTATAGACTTCAAAAGGATCGGTAATATCTGTTCTCAGATTCCACAGAAATTAGGCTAGCAAAGAGATCAACGAAATACAGATGCAACTCTGTGAGTGGAGGTCACACATCACAAAGCAGTTTCTCAGAATACTTCTTTCCAGTTTTTCTCGGAGGATATTTTCCTTTTCACCTTAGCCCTCTATGGGCTTCCAAATATCACTTTGCAAATTCCACAAGAACAGGCTCAGCGAGCGTCTTCTTAAGGGAAAAGCTGTAACTCTTGGAGATGAATTCACAGAACACTAAGCAGTTTCTCAGAAAGCTTCTTTCCAGATTTCATCAGAGGATATTTCCTTTTTCACCATAGCCCTCTATGGGCTTCCAAATATCACTTTGCAAATTCCACAAGAACTGTCTTAGCGTAAGGCTTCTTGAGGGGAAAGCTGTAGCTCTGTAAGATGATTTCACAGAACACAAAGAAGTTTCTCAGAAAGCTTCTTTGTCTTTGTTCTCGGAGGATATTTCCTTTGGCCTTATAGTCTTCTAAGGGATCCGAAATATCTGTTCTCAAATTCCACAGAAATAAGTCTAGCAAAGAGATCCACGAAATACAGATGTAACTCTGTGAGTGAAAGTCACACATCACAAAGCAGTTCTCAGAAAACTTCTTTCCAGGATTTCTCAGGATATTTTCTTTTTCACCATACCCCTCTATCGGCTTCCAAATATCACTTTGCGAATTCCACAAAAACAGGCTTAGCGAGCGGCTTTTTCAAGGGAAAGCTGTAACTCTGTGAGATGAATTCACAGAACACTATGAAGTTTCTCAAAAAGCTTCTTTCCAGATTTCATCTGAGGATATTTCCTTTTTCACCATAGCCCTCTATGGTCTTCCAAATATCACTATGCATATTCCACAAGAACCGTATTACCGAAAGGCTTCTTAGGGGAAAGCTGTAACTCTGTGAGATGATTTCACAGAACACAAAGAAGTTTCTCACAAAGCTTCTTTCTCTTTGTTATCGGACGATATTCCCTTTGGCCCTATAGTCTTCTAAGGGATTCGAAATATCTGTTCTCAGATTCCACAGAAAAAAGTCTAGCAAAGAGATCCACGAAATACAGATGTAACTCTGTGAATGGAAGTAACACATCACAATGCAGTTTCTCAGAAAGCTTCTTTCCAGTTTTTCTCGGAGAATACTTTCTTTCTCACCATAACCCTCTATGGGCTTCCAAATATCACTTTGCGAATTACACAAGAACAGGCTTAGCGAGCGGCTTCTTAAGGGGAAAGTGGAATCTCTGTAAGATGAATTCACAGAACACTAAGCAGTTCCTCAGAAAGCTTCTTTCCAGATTTCATCTGAGGATATTTCCTTTTTCACCGTAGCCCTCTATGGGCTACCAAATATCACTTTGCAAATTCCACAAGAACTGTCTTAGCGAAAGGCTTCTTGAGGGGAAAGCTGTAACTCTGTGAGATGATTTCACAGAACACAAAGAAGTTTCTCAGAAAACTTCTTTCTCTTTGTTATCTGAGGATATTTCCTTTGGCCAGGTAGTCTTCAAAGGGATCGGAAATATCTGTTCTCAGATTGTACAGAAGTAAGGCTAGCAAAGAGATCCACGAAATTCAGATGTAATTCTGTGAGTGAAAGTCACACATCACAAAGCAGTTTCTCAGAAAGTTTCTTTCCAGTATTTCTCGGAGGATATTTTGTTTTTCACCATACCCCTCTATCGGCTTGCAAATATCACTTCACAAATTCCACAAGAACAGGCTTAGCGAGCGGCCTCTTGAGGGGAAAGCCGTAACTCTGTGAAATGAATTCACAGAACACTAAGGAGTTTCTCAGAAAGCTTCTTTCCAGATTTCATCTGAGGATATTTCCATTTTCACCATAGCCCTCTATGGGCTTCCAAATATCACTTTGCAAATTCCACAAGAACTGCCTATCGAAAGGCTTCTTGAGGGGAAAGCTGTAACTCTGTGAGATGATTTCACAGAACACAAAGAAGTTTCTCAGAAAACTTCTTTATCTTTGTTATCTGAGGATATTTCCTTTGGCCATGTAGTCTTCAAAGGGATCGGAAATATCTGTTCTCAGATTGTACAGAAATAAGCTTAGCAAAGAGTTCCACGAAATTCAGGTGTAACTCTGTGAGTGGAAGTCACACATCACAAAGCAGTTTCTCAGAAAACTTCTTTCCGTTTTTTCTCGGAGGATATTTCCTTTTTCACCATAGCCGTCTAGGGGCTTCGAAATATCACTTGGCAAATTCCACACGAACTGTCTTAGCGAGCGGCTTCTTCAGGGGAAAGCTGTAACTCTGTGAGATGATTTCACAGAACACAAACAAGTTTCTCAGAAAGCTTCTTTCTCTTTGTTATCGGAGGATATTTCCTTTGGCCCTATAGTCTTCAAAGGGATCAGAAATATCTGTTCTCAGATTCCACAGAAATTAGGCTAGCAAAGAGATCCAAGAAATACAGATGTAACTCTGTGAGTGGAGGTCACACATCACAAAGCAGTTTCTCAGAATACTTCTTTCCAGTTTTTCTCGGAGGATATTTTCTTTTCCACCTTAGAAATCTATGGGCATCCAAATATCACTTTGCAAATTCCACAAGAACAGGCTTAGCGAGCAGCTTCTTAAGGGGAAAGCTGTACCTTTGTGAGATGCATTCACAGAACACTAATCAGTTTCTCAGAAAGCTTCTTTCCAGATTTCATCTGAGGATATTTCCTTTTTCACCATAGCGCTCTATGGGCTTTCAAATATCACTTTGCAAATTCCACAAGAACTGTCTTAACGAAAGGCTTCTTGAGTGGAAAGCTGTAGCTCTGTAAGATGATTTCACAGAACACAAAGAAGTTTCTCAGAAAGCTTCTTTCTCTTTGTTATCAGAGGATATTTCCTTTGGCCCTATAGTCTTCTAAGGGATCCGAAATATCTGTTTTCAAATTCCACAGAAATAAGTCTAGCAAAGAGATCCTCGAAATACAGATGTAACTCTGTGAGTGAAAGTCACACATCACAAAGCAGTTTCTCCGAAAGCTTCTTTCCAGTATTTCTCGGAGAATATTTTCTTTCTCACCATAGCCCTCTATGAGCTTCCAAATATCACTTTGCAAATTCCACAAGAACGGACTTAGGGAAAGGCTTCTTGAGCGGAAAGCTGTAGCTCTGTGAGTTGATTTCACACAACACAAAGAAGTTTCTCAGAAAGCTTCGTTCTCTTTGTTATCTCAGGATATTTCCTTTGGCCATGTAGTCTTCAAAGGGATCGGAAATATCTGTTCTCAGATTGTACAGAAATAAGTCTAGGAAAGAGATCCACGAAATTCAGATGTAATTCTGTAAGTGAAAGTCACACATCACAAAGCACTTTCTCAGAAAGTTTCTTTCCAGTATTTCTCGGAGGATATTTTGTTTTTCACCATACCCCTCTATCGGCTTCCAAATATCACTTCGCAAATTCCACAAGAACAGGCTTAGCGAGCGTCCTCTTGAGGGGAAAGCCGTAACTCTGTGAAATGAATTCACAGAACACTAAGGAGTTTCTCAGAAAGCGTCTTTGCAGTTTTCATCTGAGGATATTTCCATTTTCACCAGAGCCCTCAATGGTCTTCCAAATTTCACTTTGCAAATTCCACAAGAACTGTCTTAGCGAAAGGTTTCTTGAGGGGAAAGCTGTAGCTCTGTCAGATGATTTCACAGAACACAAAGAAGTTTCTCATAAAGCTTCTTTCTCTTTGTTATGGGAGGATATTCCCTTTGGCCCTATAGTATTCTAAGAGATCCGAAATATCTGTTCTCAGATTCCACAGAAATAAGGCTAGCAAAGAGATCCACGAAATACAGATGTAACTCTTTGAGTGGAGGTCACACATCACAAAACAGTTTCTCAGAAAACTTCTTTCCAGTTTTTCTTGGAGGATATTTCCTTTATCACCTTAGCCCTCTATGGGCTTCCAAATATGACTTTGCGAATTCCACAAGAACAGGCTTAGCGACCGGCTTCTTGAGGGTAAAGCTGTAACTCTGTGAGATGAATCCACAGAACACTAAGAAGTTTCTCAGAAAGCTTCTTTCTCTTTGTTATCGGAGGATATTTCCTTTGGCCCTATAGTCTTCAAAAGGATCGGTAATATCTGTTCTCAGATTCCACAGAAATTAGGCTAGCAAAGAGATCAACGAAATACAGATGCAACTCTGTGAGTGGAGGTCACACATCACAAAGCAGTTTCTCAGAATACTTCTTTCCAGTTTTTCTCGGAGGATATTTTCCTTTTCACCTTAGCCCTCTATGGGCTTCCAAATATCACTTTGCAAATTCCACAAGAACAGGCTCAGCGAGCGTCTTCTTAAGGGAAAAGCTGTAACTCTGGGAGATGAATTCACAGAACACTAAGCAGTTTCTCAGAAAGCTTCTTTCCAGATTTCATCAGAGGATATTTCCTTTTTCACCATAGCCCTCTATGGGCTTCCAAATATCACTTTGCAAATTCCACAAGAACTGTCTTAGCGTAAGGCTTCTTGAGGGGAAAGCTGTAGCTCTGTAAGATGATTTCACAGAACACAAAGAAGTTTCTCAGAAAGCTTCTTTGTCTTTGTTCTCGGAGGATATTTCCTTTGGCCTTATAGTCTTCTAAGGGATCCGAAATATCTGTTCTCAAATTCCACAGAAATAAGTCTAGCAAAGAGATCCACGAAATACAGATGTAACTCTGTGAGTGAAAGTCACACATCACAAAGCAGTTCTCAGAAAACTTCTTTCCAGGATTTCTCAGGATATTTTCTTTTTCACCATACCCCTCTATCGGCTTCCAAATATCACTTTGCGAATTCCACAAAAACAGGCTTAGCGAGCGGCTTTTTCAAGGGAAAGCTGTAACTCTGTGAGATGAATTCACAGAACACTATGAAGTTTCTCAAAAAGCTTCTTTCCAGATTTCATCTGAGGATATTTCCTTTTTCACCATAGCCCTCTATGGGCTTCCAAATATCACTATGCATATTCCACAAGAACCGTATTACCGAAAGGCTTCTTAGGGGAAAGCTGTAACTCTGTGAGATGATTTCACAGAACACAAAGAAGTTTCTCACAAAGCTTCTTTCTCTTTGTTATCGGACGATATTCCCTTTGGCCCTATAGTCTTCTAAGGGATTCGAAATATCTGTTCTCAGATTCCACAGAAAAAAGTCTAGCAAAGAGATCCACGAAATACAGATGTAACTCTGTGAATGGAAGTAACACATCACAATGCAGTTTCTCAGAAAGCTTCTTTCCAGTTTTTCTCGGAGAATACTTTCTTTCTCACCATAACCCTCTATGGGCTTCCAAATATCACTTTGCGAATTACACAAGAACAGGCTTAGCGAGCGGCTTCTTAAGGGGAAAGTGGAATCTCTGTAAGATGAATTCACAGAACACTAAGCAGTTCCTCAGAAAGCTTCTTTCCAGATTTCATCTGAGGATATTTCCTTTTTCACCGTAGCCCTCTATGGGCTACCAAATATCACTTTGCAAATTCCACAAGAACTGTCTTAGCGAAAGGCTTCTTGAGGGGAAAGCTGTAACTCTGTGAGATGATTTCACAGAACACAAAGAAGTTTCTCAGAAAACTTCTTTCTCTTTGTTGTCTGAGGATATTTCCTTTGGCCAGGTAGTCTTCAAAGGGATCGGAAATATCTGTTCTCAGATTGTACAGAAGTAAGGCTAGCAAAGAGATCCACGAAATTCAGATGTAATTCTGTGAGTGAAAGTCACACATCACAAAGCAGTTTCTCAGAAAGTTTCTTTCCAGTATTTCTCGGAGGATATTTTGTTTTTCACCATACCCCTCTATCGGCTTGCAAATATCACTTCACAAATTCCACAAGAACAGGCTTAGCGAGCGGCCTCTTGAGGGGAAAGCCGTAACTCTGTGAAATGAATTCACAGAACACTAAGGAGTTTCTCAGAAAGCTTCTTTCCAGATTTCATCTGAGGATATTTCCATTTTCACCATAGCCCTCTATGGGCTTCCAAATATCACTTTGCAAATTCCACAAGAACTGCCTATCGAAAGGCTTCTTGAGGGGAAAGCTGTAACTCTGTGAGATGATTTCACAGAACACAAAGAAGTTTCTCAGAAAACTTCTTTATCTTTGTTATCTGAGGATATTTCCTTTGGCCATGTAGTCTTCAAAGGGATCGGAAATATCTGTTCTCAGATTGTACAGAAATAAGCTTAGCAAAGAGTTCCACGAAATTCAGATGTAACTCTGTGAGTGGAAGTCACACATCACAAAGCAGTTTCTCAGAAAACTTCTTTCCGTTTTTTCTCGGAGGATATTTCCTTTTTCACCATAGCCGTCTAGGGGCTTCGAAATATCACTTGGCAAATTCCACACAAACTGTCTTAGCGAGCGGCTTCTTCAGGGGAAAGCTGTAACTCTGTGAGATGATTTCACAGAACACAAACAAGTTTCTCAGAAAGCTTCTTTCTCTTTGTTATCGGAGGATATTTCCTTTGGCCCTATAGTCTTCAAAGGGATCAGAAATATCTGTTCTCAGATTCCACAGAAATTAGGCTAGCAAAGAGATCCAAGAAATACAGATGTAACTCTGTGAGTGGAGGTCACACATCACAAAGCAGTTTCTCAGAATACTTCTTTCCAGTTTTTCTCGGAGGATATTTTCTTTTCCACCTTAGAAATCTATGGGCATCCAAATATCACTTTGCAAATTCCACAAGAACAGGCATAGCGAGCAGCTTCTTAAGGGGAAAGCTGTACCTTTGTGAGATGCATTCACAGAACACTAATCAGTTTCTCAGAAAGCTTCTTTCCAGATTTCATCTGAGGATATTTCCTTTTTCACCATAGCGCTCAATGGGCTTTCAAATATCACTTTGCAAATTCCACAAGAACTGTCTTAACGAAAGGCTTCTTGAGTGGAAAGCTGTAGCTCTGTAAGATGATTTCACAGAACACAAAGAAGTTTCTCAGAAAGCTTCTTTCTCTTTGTTATCAGAGGATATTTCCTTTGGCCCTATAGTCTTCTAAGGGATCCGAAATATCTGTTTTCAAATTCCACAGAAATAAGTCTAGCAAAGAGATCCTCGAAATACAGATGTAACTCTGTGAGTGAAAGTCACACATCACAAAGCAGTTTCTCCGAAAGCTTCTTTCCAGTATTTTTCGGAGGATATTTTCTTTTTCACCATACCCCTCTATCGGATTCCAAATATCAGTTTGCGAATTCCACAAGAAGAGGCTTAGCGAGCGGCTTTTTCAGGGGAAGCTGTAACTCTGTGAGATGAATTCACAGAACACTATGAAGTTTCTAAGAAAGCTTCTTGCCAGATTTCATTTGAGGATATTTCCTTTTTCACCATAGCCCTCTATGGGCTTCCAAATATCACTTTGCAAATTCCACAAGAACTGTATTAGCGAAAGGCTTCTTAGGGGAAAGCTGTAACTCGCTGAGATGATTTCACAGAACAAAAAGAAGTTACTCAGAAGGGTTCTTTCTCTTTGTTATCGGAGGATATTTCCTTAGGCCCTATAGTCTTCAAAGGTATCTGAAATACCTGTTCTCAGATTACACAGAAATAAGGCTAGCAAAGAGATACACGAAATACAGATGTTACTCTGTGAGTGGAAGTCACACATCACAAAGCAGTGTCTCAGAAAGCTTCTTTCCACCTTTTTTTGAGGATATTTTCTTTTTCACCATAAACCTCATTGGGCTTCCACATATCACTTTGCGAATTACACAAGAAAAGGCTTAATGAGCGGCTTCTTGAGGGGAAAGCTGTAACTCTGAGAGATGAATTCACAGAACACTAAGCAGTTTCTCAGAAAGATTCTTTCCAGATATCATCTGAGGATATTTCCTTTTTCACCATAGCCCTCTATGGGCTTCCAAATATCACTTTGCAAATTCCACAAGAACTGTCTTAGTGAAAGTCTTCTTCAGGGGAAAGCTCTAACTCTGTGTGATGATTTCACAGAACACAAAGAAGTCTCTCAGAAAGCTTCTTTCTCTTTGTTTTTGGAGGATATTTCCTTTGGCCCTATAGACTTCAAAGGGATCCGAAATATCTGTTCTCAGATTCCACAGAAATAAGGCTAGTAAAGATATCCACGAAATACAGATGTAACTCTTTGAGTGGAAGTCACACATCCCAAAGCAGTTTCTCGAAAGCTTCTCTCCAGTTTTTCTCGGAGGATATTTCCTTTTTCACAATAGGCCTCTATGGGCTTCCAAATATCACTTTACGAATTCCACAAGAGCAGGCTTAGCCAACGGCTTCTTGAGGCGAGAGCTGTAACTCTGAGAGATGAATTCACAGAACACTAAGCAGTTTCTCAGAAAGCTTCTTTACAGATTTCATCTGAGGATGTTTCCTTTTTCAACATAGCCCTCTATGGGCTTCCAAATATCACTCTGCCAATTCCACAAGAACTGTCTTAGCGAAAGGCTTCTTGAGGGGAAAGCTGTAACTCTGTGAGATGATTTCACAGAACACAAAGAAGTTTCTCAGAAAGCTTCTTTCTCTTTGTTATCGGAGGATATTTCCTTTGGCCCTATAGTCTTCAAAGGGATCCGAAATATCTGTTCTCAGATTCCACAGAAATTAGGCTAGCAGAGAGATCCACGAAATACAGATGTAAATCTGTGAGTGGAATTCACTCATCACAAAGCAGTTTCCCAGAAGGCTTCTTTGCTGTTTTTCTCGGAGGATATTTTCTTTTTCATCATTGCACTCTATGGGCTTCCAAATATCACTCTGCGAATTCCACAAGAATAGGCTAAGCGTGTGGCTTCTTGAGGGGAAAGCTGTTACTCTGTGAGACGATTTCACAGAACACAAAGAAGTTTCTCAGAAAGCTTCTTTCTCTTTGTTATCAGAGGATATTTCCTTTGGACCTACAGTCTTCAGAGGGATACGAAATATCTGTTCTCACATTCCACAGAAATAAGTTTAGCAAAGATATCCACGAAATAAACATGTAACTCTGTGAGTGGAAGTCACACATCACAAAGCAGTTTCTCAGAAAGCTTCTTTCCAGCTTTTCTCGGAGGGTATTTTCTTTTTAACCACAGCCCTCTATGGCCTTCCAAATATCACTTTGCAAATTCCACAGGAACAGGCTTAGCGAGCGGCTTCTTGAGGGGAAAGCTGTAACTCTGTGAGATGAATTCACAGGACACTAAATAATTTTTCGGAAAGATTCTTTGCAGATTTCATCTGAGGATATTTCCTTTTTCACCATAACCCCCTATGGGCTTCCAAATATCACTTTGCAAATTCCACAAGAACTGTCTTAGCGAAAGGCTTCTTGAGGGGAAAGCTGTAACTCTGTGAGATGATTTCACAGAACACAAAGAAGTTTCTCAGAAACCTTCTTTCTCTTTGTTATCGTTGGATATTTCCTTTGCCCCTGTAGTCTTCAAAGGGATGCGAAATATCTGTTCTCAGTTTCCACAGAAATAAGGCTAGCAAAGAGATCCACGAAATACAGATGTAACTCTATGAGTGGAATTCACACATCACAGAGCAGTTTCTCAGAAATTTTCTTTCCAGTTTTTCTCGGAGTATATTTTCTTTTTCACCATAGCCCTCTAGGGGCTACCAAATATAACGTTGCGAATTCTAAAAGAACAAGCTTAGCGAACGGCTTCTTGAGGTGAAAGCTGTAACTCTGTGAGATGAATTCACAGAACACTAACCAGGTTCTCAGAAAGCTTCTTTCCAGATTTCATCTGAGGATGTTTTCTTTTTCACCATAGCCCTCTATGGGATTCCAAATATCACTTTGCAAATTCCACAAGAACTGTCTTAGCGAAAGGCTTCTTGAGGGGAAAGATGTAAATCTGTGAGATAATTACACAGAACACAAAGAAGATTCTCAGAAAGCCTCTTTCTCTTTGTTATCGTAGGATGTTTCCTTTGGCCCTATAGTCTCCAAAGGGATCCGAAATTTCTCTTGTCAGATTCCACAGAAATAAGGCTAGCAAAGAGATCCACGAAATACAGTTGTAACTCTGTGAGTGGATGTCACACATCACAAAGCAGTTTCTCAGACAACTTTTGTCCAGTTTTTCTCTGAGGATATTTTCTTTTCACCATAGGCCTCTAGGGGTTCCAAATATCACTTTGCAAATTCCACAACTACAGGCTTAGCGAGCGGCTTCTTCAGGGGAAAGTTGTAACTCTGTGAGATGAATTCACAGAACACTAAGAAGTTTCTCGGGAAGCTTCTTTCCAGATTTCATCTGAGGATATTTCCTTTTTCACCATAGCCCTCTATAGGCTTCCATATATCACTTTGCAAATTCCACAAGAAATGTTTAAGCGAAAGGCTTCCTGAGGGGAAAGCTGTGACTTTGTGAGATGATTTCACAGAACACAAAGAAGTTTCTCAGAAAGCTTCTTTCCCTTTGTTTTCGGAGGATATTTCTTTGGCCCTATAGTCTTCAAAGGGTTCCGAAATATCTGTTCTCAGATTCCACAGAAATAAGTCTAGGAAAGAGATCCATGAAATACAGATGTAACTCTGTGAGTGAAAGTCACACATCACGAAGCAGTTTCTCAGAAAGCTTCTTTCCAGTTTTTCTCGGAGGATATTTTCTTTTTCACCACAGGCCTCTATGGGCTTCCAAATATCACTGTTCGTATTCCACAAGAACAGGATTAGCGAGCGGCTTCTTGATGGGAAAGCTGTAAGTCTGTGAGATGAATTCACAGAACACTATGAAGTTTCTCAGAAAGTTTCTTTGCAGATTTCATCTGAGGATATTTCCTTTTTCACCAAAGCCCTCTAAGGGCTTCCAAATATCACTTTGCAAATTCCACAAGAACTGTCTTAGCGAAAGGTTTCTTGAGGGGAAAGCTGTAACTCTGTGAGATGATTTCACAGAACACAAAGAAGTTTCTCAGAAAGCTTCTTTCTCTTTGTTATCGGAGGATATTTCCTTTGGCCCTATAGTCTTCAAAGGGATCCGAAATATCTGTTCTCAGATTCCACATAAATAAGGCTAGCAAAGAGATCCACGAAATACAGATATATTTCTGTGAGTGGAAGTCACACATCACAAAGCAGTTTCTCAGAAAGCTTCTTTCCATTTTTTCACTGAGGAAATTTTCTTTTTCACCATAGGCCTCTATTGGGTTCCAAATATCAATTTGCGAATTCCACAACTACAGGCGTAGTGAATGGCTTCTTCAGAGGAAAGCTGTAACTCTGTGAGATGAATTCACAGAACACCAAGAAGTTTCTCACAAAGCTTCTTTCCAGTTTTTCTCGGAGGATA
The DNA here is from genome assembly GCF_037993035.2 of Macaca fascicularis. NCBI lineage: Eukaryota > Metazoa > Chordata > Mammalia > Primates > Cercopithecidae > Macaca > Macaca fascicularis. The sequence goes on along the minus strand of NC_088385.1, from coordinate 38,107,592 downwards.
TTTTCTTTTTCACCAAAGCCCTCTATGGGCTTCCAAATATCTCTTTGCATATTCCACAAGAACTGGCTTAGCAAGAGGCTTCTTCAGGGGAAAGCTGTAACCCTGTGAGTTGAATTGACAGAACACTAACCAGTTTCTCAGAAAGCTTCTTTCCAGTTTTCATCCGAGGAGATTTCCCTTTTCACCATAGCCCTCTATGGGCTTCCAAATATCACTTTGCAAATTCCACAAGAACAGACTTAGCCAGCGGCTTCTTGAGGGGAAAGCTTTAACTCTGTGAGATGAATTCACAGAACACTAAGCAGTTTCTCGGAAAGCTTCTTTCCAGATTTCATTTGAGGATATTTTCTTTTTCACCATAGCCCTCCATCATCTTCCAAATATCGCTTTCCAAATTCCAGAAGAACTGTCTTAGCGAGAGGCTTCTTGAGGGAAAACCTGTAACTCTGGAAGATGATTTCACAGAACACAAAGAAGTTTCTCAGAAAGCTTCTTTACCTTTGTTTTCGGAGGATATTTCCTTTGGCCCTATAGTCTTCAAAGGGATCAGAAATATCTGTTCTGAGATTCCACAGAAATAAGTCTAGCAAAGAGATCCACGAGATACATATGTAACTCTGTGAGTGGAAGTCACACATCACAAGGAATTTTCTCAGAAAGCTTCTTTCCGGTTTTTCTCGGAGTCAATTTTCTTTTTCACCATAGCCCTCTAAGGGCTACCAAATATCGCTTTGCGAATTCTAAAAGAACCAGCTTAACGAACGGCTTCTTGAGGGGAAAGCTGTAACTCTGTGAGATGAATTCACAGAACACTAAGAAGTTTCTCGGAAAGCTTCTTTCCAGATTTCATCTGAGTATATTTCCTTTTTCACCATAGCCCTCTATGGGCTTCCAAATATCACTTTGCAAATTCCACAAGAACTGTCTTAGCCAATGGCTTCTTGAGGGGAAAGCTGTAACTCGGTGAGATGATTTCACAGAACACAAAGAAGTTTCTCATAAAGCTTCTTTCTCTTTGTTATCGGAGGATATTTCCTTTGGCCCTATAGTCTTCTAAGGGATCCGAAATATCTGTTCTCAAATTCCACAGAAATAAGGCTATCAAAGAGATCCATGAAATACAGATGTAAATCTGTGAGTGGAAGTCACACTACACAAAGCAGTTTCTCAGAATGCTTCTTTCCATTTTTTCACTGAGGAAATTTTCTTTTTCACCATAGGCCTCTGTTGGATTCCAAATATCAATTTGCGAATTCCACAACTACAGGCATAGTGAACGGCTTCTTCGGGCGAAAGCTGTAACTCTGTGAGATGAATTCACACAACACCAAGAAGTTTCTCTTAAAGCTTCTTTCCAGATATCATCTGAGGATATTTCCTTTTTCACCATAGCCCTCTATGGGCTTCCAAATATCACTTTGCAAATTCCACAAGAACGGTCTTAGCGAAAGACTTCTTGAATGGAAAGCTGTATCTCTGTGAGAAGATTTCACAGAACACAAAGAAATTTCTCAGAAAGCTTCTTTCTCTTTGTTATCGGAGGATATTTACTTTGGCCCTATAGTCTTCAGAGGGACCCGAAATATCTGTTTTCACATTCCACAGAAATTAGGCTAGCAAAGAGATCCAAGAAATACACATGTAACTCTGTGAGTGGAAGTCACACATCACAAAGCAGTTTCTCAGAAAGCTTCCTTACAGTTTTTCTCGGAGAATATTTTCTTTTTCACCATACCCCTCTATGGCCTTCCAAATATCACTTTGCGAATTCCACAAGAACAGGCTTAGTGAGCGGCTTCTCAGGGGAAAGCTGTAACTCTGGGAGATGAGTTCACAGAACACTAAGCAGTTTCTCAGAAAGCTACTTTCCAGATTTCATCCGAGGATATTTCCTTTTTCACCATAGCCCTCGATGGGCTTCCAAATATCACTTTGCAAATTACACAAGAACTGTCTTAGCGAAAGGCTTCTTGAGGGGAAAGCTGTAACTCTGGGAGATGATTTCACAGAACACAAAGAAGTTTCTGAGGAAGCTTCTTTCTCTTTGTTATCGGAGGATATTTCATTTAGCCCTATAGTTTTCAAAGGGATCCGAAATAACTCTTCTCAGATTCCACAGAAATAAGGCTAGCAAAGAGATCCACGAAATACAGTTGTAACGCTGTGAGTGGAAGTCACACATCAGAAAGCAGATTCTCAGAAAGTTTCTTTCCAGTTTTTCTCAGAGGATGTTTTCTTTTTCACCATAGCCCTCTATGGCTTCCAAATATCACTTTGCGAATTCCACAAGAACAGGCTTAGCGAGCGTCTTCTTGAGAGGAAAGCTGTAACTCTATGAGATGAATTCACAGTACACTAAGCAGTTTCTCAGAAAGCTTCTTTAAAGATTTAATCCAAGGATATTTCCTTTTTCACCATAGCCCTCTATGGGCTTCCAAATATGACATTGCAAATTCCACATGAACTGTCTTAGAGAAAGGCTTCTTGAGCGGAAATCTGTAACTTGGTGAGATGATTTCACAGAACACAAAGAAGTTTCTGAGGAAGCTTCTTTGTCTTTGTTATTGGAGGATATTTCCTTTGGCCCCATAGTCTTCAAAGGGATCCGAAATATCTGTTCTCAGATTCCAGAGAAATAAGGCTAGCAAAGAGATCCACGAAATACAGATGTAACTCCGTGAGTGGAAGTCACACATCCGAAAGCAGTTTCTCAAAAAGCTTCTTTCCAGATTTACTCGGAGAATAATTTCTTTTTCACCATAGCCCTCTATGGGCTTCCAAATATCACTTTGCGAATTCCACAAGAACAGGCTTAGCCAGCGGCTTCATCAGGGGAAAGCTGTAACTCTGTGAGATGATTTCACAGAACACAAAGAAGTTTCTCAGAAAGCTTCTTTCTCTTTGTTATCGGAGGATATTTCCTTTGGCCTTATAGACTTCAAAGGGATCCGAAATATCTGTTCTCAGATTCCACAGAAATAAGACTAGCAAAGACATCCACGAAATACAGACGTAACTCTGTGAGTGGAAGTCACACATCACAGAGCAGTTTCTCAGAAAGCTTCTTTCCAGATTTCATCTGAGGATATTTCCTTTTTCACCATAGCCCTCTATGGGCTTCCAAATATCACTTTGTGAATTCCACAAGAACAGGATTATCCAGCGTCTTCTTGAGGGGAAAGCTGTAAATCTGTGAGATGAATTCACAGAACACTAAACAGTTTCTCAGAAAGCTTCTTTCTAGATTTCATCCTAGGATATTTCCTTTTTCACCATAACCCTCTAGGGGTTCCAAATATCACTTTGCAAATTCCACAACAACTGTCTTAGCGAGAGTCTTCTTGAGGGGAAAGCTATAACTCTGTGAGATGAATTCACGGAACACTAAGCAGTTTCTCAGAAAGCTTCTTTCCAGATATCATCCTAGGATATTTCCATTTTCACCATAACCCTCTATGGGCTTCCAAATATCACTTTGCGAATTCCACAAGAACAGGCTTAGCGAGTGGCGTCTGGAGGGGAAAGCTGTAACTCTGTGAGATGAATTTAGAGAACACTAAGCAGTTTCTCAGAAAGCTTCTTCCCGGATTTCATCCTAGGACATTTCGTTTTTCCCCATAGCCCTTTAAGGGCTTCCAAATATCCCTTTGCAAATTCCACAAGAACTGTCTTAGCGAAAGGCTCCTTGAGGGAAAGCTGTAACTCTGTGCGATGATTTCACAGAACACAAAGAAGTTTCTCAGAAAGCTTCTTTCTCTTTGTTATCGGAGGATATGTCCTTTGGCCTTACAGTCTTCAAAGGGATCCGCAATATCTGTTCTCTGATTCCACAGAACTAAGGCTAGCAAAGAGATCCATGAAATACAGATGTAACTCTGTGAGTGGCAGACGTACATCACAAAAAAATTTCTCAGACAGCTTCTTTCCAGGTTTTCTCGGAGGATATTTTCTTTTTCACCATAACCCTCTATGGGCTTCCAAATATCACTTTCCGAATTCCACAAGAACAGGCTTGGTGAGCGGCTTCTTGAGGGGAAAGCTGTATATCTGTGAGATGAATTCACAGAACACTAAGCAGTTTCTCAGAAAGCTTCTTTCCAGATTTCATCGGAAGATACTTCCATTTTCACCATAGCCCTCTATGGGCTTCCAAATATCACTTTGAAAATTCCACAAGAACTGTCTTAGCGAAAGGCTTCTTGAGGGGAAAGCTGTAACTCTGTGAGATGATTTCACAGAACACAAAGAAGTTTCTCAGAAATCTTCTTTCTCTTTGTTATCGGAGGATATTTCCTTTGGCCATATAGTCTTCAAAGCGATATGAAACGTCTCTTCTCAGATTCCACAGAAACAAGGCTATCAAAGAGATCCACGAAATACAGATATAACTCTGTGAGTGAAAGTCACACATCGCAAAGCAGTTTCTCAGAAAGCTTCTTTCCACTTTTTCTCGGAGGATATTTTCTTTTTCACCATAGCCCTCTATGGGCTTCCAAATATCACTTTGCGAATTCCACAAGAACAGGCTTAGCGAGCGCCTTCTTGAGGGGAAAGATGTGACTCAGTAAGATGAATTTACAGAACACTAAGTAGTTTCTCTGAAAGCTTCTTTCCAGATTTCATGTGAGGATATTTCCTTTTTCACCATAGCCATCTAGGGGTTTCCAAATATCACTTTGCATATTCCACAATAACTATCTTCGCGATAGGCTTCTTGAGGGGAAAGCTGTAACTCTGTGAGATGATTTAACAGAACACAAAGGAGTTTCACCGAAAGCTTCTTTCTCTTTGTTATTGGAGGATATTTCCTTTGGCCCTATAGTCTCCAAAGGGATCCGAAATATCTGTTCTCAGATTCCACAGAAATAAGGCTAGCAAAGAGATCCACAAAATACAGATGTAACTCTGTGATTGTAAGTCACACATAACAAATCACTTTCTCAGAAAGCTTCTTTCCAGTTTTTCTCGGAGGACATTTTCTTTTTTAACCATATCCCTCTATGGGCTTCCAAATATCACTTTGCAAATTCCACAAGAACAGTCCTAGCGAAAGGCTCCTTGAGGGGAAAGCTGTAACTCTGTGAGATGATTTCACAGAACACAAAGAAGTTTCTCAGAAAGCTTCTTTCTCTTTGTTATCGGAGGATATTTCCTTTGGCCCTATAGACTTCAAAGGGATCCGAAATATCTGTTCTCAGATTCCACAGAAATAAGGCTAGCATAGCGATCCACGAAATACAGACGTAACTCTGTGAGTGGAAGTCACACATCACAGAGCAATTTCTCAGAAAGCTTCTTTCCAGATTTCATCTGAGGATATTTCCTTTTTCACCATAGCCCTCTAAGGGCTTCCAAATATCACTTTGCGAATTCCACAAGAACAGGCTTAGCGAGCGGCGTCTTGAGAGGGAAAGCTGCATCTCTGTGAGATGAATTCACAGAACACTAAGCAGCTTCTCAGAAAGCTTCTTTCCAGATTTCATCTGAGGATATTTCCTTTTTCACCATAGCCCTCTATGGGCTTCCAAATATCATTTTGCCAATTACACAAGAACTGTATTAGCGAACGGCTTCTTTTGAGGAAAGCTGTATCTCTGTTGGATGATTTCACAGAACACAAAGAAGTTTCTCAGAAAGCTTCTTTCTCTTTTTTATTGGTGGATATTTGCTTTGGCCCAGAAGTCTTCAAAGGGGTCCGAAATATCTGTTTTCATATTCCACAGAAATAAGGCAAGCAAGGAGATAAACGAAATACAGATGTAACTCTGTGAGTGGAATTCACACATCACACAGCAGTTTCTCAGAAAGCTTCTTTCCAGATTTCATCTGAGGATATTTCCTTTTTCACCATAGCCCTGTACAGGCTTCCAAATATCACTTTGCAAATTTCAGAAGAACTGTCTTAGCGAAAGACTTCTTGAGGGGAAAGCTGTAACTCTGTGAGATGATTTCACAGAACACAAAGAAGTTTCTCAGAAGGCTTCTTTCCAGATTTCACCAGAGGATATTTCGTTTTTCACCATAGCCCTCCATGGGCTTCCAAATATCACTTTGCAAATTCCACAAGAACTGTCTTAGCGAAAGGATACTTGAGGAGAAAGCTGTAACTCTGTGAGATGATTTCACAGAACACAAAGAAGTTTCTCAGAAGGCTTCTTTCTCTTTTTTATCGGAGGATATTTCCTTTGGCCCTATAGTCTTCAAAGGGATCCGAAATATCTGTTCTCAGATTCCACAGAAATAAGGCTAGCAAAGAGATCCACGAAATACAGATGTAACTCTGTGAGTGGAAGTCACACATCACAAAGCAGTTTCTCAGAAAGCTTCTTTCCAGTTTTTCTCGGAGGATATTTTCTTTTTCACCATAGCCCTTGATGGTCTTCCAAATATCACTTTGCAAATTCCACAAGAACAGGCTTCGCGAGCGGCTTCTTGAGAGGAAAGCTGTAACTCTGTGAGATGAATTAACAGAATACTAAGCAGATTCTCAGAAAGCTTCTTTCCAGATTTCATCCGAGGATATTTCCTTCTTCACCGTAGCCGTCTATGGGCTTCCAAATATCACTTTGCAAATTCCACAAGAACTGTCTTAGCGAAAGGCTTCTTGAGGGGAAAAGTGTAACTCTGTGAGATGATTTCACAGAACACAAAGAAGTTTCTCAGAAAGCTTCTTTCTCTTTGTTATCGGAGGATATTTCCTTTGGCCCTAGAGTCTTCAAAGCGATCCGAAATATCTGTTCTCAGATTCCCCAGAAATAAGACTAGAAAAGAGATCCACGAAATACAGATGTAACTCTGTGAGTGGAAGTCACACATCACAAAGCAGTTTCTCAGAAAGCTTCTTTCCAGATTTTCTCAGAGAATATTTTCTTTCCCACCATTGCCCTCTGTGGACTTCCTAATATCACTTTGCGTATTCCACAAGAACAGGCTTAGCGAGCGGCGTCTTGAGGGGAATGCTGTAACCCTGTGAGATTAATTAAGAGAACACTAAACAATTTCTCAGAAAGCTTCTTTCCAGATTTCATCCCAGAATATTTCCCTTTTCACCAAAGTCCTCTATGGGCTTCCAAATATCACTTTGCAAATTCCACAAGAACTGTCTTAGCGAAAGGCTTCTTGAGGGGAAAGCTGTAAATCTGTGAGGTGATTTCACAGAACACAAAGAAATTTCTCAGAAAGCTTCTTTCTCTTTGTTATCGGAGGATATTTCCTTTGTCCCTATAGTCTTCAAAGGGATCGGAAATATCTGTTCTCAGATTCCACAGAAAAAAGTCTAGCAAAGAGATCCACGAAATACAGATGTAACTCTGTGAGTGGAACTCACACATCACAAAGCAGTTTCTCAGAATCCTTCTTTCCAGTTTTACTATGAGGACATTTTCCTTTTCTCCATAGCCCTCTATGGGCTTCCAAATATCAGTTTTCGAATACCACAAGAACAGGCTTAGCGAGCAGCTTCTAGAGGGAAAAGCTGTAACTCTGTGAGATGGATTCACAGAACCCTAAGCAGTTTCTCAGAGAGCTTCTTTCCAGATTTCATCTGAGGATATTTCCTTTTTCACCATAGCCCTCTATGGGCTTCCAAATATCACTTTGCAAATTCCACAAGAACTGCCGTAGCGAAAGGCTTCTTGAGGGCAAAGCTGTATCTCTGTGAGATGATTTCACAGAACACAAAGAAGATTCTCAGAAATCTTCTTTCTCTTTGTTATCGGAGGATATTTCCTTTGGCCCTATAGTCTTCAAAGGGATCCGAAATATCTGTTCTCAGATTCCACAGAAATAAGGCTAGCAAAGAGATCCACAAAATACAGATGTAACTCTGTGAGGGGAGGTCACACATCACAAAGCAGTTTCTCTGAAAGCTTCTTTCAGTTTTTCTCGGAGGATATTTTCTTTTTCACCGTAGCCCTCTATGGGCTTCCAAATATCACTTTGCGAATTTCACAAAAACAGGCTTAGCGAGCTGCTTTTTAAGGGGAAAGCTGTAACTCTGTTTGACGAATTCACGGAACACTAAGTAGTTTCTCAGAAACCTTCTTTCCAGCTTTCATCCTGGGAGATTTCCCTTTTCACTATAGCCCTCTATGGGCTTCCAAATATCACTTTGCAAATCCACAACAACTGTCTTAGCGAAAGACTTCTTGAGGGGAAAGCTGTAACTCTGTGTGACGATTTCCCAGAACAAGAAGAAGATTCTCAGAAAGCTTCTTTCTCTTTGTTATCGGAGGATATTTCCTTTGGCCCTATACTCTTCAAAGGGATCCGAAATATCTCTTCTCAGATTCAACAGAAATATCGCTAGCAAAGAGATCCACGAAACACAGATATAACTCTGTGAGATGAATTAACAGAAGAGTAAGCAGTTTCTCAGAAAGCTTCTTTCCAGATTTCATCTGAGGATATTTCCTTTTTTACAATAGCCCTCTACGGGCTTCCAAATATCACTTTGCGAATTCCACGATAACAGGCTTAGTGAGCGGCTTCTTGAGGGTCAAGATGTAACTCTGTGAGATTAATTCAAAGACACTAAGCAGATTCTCAGAAAGCTTCTTTCCAGATTTCATCTGAGGATATTTCCATTCTCAGCATAGCCCTCTATGGGATTCCAAATATCACTTTTCGAATTCCACAAGAACTGTCTTAGCGAAAGGTTTTTTGAGGGGAAAGCTGTACCTCTGTGAGATGATTTCACAGAACACAAAGAAGTTTCTCAGACAGCATCTTTCTCTTTGTTATCGGAGGATATTTCCTTTGGCCATATAGTCTTCAAAAGGATCCGAAATATCTGTTCTCAGATTCCACAGAAATAAGGCTAGCAAAGAGATCCACGATATACAGATGTAACTCTGTGAGTGGAAGTCACACATCACAAAGCAGTTTCTCAGAAAGGTTCTTTCCAGTTTTTCTCGGAGGATATTTTCTTTTTCACCGTAGGCCTTTATGGGCTTCCAATTATCACTTTAGGATTTCCACAAGAACAGGATTGGCGAGTGGCTTCTTGAGGGGAAAGCAGTAACTCTGTGAGATGAATTCACAGAAGACTTAGCAGTTTCTCAAAAAGCTTCTTTCCAGATTTCATCTGTGGATATTTCCTTTTTCACCGTAGCCCTCTATGGGCTTCCAAATATCACCTTGCAAATTCCACAAGAACTGTCTTAGAGAAAGGCTTCTAGAGGGGAAAGCTGTAAACTTGTGAGATGATTAAACAGAACACAAATAATTTTCTGAGAAAGCTTCTTTCTCTTTGTTATCGGAGGATATTTCTTTAGGCCCTATAGTCTTCATTGAGATCCGAAATATCTGTTCTCAGATTCCACAGAAATAAGGCTTGAAAAGAGATCCACGAAATGCTCATGTAACTCTGTGAGTGGAAGACACACATCGAAAACATTTTCTCAGAAAACTTCTTTCCACTATTTCGCGGAGGATATTTTCTTTTTCACCATAGCCCTCTATGAGCTTCCAAATATCACTTTGCAAATTCCACAAGAACAAGCTTAGCGAGCGACTTCTTGAGGAGAAGGCTGTAACTCTGTGAGATGAATTCACAGAATACTAAGCAGTTGCTCAGAAAGCTTCTTTCCAGATTTCATCCGAGGATATTTCCCTTTTCACCGTAGACCTCTATGGACTTCCAAATAACACTTTGCAAATTCCACAAGAACTGTCTTAGCGAAAGGCTTCTTGAGAGGAAAGCTGTAACTCTGTGAGGTGATTTCACAGAACACAAAGCAGTTTCTCAGAAAGCTTCCTTTAAATTTTTTACAGAGGAAATTTTCTTTTTCACCATAGGCCTCTATTGGCTTCCAAATATCAATTTGCGAATTCCACAACTACGGCCTAGCGAACGGCTTCTTCAGGGGAAAGCTGTAACTCTGTGAGATGAATTCACAGAACACCAAGAAGTCTCTCTGAAAGCTTATTTCCAGATTTCATCTGAGGATATTTCCTTTTTCACCATAGCCCTCTAAGGGCTTCCAAATATCACTTTGCAAATTCCACAAGAACGGTCTTAGCGAAAGGCTTCTTGAGTAGAAAGCTGTAACTCTGTGAGATGATTTCACAGAACACAAAGAATTTTCTCAGAAAGCTTCTTTCTTTTTGTTATCGGAGGATATTTACTTTGGCCCTATAGTCCTCAGAGGGACCCGAAATATCAGTTTTCACATTCCAAAGAAATGAGGCTGGCAAAGAGATCCAAGAAATACACATGTAAATCTGTGAGTGGAAGTCACACATCACAACGCAGTTTCTCAGAAAGCTTCCTTCCAGTTTTTCTCGGAGAATATTTTCTTTTTCAACATAGCCCACTGTGGGCTTCCAAATATCAGTTTGCGAATCCCACAAACAGTCTTAGGAGTGGCTTCTTGAGGGGAAAGCTGTAACTCTGTGAGATAAATTCACAGAACACAAAGCAGTTTCTCAGAAAGCTTCTTTCCAGATTTCATCTGAGGATACCTCCTTTTTCAACATAGCCTTCTATGGGCTTCCAAATATCACTTTGCAAATTCCACAAGAACTGTCTTAGCGAAAGGTTTCTTGACTTGAAAGCTGTAATTCCGAGAGATGATTTCACAGAACACAAAGAAGTTTCTCAGAAAGCTTCTTTTCTTTGTTATCGCAGGATACTTCCTTTGGCCCTATAGTCTTCAAAGGGATCCGAAATATCTGTTCTCAGATTCCACAGAAATAAGACTAGCAAAGAGATCCACGAAATACAGATGTAACTCTGTGAGTGGAAGTTACACATCACATAGCACTTTCTCAGAAAGCTTGTTTCCAGTTTTTCTCGGAGGTTGTTTTCTTTCTCACCATAGCCCTTTATGGGATTCAAAATATCACTTTTCGAATTCCACCAGAACAGGCTTAGCGAGTGGTGTCTTGAGGGAAACCTGAAACTCTGTGAGATGAATTAAGAGAACATTAAGCAGTTTCTCAGAAGCTTCTTTCCAGATTTCATCTGAGGATATTTCCTTTTTCGCCATAGCCCTCTAAGGGCTTCCAAATATCACTTTGCGAATTCCACAAGAACTGTCTTAGCGAAAGGCTTCTTGAGGGGAAAGCTGGAATTCTGTGAGATGATTTCACAAAACACAAAGTAGTTTATCAGAAGTCTTCCTTCTCTTTGTTATCGGAGGATATTTCCTTTGGCCCTATAGTCTTCAAAGGGATCCGAAATATCTGTTCTCAGATTCCACAGAAATAAGGCTATCAAAGAGATCCACAAAATACAGATGTAACTCTGTGAGGGGAGGTCACACATCACAAAGCAGTTTCTCTGAAAGCTTCTTTCAGTTTTTCTCGGAGGATATTTTCTTTTTCACCGTAGCCCTCTATGGGCTTCCAAATATCACTTTGCGAATTTCACAAAAACAGGCTTAGCGAGCTGCTTTTTAAGGGGAAAGCTGTAACTCTGTTTGACGAATTCACGGAACACTAAGTAGTTTCTCAGAAACCTTCTTTCCAGCTTTCATCCTGGGAGATTTCCCTTTTCACTATAGCCCTCTATGGGCTTCCAAATATCACTTTGCAAATCCACAACAACTGTCTTAGCGAAAGACTTCTTGAGGGGAAAGCTGTAACTCTGTGTGACGATTTCCCAGAACAAGAAGAAGATTCTCAGAAAGCTTCTTTCTCTTTGTTATCGGAGGATATTTCCTTTGGCCCTATACTCTTCAAAGGGATCCGAAATATCTCTTCTCAGATTCAACAGAAATATCGCTAGCAAAGAGATCCACGAAACACAGATATAACTCTGTGAGATGAATTAACAGAAGAGTAAGCAGTTTCTCAGAAAGCTTCTTTCCAGATTTCATCTGAGGATATTTCCTTTTTTACAATAGCCCTCTACGGGCTTCCAAATATCACTTTGCGAATTCCACGATAACAGGCTTAGTGAGCGGCTTCTTGAGGGTCAAGATGTAACTCTGTGAGATTAATTCAAAGACACTAAGCAGATTCTCAGAAAGCTTCTTTCCAGATTTCATCTGAGGATATTTCCATTCTCAGCATAGCCCTCTATGGGATTCCAAATATCACTTTTCGAATTCCACAAGAACTGTCTTAGCGAAAGGTTTTTTTGAGGGGAAAGCTGTACCTCTGTGAGATGATTTCACAGAACACAAAGAAGTTTCTCAGACAGCATCTTTCTCTTTGTTATCGGAGGATATTTCCTTTGGCCATATAGTCTTCAAAAGGATCCGAAATATCTGTTCTCAGATTCCACAGAAATAAGGCTAGCAAAGAGATCCACGATATACAGATGTAACTCTGTGAGTGGAAGTCACACATCACAAAGCAGTTTCTCAGAAAGCTTCTTTCCAGTTTTTCTCGGAGGATATTTTCTTTTTCACCGTAGGCCTTTATGGGCTTCCAATTATCACTTTAGGATTTCCACAAGAACAGGATTGGCGAGTGGCTTCTTGAGGGGAAAGCAGTAACTCTGTGAGATGAATTCACAGAAGACTTAGCAGTTTCTCAAAAAGCTTCTTTCCAGATTTCATCTGTGGATATTTCCTTTTTCACCGTAGCCCTCTATGGGCTTCCAAATATCACCTTGCAAATTCCACAAGAACTGTCTTAGAGAAAGGCTTCTAGAGGGGAAAGCTGTAAACTTGTGAGATGATTAAACAGAACACAAATAATTTTCTGAGAAAGCTTCTTTCTCTTTGTTATCGGAGGATATTTCTTTAGGCCCTATAGTCTTCATTGAGATCCGAAATATCTGTTCTCAGATTCCACAGAATTAAGGCTTGAAAAGAGATCCACGAAATGCTCATGTAACTCTGTGGGTGGAAGACACACATCGAAAACATTTTCTCAGAAAACTTCTTTCCACTATTTCGCGGAGGATATTTTCTTTTTCACCATAGCCCTCTACGAGCTTCCAAATATCACTTTGCAAATTCCACAAGAACAAGCTTAGCGAGCGACTTCTTGAGGAGAAGGCTGTAACTCTGTGAGATGAATTCACAGAATACTAAGCAGTTGCTCAGAAAGCTTCTTTCCAGATTTCATCCGAGGATATTTCCCTTTTCACCGTAGACCTCTATGGACTTCCAAATAACACTTTGCAAATTCCACAAGAACTGTCTTAGCGAAAGGCTTCTTGAGAGGAAAGCTGTAACTCTGTGAGGTGATTTCACAGAACACAAAGCAGTTTCTCAGAAAGCTTCCTTTAAATTTTTTACAGAGGAAATTTTCTTTTTCACCATAGGCCTCTATTGGCTTCCAAATATCAATTTGCGAATTCCACAACTACGGCCTAGCGAACGGCTTCTTCAGGGGAAAGCTGTAACTCTGTGAGATGAATTCACAGAACACCAAGAAGTCTCTCTGAAAGCTTATTTCCAGATTTCATCTGAGGATATTTCCTTTTTCACCATAGCCCTCTAAGGGCTTCCAAATATCACTTTGCAAATTCCACAAGAACGGTCTTAGCGAAAGGCTTCTTGAGTAGAAAGCTGTAACTCTGTGAGATGATTTCACAGAACACAAAGAATTTTCTCAGAAAGCTTCTTTCTTTTTGTTATCGGAGGATATTTACTTTGGCCCTATAGTCCTCAGAGGGACCCGAAATATCAGTTTTCACATTCCAAAGAAATGAGGCTGGCAAAGAGATCCAAGAAATACACATGTAAATCTGTGAGTGGAAGTCACACATCACAACGCAGTTTCTCAGAAAGCTTCCTTCCAGTTTTTCTCGGAGAATATTTTCTTTTTCAACATAGCCCACTGTGGGCTTCCAAATATCAGTTTGCGAATCCCACAAACAGTCTTAGGAGTGGCTTCTTGAGGGGAAAGCTGTAACTCTGTGAGATAAATTCACAGAACACAAAGCAGTTTCTCAGAAAGCTTCTTTCCAGATTTCATCTGAGGATACCTCCTTTTTCAACATAGCCTTCTATGGGCTTCCAAATATCACTTTGCAAATTCCACAAGAACTGTCTTAGCGAAAGGTTTCTTGACTGGAAAGCTGTAATTCCGAGAGATGATTTCACAGAACACAAAGAAGTTTCTCAGAAAGCTTCTTTTCTTTGTTATCGCAGGATATTTCCTTTGGCCCTATAGTCTTCAAAGGATTCCGAAATATCTGTTCTCAGATTCCACAGAAATAAGACTAGCAAAGAGATCCACGAAATACAGATGTAACTCTGTGAGTGGAAGTTACACATCACATAGCACTTTCTCAGAAAGCTTGTTTCCAGTTTTTCTCGGAGGTTGTTTTCTTTCTCACCATAGCCCTTTATGGGATTCAAAATATCACTTTTCGAATTCCACCAGAACAGGCTTAGCGAGTGGTGTCTTGAGGGGAAACCTGAAACTCTGTGAGATGAATTAAGAGAACATTAAGCAGTTTCTCAGAAAGCTTCTTTCCAGATTTCATCTGAGGATATTTCCTTTTTCGCCATAGCCCTCTAAGGGCTTCCAAATATCACTTTGCGAATTCCACAAGAACTGTCTTAGCGAAAGGCTTCTTGAGGGGAAAGCTGGAATTCTGTGAGATGATTTCACAAAACACAAAGTAGTTTATCAGAAGTCTTCCTTCTCTTTGTTATCGGAGGATATTTCCTTTGGCCCTATAGTCTTCAAATGGATCCGAAATATCTGTTCTCAGATTCCACAGAAATAAGGCTAGCAAAGAGATCCCCGAAATAGAGACGTAACTCTGTGAGTGGAAGTCACACACCACAAAGCAGTTTCTCAGAAAGCTTCTTTCCAGTTTTTCTCGGAGGATATTTTCTTTCGCACCATAGCCCTCTATGGGCTTCCAAATATCACTTTGCAAATTCCACAAGAACAGGCTTAACGAGCGGCTTCTTGAGGGGAAAGCTGTAACTCTGTGAGATGAATTCACAGAACACTAAGCAGTTTCTCTGAAAGCTTCTTTCCAGATTTCATTTGAGGATATTTCCTTTTTCACCATAGCCCTCTATGGGCTTCCAAATATCACTTTGCCAATTCCACAGGAACTGTCTTAGCGAAAGGCTTCTTGAGGGGAAAGCTGTAACTCTGTGAGATGAGTTCACAGAACACAGAAAAGTTTCTCAGAAACTTTCTTTCTCTTTGTTATCGGAGGATGTTTCCTTTGGCCATATTGTCTTCAAAGGGATCCGAAATATCTGTTCTCAGATTCCACAGAAACAGCACTAGCAAAGAGATCCACGAAATACAGATGTAATTCTGTGAGCGGAAGTCACACATCACAAAGCAGTTTATCAGAAAGCTTCTTTCAACTTTTACTCGGAGGATATTTTGTTTTTCACCATAGCCCTCTAAGGGCTCTCAAATATCACTTTGCGAATTACACAAGAAAAGGCTTAGCGAGCGGCTTCTTGAGGGGAAAGCTTTAACTCCGTGAGATGATTTCACGAAATACAAAGAAGTTTCTTAGAAAGCTTCTTTCCAGATTTCAACTGAGGATATTTCCATTTTCACCGTAGCCCTCTATGGGCTTCCAAATATCATTTTGCAAATTCCAGAAGAACTGTCTTAGCAAAAGGCCTCTTGAGGGGAAAGCTGTATCTCTGTGAGATGATTTCACAGAACACAAGGAAGTTTCTCAGAAAGTTTCTTTGTATTTGTTATAAGGGGATATTTCCTTTGGCCCTAGAGTCTTCAAAGGGATCCGAAATATCTGTTCTCAGATTGCACAGAAATAAGGCTAGCAAAGAGATCCACGAAATACAGATGTAACTCTGTGAGTGGAAGTCACACCTCACAAAGCAGTTTCTCAGAAAGTTTCTTTCCTTTTTTTCTCGGAGGATATTTTCTTTCTCACCATAGCCCTCTATGGGCTTCCAAATATCATTTTGTGAATTCCACAAGAACAGGCTTAGCGAGCGGCTTCTTGAGGGGAAAGCTGTAACTCTGTGACATGAACTCACAGAACACTAAGCAGTTTCTCAGAAAGCTTCTTTCCAGATTTCATCTGAGGATATTTCCTTTTTCACCATAGCCCTCTACGGGCTACCAAATATCACTTTGTAAATTCCACAAGAACTGTCTTAGCGAGCGGCTTCCTGAGGGGAAAGCTGTAACTCCGTGAGATGTTTTCACGAAATACAAGGAAGTTTCTTAGAAAGCTTCTTTCTCTTTGTTATCGGATGATATTTCCTTTGGCCCTAAGTCTTCAAAGGGATCCGAAATATCTGTTCTCAGATTGCACAGAAATAAGGCTAGCAAAGAGATCCACGAAATACAGATGTAACTCTGTGAGTGGAACCCAACATCACAAAGCAGTTTCTCAGAAAGCTTCTTTCCAGTTTTTCTCGGAGGATATTTTCTTTCTCACCATAGCCCTCTATGGGCTTCCAAATATCACTTTGGGAATTCCAGGAGAACAGGCTTAGTTAGCGGCTTCTTGAGGGGAAAGCTGTAAATCTGTGGGATGAACTCACAGAACACTAAGCAGTTTCTCAGAAAGCTTCATTCCAGATTTCATCTGAGGATATTTCGTTTTTCACCATAGACTTCTATGGGCTTCCAAATATCACTTTGGAAATTCCTCAAGAAATGTCTCAGCGAAAGGCTTTTTGAGGGGAAAGGTCTAACTCTGTGAGATGATTTCACAGAACACAAAGAAGTTTCTCAGAAAGCTTCTTTGACATTGTTATCGGAGGATATTTCCTTTGGCCCTATAGTCTTCAAAGGGATCCGAAATATCTGTTCTCAGATTCCACAGAAATAAGGCTGGCTAAGAGGTCCAAGAAACACAGATGTAACTCCGTGAGTGGAAGTCACACATCACAAAGCAGTTTCTCAGAAAGCTTCTTTCCAGTTTTTCTCGGAGGATATTTTCTTTTTCACCATAGCCATCTAGTGGCTTCCAAATATCACTTTGTGAATTACACAAGAAAAGGCTTAGCGAGCGGCTTCTTGAGGGAAAAGCTGTAACACCGTGAGATGATTTCACGAAACACTAAGAAGTTTCTCAGAAAGCTTCTTTCTCTTTGTTATCGGAGGATATATCCTTTGGCCCTAGGTCTTCAAAGGGATCCGAAATATCTGTTCTCACATTGCACAGAAATAAGACTAGCAAAGAGATCCACGAAATACAGATGTAAATCAGTGAGTGGAAGTCACACATCACAAAGCAGTTTCTCAGAAAATTTCTTGCCAGTTTTTCTCGGAGGATATTTTCTTTCTCACCGTAGCCATCTTTGGGCTTCCAAATATCACTTTGCGAATTCCTAAAAAAAAGGCTTAGCGAGCGGCTCCTTGAGGGGAAAGCTGTATCTCTGTGAGATGAATTCACAGAACACTAAACAGTTTCTCAGAAAGCTTCTTTCCACATTTCATCTCAGGATATTTCCTGTTTCACGGTAGCGCTCTATGGGCTTCCAAATATCACTTTGCAAATTCCACAAGAACTGTCTTAGCGAAAGGCTTCTTGAGGGGAAAGCTGTAACTCTGTGAGATGATTTCACAGAACACCAAGAATTTTGTCAGAAAGCTTCTTTCTCTTTTTTATCGGAGGATATATCCTTTGGCCCTATAGACTAAAAAGGGATCCGAAATATCTGTTCTCAGATTCCACAGAAATAACGCTAGCAAAGAGATCCACGAAATACAAATGTAACTCTGTGAGTGGAAGTCACACATCACAAAGGGTTTATCAGAAAGCTTCTCTCCACTTTTTCTCGGAGGATGTTTTCTTTTTCACCATAGCCCTCTATGGGCTTCCAAATATCACTTTGCAAATTACACAAGAAAAAACTTAGCGAGCGGCTTCTTGACGAGAAAGCTGTAACGTTGTGAGATGAATTAACAGAACACTAAGCAGTTTCTCGGAAATTTTCTTTCCAGATTTCATCCCTGGATATTTCCTTTTTCACCTTAGCTTTTTATGGGCTTCCAAATATCACTTTGTAAATTCAACAAGAGTTGTCTTAGCGAAATGCTTCTTGAGAGGAATGCTGTAACTCTGTGAGATGATTTCACAGAACACAAAGAAGTTTCTCAGAAAGCTTCTATCTCTTTTTTTTCGGAGGATATTTCCTTTGGCCCTATAGTATTCAAAGGGATCCGAAATATCTGTTCTCACATTCCACAGAAATAAGGCTAGCAAAGATATCCACGAAATGCAAATGAATCTCTGTGAGTGGAAGTCACACATCACACAGCTGTTTCTCAGAAAGATTCTTTCCAGTTTTTCTCGGAGGATATTTTCTTTTTCACCATAGCCATCTATGGGCTTCCAAATGTCACTTTGCGAATTCCACAAGAACAGGCTTAGCGATCGGCTTCTTGAGTGGAAAGCTGTAACTGCGTGAGATGAATTCACAGAAGACTAAGCAGTTTCTCAGAAAGCTTTTTTCCAGATTTCATCTGAGGATATTTCCTTTTTCACCATAGCCCTCTATGGGCTTCCAAATATCACTTTGCAAATTCCATAAGAACTGTCTTAGCGCAAGGATTCTTGAGGGGAAAGCTGTCACTCTGTGAGATGATTTCAAAAGACACAAAGAAGTTTCTCTGAAAGCTTCTTTCTATTTGTTTTCGGACAATATTTCCTTTGGCCCTATACACTTCAAAGGGATCCGAAATATCTGTTCTGAGATTCCACAGAAATTGGGCTAGCAAAGAGATCCACGAAATACAGATGTATCTCTGTGATTGGAAGTCACCCATCACAAAGCAGGTTCTCTGAAAGCTTCTTAACAGTTTTTCTCGGAGGATATTTTCTTTTTCACAATAGCCCTCTATCGGCTTCCAAATATCACTTTGCGAATTCCACAAGAACAGGCTTAGCGAGCGGCTTCTTGAGGGGAAAGCTGTAATTCTGTGAGATGAATTCACAGAACACTAAGCAGTTTCTCAGAAAGCTTCTTTCCAGATTTCATCTGAGGATATTTCCTTTTTCACCCTAGCCCTCTATGGGCTCCCAAATATCACTTTGCGAATTCCACAAGAACTGTCTTAGCGAAAGGCTTCTTGAGGGGAAAGCTGTAATTCTGTGAGATGATTTCACAGAACACAAAGAAGTTCCTCAGAAAGCTTCTTTCTCTTTGTTATCGGAGGATATCTCCTTTGGCCCTATAGTCTTCAAGGGGATCCGAAATATCTGTTCTCACATACCACAGAAAAACGCTAGCAAAGAGATCCACGAAATACAGATGTAACTCAGTGAGTGGAAGTCACACATCACAAAGCACTTTCTCAGAAAACTTCTGTCTAGTTTTTCTCGGAGGATATTCTCTTTTTCACCATACCCCTCTTTCGGCTTCTAAATATCACTTTGTGAATTCCACAAGAACTGTCTTAGCGAAAGGCTTCTTTCAGGGAAAGCTGTAACTCTGTGAGATGATTTCACAGAACACAAAGAAGTTTCTCAGAGAGTTTCTTTCGAGATTTCATCGTATTATATTTCCTTTTTCGCCATAGCCCTCTATGGGCATCCAAATATCACTTTTCCAATTCCACAAGAACTGTCTTAGTGAAAGGCTTCTTGAGGGGAAAGCTGTAACTCTGTGAGATGATTTCACAGAACACAAACAAGTTTCTGAGGAAGCTTCTTTCTCTTTGTTATCGGAGAATATTTCCTTTGGCCCTGTAGTCTTCAAAGGGATCCGAAATATCTGTTCTCAGATTCCACAGAAATAAGGCTAGCAAAGAGATCCACGAAATCCAGATGTAACTCTCTGAGTGGAAGTCACACATCACAAAACAGGTTCTCAGAAGGCTTCTTTCCAGGTTTTCTCGGAGGATATTTTCTTTTTCACCATAGCCCTCTATGGGCTTCGAAATATCACTTTGCGAATTCCACAAGAACAGGCTTAGCGAGCGGCTTCTTGAGGGGAAAATTGTAACTCTGTGAGATGAATTCACAGGACACTAAGCAGTTTCTCAAAAAGCTTCTTTCCAAATTTCATATTAGGAGATTTCCTTTTTCAACATAGTCCTCTATGTGCTTCCAAATATCACTTTACAAATTACACAAGAACTGTCTAAGCAAAAGGCTTCTTGAAGGGAAAGCTGTAACTCCGTGAAAAGATTTCACAGAACACAAAGAAGTTTCTCAGAAAGCTTCTTCGTCTTTGTTATCGGAGGATATTTCCTTTGGCCCTATAGTCTTCAAAAGGATCCGAAATATGTGTTCTCAGATTCCACAGAAATAAGGCTATCAAAGAGATCCACCAAATACAGTTGTAACTCTGTGAGTGGAGGTCACACATCACAAAGCAGTTTCTCAGAAGGCCTCTTTCCAGGTTTTCTCGGAGGATATTTTCTTTTTCACCATAGCCCTCTATGGGGTTCCAAATATCACTTTGCAAATTCCACAAGAACTGTGTCAGCAAAAGGCTTCTTGAGGGGAAAGCTGTAACTCTGTGAGATGATTTAACAGAACACAAAGAAGTTTCTGAGGAAGCTTCTTTCTCTTTGTTATCGGAGAATATTTCCTTTGGCCCTATAGTCTTCAAAGGGATCCGAAATATCTGTTCTCAGATTCCACAGAAATAAGGCTAGCAAAGAGATCCACGAAATACAGAGGTAACTCTGTGAGATGAATTAACAGAACACTAAGCAGCGTCTCAGAAAGCTTCTTTCCAGATTTCTTCTGAGGATATTTCCATTTTCACCATAGCCCTCTATGGGTTTACATATATCACTTTTCAAATTCCACAAGAACTGTCTTAGCGAAAGGCTTCTAGAGGGAAAATCTGTAACTCTGGGAGATGATTTCACAGAACACAAAGAAGTTTCTCAGAAACCTTCTTTCTCTTTGTTATCGGAGGATATTTCCTTTGGCCCTATAGTATTCAAAGGGATCCGAAATATCTGTTCTCACATTCCACAGAAATAAGGCTAGCAAAGAGATCCACGAAAAGCAAAGGAAACTCTGTGAGTGGAAGTCACACATCTCACAGCTGTTTCTCAGAAAGATTCTTTCTAGTTTTTCTCGGAGGATATTTTCTTTTTCACCATAGCCATCTATGGGCTTCCAAATATCACTTTGCGAAATCCACAAGAACAGGCTTAGCGAGCGGCCTCTTGAGGGGAAAGCTGTAACTGCGTGAGATGAACTCACAGAAGACTAAGCAGTTTCTCAGAAATCTTTTTCCAGATTTAAACTGAGGATATTTCCTTTTTCACCATAGCCCTCTATGGGCTTCGAAATATCACTTTGCAAATTCCACAAGATCTGTCTTAGCGAAAGGCTTCATGAGGGGAAAGCTGTAACTCTGTGAGATGATTTCATAGAACACAAAGAAGTTTCTCATAAAGCTTCTTCCTCTTTCTTATCGGAGGATATTTCCTTTGGCCCTATAGTCTTCAAAGGGATCCGAAATATCTGTTCTCACATTCCACAGAAATAACGCTAGCAAAGAGATCCACGAAATACATATGTAACTCTGTGAGTGGAAGTCACACATCACAAAGCAGTTTCTCAGAAAGTTTCTTTCCAGTTTTTATTGGAAGATATTTTCTTTTTCACCATAGCCCAATATGGGCTTACAAATGACACTTTGCGAATTCCACAAGAACGGGCTTAGCGAAAGGCTTCTTGAGGGGAAAGCTGTAACTCTGTGAGATGAATTAACAGAACACTAAGCAGTTTCTCAGAAAGCTTCTTTCCTGATTTCATCTGAGGATATTTCCTTTTTCACCATAGCCCTCTATGGGCTTCCATATATCACTTTGCAAATTCGACAAGAACTGTTTTAGCACAAGGCTTCTTGAGGGGAAAGCTGTAACTCTGTGAGATGATTTCACAAGACACAAAGAAGTTTCTCTGTAAGCTTCTTTCTATTTGTTATCGGACAATAATTCCTTTGGCCCTATACACTTCAAAGGGATCTGAAATATCTGTTCCGAGATTCCACAGAAATAGGGCTAGAAAAGAGATCCACGAAATACAGATGTATCTCTGTGATTGGAAGTAACCCATTACAAAGCAGTTTCTCTGAAAGCTCCTTTCCAGTTTTTCTCGGAGGATATTTTCTTTTTCACAATAGCCCTCTATCGGCTTCCAAATATCACTTTGCGAATTCCAAAAGAACAGGCTTAGCTAACGGCCTCTTGAGGAGAAAGCTGTAATTCTGTGAGATGAATTCACAGAACACTAAGCAGTTTCTCAGAAAGCTTCTTTCCAGATTTCATCTGAGGATAATTCCTTTTTCACCCTAGCCCTCTATGGGCTCCCAAATATCACTTTGCAAATTCCACAAGAACTGTCTTAGCGAAAGGCTTCTTGAGGGGAAAGCTGTAACTCTGTGAGATGATTTCACAGAACACAAAGAAGTTTCTCAGAAAGCTTCTTTCTTTTTGTTATCGGATGATATTTCCTTTGGCCCTATAGTCTTCAAAGGGATCCGAAATATCTATTCTCAGATTCCACAGAAATAAGGCTATCAAGAGATCCACGAAATACAGAAGTAACTCTGTAAGTGGAAGTCACACATCATAAGGCAGTTTCTCAGAAAGCTTCTTCCCAGTTTATCTCGGAGGATATTTTCTTTTTCACCGTAGCCCTCTATGGGCTTCCAAATATCACTTTGCAAATTCCACAAGTACAGGCTTAGCGAGAGGATTCTTGAGGGGAATGCTATAGCTCTGTGAGATGAATTCACAGAACACAAAGCAGTTGCTCGGACAGCTTCTTTCCAGATTTAATCCGAGGATATTTCCTTTTTCACCATAGAAAACAATGGGTTTCCAAATATCACTTTGTAAATTCCACAAGAACTGTCTTAGCGAAAGGCTTCTTGAGGGAAGCTGTAACTCTGTGAGATTAATTCACAGAACACTAAGCAGTTTCTCGGAAATCTTCTTTCCAGATTTCATCCCAGGATATTTCCTTTTTCACCTTAGCCTTTTATGGGCTTCCAAATATCACTTTGTAAATTCAACAAGAACTGTCTTAGCGAAAAGCTTCTTGAGGGGAATGCTGTAACTCTGTGAGATGATTTCACAGAACACAAAGAAGTTTCTCAGAAAGCTTCTTTCTCTTTGTTTTCGGAGGATATTTCCTTTGGTCCTATAATATTCAAAGGGATCCGAAATATCTGTTCTCACATTCCACAGAAATAAGGCTAGCAAAGAGATCCACGAAATGCAAAAGAAACTCTGTGAGTGGAAGTCACATATCTCACAGCTGTTTCTCAGAAAGATTTTTTCTAGTTTTTCTCGGAGGATATTTTCTTTTGCACCATAGCCATCTATGGGCTTCCAAATATCACTTTGCGAAATCCACAAGAACAGGCTTAGCGAGCGGCTTCTTGAGGGGAAAGCTGTAACTGCGTGAGATGAACTCACAGAAGACTAAGCAGTTTCTCAGAAATCTTTTTCCAGATTTAAACTAAGGATATTTCCTTTTTCACCATAGCCCTCTATGGGCTTCCAAATATCACTTTGCAAATTCCACAAGATCTGTCTTAGCGAAAGGCTTCATGAGGGGAAAGCTGTAACTCTGTGAGATGATTTCATAGAACACAAAGAAGTTTCTCATAAAGCTTCTTCCTCTTTCTTATCGGAGGATATTTCCTTTAGCCCTATAGTCTTCAAAGGGATCCGAAATATCTGTTCTCACATTCCGCAGAAATAACGCTAGCAAAGAGATCCACGAAATACAGATGTAACTCTGTGAGTGGAAGTCACACATCACAAAGCAGTTTCTCAGAAAGCTTCTTTCCAGTTTTTACTGGAAGATATTTTCTTTTTCACCATAGCCCAATATGGGCTTACAAACGACACTTAGCGAATTCCACAAGAACGGGCTTAGCGAAAGGCTTCTTGAGGGGAAAGCTGTAACTGTGTGAGATGAATTCACAGAACACTTATCAGTTTCTCAAAAAGCTTCTTTCCCGATTTCATCTGAGGATATTTCCTTTTTCACCATAGCCCTCTAGGGGCTTCCAAATATCACTTTGCCAATTCCACAAGAACTGTCTTAGCGAAAGGCTTCTTGAGGGGAAAGCTGTAACTCTTTGATATGATTTCACAGAACAAAAAGAAGTTTCTCAGAAAGCTTCTTTCTCCTTGTTATCGGAGGATATTTCCTTTGGCCCTATAGTCTTCAAAGGGATCCGAAATATCTGTTCTCACAGTCCACAGTAATAAGACTAGCAAAGAGATCGACGAAATACAGATGTAACTCTGTGAGTGGAAGTCACACATCAAAAAACATTTTCTCAGAAAACTTCCTTCCAGTTATTCTCGGAAGATAATTTCTTTTTCGCCATAGGCCTCTATGGGCTTCCAAATATCACTTTGCGAGTTCCACAAGAACAGGCTTAGCGAGCGGCTTCTTGAGGGGAAAGCTGTAACTCTGTGTGATGAATTCACAGAACACTAAGCAGTATCTCAGAAAGCTTGTTTCCAGGTTTCATCATAGTATATTTCGTTGTTCACCGTAGCACCCTAGGGGCTTCCAAATATCACTTTGCAAAATCCACAAGAACTGTCTTAGCGAAAGGCTTCTTGAGGGGAAAGCTGTAACTCTGTGAGATGATTTTACAGAACACAAAGAAGTTTCTCAGAAATCTTCTTTCTCTTTGTTATTGGTGGATATTTCCTTTGGCCCTATAGTCTTCACAGGGATCGAAATATCTGTTCTCAGATTCCACAGAAATAAGCCTAGCAAAGAGATCCATGAAATACAGATGTAACTCTGTGAGTGGAAGTCACCCATCACAAAGCAGTTTCTCAGAAAGCTTCTTTCCAGTTTTTCACGGAGGACATTTTCTTTTTCAGCATATCCCTATATGGACTTCCAAATATAACTTTGCGAATTCCACAAGAACTGTCTTAGCGAAAGGCTTCTTTAGGGGAAAGCTGTAACTCTGTGAGATGATTTCACAGAACACAAAGAAGTTTCTCAGAAAGCTTCTTTCTCTTTGTTATCGGAGGATATTTCCTTTGGCCCTATAGTCTTCAAAGGGATCCGAAACATCTATTCTCAGATTCCACAGAAATAAGGCTATCAAGAGATCCACGAAATACAGAAGTAATTCTGTGAGTGGAAGTCACACATCATAAGGCAGTTTCTCAGAAAGCCTCTTTCCAGTTTTTCTCGGAGGATATTTTCGTTTTCACCATAGCCCTCACTTTGCGAATTCCACAAGAACAGTTTTAGCGAGCGGCTTCTTGAGGGGAAAGCTGTAACTCTGTGAGATGAAGTAACAGAACACTAAGCAGTTTCTCAGAAAGCTTCTTTCCAGATTTCATCCGAGGATATTTCCCTTTTCACCATAGTCCTCCATGGGCTTCCAAATATCACTTTTCATATTCCAAAAGAACTGTCTTAGCAAAAGCCTTCTTGAGGGGAAAGATGTGACTCTGTGAGATGATTTCACAGAACACAAAGAAGTTTCTCAGAAAGCTTTCCAGATTTCATCCGAGAATATTTACTTTTTCACCATTGCCCTCTACAGGTTCCAAATATAACTTTGCGAATTCCACATGAATAGGCTTAGCAAGCGGCTTCTTGAGGGGAAAACTGTAAATCTGTGAGATGAATTCACAGAACACTAAGCAGTTTCTCAGAAAGCTTCTTTCCAGATTTCATCTGAGGATATTTCTTTTTTCACCATAGCCCTCTATGGGCTTCAAAATATCACACTGTAAATTCCACAAATACTGTATTACCCAAAGGGTTCTTGAAGGGAAAGCTGTAACTCTTTGATATGATTTCACAGAACAAAAAGAAGTTTCTCAGAAAGCTTCTTTCTCCTTGTTATCGGAGGATATTTCCTTTGGCCCTATAGTCTTCAAAGGGATCCGAAATATCTGTTCTCACATTCCACAGTAATAAGACTAGCAAAGAGATCGACGAAATACAGATGTAACTCTGTGAGTGGAAGTCACACATCAAAAAACATTTTCTCAGAAAACTTCCTTCCAGTTATTCTCGGAAGATAATTTCTTTTTCGCCATAGGCCTCTATGGGCTTCCAAATATCACTTTGCGAGTTCCACAAGAACAGGCTTAGCGAGCGGCTTCTTGAGGGGAAAGCTGTAACTCTGTGTGATGAATTCACAGAACACTAAGCAGTATCTCAGAAAGCTTGTTTCCAGGTTTCATCATAGTATATTTCGTTGTTCACCGTAGCACCCTAGGGGCTTCCAAATATCACTTTGCAAAATCCACAAGAACTGTCTTAGCGAAAGGCTTCTTGA
Organism: Macaca fascicularis; assembly: GCF_037993035.2. Lineage (NCBI taxonomy): Eukaryota > Metazoa > Chordata > Mammalia > Primates > Cercopithecidae > Macaca > Macaca fascicularis. The sequence continues at coordinate 38,081,466 of NC_088385.1, read as the reverse complement.
GGGGAAAGCTGTAACTCTGTGAGATGATTTTACAGAACACAAAGAAGTTTCTCAGAAATCTTCTTTCTCTTTGTTATTGGTGGATATTTCCTTTGGCCCTATAGTCTTCACAGGGATCGAAATATCTGTTCTCAGATTCCACAGAAATAAGCCTAGCAAAGAGATCCATGAAATACAGATGTAACTCTGTGAGTGGAAGTCACCCATCACAAAGCAGTTTCTCAGAAAGCTTCTTTCCAGTTTTTCACGGAGGACATTTTCTTTTTCAGCATATCCCTATATGGACTTCCAAATATAACTTTGCGAATTCCACAAGAACTGTCTTAGCGAAAGGCTTCTTTAGGGGAAAGCTGTAACTCTGTGAGATGATTTCACAGAACACAAAGAAGTTTCTCAGAAAGCTTCTTTCTCTTTGTTAACGGAGGATATTTCCTTTGGCCCTATAGTCTTCAAAGGGATCCGAAACATCTATTCTCAGATTCCACAGAAATAAGGCTATCAAGAGATCCACGAAATACAGAAGTAATTCTGTGAGTGGAAGTCACACATCATAAGGCAGTTTCTCAGAAAGCTTCTTCCCAGTTTTTCTCGCATGATAATTTCTTTTTTACCATAGCCCTCTATGGGCTTCCAAATAACACTTTGCAAATTCCACAAGAACAGGCTTAGCGAGCGGCTTCTTGAGGGGAATGCTATAGCTCTGTGAGATGAATTCACAGAACACTAAGCAGTTGCTCGGACAGCTTCTTTCCAGATTTAATCCGAGGATATTTCCTTTTTCACCATAGAACCCTATGGGCTTCCAAATATCACTTTTAAATTCCAGAAGAACTGTCTTAGCGAAAGTCTTCTTGAGGGGAAAGCTGTAACTCTGTGAGATGAATTCACAGAACTCTAAACAGTTTCTCGGAAATCTTCTTTCCAGATTTCATACCAGGATATTTCCTTTTTCACCTTTGCCTTTTATGGGCTTCCAAATATCACTTTGTAAATTCAAGAAGAACTGTCTTAACGAAAGGCTTCTTGAGGGGAAGGCTGTAACTCTGTGAGATGATTTCACAGAAAACAAAGAAGTTTCTCAGAAAGCTTCTTTCTCTTTTTTATCGGTGGATATTTCCTTTGGCCCTATAGTCTTCAAAGGGATCTGAAATATCTGTTCTCAGATTCCACAGAAATAAGGCTAGCAAAGAGATCCACGAAATACAGATGTAACTCTGTGAGTGGAAGTCACATATCACAAAGCAGTTTCTTAGAAACCTTCTTTCCAGTTTTTCTCTGAGGATATTTTCTTTTTCACCCTAGCTGTCTATGGGCTTCCAAATATCAATTTGCGAATTCCACAAGAACAGGCTTAGCGAGCGGCTTATTGAGGGGAAAGCTGTAACTCTGTGAGATAAATTCACAGAACACTGAGCAGTTTCTCAGAAAGCTTCCTTCCAGATTTCATCTGAGGATATTTCCTTTTTCACCATAGGCCTCTATGGGTTTCCAAATATCTCTTTGCAAATTCCACAATAACTGTCTTAGCGAAAGGCTTCTTGAGGGGAAAGCTGTAACTCTGTGAAATGATTTCACAGAACACAAAGAAGATTCTCATAAAGCTTCTTTCTCTTTGTTATCGGAGGATATTTCCTTTGGCCCTATAGTCTTCAAAGGGATCCAAAATATCTGTTTTCAGATTCCACAGAAATAACGCTAGCAAAGAGATCCACGAAATACAGATGTAACTCTGTGAGTGGAAGTCACACATCACAAAGCAGTTTATCAGAAAGCTTCTTTCCACTTTTTCTCGGAGGATATTTTCTTTTTCATCATAGCCCTCTAAGGGCTTCCATATACCACTTTTCGAATTCCACAAGAACAGGCTTAGCGAGTGCTTTAATGAGGGGAAGGCTGTAACTCTGTGAGATGAATTCACAGAACACTAAGCAGTTCCTCAGATAGCTTCTTTCCAGATTTCATCTTAGGATATTTCCTTTTCTACCTTAGCCCACTATGGGCTTCCAAATATCACTTTGCAAATTCCACAAGAAGTGTCTTAGCGAAAGACTTCTTGAGTGGATAGCTGTAACTCTGAGAGATGATTTCACAGAACACAAAGAAGTTTCTCACAAAGTTTCTTTCTCTTTGTGATCGGAGGATATTTCCTTTGGCCCAATAGTCTTCAAAGGGACCGGAAATATCTGTTCTCAGATTCCACAGAAATAAAGCTAGCAAAGAGATCCACGAAATACAGATGTAACTCTGTGAGTGGAAGACACACATCACAAAGCAGTTTCTCAGAAAGCTTCTTTCCGGTTTTTTTCTGAGGATATTTTATTTTTTAACCATAGCCTTCTATGGCTTCCAAATATCACTTTGCGAATTCCACAAGAACAGGCTTAGCGAGCGGCTTCTTGAGGGGAAAGCTGTATCTCTGTGAGATGAATTCACAGAACAGTAAGCAGTTTCTCAGAAAGCTTCTTTCCAGATTTCATCTGAGGATATTTCCATTTTCACCATAGCCCACCATGGGTTTCCAAATATCATCTTGCAAATTCCACAAGAACTGTCTTATCGAAAGGTTTCTAGAGGGAAAATCTGTAACTCTGGGATATGATTTCACAGAACACAAAGAAGTTTCTCAGAAAGCTTCTTTGACTTTGTTATCGGAGGATATTTCCTTTGGCCCTAAGTCTTCAAAGCGATCCGAAATATCTGTTCTCACATTGCACAGAAATAAGGCTAGCAAAGAGATCCACGAAATACAGATGTAACTCAGTGAGTGGAAGTCACACATCACAAAGCAGTTTCTCAGAAAATTTCTTTCCAGTTTTTCTCGGAGGATATTTTCTTTCTCACCGTAGCCATCTATGGGCTTCCAAATATCACTTTGCGAATACCACAAGAACGGGCTTAGCGAGCGGCTCCTTGAGGGGAAAGCTGTATCTCTGTGAGTTGAATTCACAGAACACTAAACAGTTTCTCAGAAAGCTTCTTTCCACATTTCATCTCAGGATATTTCCTTTTTCACCGTAGCGCTCTATGGGCTTCCAAATATCACTTTGCAAATTCCACAAGAACTGTCTTAGCGAAAGGCTTCTTGAGGGGAAAGCTGTAACTCTGTGAGATGATTTCACAGAACACCAAGAATTTTCTCAGAAAGCTTCTTTCTCTTTTTTATCGGAGGATATTTCCTTTGGCCCCATAGACTAAAAAGGGATCCGAAATATCTGTTCTCAGATTCCACAGAAATAACGCTCGCAAAGAGATCCACGAAATACAGATGTAACTCTGTGAGTGGAAGTCACACATCACAAAGCAGTTTCTCAGAAAGCTTCTCTCCACTTTTTCTCGGAGGATGTTTTCTTTTTCACCATAGCCCTCTATGGGCTTCCAAATATCACTTTGCGAATTACACAAGAAAAAACTTAGCGAGCGGCTTCTTGAGGAGAAAGCTGTAACTTTGTGAGATGAATTAACAGAATACTAAACAGTTTCTCAGAAAGCTTCCTTCCAGATTTCATCTGAGGAGATTTCCATTTTCAACATAGCCCTCTATGGGCTTCCAAATATCACTTTGAAAATTCCACAATAACTGTCTTAGCGAAAGGCTTCAAGAGGGAAAAGCTGTATCTCTGTGAGATGATTTCACAGACACAAAGAAGTTTCTCAGAAACCTTCTTTCTCTTTGTTATCGGAGGATATTTCCTTTGGCCAAATAGTCTTCAAAGGGATCCGAAATATCTGTTCTCAGATTCCACAGAAATAAGGCTAGCAAAGAGATCCACGAAATACAGATGTATCTCTGTGAGTGGAAGTCACACATCACAAAGCAGTTTCTCTGAAAGCTTCTTTCCAGTTTTTCTCGGAGGATAATTTCTTTTTCACCATAGCCCTCTAGGGGCTTCCAAATATCACTTTGTGAATTACACAAGAAAAGGTTTAGCGAGCGGCTTTTTAAAGGGAAATCTGTAACTCCGTGAGATGATTTCACGAAATACAAAGATGTTTCTCAGAAAGCTTCTTTCTCTTTGTTATCGGAGGATATTTCCTTTGGCCCTATAGTCTTCAAAGGGATCCGAAATATCTGTTCTCAGATTCCTCAGAAATAAGGCTAGCAAAGATATCCACGAAATACCGATGTAACTCTGTGAGTGGAAGTCACACATCATAAGGCAGTTTCTCAGAAAGCTTCTTCCCAGTTTTTCTCGCAGGATATTTTCTTTTTTACCATAGCCCTCAATGGGCTTCCAAATACCACTTTGAAAATTCCACAAGAACAGGCTTAGAGAGCGGCTTCTTGAGGGGAATGCAATAACTCTGTGAGATGAATTCACAGAACACTAAGCAGTTGCTCGGACAGCTGCTTTCCAGATTTAATCCGAGGATATTTCCTTTTTCACCATAGAACCCTATGGGCTTCCAAATATCACTTTGTAAATTCCACAAGAACTGTCTTAGCGAAAGTTTTCTTGAGGGGAAAGCTGTAACTCTGTGAGATGAATTCAAAGAACACTAAGCAGTTTCTCGGAAATCTTCTTTCCAGATTTCATCCCAGGATATTTCCTTTTTCACCTTAGCCTTCTATGGGCTTCCAAATATCACGTTGTAAATTCAACAAGAACTGTCTTAGCGAAAGGATTCTTGAGGGGAATGCTGTAACACTGTGAGATGATTTCACAGAACACAAAGAAGTTTCTCAGAAAGCTTCTTTCTCTTTGTTAACGGAGGATATTTCCTTTGGCCCTGTAGTATTCAAAGGGATCCGAAATATCTGTTCTCACATTTCACAGATATAAGGCAAGCAAATAGATCAACGAAATGCAAATGTAACTCTGTGAGTGGAAGTCACACATCACACAGCTGTTTCTCAGAAAGATTCTTTCCAGTTTTTCTCGGAGGATATTTTCTTTTTCACCAAAGACCTCTATGGGCTTCCAAATATCACTTTGCGAATTCCACAAGAACAGGCTTAGCGATTGGCTTCTTGAGGGAAAAGTTGTAACTCTGTGAGATGAATTCAGAGAACACTAAGCAGTTTCTCAGAAAACTTCTTTCCAGATTTCATCCTAGGATATTTCCTTTTTCACCATAGCCCTCTATGGGTTTCCAAATATCACTTTGGAAATCCACAAGAACTGTCTTAGCGATCGGTTTCCTGAAGGGAAAGCTGTAACTCTGTGAGATGATTTCACAGAACACAAAGAAGTTTCTCAGAAAGCTTCTTTCTCTTTGTTATCGGAGGATATGTCCTTTGGCCGTATAGTCTTCAAAGGTTTCCAAAATATCTGTTCTCAGATTCCACAGAAATAAGGCTAGCAAACAGATCTACGAAATACAAATGTAACTCTGTGAGTGGAAATCACACATCACAAAGCAGTTTCTCAGAAGGCTTCTTTCCAGTTTTTCTCGAGGATATTTTCATTTTCACCATAGCCCTCTATAGGCTTCCAAATATCACTTTGCGATTTCCACAAGAAATGGCTTAGCGAGCGGCTTCTTGAGGGGAAAGCAGTAACTCTGTGAGGTGAATTAACAGAACCCTAAGCAGTTCTCCGAAAGCTTCTTTCCAGATTTAATCTGAGGATATTTCCTTTTTCACCATAGCCCTCTAAGGGCTTCCAAATATCACTTTGCAAATGCCACAAGAACTGTCTTAGCAAAAGGCTTCTGGAGGGGGAAGCTGTAACTCTGTGAGATGATTTCACAGAACACTAAGCAGTTTCTCAGAAAGCTTCTTTCCAGATTTCATCCTAGGATATTTCCTTTGTCAACATAACCCTCTATGGGCTTCCAAATATCACTTTGCAAATTTCACAAGAACTGTCTTAGCGAAAGGCTTCTTGAGTGGAAAGCTGTAACTTTGTGAGATGATTTCACAGAACACCTAGAAGTTTCTCAGAAAGCTTCTTTCTCTTTGTGATCAGAGGATATTTCCTTTGGCCCTAAATTCTTCAAAGGGATCCGAATTATCTGTTCTCAGATTCCACAGAAATAAGGCTAGCAAAGAGATCCACGAAATACAGATTTAACTCTGTCAGTGGAAGTCACACATCACAGAGCTGTTTCTCAGAAAGGTTCTTTCTGTTTTTCTCGGAGTATATTTTCTTTTTCACCATAGCCCTCTATGGGCTTCCAAATATCACTGTGCGAATTCCACAAGAACAGGCTTAGCGAGCGGATTCTTGAGGGGAAAGCTGTAACTCTCTGAGATGAATTCACAGAACTCCAATGAGTTTCTCAGAAAGCTTCTTTCCAATTTCATCTTAGTATATTTCCTTTTTCACCATAGCCGTCTATGGGCTCCAAATATCACTTTGGAAATTCCACAAGAACTGTCTTTGCGAGCGGCTTACTTAGTGGAAAGCTGTAACTCTGTGAGATGATTTCACAGAACACAAAGAAGTTTCCCAGAAAGCTGGTTTCTCTTTTTTATCGGAGGATATTTCCTTTGGCCGTCTAATCTTCCAAGGTTTCTGAAATATCTGTTCTCATATTCCACAGAAATAAGGCTATCAAAGAGATCCACGAAATACAGATGTAACTCTGTGAGTGGAATCCACACATCACAAAGCAGTTTCTCAGAAAGCTTCTTTCCGGTTTTTTTCTGAGGATATTTTATTTTTTAACCATAGCCTTCTATGGCTTCCAAATATCACTTTGCGAATTCCACAAGAACAGGATTAGCGAGCAGCTTCTTGAGGGGAAATCTGTAACTCTGTGAGATGAATTCACAGAACACAAAGCAGTTTTTCAGAAAGCTTCTTTCCAGATTTCATCTGAGGATATTTCCTTTTTCACCATAGCCCTCTATGGGTTTCCAAATATCACTCTGGAAATTCCACAAGAACTGTCTTAGCGATCGGTTTCCTGAAGGGAAAGCTGTAACTCTGTAAGATGATTTCACAGAACACAAAGAAGTTTCTCAGAAAGCTTCTTTCTCTTTTTTATCGGAGGATATTTCCTTTGGCCGTATAGTCTTCAAAGCTTTCCGAAATATCTGTTCTCAGATTCCACAGAAATAAGGCTAGCAAACAGATCTACGAAATACAGATGTAACTCTGTGAGTGGAAATCACACATCACAAAGCAGTTTCTCAGAAGGCTTCTTTCCAGTTTTTCTCGAGGATATTTTCTTTTTCACCATAGCCCTCTATGGGCTTCCAAATATCACTTTGCGAGTTCCACAAGAAATGGCTTAGCGAGCGGCTTCTTAAGGGGAAAGCAGTAACTCTGTGACGTGAATTAACAGAACCCTAAGCAGTTCTCCGAAAGGTTCTTTCCAGATTTAATCTGAGGATATTTCCTTTTTCACCATAGCCCTCTATGGGCTTCCAAATATCACTTTGCAAATGCCACAAGAACTGTCTTAGCGAAAGGTTTCTGGAGGGGGAAGCTGTAACTCTGTGAGATGATTTCACAGAACACTAAGCAGTATCTCAGAAAGCTTCTTTCCAGATTTCATCCTAGGATACTTCCTTTGTCAACATAGCCCTCTATGGGCTTCCAAATATCACTTTGCAAATTTCACAAGAACTGTCTTAGTGAAAGGCTTCTTGAGTGGAAAGCTGTAACTTTGTGAGATGATTTCACAGAACACATAGAAGTGTCTCAGAAAGCTTCTTTCTCTTTGTGATCAGAGGATATTTCCTTTGGCCCTAAATTCTTCAAAGGGATCCGAATTATCTGTTCTCAGATTCCTCAGAAATAAGGCTAGCAAAGAGATCCACGAAATACAGATTTAACTCTGTCAGTGGAAGTCACACATCACAGAGCTGTTTCTTAGAAAGGTTCTTTCCTGTTTTTCTCGGAGTATATTTTCTTTTTCACCATAGCCCTCTATGGGCTTCCAAATATCACTGTGCGAATTCCACAAGAACAGGCTTAGCGAGCGGCTTCTTGAGGGGAAAGCTGTAACTCTCTGAGATGAATTCACAGAACTCCAAGGTATTTCTCAGAAAGCTTCTTTCCAATTTCATCCTAGTATATTTCCTTTTTCACCATAGCCCTCTATGGGCTTCCAAATATCACTTTGGAAATTCCACAAGAACTGTCTTAGCGAGCGGCTTCCTTAGTGTAAAGCTGTAACTCTGTGAGATGATTTCACAGAACACAAAGAAGTTTCCCAGAAAGCTGCTTTCTCTTTTTTATCGGAGGATATTTCCTTTGGCCGTATAATCTTCCAAGGTTTCTGAAATATCTGTTCTCATATTCCACAGAAATAAGGCTATCAAAGAGATCCACGAAATACAGATGTAACTCTGTGAGTGGAAGCCACACATCACAAAGCAGTTTCTCAGAAAGCTTTTTCCAGTTTTTCTCGGAGGATATTTTCTTTTTCACCATAGCCCTCTATGATCTTCCAAATATCACTTTGTGAATTCCACAAAACAGGTTTAGCGAGCGGCTTCATGAGGGGGAAGCTGTAACTCTGTGAGATGAATTCACAGAACACTAAGCAGTTTCTCAGAAAGCTTCTTTCCAGATTTCATCTGAGGATATTTCCTTTTTCACCATAGCCCTCCATAGGCTTCCAAATATCACTTTGCGAATTACACAAGAAAAGGCTTAGCGAGCGGCTTCTTGAGGGGAAAGCTGTAACTCCGTGAGATGATTTCACGAAATACAAAGAAGTTTCTTAGAAAGCTTCTTTCCCTTTGTTATCGGAGGGTATTTCCTTTGGCCCTAAGTTTTCAAAGGGATCCGAAATATCTGTTCTCAGATTGCACAGAAATAAGGCTAGCAAAGAGATCCACGAAATACAGATGTAACTCCGTGAGTGGAAGTCACACATCACAAAGCAGTTTCTCAGAAAGCTTCTTTCCAGTTTTTCTCAGAGGATATTTTCATTTTCACCAAAGCCCTCTAGGGGATTCCAAATATCACTTTGCGAATTCCACAAGAAAAGGCTTAGCGAGCGGCGACTTGAAGGGAAAGCTGTAACTTTGTGAGATGAATTAACAGAACACTAAGCAGCTTCTCAGGAAGCTTTTTTCCAGATTTCTTCTGAGGATATTTCCATTTACACCATAGCCCTCTATGGGTTTCCAAATATCACTTTGCAAATTCCACAAGAACTGTCTTAGCGAAAGGCTTCTAGAGGGAAAATCTGTAACTCTGGGAGATGATTTCACAGAACACAAAGAAGTTTCTCAGAAACTTTCTTTCTCTTTGTTATCGGAGGATATTTCCTTTGGCCCTATAATCTCAAAGAGAGCTGAAATATCTGTTCTCAGATTCCACAGAAATAAGGCTAGCAAAGACATCCAGGAAATACAGATGTAACTCTGTGAGTGGAAGTCACACATCACAAAGCAGTTTCTCAGAAAGCTTCTTTCCAGTTTTTTGTCTGAGGATATTTTCTTTTTCACTAAAGCCCTCAATGGGCTTCCAAATATCACTTTGCGAATTACACAACAAAAGGCCTAGGGAGCGGCTTCTTGAGGGGAAAGGTGTAACTCCCTGAGATGATTCCACGAAAAACAAAGAAGTTTCTCAGAAGGCTTCTTTCTCTTTGTTATCGGAGGATATTTCCTTTGGCCCTATAGGCTTCAAAGGGATCCGAAATATCTGTTCTCAGCTTCCACAGAAATAAGGCTAGCAAAGAGATCCACGAAATCGGATGTAACTCTGTGAGTGGAAGTCACACATCACAAAGCAGTTTCTCAGAAAGCTTCTTTCCACTATTTCTCAGAGGATATTTTCTTTCTCACCATAGCCCCCTATGGGCTTCCAAATATCACTTTGTGAATTCCACAAGAACAGGCTTAGGAGTGGCTTCTTGAGGGGAAAGATGAAACTCTGTGAGATGAATTCACAGAACACTAAGCAGTTTTTCAGAAAGCTTCTTTCCAGATTGCATCCTAGGATATTTTGTTTTTCAGCATAGCCCTCTATGGGCTTCCAAATATCACTTTGCAAATTCCACAAGAACTGTCTTAGCGAAAGGGTTCTTGAGGGGAAAGCTGTAACTCTGTGAGATGATATCACTGAACACAAAGTAGTTTCTCAGAAAGCTTCTTTCTCTTGGTTATTGGAGGATATTTCCTTTGGCCCTATAGTTTTCAAAGGGATCCGAAATATCTGTTCTCAGATTACACAGAACTAAGGCTAGCAAAGAGATCCACGAAATACAGATGTAAGTCTGTAGATGGAAGTCACACATCACAAAGCAGTTTCTCAGGAAGCTTCCTTCCAGTTTTTCTCGGAGGATATTTTCTTTTTCACCATAGCCCTCTAGGGGCTTCCAAATATCACTTTGGGAATTCCACAAGAACAGGCTTAGCGAGCGGGTTCTTAAGGGAAAGCTGTAACTCTGTGAGATGAAATCACAGAACACTAAGCAGTTTCTCAGAAAGCTTCTTTCCAGATTTCATGCAAGGATATTTCCTTTTTCACCATAGCGCTCTATGGGCTTCCAAATATCACTTTGCGAATTCCACAAGAACATGCTTAGCGAGCGGCATCTTGAGGGGAAAGCTGTAACTCTGTGAGATGAATTCACAGAACACTAAGCAGTTTCTCAGAAATCTTCTTTCCAGATTTCCTCTCAGGATATTTCCTTTTTCTCCATAGCCCTTTATGGGCTTCCAAATATCACTCTGCAACTTCCACAGGAACTGTCTTAGCGAAAGGCTTCTTGAGGGGTAAGCTGTAACTCTGTGAGATGATTTCACAGAACACAAAGAAGTTTCTCAGAAAACTTCTTTCTCTTTGTTAGCGGTGGATATTACCTTTGGCCCTATAGTGTTCCAAGGGATCCGAAATATCTGTTCTCAGATTCTTCAGAAATAAGGCTTGCAAAGAGATTCAGGAAATACAGATGTAACTCTGTTAGTGGAAGTCACACATCAAAAAGCAGTTTCCCAGAAAGCTTCTTTCCAGTTTTCCTCGGAGGATATTTTCTTTTTCACCATAGCCCTCTATGGGCTTCCAAATATCACTTTGCGAAATCCACAGGAACAGGCTTAGCTAGCGGCTTCCTGAGGGGAACGCTTTAACTCTGTGAGATGAATACACAGAACACTAAGCAGTTTCTCAGAAATCTTCTTTCCAGATTTCATCTGAGGATATTTCCTTTTTCACCATAGCCCTCTATAGGCTTCCAAATATCACTTTGCCAATTCCACAAGAACTGTCTTAGCGAGCAGCTTCTTGAGGGGAAAGCTGTAACTCGGTGAGATGATTTCACAGAACACAAAGAAGTTTCTCAGAAAGCTACTTTCTCTTTTTTATCGGAGGATATTTCCTTTGGCTCTATAGTCTTCAAAGGGATCCGAAATATCTGTTCTCAGATTCCACAGAAATAAGGCTAGCAAAGAGATCCACGAAATACAGATGTAACTCTGTGAGTGGAAGTCACACATCACAAAGCAGTTTCTCAGAAAGCTTCTTTCCAGTTTTTCTCAGAGGATATTATCTTTTTCACCATACCCTCTATGGGCTTCCAAATATCACTTTGCGAATTCCACAAGAACAGGCTTAGCGAGCGGCTTCTTGAGGGGAAAGCTGTAACTCTGTGAGATGAATTCACAGAACACTGAGCAGTTTCTCAGAAAGCTTCTTTCCGTATTTCATCTGAAGATATTTCCTTTTTCACCATTGCCCTCCAGGGGCTTCCAAATATCACTTTGCAAATTTCAGAGGAACTGTCTTAGCGGAAGATTTCTTGAGGGGAAAGCTGCAACTCTGTGTGATGATTTCACAGAACACAAAGAAGTTTCTCAGAAAGCTACTTTCTCTTTGTTATCGGAGGATATTTCCTTTGGCCCTATAGTCTACAAAGGGATGCGAAATATCTGTTTTCAGATTCCACAGAACCATGGCTAGCAAAGAGATCCACGAAATAGAGATGTAACTATGTGAGTGGATGTCAAACATCACAAAACAGTTTCTCAGAAAGCTTCCTTCCAGTTTTTCTCGGAGGATATTTTCTTTTTCACCAAAGTCCTCTATGGGCTTCCAAATATCACTTTGCGAATTTCAGAAGAACAGGCTTGGAGAGTGCCTTCTTGAGGGGAAAGCTGTGACTCTGTGAGATGAATTAAAAGAACACTAAGCAGTTTCTCAGAAAGCTTCTTTCCAGATTTTATCTGAGGATGTTTCTTTTTTAACCATAGCTCTCTATGGGCTTCCAAATATCACTTGGCAAATTCCACAAGAACAGTCTTAGCGAAAGCCTTCTTGAGGGGAAAGATGATTTCACAGAACACAAAGAAGTTTCTCAGAAAGCCTCTTTCTCTTTGTGTTCGGAGGATATTTCCTTTGGCCCTATAGTCTTCAAAGGGATACAAAATATCAGTTCTCAGATTCCACAGAACTAAGGCTAGGAAAGAGATCCACGAAATACCGATGTAACTCTGTGAGTGGAAGTCACACATCACAAACCAGTTTCTCAGAAAGCTTCTTTCCAGTTTTTCTCTGAGGACATTTTCTTTTTCACCGTGGCCCTCTATGGGCTTCCATATATCACTTTGCGACATCCACAAGAACAGGCTTAGCAAGCGGCTTCTTGAGGGGTAAGTTGTAACACTGAGAGATGAATTCACAAAACACTAGGCAGTGTCTCAGAAAGTTTCTTTCCAGATTTCATCTGAGGATATTTCCTTTTTCACCATAGCCCTCTACGGGCTTCCAAATATCACTTTGCAAATTCCACAAGAACTGTCTTAGCGAAAGGCTTCTTGAGGGGAAAGCTGTAACTCTGTAAGATGATTTCACAGAACAAAAAGAAGTTTCTCAGAAAGCTTCTTTCTCTTTGTTATTGGAGGATGTTTCCTTTGGCCCTATAGTCTTCAAAGGGATCCAAAATATCTATTCTCAGATTCCACAGAAATAAGGCTTGCAAAGAGATCCACGAAATGCTCATGTAACTCTGTGAGTGGAAGACACACATCACAAAGCAGTTTCTCTGAAAACTTCTTTCCACTTTTTCGCGGAGGATATTTTCTTTTTCACCATAGCCCTCTATGAGCTTCCAAATATCACTTTGCAAATTCCACAAGAACAGGCTTAGCGAGCGGCTTCTTGAGGTTAAGGCTGTAACTCTGTGAGATGAATTCACAGAACACTAAGCAGTTGCTCAGAAAGCTTCTTTCCAGATTTCATCCGAGGATATTTCCCTTCTCACCATAGCCCTCTATGGGCTTCCAAATATCACTTTGCAAATTCCACAAGAACAGGCTTAGCAGGCAGCTTCTTGAGGTGAAAGCTGTAAGTCTGTGAGATGAATTCACAGAACACTAAGCATTTTCTCAGAAAGCTTTTTTCCAGATTTCATCTGAGGATATTTCCTTTTTCAAGATAGCCCTCATTGGGCTTCAAAATATCACTTTGCAAATTCCACAAGAACTGTCTTAGCGAAACGCTTCTTGAGGAGAAAGCTGTAACTCTGTCCGATGATTTCACAGAACACAAAGAAGTTTCTCAGACAGCTTCTTTCTCTTTGTTATCGGAGGATATTTCCTTTGGCCCTATGCTCTTCAAAGGGATCAGAAATATCCAGTCTCAGATTCCAAAGGAAAAAGCTAGCAAAGAGATCCACGAAATGCACATGTATCTCCTTGAGTGGAAGACACACATCACAAAGCAGTTTCTCAGAAAGCTTCCTTCTAGATTTCATCCCAGGATATTTCCCTTTTCATCATAGACCTCAATGGTCTTCCAAATATCACTTTGCGAATTCCACAAGAACAGGCTTTGCGAGCGGCTTTGAGGGGACAGCTCTAACCCTGTGAAATGAATTCACAGAACACTAGGCAGTGTCTCAGAAAGCTTCTTTCCAGATTTCATCTGAGGATATTTCCTTTTTCACCATAGCCGTCTATGGGCTTCCAAATATCACTTTGCATATTCCACAAGAACTGTCTTAGCGAAAGGCTTCTTGAGGGGAAAGATGATTTCACAGAACACAAAGAAGTTTCTCAGAAAGCTTCTTTCTCTTTTTTATTGGAGGATGTTTCCTTTGGCCCTATTGTCTTCAAAGAGATCCTAAATATCTGTTCTCTGATTCCACAGAAATAAGGGTAGCAAAGAGATCCACGAAATACAGATGTAACTCTGAGAGTGGAAGTCACTCATCACAAAGCAGTTTCTCCGAAAGCCTCTTTCCAGTTTTTCTCGGAGGATATATTCTTTTTCACCATAGCCCACTAAGGGCTTCCAAATATCACTTTGTGAATTCCACAAAAACAGGCTTAGTGCGCGGTTACTTGAGGGGAAAGCTGTAACTCTGTGAGATGAATTCACAGAACACTAAGCAGTTTCTCTGAAAGCTTCTTCCCAGATTTCATCTGAGGATATTTCCTTTTTCAACATAGCCATCAATGGGCTTCCAAATATCACTTTGCAAATTCCACAAGAACTGTCTTAGCGAAAGGCTTCTTGAGGGGAAAGCTGTAACTCTGTGAGATGAATTCACAGAACACTAAGCAATTTCTCAGATAGCTTCTTTGCAGATTTCTTGTGAGGATATTTCGTTTTTCACCATAGCCTTCTAAGGGCTTCCAAATATCACTTTGCAAATTCCAAAACAACTGTCTTAGAGAAAGGCTCCTTGAGGGGAAAGGTGTAACTCTGTGAGATGAATTCACAGAACACTAAGCGGTTTCTCAGAAAGCTTCTTTCCAGATTTCATCCTATGATATTTCCTTTTTCACCATAGCCCTCAAAGGGCTTCCAAATATCACTTTGCAAATTCCACAAGAACTGTCTTACCGAAAGGCTTCTTGAAGGGAAAGGTGTAACTCTGTGAGATGAATTCACAGAACACTAAACAGTTTCTCAGAAAGATTCTTTCCAGATTTCATCTGAGGATATTTCCTTTTTCACCATAGCACTCTATGGGCTTCCAAATATCACTTAACAAATTCCACAAGAACTGTCTTAGCGAAAGGCTTCTTGAGGGAAAAGCTGAAACTCTGTGAGATGATTTCACAGAACACTAAGAAGTTTCTCAGAAAGTTTCTTTCTCTTTGTTATCAGAGGATATTTCCTTTGCCCCAGTAGTCTTCAATGGGATCCGAAATTTCTGTTCTCAGATACCACAGAAATAAGGCTAGCAAAGTCATCCACGAAATACACATTTAAGTCTGTGAGTGGAAGTCACACATCACAAAGTAGTTTCTCAGAAAGCTTGTTTCCAGTTTTTCTCGGAGGATATTTTCTGTTTCACCGTAGCCCTCTATGGGCTTCAAAATATCACTTTGCGAATTCCACAAGAACAGGCTTAGCGAGTGGCTTCTTGAGCGGAAAGCTGTAACTTTGTGAGATGCATTCACAGAAAACTAAGCGGTTTCTCAGAAGGCTTCTTTCCAGATTTCAACTGAGAATACATCCTTTTTCAAAATAGCCCTCTATGGGCTTCCATATATCACTTTGCAAATTCCACAAGAACTGTTTTAGCGAAAGACTTCTTGAGGGGAAAGCTGTAACTCTGTGAGATGAATTCACAGAACACAAAGAAGTTTCTCAGAAAGCTTCTTTCTCCTTGTTATAGGAGGATATTTCCTTTGGCCCTAGAGTCTTCAAAAGGATCCGAAATATCTGTTCTCAGATTCCACAGAAATAAGGCTAGCAAAGAGATCCACGAAATACAGAGGTAACTCTGCGAGTGGAAGTCACACATCACAAAGCAGTTTCTCATAAAGCTTCTTTGCGGTTTTTCTCGGAGGATATTTTCTTTTTCACCATAGCCCCCTATAGGCTTCCAAATATCACTTTGCGAATTCCACAAGAACAGGCTTAGTGAGCGGCTTCTTAAGGCTAAAGCTATAACTCTGTGAGAAGAATTAAAAGAACACTAAGCAGTTTCTCCGAAAGCTTCTTTCAAGTTTTTGTCTGAGGATATTTTCTTTTTCAGGATAGCCCTCTATGGGCTTCCATATATCACTAAGCGAATTCCACAAGAACAGGCATAGCGAGCAGCATCTGGAGGGGAAAGCTGGAACTCTGTGAGATGAATTCACACAACACTAAGCAGTTTCTCAGAAAGTTCTTTCCAGATTTCATCTGAGAATATTTTCTTTTTCAACGTAACCTTCTATGGGCTTCCATATATCACTCGGCAAATTCCACAAGAACTGTCTTAGCAAAAGGCTTCTGGAGGGGAAAGCTGTATCTCTGTGAGATGGTTTCACAGAACATGAAGAAGTTTCTCAGAAAGCTTCTTTCTCTTTGTTATCGGAGTATATTTCCTTTGACCCTATAGTCTTCAAAGGGATCCGAAATATCTATCTCAGATTCGAAAGAAATAAGTCTAGCAAAGAGATCCACGAAATACAGATTTAAGTCTGTGAGTGGAAGTCACACATCACAAAGCAGTTTCTCAGAAAGCTTCTTTCCAGTTTTTCTCGGAGGATATTTTCTTTTTCACCATAGTCCTCTATGGTCTTACAAATATCACTTTGCGAAATCCTAAAGAACAGGCTTAGCGAGCGGCTTCCTGAGGGTAAAGCTGCAACTCTGTGAGATGAATTCACAGAACACAAAGAATTTTCTCAGAAAGCTTCTTTCCAGTTTTTCTCTGAGGACATTTTCTTTTTTAACCAAAGCCCTCTATGCTTCCAAATATCACTTTACGAATTCCACAAGAACAGGCATAGCGAGCGGCTTCTTGAGGGGAATGTTACAACTCTGTGATTTGAGTTAACAGAACACTAAGCAGTTTCTCAGAAAGCTGCTTTCCAGATTTCATCTGAGGATATTTCCTTTTTCACCTAGCCCTCTATGGGCTTCCAAATATCACTTTGCAAATTCCACAACAACTGTCTTAGCGAAAGGCTTCTAGAGGGGAAAACTGTAACTGTGTGAGATGATTTCACAGAACACAAGGAATTTTCTCAGAAAGCTTCTTCCTCTTTGTTAAATTACGATATTTCCTTTGGCCCTATAGTCTTTAAAGGGATCCGAAATATCTGTTCTCAGATTCCACAGAAATAAGGCTAGCAAAGAGATCGACGAAATACATGTGTAACTCTGTGAGTGGAAGTCACACATCACAAAGCAGTTTCTCAGAAAGCTTCTTTCCAGTTTTTCTCGGAGGATATTTTCTTTTTCACCATACCCTCTATGGGTTTCCAAATATCACTTTGCGAATTCCACAAGAACAGGCTTAGCGAGAGGCTTCTTGAGGGGAATGCTGTAACTCTGTGAGATGAATTCACAGGACACTAAGCAGTTTCTCAGAAAGCTTCTTTCCAGATTTCATCTCAGGATATATCCTTTTTCACCATAACCCTCAATGGGCTTCCAAATATCACTTTGCAAATTCCACGAGAACTGTCTTAGCGAAAGTCTTCTTGAGGGGAAAGCTGTAACCTTGTGAGATGATGTCACAGAACACAAAGAAGTTTTTCAGAAAGCTTCTTTCTCTTTGTTATCGGAGGATATTTTCTTTGGCCCTAAGTCTTCAAAGTATCCGAAATATCACTTCTCAGATTCCACAGAAATAAGACTAGCAAAGAGATCCACGAAATACATGTGTAACTCTGTGAGTGGAAGTCACGCATCACAAAGCAGTTTCTCAGAAATCTTCTTTCCAGTTTTTCTCGGAGGATATTTTCTTTTTCACCATAGCCCTCTATGGGCTTCCAAATATCACTTTGCGAATTCCACAAGAACGGGCTTAGCAAGCGCCTTCTTGAGGGGAAAGCTGTAACTCTGTGAGATGAATTCACAGAACACTAAGCAGATTCTCAGAAAGCTTCTTTCCAGATTTCATCTGAGGATATTTCCTTTTTCACCATAGCCCTCTATGGGCTTCCAAATATCACCGTGCAAATTCCCAAGAAAACGCTTAGCGCGCGGCTTCTTGAGGGAAAAGCTGTAACATTGTGAGATGAATTATCAGAACACTAAGCAGTTTCACACAAAGCTTCTTTCCAGATTTCATCTGAGGATATTTCCTTTTTCACCATAGCCCTCTATGGGCTTCCAAATATAACTTTGAAAATTCCACAAGAACTGTCTTAGCGATAGGTTTCTTGAGGGGAAAGCTGTAACTCTGTGCGATGATTTCACAGAACACGAAGAAGTTTCTCAGAAAGCTTCTTTCTCTTTGTTATCGGAGGATATTTCTTTGGCCCTATAGTCTTGAAAGGTATCGGAAATATCTGTTCTCAGATTGTTCAGAAATAAGGATAGCAAAGAGATCCACGAAATACAGATGTAACACTGTGAGTGGAAGTCACACATCAAAAAGCAGTTTCTCAGAAAGCTTCTTTTCCGTTTTTCTCGGATGATACATTCTTTTTCACCTTAGCCCTCTATGGTCTTCCAAATATCACTTTGCGAATTCCACAAGAACAGGCTTATCGAGCGGCTTCTTGACGGTAAAACTGTAACTCTGTGAGATGAATTATCAGAACACTAATAGGTTTCTCAGAAAGCTTCTTTCCAGATTTCATCAGAGGATATTTCCTTTTTCACCATAGCCCTCTATGGGCTTCCAAATATCACTTTGCAAGTTCCACAAGAACTGCCTTATCGAAAGGCTTATTGAGGGGAAAGCTATAACTCTGTGAGATGATTTCACAGACACAAAGAAGTTTCTCAGAAAGCTTCTTTCTCTTTTTTATCGGAGGATATTTCCTTTCTCCCTTTAGACTTCGAAGGGATTCGAAATATCTGTTCTCAGATTCCACAGAAATAAGGCTAGCAAAGAGATCCATGAAATATAGATGTAACTCCGTGAGGGGAAGTCACACATCAGAAAGCAGTTTCTCAGAAAGATTCTTTCCATGTTTCCTCTGAATATATTTCCTTTTTCACCTTAGCCCTCTATTGGCTTCCAAATATCACTTTGCGAATTCCACAAGAACTGTCTTAGCGAACGTCTTCTTGAGGGGAAAGCTGTAACCTTGTGAGATGATGTCACAGAACACAAAGATGTTTTTCAGAAAGCTTCTTTCTCTTTGTTATCGGAGGATATTTTCTTTGGCCCTAAGTCTTCAAAGTATCCGAAATATCTGTTCTCAGATTCCACAGAAATAAGACTAGCAAAGAGATCCACGAAATACATGTGTAACTCTGTGAGTGGAAGTCACACATCACAAAGCAGTTTCTCAGAATGTTTCCTTCCAGTTTTGCTCTGAGGATATTTTCTTTTTCACCGTAGCCCTCTATGGGCTTCCAAATATCACTTTCTGAATTCCTCAAGATCAAGCTTAGCGAGCGGCTTCTTGAAGCGAAAGCTGTAACTCTGTGAGATGAATTCACAGAACACTAAGCAGTTTCTCAGAAAGCTTCTTTTCAGGTTTCATCTGAGGATATTCCCTTTTTCACCATAGCCCTCTAAGGGCTTCCAAATATCACTTTGCCAATTCCACAAGAACTGTCTTTGCGAAAGACTTCTTGAGGGGGAAGCTGTTACTCTGTGAGATGATTTCACAGAACACAAAGAAGTTTCTCAGAAAGCTTGTTTCTCTTTGTTATCGGAGGATATTTCCTTTGGCCCTATAGTCTTCATAGGGATCCAAAATATCTGTTCTCAGATTCCACCCAAAGAAGGCTAGCAAAGAGATCCACGAATTACAGATGTAACTCTGTGAGTGGAAGTCACACATCACAAAGCAGTTTCTCAGAAAGCTTCTTTCCACTTTTTCCAGGAGGATATTTTGATTTTCACCATAGCCCTTAATTGGCTTCCAAATATCACTTTCCGAATTCCACAAGAACAGGCTTAGCTAGCGGCTTCTTGAGGGGAAAGCTGTAACTCTGTGAGATGAATTCACAGAACACTAAGCATTTTCTCAGAAAGCTTCTTTCCAGATTTCAACCTATATATTTCCTTTTTCACCATAGCCCTCTATGGGCTTCCAAATATCACTTTGCAAATTCCAGAAGAACTGTCTTAGCGAAAGGCTTCTTGAGGGGAAGGCTGTAACTCTGTGAGATGATTTCACAGAACACAAAGAATTTTCTCAGAAAACTTCTTTCTCTTTGTTAACGGAGGATATTTCCTTTGGCCCTATAGTCTTCAAAGGGATCCGAAATATCTGTTCTCAGATTCCACAGAAATAAGGCTAGCAAAGAGATCCACGAAATAGAGATGTAAGTCTGTGAGTGGAAGTCACACATCACAAAGCAGTTTCTCAGAAAGCTTCTTTCCACTTTTTCTCAAAGGATATTTTCTTTTTCACCTTAGCGCTCTATGGGCTTCCAAATATCACTTTGCGAATTCCACAAGAACAGGCGTAGCGAGCGTCTTCTTGAGGGGAAAGGTGGAATTGTGTGAGATGAATTCACAGAACACTAGGGAGTGTCTCATGAAGCTTCTTTCCAGATTTCATCTGAGGATATTTCCTTTTTCACCATAGCCCTGTATGGGCTTTCAAATATCACTTTGCAAATTCCACAAGAACTGTCTTAGCGAAAGGCTTCTTCAGGGGAAAGCTGTAACTCTGTGATATGATTTCAAAAAACACAAAGAATTTTCTCAGAAAGCCTCTTTCTCTTTGCTAACGCAGGATATTTCATTTGGCCCTATAGTCTTCAAAGGGATACGAAATATCTGTTTTCAGATCCCACAGAAACAAGGTTAGCAAAGAGATCCACGAAATACAGATGTAGTGCTGTGAGTGGAAGTCACACATCACAAAGCAGTTTCTCAGAAAGAATCTTTCCAGTTTTTCTCGGAGGATATATTCTTTTTCACCATAGCCCTCTATGGACTTCCAAATATCACTTTGCGAATTCCACAAGAACTGGCTTAGCGAGCGAATTCTTGAGGGGAAAGCTGTAACTCTGTGAGATGAATTCACAGAACACTAAGCAATTTCTCAGATAGCTTCTTTGCAGATTTCTTGTGAGGATATTTCGTTTTTCACCATAGCCTTCTAAGGGCTTCCAAATATCACTTTGCAAATTCCACAACAACTGTCTTAGAGAAAGGCTTCTTGAGGGGAAAGCTGTAACTGTGTGAGATGATTTCACAAAACACAAAGAAGTTTCTCAGAAAGCTTCTATCTCTTTGCTATCGGAGGATATTTCCTTTGGCCCTATAGTATTGAAAGGGATCCGAAATATCTGTTCTCAGATTCCACAGAAATAAGGCTAGCAAGGAGATCCACGAAATACACATATAACTCTGTGAGTGGAATGAAACATCACAAAGCAGTTTCTCAGAAAGCTTCCTTTCAGTTTTTCTCGGAGGATCCTTTCTTTTTCACCACAGCCCTCTATGGGCTTCCAAATATCACTTTGCGAATTCCTCCAGAACAGGCTTAGCGAGCGGCTTGTGAGGGGAAAGATGTAAATCTGTGAGATGAATTCACAGTACACTAAGCAGTTTCTCAGAAAGCTACTTTCCAGATTTCATCTGATGTTATTTCCTTTTTCACCATAGTCCTCTATGGGCTTCCAAATATCACTTTTCAAATTCCACAAGAACTGTCTTAACGAAAGGCTTCTTGAGGGGAAAGCTTAAACTCTGTGAGACGCTTTCACAGAACGCAAAGAAGTTTCTCAGAAAGCTTCTTTCTCTTTGTTATCGGTGGATATTTCCTTTGGCCCTATAGTCTTCAAAGGGATCAGAAATATCTGTTCTCAGATTCCACAGAAATAAGGTAGCAAAGAGATCCACGAAATACTGATGTAACTCTGTGAGTGGAAGTCACACATCACAAAGCAGTTTCTCAGAAAGCATCTTTCCAGTTTTTCTCGGAGGATATTTTCTTTTTCACCATAGCCCTCTATGGGCTTCCAAATATCACTTTGCGAACTCCACAAGAACAGGCTCAGCGAGGGGCTTCTTGAAGGGAAAGCTGTAACTCTGTGAGATGAATTCACAGAACACTAAGCAGCTTCTCAGAAAGCTTCTTTCCAGATTTCATGTGAGGATATTTCGTTTTTCACCATAGCCCTGTAGGGGCTTCCAAATATCACTTTGCGAATTCCACAAGAACAGGCTTAGCGAGCGTCTTCTTGAGGGGAAAGGTGGAACTCTGTGAGAGGAATTCACAGAACACTGAGCAATTTCTCAGAAAGCTTCTTTCCAGTTTTTCTCGGAGGATATTTTCTTTTTCACCGGAGCCCTCTATGGGCTTCCAAATATCACTTTGCGAATTCAACAAGAACTTTCATAGCGAGCGGCTTCTTGAGGGGAAAGCTGTAACTCTGTGAGATGAGTTCACAGAACACTAAGCAGTTTCTCAGATAGCTTCTTTCCAGATTTCATGTGAGCATATTTCATTTTTCACCATAGCCCTCTATGGGCTTCCAAATATCACTTTGCAAATTCCACAACAACTGTCTTAACCAAAGGCTTCTTGAGGGGAAAGCTGTAACTCTGTGAGTTGATTTCAGAGAACACAGAGAAGTTTCTCATAAAGCTTCTTTCTCTTTGTTACTGGAGGATATTTCCTTTGGCCCTATATTATTCAAAGGGATCCGAAATATCTGTTCTCAGATTCCACAGAAATAAGGCTAGCAAAGAGATCCACGAAATACAGATGTAACTCTGTGAGTGGAAGTCACACATCACAAAGCAGTTTCTCAGAAAGCTTCCTTTCAGTTTTTCTCGGAGGATATTTTCTTTTTCACCGTAGCCCTCAATGGGCTTCCAAATATCACTTTGCAAATTCCACAAGAACAGGCTTAGCCAAAGGCTTCTTGAGTGGAAATCTGTAACTCTGTGACATGATTTTACAGAACACAAAGAAGTTTCTCAGAAAGCTTCTTTCTCTTTGTTATTGGAGGATGTTTCCTTTGCCCCTATAGTCTTCAAAGGGATCCGAAATATCTGTTCTCGGATTCCACAGAAATAAGGGAAGCAAAGAGATCCAAGAAAAACAGATGTAACTCTGTGAGTGGAAGTCACACATCACAAAGCAGTTTCTCAGACAGCTTCTTTCCAGATTTCATCCGAGGATATTTCCCTTTTCACCATAGCCCTCTATGGGCTTCCAAATATCACTTTGAAAATTCCACAAGAACAGGCTTAGCGAAAGTCTTCTTGAGGGGAAAGCTGCAACTCTGTGAGATGATTTCACAGAACACAATGAAGCTTTTGCCGAAAGCTTCTTTCTCTTTGTCATCGGAGGATGTTTCCTTTGGCCCTATAGTCTTCAAAGGGATCCGAAATATCTGTTTTCAGATACCACAGAAATAAGGCTAGCAAAGAGATCCACGAAATACAGATGTAGCACTGTGAGTGGAAGTCACACCTCACAAAGCAGTTTCTAAAAAGCTTATTTCCAGTTTCTCTCGGAGGATATTTTCTTTTTCACCATAGCCCTCCTTGGGGTTCCAAATATCACTTTGCAAATTCCACAAGAACTGTCTTAGCGAGCAGCTTCTTGAGGGGAAAGCTGTAACTCTGTGAGATGATTTCACAGAACACAATGAAGCTTTTGAGAAAGTTTCTTTCTCTCTGTTATTGGAGGATATTTCCTTTGGCCCTATAGTCTATAGTCTTCAAAGGGATCCGCAATATCTGTTCTCAGATTCCACAGAAATAAGGCTAGGAAAGAGATCAACGAAATACAGATGTAACTGTTTGAGTGGAACTCACACATCACAAAGCAGGTTCTCTGAAAGCTTCTTTCCAGTTTTTCTCGGAGGATATTTTCTTTTTCACCTTAGCCCTCTATGGGCTTCCAAATATCACTTTGCGAATTCCACAAGAACAGGCTTAGCGAGCGGCTTCTTCATGGGAAAGCTGTAACTCTGTGAGATGAATTCACAGAACACTACGCAGTTTCTATGAGTGCTTCTTTCCAGATTTCATCTGAGGATATTTCCATTTTCACCATAGCCTTCTTTGGGCTTCCAAATATCACTTTGCACATTCCACAAGAACTGTCTTAGTGAAAGGCTTCTTGAGGGAAAAGCTGTAACTCTGTGAGATGATTTCACAGAACACTTAGAAGTTTCTCAGAAAGCTTCTTTCTCTTTGTGATCGGAGGATATTTCCTTTGGCCCTATAGTCTTCAAAGGGATACTAAATATCTGTTCTCAGATTCCACAGAAATAAGGCTAGCAAAGAAATCCACGAAATACTCTTGTAACCCTGTGAGTGGAAGTCACACATCACAAATCAGTTTCACAGAAAGTTTCTTTCCAGTTTTTCTCGGAGGATATTTTCTTTTTCACCGTAGCCCTCAATGTGCTTCCAAATATCACTTTGCGAATTCCACAAGAACAGGCTTAGCGAGTGGCTTCTTTTGGGGAAAGCTGTAACTCTGTGAGATGAATTCACAGAACACTAAGAAGTTTCTCAGAAAGCCTCTTTCCACATTTCATCTTAGGATATTTCGTTTTTCACCTTAGCACTCTACGGGCTTCCAAATATCATTTTGCAAATTCCACAAGAACTGTCTTAGCGAAAGGCTTCTTGAGGGGAAAGCTGTAACTATGTGAGATGATTTCACAGAACACAAAGCAGTTTCTAAGAAAGCTTCTTTCTCTTTGTTATCAGAGGATATTTCCTTTGGCCCTATACTCTTCAGAGGGATCTGAAATATCTGTTCTCACATTCCACAGAAATAAGGCTAGCAAAAAGAACCAAGTAATACACATGTAACTCTGTGAGTGGAAGTCAAACATCACAAAACAGTTTCTCAGAAAGGTTCTTTCCAGTTTTTCTCGGAGGATATTTTCCTTTTCACCGTAGCCCTCTATGGGCTTCCAAATATCACTTTGAGAATTCCACAAGAACAGGCTTAGTGAGCGGCTTCTAGAGGGGAAATCTGTAACTCTGTGAGATGAATTCACACAACACTAAGCAGTTTGTCAGAAAGCTTCTTTCTCTTTGCTATCGGAGGATATTTCCTTTGGCCTTATAGTCTTCAGAGGGATCCAAAATATCTGTTCTCAGATTCCACAGAAATAAGGTAGCAAAGAGATCCACGAAATACACATGTAACTCTGTGAGTGGAAGTCACACATCACAAAGCAGTTCCTCAAAAAGCTTCTTTCCAATTTTTCTCGGAGGATATTTTCTTTTTCACCATAGCCCTCTATGGGCTTCCAAATATCACTTTGCGAATTCTACAAGAACAGGCTTAGCGAGCGGTTTCTTGAGGGGAAAGCTGTAACTCTGTGAGATGAATTCAGAGAACACTAAGCAGTTTCTCAGAAAGCTTCTTTCCAGACTTCATCCTGGGAGATTTCCCTTTTCACCATAGCCCTCTATGG
Source organism: Macaca fascicularis (assembly GCF_037993035.2). Taxonomy (NCBI): domain Eukaryota; kingdom Metazoa; phylum Chordata; class Mammalia; order Primates; family Cercopithecidae; genus Macaca; species Macaca fascicularis. The sequence continues at coordinate 38,056,351 of NC_088385.1, read as the reverse complement.
TCTTCCAAATATCACTTTGCAAATTCCACAAGAACTGTTTTACCGAAAGGCTTCTTGAGGGGAAAGCTGTAACTCTGTGACATGATTTCACAGAACACAAAGAAGTTTCTCTGAAAGCTTCTTTCTCTTTGCTATCCGAGGATATTTCCTTTGGCCCTATAGTCTTTAAAGGGATCCGAAATATCTGCTCTCAGATTCCAGAGACAGAAGGCTAGCAAAGAGATCCACGAAATACAGATGTAAATCTGTGAGTGGAAGTCACACATCACAAAGCAATTTCTCAGAAAGCTTCTTTCCAGTTTTTCTAGGAGGATATTTTCTTTTTCACCATAGGAGCCATAGGGCTTCCAAATAACACTTTGCGAATTCCATAACTACAGACTTAGTGAGCGGCTTCTTCAGGTGAAAGCTGTGACTCTGTGAGATGAATTCACAGAACACTAAGCAGTTTCTTAGAAAGCTTCTTTCCAGATTTCATCTGAGGATATTTCCTTTTTCACCATAGCCCTCTATGGGCTTCCAAATATAACTTTGCAAATTCCACAAGAACTGTCTTAGCGAAAGGCTTCTTGAGGGGAAAGCTGTAACTCTGTGAGATGATTTCACAGAACACAAAGCAGTTTCTCAGAAAGCTTCCTTCTCTTTGTTATCGGAGGATATTTCCTTTGGCCCTATAGTCTTCAGAGGGATCCGAAATATCTGTTCTCACATCCCACAGAAATAAGTCTAGCAAAGAGATCCACGAAATACATATATAACTCTGGGAGTGGAAGTGACACATCACGAAGCAGTTTCTGAAAAAGCTTCTTTCCAGTTTTTCTGGGAGGACATTTTCTTTTTCACCATAGCCCTCTATGGGCTTCCAAATATCACTTTGCGAATTCCACAAGAACAGGCTTCGCGAGCGGCTTCTTGAGGGGAAAGCTGTGACTCTGTGAGATGAATTCACAGAAACGAAGCAGTTTCTCAGAAAGCTTCTTTCCAGATTTCATCTGAGGATATTTCCTTTTTCACCGTAGCCCTCTATGGGCTTCCAAATATCACTTTGCAAATTCCACAAGAACTGTCTTAGCGAAAGTCTTCTTGAGGGGAAAGCTGTAACTCTGTGAGATGATTTCACAGAACACAAAGAAGTTTCTCATAAAGCTTCTTTCTCTTTGTTAACGGAGGATATTTCCTTTGGCCCTATAGTCTTCAAAGGGATCCGAAATATCTGTTCTCAGATTCCACAGAGATAAGGCTAGCAAAGAGATCCACGAAATACCGATGTAAATCTGTGAGTGGAATTCACACATCACAAAGCAGTTTCTCAGAAAGCTTCTTTCCAGTTTTTCTCGGATGATATTTTCTTTTTCACCATAGGACTCTATGGGCTTCCAAATATCACAATGCGAATTCCACAACTACAGGCATAGCGAGCGGCTTCTTCAGGCGCAAGCTGTAACTCTGTGAGTTCAATTCACAGAACACTAAGAAGTTTCTCAGAAAGCTTCTTTCCAGATTTCATCTGAGGATATTTCCTTTTTCACCATAGCCCTCTATGGGCTTCCAAATATCACTTTGCAAATTCCACAAGAACTGTCTTAGCGAAAGGCTTCTTGAGGGGAAAGCTGTAACTCTGAGGGATGATTTCACAGAACACAAAGCAGTTTCTCAGGAAGCTTCTTTCAATTTGTTATTGGAGGATATTTCCTTTGGTCCTATAATCTTCAGAGGGATCCGAAATATCTGTTCTCACATTCCACAGAAATAAGGCTAACAAAGAGATCCACGAAATAAAGTTGTAACTCTGTGAGTGGAAGTCACACATCACAAAGTAGTTTCTCAGAAAGCTTCTTTCCAATTTTTCTCAGAGGATATTTTCTTTTTCACCACAGCCCACTATGGGCTTCCAAATATCACTTTGCGAATTCCACAAGAACAGGCTTAGCGAGCGGCTTCTTTAGGGGAAAGCTGTAACTCTGTGAGATGAATTCACAAAACACTAAGCAGTTTCTCAGAAAGCTTCTTTCCAGATTTCATCCTGGGAGATTTCCCTTTTCACCATAGCCCTCTATGGGTATCCAAATATCACTTTGCAAATACCACAAGAACTGTCTTAGCGAAAGGCTTCTTGAGGGAAACCTGTAACTCTGTGAGATGATTTCACAGAACACAAAAGTTTCTGAGGTAGCTTCTTTCTGTTTGTTATTGGAGGATGTTTCCTTTGTCCCTATAGTCTTCAAAGGGATTCGAAATATCTGTTCTCAGATTCCACAGAAATAATCTAGCAAAGAGATCCACGAAATACAGATGAAATTCTGTGAGTGGAAGTCACACATCACAAAGCAGTTTCTCAGAAAGCTTCTTTCAAGTTTTTCTCCGAGTATATTTTCTTTTTCACCATAGCCCTCTATTGGCTTCCAAATATCAATTTGCGAATTCCACAAGAACAGGCTTAGCGAGCGGCTTCTTGAGGGGAAAGCTGTAACTCTGTGAGATGAATTCACAGAACACTAAGCAGTTTCTCATAAAGCTTCCTTCCAGATTTCACCCTAGGATATTTCCTTTTTCACAATAGCCCTCAATGGGCTTCCAAATATCACTTTGCATATTCCACAAGAAGTGTCTTAGTGAAAGACTTCTTCGGGGGAAAGCTGTAACTCTGTGAGATGATTTTACAGAACAGAAAGAAGTTTCTCAGAAAGCTTCTTTCTGTTATCGGAGGATATTTCCTTTGGCCCTATAGTCTTCAGAAATATCCGAAATATCTGTTCTCAGATTCTTCAGAAATAAGGCTAGCAAAGCGATCCACGAAATACAGATGTAACTCTGTGAGTGGAATTCACACATCACAAAGTAGTTTCTCAGAAAGCTTCTTTCCAGTTTTTCTCGGAGGATATTTTCTTTTTCAACATACGCCTCAATGGGCCTCCAAATTTCTCTTCTGAATTCCACTACTACAGGCTTAGAGAGCGGCTTCTTCAGGGGAAAGCTGTGACTCTGTGAGATGAATTCACAGAACACTAAGAAGTTTCTCGGAAATCTTCCTTCCAGATTTCATCGGAGGATGTTTCCTCTTTCAACATAGCCTTGTATGGGCCTCCAAATATCACTGCAAATTCCACAAGAACTGTCTTAGCGTAAGGCTTCTTGAGGGGAAAGCTGTAACTCTGTGAGATGATTTCACAGAACACAAAGCAGTTTCTCAGAAAGCTTCTTTCTCTTTGTTATCGGAGGATATTTCCTTTGGCCCTATATTTTTAGAGGGATCCGAAATATCTGTTCTCACATTCCACAGAAATAAGGCTAGCAAAGAGACCCACGAAATACAGATGTAACTCTGTGAGTGCAAGTCAAACATGACAAAGCAGTTTCTCAGAAAGCTTCTTTCCAGTTTTTCTCGGATGATATTTTCTTTTTCACCATTGCCCTCACTTTGGAAATTCCACAAAACAGGCTTACTGAGCGGCTTATTAGGGGAAAGCTGTAACTCAGTGAGATGAATTCACAGAACACTATGCAGTTTGTCAGAAAGCTTCTTTCCAGATTTCATCCTAGGATATTTCCCTTTTCTCCATAGTCCTCTATGAGCTTCCAAACATCACTTTGCAAATTCCACAAGAACTGGCTAAGCGAAAGGCTTCTTGAGGGAAAAGCTGTAACTCTGTGAGATGATTTCACAGAACACAAACAAGTTTCTCAGAAAGCTTCTTTCTCTTTGTTATCGGAGGATATTTCCTTTGGCCCTATAGTATTCAAAGGGATCGGAAATATCTGTTCTCAGATTCCACAGAAATAAGTCTAGCAAAGAGATCCACGAAATACTTATGTAACTCTGTGAGTGGAAGTCACACATCACAAAGCAGTTTCTCAGAGAGCTTCTTTCCAGTTTTTCTCGGAGGATATTTTCTTTTTCACCATAGCCCTCTATGGGCTTCCATATATCACTTTGCGAATTCTCCAAGAACAGGCTTAGCGAGCGGTTTCTTGAGGGGAAAGCTGTAACTCTGTGAGATGAATTCACAGAACACTAAGCAGTTTCTCAGAAAGCTTCTTTCAAGACTTCATGCTAGGAGATTTCCCTTTTCAACATAGCCCTCTTTGGGCTTCCAAATATCACTTTGCAATTTCCACAAGAACTATCTCAGCGAAAGGCTTCTTGAAGGGAAAGCGGTAACTCAGTGAGATGATTTCACAGAACACAAAGAAGTTTCCCTGAAAGCTTCTTTCTCTTTGTTATCGGAGGATATTTCCTTTGGCCCTATAGTCTTCAAAGGGATGCGAAATATCTGTTCTCAGACTCCACAGAAATAAGTCTAGCAAAGAGATCCACGAATACAGATGTAACTCTCGGAGTGGAAGTCACACATCACAAAGCAGTTTCTCAGAAAGCTTCTTTCCAGTTTTTCTCGGAGGAAATTTTCTCTTTCACCATAGCCCTCTATGGGCTTCCAATTATCACTTTGCGGATTCCACAAGAACAGGCTTAGAAAGCGGCTTCTTGAGGGTAAAGCTGTAAGTCTGTGAAATGAATTAAAAGAACACTAAGCAGTTTCTCCGAAAGCTTCTTTCAAGTTTTTCTCTGAGGAGATTTTCTTTTTCACCATAGCCCTCTTTGGGCTTCCATATATCACTATGCGAATTCCACAAGAAAAGGCTTAGCGAGCGGCATCTGGAGGGGAAAGCTGTAACTCTGTGAGATGAATTCACAGAACACTAAGCAGTTTCTCAGAAAGCTTCTTTCCAGATTTAATCTGAGGATATTTCCTTTTTCACCATAGCCCTCTATGAACTTCCAAATATCACTTTGCAAATTCCACAAGAACTGTCTTAGCAAAAGGCTGCTTGAGGGGAAAGGTGTAACTCTGTGAGATGATTTCACAGAACACAAAGAAGTTTCTCAGAAAGCTTCTTTTTCTTGGTTATCGGAGGATATTTCCTTTGGCCCTGTAGTCTTCAAAGGGATCCGAAATATCTGTTCTCAGATACCACACAAATAAGGCTAGCAAAGACATACACGAAATACAGATGGAACTCTGTGAGTGGAAGTCACACATCACAAAGCAGTTTCTCAGAATGCTTCTTTCCAGTTTTTCTCGGAGGATATTTTCTTGTTCACCATAGCCCTCTATGGCCTTCCAAATATCACTTTGCGAATTCCACAAGAATAGGCTTAGCGAGCGGCATCTTGAGGGGAAAGCTGTAACTCTGTGAGATGAATTCACAAAACACGAAGCAATTTCTCAGAAAGCTTCTTTCCAGATTTCATCTGAGAATATTTCCTTTTTCAACATAGCCCTCTAAGGGCTTCCATATATCACTTTGCAAATTCCACAAGAACTGTCTTAGCGAAAGTCTTCTTGAGGGGAAAGCTGTAACTCTGTGAGATGATTTCACAAAACACAAAGAATTTTCTCAGAAAGATTCTTTCAAGTTTTTCTCTGAGGATAGTTTCTTTTTCACCATAGCCCTCTTTGGGCTTCTAAATATCAGTTTTGGAATTCCACAAGAATAGGCTTAGCGAGCGGCTTTTTGAGGGGAAAGCTGTAACTCTGTGAGATGAATTCACAGAACACTAAGCAGTTTTTCAGAAAGCTTCTTTCCAGATTTCATCTGAGAATATTTCCTTTTTCAAAATAACCCTCTCTGGGCTTCCAAATGTCACTTTAGAAATTCCACAAGAACAGGCTTAGTGAGCGGCTTCTTGAGGGGAAAGCTGTAACTCTGTGAGATGAACTCACAGAACACTAAGCAGTTTCTCAGAAAGCTTCTTTCCAGATGTCATCTGAGGATATTTCCTTTTCCACCGTAGCCTTCTATGGGCTTCAAAATATCACTTTGCAAATTCCACAAGACCTCTCTTAGCGAAAGGCTTCTTGAGGGGAAAGCTGTAACTCTGTGAGATGATTTCACAGAACACAAACAAGTTTCTCAGAAAGCTTCTTTCTCTTTGTTATCGGGGGATATTTTCTTTGGCCCTATAGTCTTCAAAGGGATGCGAAATATCTGTTCTCAGATTCCACAGAAATAAGCTAGCAAAGAGATCCACGAAATACAGATGTAACTCTGTGAGTGGAAGTCACACATCACAAAGCAGTTTATCAGAAAGCTTCTTTCCAGTTTCTCTCGGAGGATATTTTCTTTTTCACCATAGCCCTCTATGGGCTTCCAAATATCACTTTGCGAATTCCACAAGAACAGGCTTAGCGAGCGGCTTCTTGAGGGAAAAGCTGTAGCTCTGTGAGATGAATTCACAGAAAACTAAGCTGTTTCTCAGAAAGCTTCTTTCCAGATTTCATCTGAGAATATTTCCTTTTTCAACATAGCCCTCTATGGGCTTCCGTATATCACTTTGCAAATACCACAAAAACTGTCTTAGCGAAAGGTTTCTTGAGGGGAAAGCTGTAACTCTGTGAGATGATTTCACAGAACACAAAGAAGTTGCTCCGAAAGCTTCTTTCTCTTTGTTGTCGGAGGATATTTCCTTCGGCCCTATAGTCTTCAAAGGGATGCGAAATATCTGTTCTCAGATTCCACAGAAAAAAGGCTAGCAAAGAGATCCATGAAATACAGATGTAACTCTGTGAGTGGAAGTCACACATCACAACGAAGTTTCTCAGAAAGCTTCTTTCCAGCTTTTCTCGGAGGATATTTTCTTTTTCACCATAGCCCTCTATGGCCTTCCAAATATCACTTTGCGAATTAAACAAGAATAGGCTTAGCGAGCGGCTTCTTGAGGGGAAAGCTGTAACTCTGTGAGATGAATTCACAGAACACTAAGTAGTTTCTCAGAAAGCTTCTTTCCAGATTTCATCTGAGAATATTTCCTGTTTTAACAAAGCCCTCTAAGGGCTTCCATATATCACTTTGCAAATTCCACAAGAACTGTCTTAGCAAAAGGCTTCTTGAGGGGAAAGTTGTAACTCTGTGAGATGATTTCACAGAACACAAAGAATTTTCTCAGAAAGCTTCTTTCCAGTATTTCTCTGAGGATATTTTCTTTTTCACCATAGCCCTCTATGGGCTTCCAAATATCAGTTTTCGAATTCCACAAGAATAGGCTTAGCGAGCGGCTTCTTGAGGGGAAAGCTGTAACTCTGTGAGATGAATTCACAGAACACTAAGCAGTTTCTCAGAAAGCTACTTTCCAGATTTCATCTGAGAATATTTCCTTTTTCAACATAGCCCTCTAAAGGGCTTCCAAATATCACTTTAGAAATTCCACAAGAACAGTTTTAGTGCGCGGCTCCTTGAGGGGTAAGCTGTAACTCTGTGAGATGAACTCACAGAACACTAAGCAGTTTCTCAGAAACTTCTTTCAAGATTTCATCTGAGGATATTTCTTTTTCCACCACAGCCTTCTATGGGCTTCCAAATATCACTTTGCAAATTTCACAAGAACTCTCTTAGCGAAAGGCTTCTTGAGGGGAAAGCTGTAACTCTGTGAGATGATTTCACAGAACACCAAGAAGTTCCTCAGAAAGCTTCTTTCTCTTTGTTATCGGAGGATATTTCCTTTGGCCCTATAGTCTTCAAAGGGATGCGAAATATCTGTTCTCAGACTCCACAGAAATAAGTCTAGCAAAGAGATCCACGAATACAGATGTAACTCTCGGAGTGGAAGTCACACATCACAAAGCAGTTTCTCAGAAAGCTTCTTTCCAGTTTTTCTCGGAGGAAATTTTCTCTTTCACCATAGCCCTCTATGGGCTTCCAATTATCACTTTGCGGATTCAACAAGAACAGGCTTAGAAAGCGGCTTCTTGAGGGTAAAGCTGTAAGTCTGTGAAATGAATTAAAAGAACACTAAGCAGTTTCTCCGAAAGCTTCTTTCAAGTTTTTCTCTGAGGAGATTTTCTTTTTCACCATAGCCCTCTTTGGGCTTCCATATATCACTATGCGAATTCCACAAGAAAAGGCTTAGCGAGCGGCATCTGGAGGGGAAAGCTGTAACTCTGTGAGATGAATTCACAGAACACTAAGCAGTTTCTCAGAAAGCTTCTTTCCAGATTTAATCTGAGGATATTTCCTTTTTCACCATAGCCCTCTATGAACTTCCAAATATCACTTTGCAAATTCCACAAGAACTGTCTTAGCAAAAGGCTGCTTGAGGGGAAAGGTGTAACTCTGTGAGATGATTTCACAGAACACAAAGAAGTTTCTCAGAAAGCTTCTTTTTCTTGGTTATCGGAGGATATTTCCTTTGGCCCTGTAGTCTTCAAAGGGATCCGAAATATCTGTTGTCAGATTCCACAGAAATAATGCTAGCAAAGAGATCCACGAAATACAGATGGAACTCTGTGAGTGGAAGTCACACATCACAAAGCAGTTTCTCAGAATGCTTCTTTCCAGTTTTTCTCGGAGGATATTTTCTTGTTCACCATAGCCCTGTATGGCCTTCCAAATATCACTTTGCGAATTCCACAAGAATAGGCTTAGCGAGCGGCATCTTGAGGGAAAAGCGGTAACTCTGTGAGGTGAATTCACAAATCACGAAGCAGTTTCTCAGAAAGCTTCTTTCCAGATTTCATCTGAGAATATTTCCTGTTTCAACATAGCCCTCTAAGGGCTTCCATATATCACTTTGCAAATTCCACAAGAACTGTCTTAGCGAAAGGCTTCTTGAGGGGAAAGCTGTAACCCTGTGAGATGATTTCACAAAACACAAAGAATTTTCTCAGAAAGATTCTTTCCAGTTTTTCTCTGAGGATAGTTTCTTTTTCACCATAGCCCTCTTTGGGCTTCTAAATATCAGTTTTCGAATTCCACAAGAAAAGGCTTAGTGAGCGGCTTCTTGAGGGGAAAGCTGTAACTCCGTGAGATGAACTCACAGAACACTAAGCAGTTTCTCAGAAAGCTTCTTTCCAGATTTCATCTGAGGATATTTCCTTTTCCACCGTAGCCTTCTATGGGCTTCAAAATATCACTTTGCAAATTCCACAAGACCTCTCTTAGCGAAAGGCTTCTTGAGGGGAAAGCTGTAACTCTGTGAGATGATTTCACAGAACACCAAGAAGTTCCTCAGAAAGCTTCTTTCTCTTTGTTATCGGAGGATATTTCCTTTGGCCCTATAGTCTTCAAAGGGATGCGAAATATCTGTTCTCAGACTCCACAGAAATAAGGCTAGCAAAGAGATCCACGAAATACAGACGTAACTCTGGGAGTGGAAGTCACACATCACAAAGCAGTTTCTCAGAAAGCTTCTTTCCAGTTTTTCTCGGAGGAAATTTTCTCTTTCACCACAGCCCTCTATGGGCTTCCAAATATCACTTTGCGAATTCCACAAGAACAGGCTTAGAAATCGGCTTCTTGAGGGTAAAGCTATAAGTCTGTGAAATGAATTAAAAGAACACTAAGCAGTTTCTCCGAAAGCTTCTTTCAAGTTTTTCTCTGAGGAGATTTTCTTTTTCACCATAGCCCCCTTGGGCTTCCATATATCACTATGGGAATTCCACAAGAAAGGGCTTAGCGAGCGGCATCTGGAGGGTAAAGCTGTAACTCTGTGAGATGAATTCACAGAACATTAAGCAGTTTCTCAGAAAGCTTCTTTCCAGATTTCATCTGAGGATATTTCCTTTTTCACCATAGCCCTCTATGAGCTTCCAAATATCACTTTGCAAATTCCACAAGAACTGTCTTAGCGAAAGGCTTCGTGAGGGGAAAGGTGAAACTCTGTGAGATGATTTCACAGAACACAAAGAAGTTTCTCAGAAAGCTTCTTTCTCTTGGTTATCGGAGGGTATTTCATTTGGCCCTGTAGTCTTCAAAGGGATCCGAAATATCTGTTCTCAGATACCACACAAATAAGGCTAGCAAAGACATACACGAAATACAGATGGAACTCTGTGAGTGGAAGTCACACATCACAAAGCAGTTTCTCAGAATGCTTCTTTCCAGTTTTTCTCGGAGGATATTTTCTTGTTCACCATAGCCCTCTATGGCCTTCCAAATATCACTTTGCGAATTCCACAAGAATAGGCTTAGCGAGCGGCATCTTGAGGGAAAAGCTGCAACTCTGTGAGATGAATTCACAAAACACGAAGCAATTTCTCAATAAGCTTCTTTCCAGATTTCATCTGAGAATATTTCCTGTTTCAACATAGCCCTCTAAGGGCTTCCATATATCACTTTGCAAATTCCACAAGAACGGTCTTAGCGAAAGTCTTCTTGAGGGGAAAGCTGTAACTCTGTGAGATGATTTCACAAAACACAAAGAATTTTCTCAGAAAGATTCTTTCAAGTTTTTCTCTGAGGATAGTTTCTTTTTCACCATAGCCCTCTTTGGGCTTCTAAATATCAGTTTTGGAATTCCACAAGAATAGGCTTAGCGAGCGGCTTTTTGAGGGGAAAGCTGTAACTCTGTGAGATGAATTCACAGAACACTAAGCAGTTTTTCAGAAAGCTTCTTACCAGATTTCATCTGAGAATATTTCCTTTTTCAAAATAACCCTCTCTGGGCTTCCAAATGTCACTTTAGAAATTCCACAAGAACAGGCTTAGTGAGCGGCTTCTTGAGGGGAAAGCTGTAACTCTGTGAGATGAACTCACAGAACACTAAGCAGTTTCTCAGAAAGCTTCTTTCCAGATGTCATCTGAGGATATTTCCTTTTCCACCGTAGCCTTCTATGGGCTTCAAAATATCACTTTGCAAATTCCACAAGACCTCTCTTAGCGAAAGGCTTCTTGAGGGGAAAGCTGTAACTCTGTGAGATGATTTCACAGAACACAAACAAGTTTCTCAGAAAGCTTCTTTCTCTTTGTTATCGGGGGATATTTTCTTTGGCCCTATAGTCTTCAAAGGGATGCGAAATATCTGTTCTCAGATTCCACAAAAATAAGCTAGCAAAGAGATCCACGAAATACAGATGTAACTCTGTGAGTGGAAGTCACACATCACAAAGCAGTTTATCAGAAAGCTTCTTTCCAGTTTCTCTCGGAGGATATTTTCTTTTTCACCATAGCCCTCTATGGGCTTCCAAATATCACTTTGCGAATTCCACTAGAACAGGCTTAGCGAGCGGCTTCTTGAGGGAAAAGCTGTAGCTCTGTGAGATGAATACACAGAAAACTAAGCTGTTTCTCAGAAAGCTTCTTTCCAGATTTCATCTGAGAATATTTCCTTTTTCAACATAGCCCTCTATGGGCTTCCGTATATCACTTTGCAAATACCACAAAAACTGTCTTAGCGAAAGGTTTCTTGAGGGGAAAGCTGTAACTCTGTGAGATGATTTCACAGAACACAAAGAAGTTGCTCCGAAAGCTTCTTTCTCTTTGTTGTCGGAGGATATTTCCTTCGGCCCTATAGTCTTCAAAGGGATGCGAAATATCTGTTCTCAGATTCCACAGAAAAAAGGCTAGCAAAGAGATCCATGAAATACAGATGTAACTCTGTGAGTGGAAGTCACACATCACAACGAAGTTTCTCAGAAAGCTTCTTTCCAGCTTTTCTCGGAGGATATTTTCTTTTTCACCATAGCCCTCTATGGCCTTCCAAATATCACTTTGCGAATTACACAAGAATAGGCTTAGCGAGCGGCTTCTTGAGGGGAAAGCTGTAACTCTGTGAGATGAATTCACAGAACACTAAGTAGTTTCTCAGAAAGCTTCTTTCCAGATTTCATCTGAGAATATTTCCTGTTTTAACATAGCCCTCTAAGGGCTTCCATATATCACTTTGCAAATTCCACAAGAACTGTCTTAGCGAAAGGCTTCTTGAGGGGAAAGTTGTAACTCTGTGAGATGATTTCACAGAACACAAAGAATTTTCTCAGAAAGCTTCTTTCCAGTATTTCTCTGAGAATATTTTCTTTTTCACCATAGCCCTCTATGGCCTTCCAAATATCAGTTTTCGAATTCCACAAGAATAGGCTTAGCGAGCGGCTTCTTGAGGGGAAAGCTGTAACTCTGTGAGATGAATTCACAGAACACTAAGCAGTTTCTCAGAAAGCTTCTTTCCAGATTTCATCTGAGAATATTTCCTTTTTCAACATAGCCCTCTATGGGCTTCCAAATATCACTTTAGAAATTCCACAAGAACAGTTTTAGTGCGCGGCTTCTTGAGGGGTAAGCTGTAACTCTGTGAGATGAACTCACAGAACACTAAGCAGTTTCTCAGAAACTTCTTTCAAGTTTTCATCTGAGGATATTTCTTTTTCCACCACAGCCTTCTATGGGCTTCCAAATATCACTTTGCAAATTTCAGAAGAACTCTCTTAGCGAAAGGCTTCTTGAGGGGAAAGCTGTAACTCTGTGAGATGATTTCACAGAACACCAAGAAGTTCCTCAGAAAGCTTCTTTCTCTTTGTTATCGGAGGATATTTCCTTTGGCCCTATAGTCTTCAAAGGGATGCGAAATATCTGTTCTCAGATTCCACAGAAAAAAGGCTAGGAAAGAGATCCACGAAATACAGATGTAACTCTGTGAGTGGAAGTCACGCATCACAACGAAGTTTCTCAGAAAGCTTCTTTCCAGCTTTTCTCGGAGGATATTTTCTTTTTCACCATAGCCCTCTATGGGCTTCCAAATATCACTTTGCGAATTCCACTAGAACAGGCTTAACGAGCGGCTTCTTGAGGGAAAAGCTGTAGCTCTGTGAGATGAATTCACAGAAAACTAAGCTGTTTCTCAGAAAGCTTCTTTCCAGATTTCATCTGAGAATATTTCCTTTTTCAACATAGCCCTCTATGGGCTTCCGTATATCACGTTGCAAATACCACAAAAACTGTCTTAGCGAAAGGTTTCTTGAGGGGAAAGCTGTAACTCTGTGAGATGATTTCACAGAACACAAAGAAGTTGCTCCGAAAGCTTCTTTCTCTTTGTTGTCGGAGGATATTTCCTTCGGCCCTATAGTCTTCAAAGGGATGCGAAATATCTGTTCTCAGATTCCACAGAAATAAGGCTAGCAAAGAGATCCACGAAATACAGATGTAACACTGTGAGTGGAAGTCACACATCACAACGAAGTTTCTCAGAAAGCTTCTTTCCAGCTTTTCTCGGAGGATATTTTCTTTTTCACCATAGCCCTCTATGGCCTTCCAAATATCACTTTTCGAATTACACAAGAATAGGCTTAGCGAGCGGCTTCTTGAGGGGAAAGCTGTAACTCTGTGAGATGAATTCACAGAACACTAAGCAGTTTCTCAGAAAGCTTCTTTCCAGATTTCATCTGAGAATATTTCCTGTTTTAACATAGCCCTCTAAGGGCTTCCATATATCACTTTGCAAATTCCACAAGAACTGTCTTAGCGAAAGGCTTCTTGAGGGGAAAGTTGTAACTCTGTGAGATGATTTCACAGAACACAAAGAATTTTCTCAGAAAGCTTCTTTCCAGTATTTCTCTGAGGATATTTTCTTTTTCACCATAGCCCTCTATGGGCTTCCAAATATCAGTTTTCGAATTCCACAAGAATAGGCTTAGCGAGCGGCTTCTTGAGGGGAAAGCTGTAACTCTGTGAGATGAATTCACAGAACACTAAGCAGTTTCTCAGAAAGCTTCTTTCCAGTTTTCATCTGAGAATATTTCCTTTTTCAACATAGCCCTCTATGGGCTTCCAAATATCACTTTAGAAATTCCACAAGAACAGTTTTAGTGCGCGGCTTCTTGAGGGGAAAGCTGTAACTCTGTAAGATGAACTCACAGAACACTAAGCAGTTTCTCAGAAACTTCTTTCAAGATTTCATCTGAGGATATTTCTTTTTCCACCACAGCCTTCTATGGGCTTCCAAATATCACTTTGCAAATTTCACAAGAACTCTCTTAGCGAAAGGCTTCTTGAGGGGAAAGGTGTAACTCTGTGAGATGATTTCACAGAACACCAAGAAGTTCCTCAGAAAGCTTCTTTCTCTTTGTTATCGGAGGATATTTCCTTTGGCCCTATAGTCTTCAAAGGGATGCGAAATATCTGTTCTCAGACTCCACAGAAATAAGTCTAGCAAAGAGATCCACGAAATACAGATGTAACTCTCGGAGTGGAAGTCACACATCACAAAGCAGTTTCTCAGAAAGCTTCTTTCAAGTTTTTCTCGGAGGAAATTTTCTCTTTCACCATAGCCCTCTATGGGCTTCCAATTATCACTTTGCGAATTCCACAAGAACAGGCTTAGAAAGCGGCTTCTTGAGGGTAAAGCTGTAAGTCTGTGAAATGAATTAAAAGAACACTAAGCAGTTTCTCCGAAAGCTTCTTTCAAGTTTTTCTCTGAGGAGATTTTCTTTTTCACCATAGCCCTCTTTGGGCTTCCATATATCACTATGCGAATTCCACAAGAAAAGGCTTAGCGAGCGGTATCTGGAGGGGAAAGCTGTAACTCTGTGAGATGAACTCACAGAACACTAAGCAGTTTCTCAGAAAGCTTCTTTCCAGATTTAATCTGAGGATATTTCCTTTTTCACCATAGCCCTCTATGAACTTCCAAATATCACTTTGCAAATTCCACAAGAACTGTCTTTGCGAAAGTGTTCTTGAGGGGAATGCTGTAACTCTGTGAGATGATTTCACAGAACACAAAGAAGTTTCTCAGAAAGCTTCTTTCTCTTTGTGATCGGAGGATATTTCCTTTGGCCCTATAGTTTTCAAAGGGATCCGAAATATCTGTTCTCAGATTCAACAGAAATAAGGCCAGCAAGGAGATTCACGAAATACAGATGTAACTCTGTGAGTGGAACTCACACATCACAAAGCAGTTTCTCAGAAATTTTTTTTCCAGTTTTTCTCCGAGGATACATTCTTTTTCACCATAGCCCTCTATGGGCTTCCAAATATCACTTTGAGAATTCAACAACAACAGGCTTAGCGAGCGGCTTCTTGAGGGGAAAGCTGTAACTCTGTGAGATGAATTCACAGAACACTAAGCAGTTTCTCAGAAAGTTTCTTTCCAGATTTCATCTGAGAATATTTCTTTTTTCAACATAGCCTTCTATGGGCTTCCAAATATCTTTTGCAAATTCCACAAGAACTGTCTTAGCGAAATGCTTCTTGAGGGGAAAGCTGTAACTCTGTGAGATGATTTCACAGAACACAAAGAAGTTTCTCAGAAAGCTTCTTTCTCTTTATTATCGGAGGATATTTCCTTTGGCCCTATAGTCCTCAAAGGGATCCGAAATATATGTTCTCAGATTCCACAGAAATAAGGCTAGCAAAGAGATCCACGAAATACAGATGTAACTCTGTGAGTGGAAGTCACCGATCACAAAGTAGTTTCTCAGAAAAATTCTTTCCAGTTTTTCTCGGAGGATATTTTCTTTTTCACCATAGCCCTCTAGGGGCTTCCAAATATCACTTTGTGAATTCCACAAGAACAGGCTTAGCGAGCGGCTTCTTGAGGAGAAAGCTGTAATTCTGTGAGGTGAATTCACAGAAACTAAGCATTTTCTCAGAAATCTTCTTTCCAGATTTCATCTGAGAATTTTTAATTTTCCACCATAGCCCTCTAAGGGCTTCCATATATCACTTTGCATATTCCACAAGAACTGTCTTAGCGAAAGGCTTCTTGAGGGGAAAGCTGTAACTCTGTGAGATGATTTCACAGAACACAAAGAAGTTTCTCAGAAAGCTTCTTTCCAGATTTCATCTGAGAATATTTCGTTTTTCAACATAGCCCTCTAAGGCCTTCCATATATCACTTTGCAAATTCCACAGGAACTGTCTTAGCGTAAGGCTTCTTGAGGGGAAAGCTGTAACTCTGTCTGATGATTTCTCAGAACACAAAGAAGTTTCTCAGAAAGATTCTTTCTCTTTGTTATTGGAGGATATTTCCTTTGGCCCAATAGCCTTCAAAGGGATGAGAAATATCTGTTCTCAGATTCCACAGAAATAAGACTAGCAAAGAGATCCACGAAATACAGATGTAACTCTGTGAGTGGAAGTCACACATCACAAAAAAGTTTCTCAGAAAGCTTCTTTCCACTCTTTCTCGGAAGATATTTTCTTTTTCAATATAGCCCTATATGGGCTTCCAAATATCACTTTGCGAATTCCACAAGAACAGGCTTAGCGAGTGGCTTCTTGAGGGGAAAGCTGTAACTCTGTGAGATGAATTCACAGAACACTAAGCAGTTTGTCAGAATGCTTCTTTCCAGATTTCATCTGAGGATATTTCCTTTTTCACCATAGCCCTCTATTGGCTTCCATATATCACTTTGCAAATTCCACAAGAACTGTCTTAGCCAAAGGCTTCTTGAGGGGAAAGCTGTAACTCTGTGATGATTTCGCAGAACACAAAGAAGTTTCTCAGAAAGCTTCTTTCTCTTTGTTGTCGGAGGATATTTCTTTCGCCCTATAGTCTTCAACGGGATCCGAAATATCTGTTCTCAGATTCCACAGAAATAAGCCTAGCAAAGAGATCCACGAAATACAGATGTAACTCTGTGAGTGGAAGTCACACATCACAAAGCAGTTTCTCAGAAAGCTTCTTTCCAGTTTTTCTCGAACGATATTTTCTTTTTCGCCATAGCCCTCTATGGGCTTCCAAATATCACTTTGCGAATTCCACAAGAAGAGGATTAGCGAGCGTCTTCACCAGGGGAAAGCTGTAACTCTGTGAGATGAATTCACAGAACACTAAGCAGTTTCTCAGAAAGCTTCTTTCCAGATTTCATCTGAGAATATTTCCTTTTTCACCATAGCCCTCTATGGGCTTCCAAATATCACTTTGCAAATTCCACAAGAACTGACTTAGCGAAAGACTTCTTGAGGGGAAAGCTGTAACTCTGTGAGATGATTTCAGAGAACACAAAGAATTTTCTCAGAAAGCTTCTTTCCAGTTTTTCTCTGAGGATATTTTCCTTTTCACCATAGCCCTCTATGGGCTTCCAAATATCAGTTTTCGAATACCACAAGAATAGGCTTAGCGAGCGGCTTCTTTAGGGGAAAGCTGTAACTCTGTGAGAAAAATTCACCGAACACTAAGCAGTTTCTTAGAAAGCTTCTTTCAAGATTTCAGTTGAGAATATTTCCTTTTTCAACGTAGCCCTCTAGGGCTTCCATATATGACTTTACAAATTCCACAAGAACTGTCTTAGCGAAAGGCTTCTTGAGGGGAAAGCTGTAACTCTGTGAGATGATTTCAAAGAACACAAAGAAGTTTCTCAGAAAGGTTCTTTCTCTTTGTTGTCGGAGGATATTTCCTTTGGCCCTATAGTCTTCAAAGGGATCCGAAATATCTGTTCTCAGATTCCACAGAAATAAGGCTAGCAAAGAGATCCACGACGTACAGATGTAACACTGTGAGTGGAAGTCACACAACACAAAGCAGTTTCTCAGAAAGCATCTTTCCAGTTTTTCTTGGAGGATGTTTTCTTTTCACTATAGCCCTCTATGGGATTCCAAATATCACTTTGCGAATTCCACAAGAACAGGCTTAGCGAGCGCGTTCTTGAGGGGAAAGCTGTAACTCTGTGAGATGAATTCACAGAACACTAAGCAGTTTCTCAGAAAGCTTCTTTCCAAATTTCATCTGAGGATATTTCCTTTTTCACCATAGCCCTCTATGGGCTTCCAAATATCACTTTACAAACTACACAGGAACTGTGTTAGCAAAAGGATTCTTGAGGGAAAAGCTGTAACTCTGTGAGATGATTTCACATAACACAAAGAAGTTTCTCAGAAAGCTTCTTTCTCTTTGTTATTGGAGGATATTTCCTTTGGCCCTAGAGTCTTCAAAGTGATCCGAATTATCTGTTCTCAAATTACACAGAAATAAGGCTAGCAAAGAGATCCACGAAATACAGATGTAACTCTGTGAGTGGAAGTCACACACACAAAGCAGTTTCTCAGAAAGCTTCTTTCCAGTTTTTCACGGAGGATATTTTCTTTTTCACGATAGCCCTCTATGGGCTTACAAATATCACTTTGCGAATTCCACAAAAACAGGCTTAGCCAACGGCTTCTTGAAGGGAAAGCTGTAACTCTGTGAGATGAATTCACAGAACACTAAGCCGTTTCTCAGAATGCTTCTTTCCAGGTTTCATCTGAGAATATTTTCTTTTTTAACACAGCCTTCTATGGGCTACCATATATCACTTTGCAAATTCCACAAGAACTGTCTTAGCGAAAGGCTTCTTGAGGGGAAAGCTGTAACTCTGTGAGATGATTTCACAGAACACAAAGAAGTTTCTCAGAAAGCTTCTTTGTCTTTGTTATCGGAGGATATTTCCTTTGGCCCTATAGTCTTCAAAGGGATGCGAAATATCTGGTCTCAGATTCCACATAAATCAGGCTAGCAAAGAGTTCCACGAAATACAGATGTAACTCTGTGAGTGGAAGTCACACATCACAATGCAGTTTCTCAGAAAGCTTCTTTCCAGTTTTTCTCGGAGGATATTTTCTTTTTCACCATAGCCCTCTATGGGCTTCCAATTATCACTTTGCGAATTCCACAAGAACAGGCTTAGCGAGCGGCTTCTTGAGGATAAAGCTATAACTCTGAGAGATGAATTAAAAGAACACTAAGCAGTTTCTCCGAAAGCTTCTTTCAAGTTTTTCTCTGGGGATATTATCTTTTTCACCATAGCCCTCTATGGGCTTCCATATATCACTATGCGAATTCAACAAGAACAGGCCTAGCGAGCGGAATCTGGAGGGGAAAGCTGGAACTCTGTGAGATGAATTAACAGAACACTAAGCAGTTTCTCAGAAAGCTTTTTTCCAGATTTCATCTGAGAATATTTCCTGTTTCAACATAGCCCTTTAGGGGCTTCCATATATCACTTTGCAAATTCCACAAGAACTGTCTTAGCGAAAGGCTTCTTGAGGGGAAAGCTGTAACTCTGTGAGATGATTTCACAGAACACAAACAAGTTTCTCAGAAAGCTTCTTTCTTTTTGTTATCGGAGGATATTTCCTTTGGCCCTATAGTATTCAAAGGGATGAAAAATATCTGTTCTCGGATTCCACATAAATAAGGCTCGCAAAGCGATCCACGAAATACAGAAGTAACTCTGTGAGTGGAAGTAACACATCACAAAGCAGTTTCTCATAAAGCTTCTTTCCAATTTTCTCGGAGGATATTTTCTTTTTCACCATAGCCCTCTATGGGCTTCCAAATATCACTTTGCGAATTCCACAAGAACAGGCTTAGCCAACGGCTTCTTGAAGGGAAACGTGTAACATTGTGAGATGAATTCACAGAACACTAAGCAGTTTCTCAGAAAGCTTCTTTCAAGATATCATCTGAGAATATTTCCTTTTTCAACATAGCCCTCTAAGGCCTTCTAAATATCACTTTGTAAATTCCACAAGAACTCTTTTAGTGGAATGCTTCTTGAGGGGAAAGCTGTAACTCTGTGAGATGAATTCACAGAACACTAAGCAGTTTCTCAGAAAGGTTCTTTCCAGATTTCATCTGAGGATATTTCCTTTTTCACCATAGCACTCTAGGGGCTTCCAAATATCACTTAGCAAATTCCACAAGAACTGTCTTAGCGAAAGGCTTCTTGAGGGAAAAGCTGTAACTCTGTGAGATGATTTCACAGAACACAAAGAAATGTCTCAGAAAGCTTCTTTCTCTTTGTTATCGGAGGATATTTCCTCTGGCCCAGTAGTCTTCAAAGGGATCCGAAATATCTGTTCTCAGATACCACAGAAATAAGGCTAGCAAAGACATCCACGAAATACACATTTAACTCTGTGAGAGGAAGACACACATCACAAAGAAGTTTCTCAGAAAACTTGTTTCCAGTTTTTCTCAGAAGATATTTTCTGCTTCACCATAGCCCTCTTTGGGTTTCAAAATATCACTTTGCGAATTCCACAAGAACAGGCTAAGCGAGCAGCTTCTTGAGGGGAAAGCTGTAACTCTGTGAGATGCATTCACAGAACACTAACCTGTTTCTCAGAAAGCTTCTTTCCAGAATTCATCTGAGAATATATCCTTTTTCAACATAGCCCTCTAAGGGATTCCATATATCACTTTGCAAATTCCACAAGAACTGTCTTAGCGAAAGGCTTCTTGAGAGGAAAGCTGTACCTCTGTGAGATGATTTCACAGAACACAAAGAAGTTTCTCAGAAAGCTTCTTTCTCTTTGATATTGGAGGATATTTCCTTTGGCCCTATAGTCTTCCAAGGGATCCGAAATATCTGTTCTCAAATTCCACAGAAATAAGGCTAGCAAAGAGATCCACGAAATACAGATGTAACTCTGTAAGTGGAAATCGCACACACAAAGCAGTTTCTCAGAATGCTTCTTTCCAGTTTTTCTCGAAGGATATTTTCTTTTTCACCATATCCCTCTATGGGCTTCCAAATATCACTTTAGGAATACCAAAAGAACAGGCTTAGTGAGCGGCTTCTTCAGGGGGAAGCTGGAACTCTGTGAGATGAATTCACAGAACACTAAGCAGTTACTCAGAATGCTTCTTTCCAGATTTCATCTGAGGATATTTCCTTTTTCACCATAGCCCTATATGGGCTTCCAAATATCACTTTGCAAATTCCACAAGAACTGTCTTAGCCAAAGGCTTCTTGAGGGGAATGCTGTAACTCTGTGAGATGATTTCACAGAACACAAGGAAGTTTCTCAGAAAGCTTCTTTCTCTTTGTTATCGGAACATATTTCCTTTGGCCCTATAGTCTTCACAGGGATCCGAATTACTGTTCTCAGATTCCACAGAAATGAGGCTAGCAAAGAGATCCACGAAATACAGATGTAACTCTGTGAGTGGAAGTCACACATCACAAAGCGGTTTCTCAGAAGCTTCCTTCCAGTTTTTCTCGGAGTATATTTTCTTTTTCACCATAGCCCTCTATGGCCTTCCAAATATCACTTTGCAAATTCCACAATAACTGTCTTAGCGAAAGGCTTCTTGAGGGGAAAGCTGTAACTCTGTGAGATGATTTCACAGAACACAAATAGTTACTCAGAAAGCTTCTTTCTCTTTGTTATCGGGGGATATTTCCTTTGGCCCTATTGTCTTCAAAGGGATCCGAAATATCTGTTCTCAGATTCCACAGAAATAAGGCTAGCAAAGAGATCCACGAAATACAGATGTAACTCTGTGAGTGGAAGTCACACATCACAAAGCAGCTTCTCAGAAAGCTTCTTTCCAGTTTTTCTCGGAGGATATTTTCTTTTTCACCATAGCCCTCTATGGGCTTCCAAATATCACTTTGCGAATTCCACAAAAACAGGCATAGCGAGCGACTTCTTGAGGGGGAAGCTGTGACTCTGTGAGATGAATTCACAGAACACTGAGCAGTTTCTCAGAAAGCTTCTACCAGATTCCATCTGAGGATATTTCCTTTTTCACCGTAGCCCTCTATGGGCTTCCAAATATCACTTTGCAAATTGTACAAGAACAGGCTTAGCGAGCGGCTTCTTGAGGGGAAAGCTGTAACTCTGTGAGATGAATTCACAGAACACTAAGCAGTTACTCAGAATGCTTCTTTCCAGATTTCATCTGAGGATATTTCCTTTTTCACCATAGCCCTCTATGGGCTTCCAAATATCACTTTGCAAATTAAACAAGAACTGTCTTAGCGAAAGGCTCCTTTTGGAGACAGCTGTAATTCTGATAAATGATTTCACAGAACACAATGAAGTTTCTCAGAAAGCTTCTTTCTCTTTGTGATCGGACGATATTTCCTTTGGCCCTATAGTCTTCAAAGGGATCCGAAATATCTGTTCTCAGATTCCACAGAAATAAGGCTAGCAAAGAGATCCACGAAATACAGATGTAACTCTGTGAGTGGAAGTCACACATCACAAAGCGGTTTCTCAGAAGCTTCCTTCCAGTTTTTCTCGGAGTATATTTTCTTTTTCACCATAGCCCTCTATGGCCTTCCAAATATCACTTTGCAAATTCCACAAGAACTGTCTTAGCGAAAGGCTTCTTGAGGGGAACGCTGTAACTCTGTGAGATGATTTCACAGAACACAAATAGTTACTCAGAAAGCTTCTTTCTCTTTGTTATCGGAGGATATTTCCTTTGGCCCTATTGTCTTCAAAGGGATCCGAAATATCTGTTCTCAGATTCCACAGAAATAAGGCTAGCAAAGAGATCCACGAAATACAGATGTAACTCTGTGAGTGGAAGTCACACATCACAAAGCAGCTTCTCAGAAAGCTTCTTTCCAGTTTTTCTCGGAGGATATTTTCTTTTTCACCATAGCCCTCTATGGGCTTCCAAATATCACTTTGCGAATTCCACAACAACAGGCATAGCGAGCGACTTCTTGAGGGGGAAGCTGTGACTCTGTGAGATGAATTCACAGAACACTGAGCAGTTTCTCAGAAAGCTTCTACCAGATTCCATCTGAGGATATTTCCTTTTTCACCATAGCCCTCTATGGGCTTCCAAATATCACTTTGCAAATTCCACAAGAACTGTATTAGCGAAAGGCTTCTTGAGAGGAAAGCTGTAACTCTGTGAGATGATTTCAAGGAACACTAAGAAGTTTCTCAGAAAGCTTCTTTCTCTTTGTTATCGGAGGATATTTCCTTTGGCCCTATAGTGTTCAAAGGGATCCGAAATATCTGTTCTCAGATTCCACAGAAATAAGGCTCGCATAGAGATTCACGAAATACAGATGTAACTCTGTGAGTGGAAGTCACACATCACAAAGCAGTTTCTCATAAAGCTTCTTTCCAGATTTTCTCGGAGGATATTTTCTTTTTCACCATAGCCCTCTATGGGCTTCCAAATATCACTTTGCAAATTGTACAAGAACAGGCTTAGAGAGCGGCTTCTTGAGGGGAAAGCTTAACTCTGTGAGATGAATTCACAGAACACTAAGCAGTTACTCCGAATGCTTCTTTCCAGATTTCATCTGAGGATATTTCCTTTTTCACCATAGCCCTCTATGGGCTTCAAAATATCACTTTGCAAATTCCACAAGAACTGCCTTAGCCAAAGGCTTCTTGAGGGGAAAGCTGTAACTCTGTGAGATGATTTCACAGAACACAAGGAAGTTTCTTAGAAAGCTTCTTTCTCTTTGTTATCGGAAGATATTTCCTTTGGCCCTATAGTCTTCACAGGGATCCGAAATATCTGTTCTCAGATTCCACAGAAATAAGGCTACCAAAGAGATCAACGAAATACAGATGTAACTCTGTGAGTGGAAGTCACACATCACAAAGCAGATTCTCAGAAAGCTTCTTTCCAGTTTTTCGCTGAGGATATTTTCTTTTTCACCATAGCCCTCTATGGGCTTCCAAATATCACTTTGCGAATTCCACAACAACAGGCATAGCGAACGTCTTCTTGAGGGGGAAGCTGTGACTCTGTGAGATGAATTCACAGAACACTGAGCAGTTTCTCAGAAAGCTTCTACCAGATTCCATCTGAGGATATTTCCTTTTTCACCATAGCCCTCTATGGGCTTCCAAATATCACTTTGCAAATTCCACAAGAACTGTATTCGCGAAAGGCTTCTTGAGGGGAAAGCTGTAACTCTGTGAGATGATTTCAAAGAACACTAAGAAGTTTCTCAGAAAGCTTCTTTCTCTTTGTGATCGGACGATATTTCCTTTGGCCCTATAGTGTTCAAAGGGATCCGAAATATCTGTTCTCAGATTCCACAGAAATAAGGCTAGCAAAGAGATTCACGAAATACAGATGTAACTCTGTGAGTGGAAGTCACACATCACAAAGCGGTTTCTCAGAAGCTTCCTTCCAGTTTTTCTCGGAGTATATTTTCTTTTTCACCATAGAACTACGGGCTTCCAAATATCACTTTGCAAATTGTACAAGAACAGGCTTAGCGAGCGGCTTCTTGAGGGGAAAGCTTAACTCTGTGAGATGAATTCACAGAACACTAAGCAGTTACTCAGAATGCTTCTTTCCAGATTTCATCTGAGGATTTTTCCTTTTTCAACATAGCCCTCTATGGGCTTCCAAATATCACTTTGCAAATTAAACAAGAACTGTCTTAGCGAAAGGCTTCTTGAGGGGAAACCTGTAACTCTGCGAGATGATTTCACAGAACACAATGAAGTTTCTCAGAAAGCTTCTTTCTCTTTGTGATCGGACGATATTTCCTTTGGCCCTATAGTGTTCAAAGGGATCCGAAATATCTGTTCTCACATTCCACAGAAATAAGGCTAGCAAAGAGATCCACGAAATACAGATGTAACTCTGTGAGTGGAAGTCACACATCACAAAGCGGTTTCTCAGAAGCTTCCTTCCAGTTTTTCTCGGAGTATATTTTCTTTTTCACCATAGCCCTCTATGGCCTTCCAAATATCACTTTGCAAATTCCACAAGAACTGTCTTAGCGAAAGGCTTCTTGAGGGGTAAGCTGTAACTCTGTGAGATGATTTCACAGAACACAAATAGTTACTCAGAAAGCTTCTTTCTCTTTGTTATCGGAGGATATTTCCTTTGGCCCTATTGTCTTCAAAGGGATCCGAAATATCTGTTCTCAGATTCCACAGAAATAGGCTAGCAAAGAGATCCACGAAATACAGATGTAACTCTGTGAGTGGAAGTCACACATCACAAGGCAGCTTCTCAGAAATCTTTCCAGTTTTTCTCGGAGGATATTTTCTTTTTCACCATAGCCCTCTATGGGCTTCCAAATATCACTTTGCGAATTCCACAAGAACAGGCTTAGCGAGCAGCTTCTTGAGGGGAAAGCTGTAAATCTGTGAGATGAATTCACAGAACACTAAGGATTTCCTCAGAAAGCTTCTTTCCAGATTTCATCTGAGAATATTTCCTTTTTCAACATAGCCCTCTACGGGCTACCATATATCACTTTGCAAATTCCACAGGAACTGTCTTAGCGAAAGGTTTCTTGAGGGGAAAGCTGTAACTCTGTGAGATGATTTCACAGAACACAAAGAAGTTTCTCAGAAAGCTTCTTCCTCTTTGTTATCAGAGATAATTTCCTTTGGCCCTATAGTCTTCAAAGGGATCCGAAATATCTGTTCTCAGATTCCACAGAAATAAGGCTAGTAAAGAGATCCACGAAATACAGATGTAACTCTGTGAGTGGAAGTCACACATCACAAAGCAGTTTCTCAGAAAGCTTCTTTCCACTTTTTCTAGGAAGATATTTTCTTTTTCACCATAGCCCTCTATGGGCTTCCAAATATCACTTTGCGAATTCCACAAGAACAGGCTTAGCGCGCGGCTTCTTGAGGGGAAAGCTGTAACTCTGTGAGATGAATTCAAAGAACACTAAGCAGTTTCTCAGAAAGCTTCTTTCCAGATTTCATCTGAGGATATTTCCTTTTTCAATATAGCCCTCTATGGGCTTCCAAATATCACCTTGCAAATTCCACATGAACTGTCTTAGCGAAATTCTTCTTGAGGGGAGAGCTGTAATTCTGTGAGATGATTTCACAGAACACAAAGAAGTTTCTCAGAAAGCTTCTTTCTCTTTGTTATCGGAGGATACTTCCTTTGGCCCTATAGTCTTCAAAGGGATCCGAAATATCTGTTCTCAGATTTCACAGAAATAAGGCTAGCAAAGATATCAACGAAATACAGATGTAACTCTGAGAGTGGACGTCACACATCACAAAGCAGTTTCTCAGAAAGCTTCTTTCCAGTTTTTCGCGGAGAATATTTTCTTTTTCACCATAGCCCTCTATGGGCTTCCAAATATCACTTTGCAAATTCCACAACAACAGGCATAGAGAGCGTCTTCTTGAGGGGGAAGCTGTGACCCTGTGAGATGAATTCACAGAACACTGAGCAGTTTCTCAGAAAGCTTCTACCAGATTCCATCTGAGGATATTTCCTTTTTCACCATAGCCCTCTATGGGCTTCCAAATATCACTTTGCAAACTCCACAAGAACTGTATTAGCGAAAGTCTTCTTGAGAGGAAAGCTGTAACTCTGTGAGTTGATTTCAAAGAACACTAAGAAGTTTCTCAGAAAGCTTCTTTCTCTTTGTTATCGGAGGATATTTCCTTTGGCCCTATAGTTTTCAAAGGGATCCGAAATATCTGTTCTCAGATTCCACAGAAATAAGGCTAGCAAAGAGATTCATGAAATACAGATGTAACTCTGTGAGTGGAAGTCACACATCACAAAGCAGTTTCTCAGAAAGCTTCTTTCCAGATTTTCTCGGAGGATATTTTCTTTTTCACCATAGACCTCTATGGGCTTCCAAATATCTCTTTGCAAATTGTACAAGAACAGGCTTAGCGAGCGGCTTCTTGAGGGGAAAGCTGTAACTCTGAGAGATGAATTCACA
The DNA here is from genome assembly GCF_037993035.2 of Macaca fascicularis. Lineage (NCBI taxonomy): Eukaryota > Metazoa > Chordata > Mammalia > Primates > Cercopithecidae > Macaca > Macaca fascicularis. The sequence continues at coordinate 38,030,228 of NC_088385.1, read as the reverse complement.
GAACACTAAGCAGTTACTCAGAATGCTTCTTTCCAGATTTCATCTGAGGATATTTCCTTTTTCACCATAGCCCTCTATGGGCTTCCAAATATCACCTTGCAAATTCCACATGAACTGTCTTAGCGAAAGGCTTCTTGAGGGGAGAGCTGTAATTCTGTGAGATGATTTCACAGAACACAAAGAAGTTTCTCAGAAAGCTTCTTTCTCTTTGTTATCGGAGGATACTTCCTTTGGCCCAATAGTCTTCAAAGGGATCCGAAATATCTGTTCTCAGATTTCACAGAAATAAGGCTAGCAAAGATATCAACGAAATACAGATGTAACTCTGTGAGTGGAAGTCACACATCACAAAGCAGTTTCTCAGAAAGCTTCTTTCCAGTTTTTCGCGGAGGATATTTTCTTTTTCACCATAGCCCTCTATGGGCTTCCAAATATCACTTTGCAAATTCCACAACAACAGGCATAGCGAGCGTCTTCTTGAGGGGGAAGCTGTGACCCTGTGAGATGAATTCACAGAACACTGAGCAGTTTCTCAGAAAGCTTCTACCAGATTCCATCTGAGGATATTTCCTTTTTCACCATAGCCCTCTATGGGCTTCCAAATATCACTTTGCAAACTCCACAAGAACTGTATTAGCGAAAGGCTTCTTGAGAGGAAAGCTGTAACTCTGTGAGTTGATTTCAAAGAACACTAAGAAGTTTCTCAGAAAGCTTCTTTCTCTTTGTTATCGGAGGATATTTCCTTTGGCCCTATAGTTTTCAAAGGGATCCGAAATATCTGTTCTCAGATTCCACAGAAATAAGGCTAGCAAAGAGATTCATGAAATACAGATGTAACTCTGTGAGTGGAAGTCACACATCACAAAGCAGTTTCTCAGAAAGCTTCTTTCCAGATTTTCTCGGAGGATATTTTCTTTTTCACCATAGACCTCTATGGGCTTCCAAATATCACTTTGCAAATTGTACAAGAACAGGCTTAGCGAGCGGCTTCTTGAGGGGAAAGCTGTAACTCTGAGAGATGAATTCACAGAACACTAAGCAGTTACTCAGAATGCTTCTTTCCAGATTTCATCTGAGGATATTTCCTTTTTCACCATAGCCCTCTATGGGCTTCCAAATATCACTTTGCAAATTCCACAAGAACTGTCTTAGCCAAAGGCTTCTTGAGGGGAACGCTGTAAGTCTGCGAGATGATTTCACAGAACAAAAGGAAGTTTCTCAGAAAGCTTCTTTCTCTTTGTTATCGGAAGATATTTCCTTTGGCCCTATAGTCTTCACAGGGATCCGAAATATCTGTTCTCAGATTCCACAGAAATAAGGCTAGCAAAGAGATCCACGAAATACAGATGTAAGTCTGTGAGTGGAAGTCACACCTCACAAAAAAGTTTCTCAGAAAGCTTCTTTCCACTTTTTCTAGGAAGATATTTTCTTTTTCACCATAGCCCTCTATGGGCTTCCAAATATCACTTTGCGAATTCCACAAGAACAGGCTTAGCGCGCGGCTTCTTGAGGGGAAAGCTGTAACTCTGTGAGATGAATTCAAAGAACACTAAGCAGTTTCTCAGAAAGCTTCTTTCCAGATTTCATCTCAGGATATTTCCTTTTTCACCATAGCCCTCTATGGGCTTCCAAATATCACTTTGCAAATTAAACAAGAACTGTCTTAGCGAAAGGCTCCTTGAGGAGAAAGCTGTAATTCTGATAGATGATTTCACAGAACACAATGAAGTTTCTCAGAAAGCTTCTTTCTCTTTGTGATCGGACGATATTTCCTTTGGCCCTATAGTCTTCAAAGTGATCCGAAATATCTGTTCTCAGATTCAAAAGAAATAAGGCTAGCAAAGAGATCCACGAAATACAGATGTAACTCTGTGAGTGGAAGTCACACATCACAAAGCGGTTTCTCAGAAGCTTCCTTCCAGTTTTTCTCGGAGTATATTTTCTTTTTCACCATATCCCTCTATGGCCTTCCAAATATCACTTTGCAAATTCCACAAGACCTCTCTTAGCGAAAGGCTTCTTGAGGGGAAAGCTGTAATTCTGTGAGATGATTTCACAGAACACAAATAGTTTCTCAGAAAGCTTCTTTCTCTTTGTTATCGGAGGATATTTCCTTTGGCCCTATTGTCTTCAAAGGGATCCGAAATATCTGTTCTCAGATTCCACAGAAATAAGGCTAGCAAAGAGATCCACGAAATACAGATGTAACTCTGTGAGTGGAAGTCACACATCAGAGAGCAGCTTCTCAGAAATCTTCTTTCCAGTTTTTCTCGGAGGATATTTTCTTTTTCACCATAGCCCTCTATGGGCTTCCAAATATCACTTTGCGAATTCCACAAGAACAGGCTTAGCGAGCAGCTTCTTGAGGGGAAAGCTGTAAATCTGTGAGATGAATTCACAGAACACTAAGGATTTTCTCAGAAAGCTTCTTTCCAGATTTCATCTGAGAATATTTCCTTTTTCAACATAGCCCTCTACGGGCTACCATATATCACTTTGCAAATTCCACAAGAACTGTCTTAGCCAAAGGTTTCTTGAGGGGAAAGCTGTAACTCTGTGAGATGATTTCACAGAACACAAAGAAGTTTCTCAGAAAGCTTCTTCCTCTTTGTTATCAGAGATAATTTCCTTTGGCCCTATAGTCTTCAAAGGGATCCGAAATATCTGTTCTCAGATTCCACAGAAATAAGGCTAGCAAAGAGATCCACGAAATACAGATGTAACTCTGTGAGTGGAAGTCACACATCACAAAGCAGTTTCTCAGAAAGCTTCTTTCCACTTTTTCTAGGAAGATATTTTCTTTTTCACCATAGCCCTATATGGGCTTCCAAATATCACTTTGCGAATTCCACAAGAACAGGCTTAGCGCGCGGCTTCTTGAGGGGAAATTTGTAACTCTGTGAGATGAATTCAAAGAACACTAAGCAGTTTCTCAGAAAGCTTCTTTCCAGATTTCATCTGAGGATATTTCCTTTTTCAACATAGCCCTCTATGGGCTTCCAAATATCACCTTGCAAATTCCACATGAACTGTCTTAGCGAAAGGCTTCTTGAGGGGAAAGCTGTAACTCTGTGAGATGATTTCACAGAACACAAAGAAGTTTCTCAGAAAGCTTCTTTCTCTTTGTTATCGGAGGATGCTTCCTTTGGTCCTATAGTCTTCAAAGGGATCCGAAATATCTGTTCTCAGATTTCACAGAAATAAGGCTAGCAAAGATATCAACGAAATACAGATGTAACTCTGTGAGTGGAAGTCACACATCACAAAGCAGTTTCTCAGAAAGCTTCTTTCCAGTTTTTCTCGGAGGATATTTTCTTTTTCACCATAGCCCTCTATGGGCTTCCAAATATCACTTTGCGAATTCCACAACAACAGGCATAGCGAGCGTCTTCTTGAGGGGGAAGCTGTGACCCTGTGAGATGAATTCACAGAACACTGAGCAGTTTCTCAGAAAGCTTCTACCAGATTCCATCTGAGGATATTTCCTTTTTCACCGTAGCCCTCTATGGGCTTCCAAATATCACTTTGCAAACTCCACAAGAACTGTATTAGCGAAAGGCTTCTTGAGAGGAAAGCTGTAACTCTGTGAGATGATTTCAAAGAACACTAAGAAGTTTCTCAGAAAGCTTCTTTCTCTTTGTTATCGGAGGATATTTCCTTTGGCCCTTTTGTCTTCAAAGGGATCCGAAATATCTGTTCTCAGATTCCACAGAAATAAGGCTACCAAAGAGATCAACGAAATACAGATGTAACTCTGTGAGTGGAAGTCACACATCACAAAGCAGATTCTCAGAAAGCTTCTTTCCAGTTTTTCGCTGAGGATATTTTCTTTTTCACCATAGCCCTCTATGGGCTTCCAAATATCACTTTGCGAATTCCACAACAACAGGCATAGCGAACGTCTTCTTGAGGGGGAAGCTGTGACTCTGTGAGATGAATTCACAGAACACTGAGCAGTTTCTCAGAAAGCTTCTACCAGATTCCATCTGAGGATATTTCCTTTTTCACCATAGCCCTCTATGGGCTTCCAAATATCACTTTGCAAATTCCACAAGAACTGTATTCGCGAAAGGCTTCTTGAGGGGAAAGCTGTAACTCTGTGAGATGATTTCAAAGAACACTAAGAAGTTTCTCAGAAAGCTTCTTTCTCTTTGTGATCGGACGATATTTCCTTTGGCCCTATAGTGTTCAAAGGGATCCGAAATATCTGTTCTCAGATTCCACAGAAATAAGGCTAGCAAAGAGATTCACGAAATACAGATGTAACTCTGTGAGTGGAAGTCACACATCACAAAGCGGTTTCTCAGAAGCTTCCTTCCAGTTTTTCTCGGAGTATATTTTCTTTTTCACCATAGAACTACGGGCTTCCAAATATCACTTTGCAAATTGTACAAGAACAGGCTTAGCGAGCGGCTTCTTGAGGGGAAAGCTTAACTCTGTGAGATGAATTCACAGAACACTAAGCAGTTACTCAGAATGCTTCTTTCCAGATTTCATCTGAGGATTTTTCCTTTTTCAACATAGCCCTCTATGGGCTTCCAAATATCACTTTGCAAATTAAACAAGAACTGTCTTAGCGAAAGGCTTCTTGAGGGGAAACCTGTAACTCTGCGAGATGATTTCACAGAACACAATGAAGTTTCTCAGAAAGCTTCTTTCTCTTTGTGATCGGACGATATTTCCTTTGGCCCTATAGTGTTCAAAGGGATCCGAAATATCTGTTCTCACATTCCACAGAAATAAGGCTAGCAAAGAGATCCACGAAATACAGATGTAACTCTGTGAGTGGAAGTCACACATCACAAAGCGGTTTCTCAGAAGCTTCCTTCCAGTTTTTCTCGGAGTATATTTTCTTTTTCACCATAGCCCTCTATGGCCTTCCAAATATCACTTTGCAAATTCCACAAGAACTGTCTTAGCGAAAGGCTTCTTGAGGGGTAAGCTGTAACTCTGTGAGATGATTTCACAGAACACAAATAGTTACTCAGAAAGCTTCTTTCTCTTTGTTATCGGAGGATATTTCCTTTGGCCCTATTGTCTTCAAAGGGATCCGAAATATCTGTTCTCAGATTCCACAGAAATAGGCTAGCAAAGAGATCCACGAAATACAGATGTAACTCTGTGAGTGGAAGTCACACATCACAAGGCAGCTTCTCAGAAATCTTTCCAGTTTTTCTCGGAGGATATTTTCTTTTTCACCATAGCCCTCTATGGGCTTCCAAATATCACTTTGCGAATTCCACAAGAACAGGCTTAGCGAGCAGCTTCTTGAGGGGAAAGCTGTAAATCTGTGAGATGAATTCACAGAACACTAAGGATTTCCTCAGAAAGCTTCTTTCCAGATTTCATCTGAGAATATTTCCTTTTTCAACATAGCCCTCTACGGGCTACCATATATCACTTTGCAAATTCCACAGGAACTGTCTTAGCGAAAGGTTTCTTGAGGGGAAAGCTGTAACTCTGTGAGATGATTTCACAGAACACAAAGAAGTTTCTCAGAAAGCTTCTTCCTCTTTGTTATCAGAGATAATTTCCTTTGGCCCTATAGTCTTCAAAGGGATCCGAAATATCTGTTCTCAGATTCCACAGAAATAAGGCTAGTAAAGAGATCCACGAAATACAGATGTAACTCTGTGAGTGGAAGTCACACATCACAAAGCAGTTTCTCAGAAAGCTTCTTTCCACTTTTTCTAGGAAGATATTTTCTTTTTCACCATAGCCCTCTATGGGCTTCCAAATATCACTTTGCGAATTCCACAAGAACAGGCTTAGCGCGCGGCTTCTTGAGGGGAAAGCTGTAACTCTGTGAGATGAATTCAAAGAACACTAAGCAGTTTCTCAGAAAGCTTCTTTCCAGATTTCATCTGAGGATATTTCCTTTTTCAATATAGCCCTCTATGGGCTTCCAAATATCACCTTGCAAATTCCACATGAACTGTCTTAGCGAAATTCTTCTTGAGGGGAGAGCTGTAATTCTGTGAGATGATTTCACAGAACACAAAGAAGTTTCTCAGAAAGCTTCTTTCTCTTTGTTATCGGAGGATACTTCCTTTGGCCCTATAGTCTTCAAAGGGATCCGAAATATCTGTTCTCAGATTTCACAGAAATAAGGCTAGCAAAGATATCAACGAAATACAGATGTAACTCTGAGAGTGGACGTCACACATCACAAAGCAGTTTCTCAGAAAGCTTCTTTCCAGTTTTTCGCGGAGAATATTTTCTTTTTCACCATAGCCCTCTATGGGCTTCCAAATATCACTTTGCAAATTCCACAACAACAGGCATAGAGAGCGTCTTCTTGAGGGGGAAGCTGTGACCCTGTGAGATGAATTCACAGAACACTGAGCAGTTTCTCAGAAAGCTTCTACCAGATTCCATCTGAGGATATTTCCTTTTTCACCATAGCCCTCTATGGGCTTCCAAATATCACTTTGCAAACTCCACAAGAACTGTATTAGCGAAAGTCTTCTTGAGAGGAAAGCTGTAACTCTGTGAGTTGATTTCAAAGAACACTAAGAAGTTTCTCAGAAAGCTTCTTTCTCTTTGTTATCGGAGGATATTTCCTTTGGCCCTATAGTTTTCAAAGGGATCCGAAATATCTGTTCTCAGATTCCACAGAAATAAGGCTAGCAAAGAGATTCATGAAATACAGATGTAACTCTGTGAGTGGAAGTCACACATCACAAAGCAGTTTCTCAGAAAGCTTCTTTCCAGATTTTCTCGGAGGATATTTTCTTTTTCACCATAGACCTCTATGGGCTTCCAAATATCTCTTTGCAAATTGTACAAGAACAGGCTTAGCGAGCGGCTTCTTGAGGGGAAAGCTGTAACTCTGAGAGATGAATTCACAGAACACTAAGCAGTTACTCAGAATGCTTCTTTCCAGATTTCATCTGAGGATATTTCCTTTTTCACCATAGCCCTCTATGGGCTTCCAAATATCACCTTGCAAATTCCACATGAACTGTCTTAGCGAAAGGCTTCTTGAGGGGAGAGCTGTAATTCTGTGAGATGATTTCACAGAACACAAAGAAGTTTCTCAGAAAGCTTCTTTCTCTTTGTTATCGGAGGATACTTCCTTTGGCCCAATAGTCTTCAAAGGGATCCGAAATATCTGTTCTCAGATTTCACAGAAATAAGGCTAGCAAAGATATCAACGAAATACAGATGTAACTCTGTGAGTGGAAGTCACACATCACAAAGCAGTTTCTCAGAAAGCTTCTTTCCAGTTTTTCGCGGAGGATATTTTCTTTTTCACCATAGCCCTCTATGGGCTTCCAAATATCACTTTGCAAATTCCACAACAACAGGCATAGCGAGCGTCTTCTTGAGGGGGAAGCTGTGACCCTGTGAGATGAATTCACAGAACACTGAGCAGTTTCTCAGAAAGCTTCTACCAGATTCCATCTGAGGATATTTCCTTTTTCACCATAGCCCTCTATGGGCTTCCAAATATCACTTTGCAAACTCCACAAGAACTGTATTAGCGAAAGGCTTCTTGAGAGGAAAGCTGTAACTCTGTGAGTTGATTTCAAAGAACACTAAGAAGTTTCTCAGAAAGCTTCTTTCTCTTTGTTATCGGAGGATATTTCCTTTGGCCCTATAGTTTTCAAAGGGATCCGAAATATCTGTTCTCAGATTCCACAGAAATAAGGCTAGCAAAGAGATTCATGAAATACAGATGTAACTCTGTGAGTGGAAGTCACACATCACAAAGCAGTTTCTCAGAAAGCTTCTTTCCAGATTTTCTCGGAGGATATTTTCTTTTTCACCATAGACCTCTATGGGCTTCCAAATATCACTTTGCAAATTGTACAAGAACAGGCTTAGCGAGCGGCTTCTTGAGGGGAAAGCTGTAACTCTGAGAGATGAATTCACAGAACACTAAGCAGTTACTCAGAATGCTTCTTTCCAGATTTCATCTGAGGATATTTCCTTTTTCACCATAGCCCTCTATGGGCTTCCAAATATCACTTTGCAAATTCCACAAGAACTGTCTTAGCCAAAGGCTTCTTGAGGGGAACGCTGTAAGTCTGCGAGATGATTTCACAGAACAAAAGGAAGTTTCTCAGAAAGCTTCTTTCTCTTTGTTATCGGAAGATATTTCCTTTGGCCCTATAGTCTTCACAGGGATCCGAAATATCTGTTCTCAGATTCCACAGAAATAAGGCTAGCAAAGACATCCACGAAATACAGATGTAAGTCTGTGAGTGGAAGTCACACCTCACAAAAAAGTTTCTCAGAAAGCTTCTTTCCACTTTTTCTAGGAAGATATTTTCTTTTTCACCATAGCCCTCTATGGGCTTCCAAATATCACTTTGCGAATTCCACAAGAACAGGCTTAGCGCGCGGCTTCTTGAGGGGAAAGCTGTAACTCTGTGAGATGAATTCAAAGAACACTAAGCAGTTTCTCAGAAAGCTTCTTTCCAGATTTCATCTCAGGATATTTCCTTTTTCACCATAGCCCTCTATGGGCTTCCAAATATCACTTTGCAAATTAAACAAGAACTGTCTTAGCGAAAGGCTCCTTGAGGAGAAAGCTGTAATTCTGATAGATGATTTCACAGAACACAATGAAGTTTCTCAGAAAGCTTCTTTCTCTTTGTGATCGGACGATATTTCCTTTGGCCCTATAGTCTTCAAAGTGATCCGAAATATCTGTTCTCAGATTCAAAAGAAATAAGGCTAGCAAAGAGATCCACGAAATACAGATGTAACTCTGTGAGTGGAAGTCACACATCACAAAGCGGTTTCTCAGAAGCTTCCTTCCAGTTTTTCTCGGAGTATATTTTCTTTTTCACCATATCCCTCTATGGCCTTCCAAATATCACTTTGCAAATTCCACAAGACCTCTCTTAGCGAAAGGCTTCTTGAGGGGAAAGCTGTAATTCTGTGAGATGATTTCACAGAACACAAATAGTTTCTCAGAAAGCTTCTTTCTCTTTGTTATCGGAGGATATTTCCTTTGGCCCTATTGTCTTCAAAGGGATCCGAAATATCTGTTCTCAGATTCCACAGAAATAAGGCTAGCAAAGAGATCCACGAAATACAGATGTAACTCTGTGAGTGGAAGTCACACATCACAGAGCAGCTTCTCAGAAATCTTCTTTCCAGTTTTTCTCGGAGGATATTTTCTTTTTCACCATAGCCCTCTATGGGCTTCCAAATATCACTTTGCGAATTCCACAAGAACAGGCTTAGCGAGCAGCTTCTTGAGGGGAAAGCTGTAAATCTGTGAGATGAATTCACAGAACACTAAGGATTTTCTCAGAAAGCTTCTTTCCAGATTTCATCTGAGAATATTTCCTTTTTCAACATAGCCCTCTACGGGCTACCATATATCACTTTGCAAATTCCACAAGAACTGTCTTAGCCAAAGGTTTCTTGAGGGGAAAGCTGTAACTCTGTGAGATGATTTCACAGAACACAAAGAAGTTTCTCAGAAAGCTTCTTCCTCTTTGTTATCAGAGATAATTTCCTTTGGCCCTATAGTCTTCAAAGGGATCCGAAATATCTGTTCTCAGATTCCACAGAAATAAGGCTAGCAAAGAGATCCACGAAATACAGATGTAACTCTGTGAGTGGAAGTCACACATCACAAAGCAGTTTCTCAGAAAGCTTCTTTCCACTTTTTCTAGGAAGATATTTTCTTTTTCACCATAGCCCTATATGGGCTTCCAAATATCACTTTGCGAATTCCACAAGAACAGGCTTAGCGCGCGGCTTCTTGAGGGGAAATTTGTAACTCTGTGAGATGAATTCAAAGAACACTAAGCAGTTTCTCAGAAAGCTTCTTTCCAGATTTCATCTGAGGATATTTCCTTTTTCAACATAGCCCTCTATGGGCTTCCAAATATCACCTTGCAAATTCCACATGAACTGTCTTAGCGAAAGGCTTCTTGAGGGGAAAGCTGTAACTCTGTGAGATGATTTCACAGAACACAAAGAAGTTTCTCAGAAAGCTTCTTTCTCTTTGTTATCGGAGGATGCTTCCTTTGGTCCTATAGTCTTCAAAGGGATCCGAAATATCTGTTCTCAGATTTCACAGAAATAAGGCTAGCAAAGATATCAACGAAATACAGATGTAACTCTGTGAGTGGAAGTCACACATCACAAAGCAGTTTCTCAGAAAGCTTCTTTCCAGTTTTTCTCGGAGGATATTTTCTTTTTCACCATAGCCCTCTATGGGCTTCCAAATATCACTTTGCGAATTCCACAACAACAGGCATAGCGAGCGTCTTCTTGAGGGGGAAGCTGTGACCCTGTGAGATGAATTCACAGAACACTGAGCAGTTTCTCAGAAAGCTTCTACCAGATTCCATCTGAGGATATTTCCTTTTTCACCGTAGCCCTCTATGGGCTTCCAAATATCACTTTGCAAACTCCACAAGAACTGTATTAGCGAAAGGCTTCTTGAGAGGAAAGCTGTAACTCTGTGAGATGATTTCAAAGAACACTAAGAAGTTTCTCAGAAAGCTTCTTTCTCTTTGTTATCGGAGAATATTTCCTTTGGCCCTATAGTGTTCAAAGGGATCCGAAATATCTGTTCTCAGATTCCACAGAAATAAGGCTAGCAAAGAGATTCATGAAATACAGATGTAACTCTGTGAGTGGAAGTCACACATAACAAAGCACTTTCTCAGAAAGCTTCTTTCCAGATTTTGTCGGAGGATATTTTCTTTTTCACCATAGACCTCTATGGGCTTCCAAATATCACTTTGCAAATTGTACAAGAACAGGCTTAGCGAGCGGCTTCTTGAGGGGAAAGCTGTAACTCTGTGAGATGAATTCACAGAACACTAAGCAGTTACTCAGAATGCTTCTTTCCAGATTTCATCTGAGGATATTTCCTTTTTCACCATAGCCCTATATGGGCTTCCAAATATCACTTTGCAAATTCCACAAGAACTGTCTTAGCCAAAGGCTTCTTGAGGGGAAAGCTGTAACTCTGCGAGATGATTTCACAGAACCCAAGGAAATTTCTCAGAAAGCTTCTTTCTCTTTGTGATCGGACGATATTTCCTTTGGCCCTATAGTCCTCAAAGGGTTCCGAAATATCTGTTCTCAGATTCCACAGAAATAAGGCTAGCAAAGAGATCCAGGAAAAAAAGATGTAACTCTGTGAGTCGGTGTCACACATCACAAAGCAGTTTCTCAGAAGCTTCCTTCCATTTTTTCTCAGAGTATATTTTCTTTTTCACCATAGCCCTCTATGGCCTTCCAAATATCACTTTGCAAATTCCACAAGAACTGTCTTAGCGAAAGGCTTCTTGAGGGGAAAGCTGTAACTCAGTGAGATGATTTCACAGAACAAAAAGAAGTTTCTCAGAAAGCTTCTTTCTCTTTGTTATCAGAGATAATTTCCTTTGGCCCTATAGTCTTCACAGGGATCCGAAATATCTGTTCTCAGATTCCACAGAAATAAGGCTAGCAAAGAGATCCACGAAATACAGATGTAACTCTGTGAGTGGAAGTCATACCTCACAAAGCAGTTTCTCAGAAAGCTTCTTTCCACTTTTTCTAGGAAGATATTTTCTTTTTCACCATAGCCCTCTATGGGCTTCCAAATATCACTTTGCGAATTCCACAAGAACAGGCTTAGCGCGCGGCTTCTTGAGGGGAAAGCTGTAACTCTGTGAGATGAATTCAAAGAACACTAAGCAGTTTCTCAGAAAGCTTCTTTCCAGATTTCATCTCAGGATATTTCCTTTTTCACCATAGCCCTCTATGGGCTTCCAAATAACACTTTGCAAATTAAACAAGAACTGTCTTAGCGAAAGGCTCCTTGAGGAGAAAGCTGTAATTCTGATAGATGATTTCACAGAACACAATGAAGTTTCTCAGAAAGCTTCTTTCTCTTTGTGATTGGACGACATTTCCTTTGGCCCTATAGTCTTCAAAGGGATCCGAAATATCTGTTCTCAGATTCCACAGAAATAAGGCTAGCAAAGAGATCCACGAAATACAGATGTAACTCTTTGAGTGGAAGTCACACATCACAAAGCGGTTTCTCAGAAGCTTCCTTCCAGTTTTTCTCGGAGTATATTTTCTTTTTCACCATATCCCTCTATGGCCTTCCAAATATCACTTTGCAAATTCCACAAGAACTGTCTTAGCGAAAGGCTTCTTGAGGGGAAAGCTGTAACTCTGTGAGATGATTTCACAGAACACAAGTAGTTACTCAGAAAGCTTCTTTCTCTTTGTTATCGGAGGATATTTCCTTTGGCCCTTTTGTCTTCAAAGGGATCCGAAATATCTGTTCTCAGATTTCACAGAAATAAGGCTAGCAAAGAGATGCACGAAATACAGATGTAACTCTGTGAGTGGAAGTCACACATCACAAAGCAGCTTCTCAGAAAGCTTCTTTCCAGTTTTTCTCGGAGGATATTTTCTTTTTCACCATAGCCCTCTATGGGCTTCCAAATATCACTTTGCGAATTCCACAACAACAGGCATAGTGAGCGACTTCTTGAGGGGGAAGCTGTGACTCTGTGAGATGAATTCACAGAACACTGAGCAGTTTCTCAGAAAGCTTCTACCAGATTCCATCTGAGGATATTTCCTTTTTCACCATAGCCCTCTATTGGCTTCCAAATATCACTTTGCAAATTCCACAAGAACTGTATTAGCGAAAGGCTTCTTGAGAGGAAAGCTGTAACTCTGTGAGATGATTTCAAGGAACACTAAGAAGTTTCTCAGAAAGCTTCTTTCTCTTTGTTATCGGAGGATATTTCCTTTGGCCCTATAGTGTTCAAAGGGATCCGAAATATCTGTTCTCAGATTCCACAGAAATAAGGCTAGCATAGAGATTCACGAAATACAGATGTAACTCTGTGAGTGGAAGTCACACATCACAAAGCAGTTTCTCAGAAAGCTTCTTTCCAGATTTTCTCGGAGGATATTTTCTTTTTCACCATAGCCCTCTATGGGCTTCCAAATATCACTTTGCAAATTGTACAAGAACAGGCTTAGAGAGCGGCTTCTTGAGGGGAAAGCTTAACTCTGTGAGATGAATTCACAGAACACTAAGCAGTTACTCAGAATGCTTCTTTCCAGATTTCATCTGAGAATATTTCCTTTTTCAAAATAGCCCTATATGGGCTTCCAAATATCACTTTGCAAATTCCACAAGAACTGTCTTAGCGAAAGGCTTCTTGAGGGGGAAGCTGTAACTCTGCGAGATGATTTCACAGAACACAAGGAAATTTCTCAGAAAGCTTCTTTCTCTTTGTGATCGGACGATATTTCCTTTTGCCCTATAGTCCTCAAAGGGATCCGAAATATCTGTTCTCAGATTCCACAGAAATAAGGCTAGCAAAGAGATCCAGGAAAAAAAGATGTAACTCTGTGAGTCGGTGTCACACATCACAAAGCAGTTTCTCAGAAGCTTCCTTCCAGTTTTTCTCAGAGTATATTTTCTTTTTCACCATAGCCCTCTATGGCCTTCCAAATATCACTTTGCAAATTCCACAAGAACTGTCTTAGCGAAAGGCTTCTTGAGGGGAAAGCTGTATCTCTGTGAGATGATTTCACAGAACACAAATAGTTACTCAGAAAGCTTCTTTCTCTTTGTTATCGGAGGATATTTACTTTGGCCCTATAGCGTTCAAAGGGATCCGAAATATCTGTTCTCAGATTCCACAGAAATAAGGCTAGCATAGAGATTCACGAAATACAGATGTAACTCTGTGAGTGGAAGTCACACATCACAAAGCAGTCTCTCAGAAAGCTTCTTTCCAGTTTTTCTCGGAGGATATTTTCTTTTTCACCATAGCCCTCTATGGGCTTCCAAATATCACTTTGCAAATTCCACAACAACAGGAATAGCGAGCGTCTTCTTGAGGGGGAAGCTGTGACTCTGTGAGATGAAATCACAGAACACTGAGCAGTTTCTCAGAAAGCTTCTACCAGATTCTATCTGAGGATATTTCCTTTTTCACCATAGCCCTCTATGGGCTTCCAAATATCACTTTGCAAATTCCACAAGAACTGTATTCGCGAAAGGCTTCTTGAGGGGAAAGCTGTAACTCTGTGAGATGATTTCACAGAACACTAAGAAGTTTCTCAGAAAGCTTCTTTCTCTTTGTTATCGGAGGATATTTCCTTTGGCCCTATAGCGTTCAAAGGGATCCGAAATATCTGTTCTCAGATTCCACAGAAATAAGGCTAGCAAAGAGATCCACGAAATACAGATGTAACTCTGTGAGTGGAAGTCACACATCACAAAGCAGTTTCTCAGAAAGCTTCTTTTTAGTTTTTCTCGGAGGATATTTTCTTTTTCACCATAGCCCTCTATGGGCTTCCAAATATCACTTTGCAAATTGTACAAGAACAGGCTTAGCGAGCGGCTTCTTGAGGGGAAAGCTTAACTCTGTGTGATGAACTCACAGAACACTAAGCAGTTACTCAGAATGCTTCTTTCCAGATTTCATCTGAGGATTTTTCCTTTCTCACCATAGCCCTCTAAGGGCTTCCAAATATCACTTTGCAAATTCCACAAGAACTGTCTTAGCCAAAGGTTTCTTGAGGGGAAAGGTGTAACTCTGCGAGGTGATTTCACAGAACACAAGGAAGTTTCTCAGAAATCTTCTTTCTCTTTGTTATCGGAAGATATTTCCTTTGGCCCTATAGTCTTCACCGGGATCCGAAATACCTGTTCTCAGATTCCACAGAAATAAGGCTAGCAAAGAGATCCACGAAATACAGATGTAACTCTGTGAGTGGAAGTCACACATCACAAAGCAGTTTCTCAGAAAGCTTATTTCCAGTTTTTCTCAGAGGATATTTTCTTTTTCACAATAGCCCTCTATGGGCTTCCAAATATCACTTTGCCAATTCCACAAGAACAGGCTTAGTGAGCGGCTTCTTGAGGGGAAAGCTGTAACTCTGTTAGATGAAATCACAGAACACTAAGAAGTTTCTCGGAAAGCTTCTTTCCAGATTTCATCTCAGGATATTATCTTTTTCAACATAGCCCTCTATGGGCTTCCAAATATCACTTTGCAAATTAAACAAGAACTGTCTTAGCGAAAGGCTCCTTGAGGAGAAAGCTGTAATTCTGATAGATGATTTCACAGAACACAATGAAGTTTCTCAGAAAGCTTCTTTCTCTTTGTGATCGGATGATATTTCCTTTGGCCCTATAGTCTTCAAAGGGATCCGAAATATCTGTTCTCAGATTCCGCAGAAATAAGGCTAGCAAAGAGATCCACGAAATACAGATGTAACTCTGTGAGTGGAAGTCACACATCACAAAGCGGTTTCTCAGAAGCTTCCTTCCAGTTTTTCTCGGAGTATATTTTCTTTTTCATCATAGCCCTCTATGGCCTTCCAAATATCACTTTGCAAATTCCACAAGAACTGTCTTAGCGAAAGGCTTCTTGAGGGGAAAGCTGTAACTCTGTGAGATGATTTCACAGAACACAAATAGTTACTCAGAAAGCTTCTTTCTCTTTGTTATCGGAGGATATTTCCTTTGGCCCTATTGTCCTTAAAGGGATCCGAAATATCTGTTCTCAGATTCCACAGAAATAAGGCTAGCAAAGAGATCCACGAAATACAGATGTAACTCTGTGAGTGGAAGTCACACATCACAAAGCAGCTTCTCAGAAAGCTTCTTTCCAGATTTTCTCGGAGGATATTTTCTTTTTCACCATAGACCTCTATGGGCTTCCAAATATCACTTTGCAAATTGTACAAGAACAGGCTTAGCGAGCGGCTTCTTGAGGGGAAAACTGTAACTCTGTGAGATGAATTCACAGAACACTAAGCAGTTACTCAGAATGCTTCTTTCCAGATTTCATCTGAGGATATTTCCTTTTTCACCATAGCCCTATATGGGCTTCCAAATATCACTTTGCAAATTCCACAAGAACTGTCTTAGCCAAAGGCTTCTTGAGGGGAAAACTGTAACTCTGTGAGATGATTTCACAGAACACAAGGAAATTTCTCAGAAAGCTTCTTTCTCTTTGTGATCGGACGATATTTCCTTTGGCCCTATAGTCCTCAAAGGGATCCGAAATATCTGTTCTCAGATTCCACAGAAATAAGGCTAGCAAAGAGATCCAGGAAAAAAAGATGTAACTCTGTGAGTCGGTGTCACACATCACAAAGCAGTTTCTCAGAAGCTTCCTTCCAGTTTTTCTCAGAGTATATTTTCTTTTTCACCATAGCCCTCTATGGCCTTCCAAATATCACTTTGCAAATTCCACAAGAACTGTCTTAGCGAAAGGCTTCTTGAGGGGAAAGCTGTAACTCTGTGAGTTGATTTCACAGAACACAAATAGTTACTCAGAAAGCTTCTTTCTCTTTGTTATCGGATGATATTTCCTTTGGCCCTGTTTTCTTCAAAGGGATCCGAAATTTCTGTTCTCAGATTCCACAGAAATAAGGCTAGCAAAGAGATCCACGAAATACAGATGTAACTCTGTGAGTGGAAGTCACACATCACAAAGCAGATTCTCAGAAAGCTTCTTTCCAGTTTTTCTCCTAGGATATTTTCTTTTTCACCATAGCCCTCTATGGGATTCGAAATATCACTTTGCAAATTCCACAACAACAGGAATAGCGAGCGTCTTCTTGAGGGGGAAGCTGTAACTCTGTGAGATGATTTCACAGAACACAAGGAAGTTTCTTAGAAAGCTTCTTTCTCTTTGTTATCGGAAGATATTTCCTTTGGCCCTCTAGTCTTCACAGGGATCCGAAATATCTGTTCTCAGATTCCACAGAAATAAGGTAGCAAAGAGATCAACGAAATACAGATGTAACTCTCTGAGTGGAAGTCACACATCACAAAGCAGATTCTCAGAAAGCTTCTTTCCAGTTTTTCGCTGAGGATATTTTCTTTTTCACCATAGCCCTCTATGGGCTTCCAAATATCACTTTGCGAATTCCACAACAACAGGCATAGCGAGCGTCTTCTTGAGGGGGAAGCTGTGACTCTGTGAGATGAATTCACAGAACACTGAGCAGTTTCTCAGAAAGCTTCTACCAGATTCCATCTGAGGATATTTCCTTTTTCACCATAGCCCTCTATGGGCTTCCAAATATCACTTTGCAAATTCCACAAAAACTGTATTCGCGACAGGCTTCTTGAGGGGAAAGCTGTAACTCTGTGAGATGATTTCAAAGAACACTAAGAAGTTTCTCTGAAAGCTTCTTTCTCTTTGTTATCGGAGGATATTTCCTTTGGCCCTATAGTGTTCAAAGGGATCCGAAATATCTGTTCTCAGATTCCACAGAAATAAGGCTAGCAAAGAGATTCACGAAATACAGATGTAACTCTGTGAGTGGAAGTCACACATCACAAAGCAGTTTCTCAGAAAGCTTCTTTTTAGTTTTTCTCGGAGGATATTTTCTTTTTCACCATAGCCCACTATGGGCTTCCAAATATCACTTTGCAAATTGTACAAGAACAGGCTTAGCGAGCGGCTTCTTGAGGGGAAAGCTTAACTCTGTGAGATGAATTCACAGAACACTAAGCAGTTACTCAGAATGCTTCTTTCCAGATTTCATCTGAGGATTTTTCCTTTTTCACCATAGCCCTCTATGGGCTTCCAAATATCACTTTGCAAATTCCACAAGAACTGTATTAGCGAAAGGCTTCTTGAGAGGAAAGCTGTAACTCTGTGAGATGATTTCACAGAACACAAGGAAGTTTCTCAGAAAGCTTCTTTCTCTTTGTTATCGGAAGATATTTCCTTTGGCCCTATAGTCTTCACAGGGTTCCGAAATATCTGTTCTCAGATTCCACAGAAATAAGGCTAGCAAAGAGATCCACGAAATACAGATGTAACTCTGTGAGTGGAAGTCACACATCACAAAGCGGTTTCTCAGAAGCTTCCTTCCAGTTTTTCACGGAGTATATTTTCTTTTTCACCATAGCCCTCTATGGCCTTCCAAATATTACATTGCAAATTCCACATGAACTGTCTTAGCGAAAGGCTTCTTGAGGGGAAAGCTGTAACTCTGTGAGATGATTTCACAGAACACAAAGAAGTTTCTCAGAAAGGTTTTTTCTCTTTGTTGTCGGAGGATATTTCCTTTGGCCCTATAGTCTTCAAAGGGATCCGAAATATCTGTTCTCAGATTCCACAGAAATAAGGCTAACAAAGAGATCCACGAAATACAGATGTAACTCTGTGAGTGGAAGTCACACATCACAAAGCAGCTTCTCAGAAAGCTTCTTTCCAGTTTTTCTCGGAGGATATTTTCTTTTTCACCATAGCCCTATATGGGCTTCCAAATATCACTTTGCGAATTCCACAAGAACAGGGTTAGCGAGCAGCTTCTTGAGGGGAAAGCTGTAAATCTGTGAGATGAATTCACAGAACACTAAGCATTTTCTCTGAAAGCTTCTTTCCAGATTTAATCTGAGAATATTTCCTTTTTCAACATAGCCCTCTACGGGCTACCATATATCACTTTGCAAATTCCACAAGAACTGTCTTAGCGAAAGGTTTCTTGAGGGGAAAGCTGTAACTCTGTGAGATGATTTCACAGAACACAAAGAAGTTTCTCAGAAAGCTTCTTTCTCTTTGTTATCGGAGGATACTTCCTTTGACCCTATAGTCTTCAAAGGGATCCGAAATATCTGTTCTCAGATTCCACAGAAATAAGGCTAGCAAAGTGATCAACGAAATACAGATGTAACTCTGTGAGTGGAAGTCACACATCACAACGCAGTTTCTCAGAAAGCTTCTTTCCAGTTTTTCGCTGAGGATATTTTCTTTTTCACCATAGCCCTCTATGGGCTTCCAAATATCACTTTGCGAATTCCACAACAACAGGCATAGCGAGCGTCTTCTTGATGGGGAAGCTGTGACCCTGTGAGATGAATTCACAGAACACTGAGCAGTTTCTCAGAAAGCTTCTACCAGATTCCATCTGAGGATATTTCCTTTTTCACCATAGCCCTCTATGGGCTTCCAAATATCACTTTGCAAATTCCACAAGAACTGTATTAGCCAAAGGCTTCTTGAGAGGAAAGCTGTAACTCTGTGAGATGATTTCAAAGAACACTAAGAAGTTTCTCAGAAAGCTTCTTTCTCTTTGTTATCGGAGGATATTTCCTTTGGCCCTATAGTGTTCAAAGGGATCCGAAATATCTGTTCTCAGATTCCACAGAAATAAGGCTAGCAAAGAGATTCATGAAATACAGATGTAACTCTGTGAGTGGAAGTCACACATCACAAAGCAGTTTCTCAGAAAGCTTCTTTCCAAATTTTCTCAGAGGATATTTTCTTTTTCACCATAGCCCTCTATTGGCCTCCAAATATCACTTTGCCAATTCCACAAGAACCGGCTAAGCGAGCGGCTTCTCGAGGGGAAAGCTGTAATTCTGTGAGATGATTTAACAGAACACTAAGCAATTTCTCAGAAATCTTCTTTCCAGATTTCATCTGAGCATATTTCCTTTTTCAACATAGTCTTCTATGGGTTTCCAAATATCACTTTGCAAATTCCACAAGAACTGTCTTAGCGAAAGGCTTCCTGAGGGGAAAGCTCTAACTCTGTGAGATAATTTCACAGTACACAAAGAAGTTTCTCAGAAAGCTTCTTTCTCTTTGTTATCGGAGGATAGTTCCTTTGGCCCTGTAGTCTTCAAAGGGATCCGAAATATCTGCTCTCAGATTCCACAGAAATAAGGCTAGCAAAGAGATCCACGAAATACAATGTAACTCTGTGAGTGGAAGTCACACATCACAAAGCATTTTCTCAGAAAGCTTCTTTCCAGTTGTTCTCTGAGGATATTTTCTTTTTCACCATTGCCCTCTAAGGGCTTCCAAAGATCACTTTGCGATTTCCACAAGAGCCGGCTTAGCGAGCGGCATCTTGAGGGGAAAGCTGTAACTCTGTGAGATGAATTAACAGAACACTAAGCAGTTTCTCAGAAAGCTTCTCTCCAGATTTCATCTGAGGATATTTCCTTTTTCACCATACCCCTCTATGGGCTTCCAAATATCACTGTGCTATTTCCACAAGAACTGTCTTTGCTAATGGCTTCTTGAGGGGAAAGCTGTAACTCTGTGCGATGATTTCACAGAACACAAAGAAGTTTCTCAGAAAGCTTCTTTCTCTTTGTTATCGGAGGATATTTCCTTGGCCTTATACTCTTCAAAGGGATCCGAAATATTTGCTGTCCGATTCCACAGAAATAAGGCTAGCAAAGAGATCCACGAAATACAGATGTAATTCTGTGAGGGGAAGTCACACATCACAAAGCAGGTTCTCAGAAACCTTCTTTCCAGTTTGTCTCGGAGGATATTTTCTTTTTCACAATAGCCCTCTATGGGCTTCCAAATATCACTTGGCGAATTCCACAAGAACAGGCTTAGCGACAAGCTTCTTGAGGGGAACGCTGTAACTCTTTGAGATCAATTAACAGAACACGAAACAATTTCTCACACAGTATCTTTCCAGATTTCATTTGAGGATATTTCCTTTCTCATCGTAGCCCTCTAGGGATTCCAAATATCACTTTGTAAATTCCAAAAGAACTGTCTTAGCGAAAGGTTTCTTGAGGGGAAAGCTCTAACTCTGTGAGATGATATCACAGAACACAAAGAAGTTTCTCAGAAAGCTTCTTTCTCTTTGTTATCGGAGGATATTTCCTTTGTCCCTATAGTCTTCAAAGGGATCTGAAATATCTGTTCCCAGATTCCACAGAAATAAGGCTAGCAACGAGATCCACGAAACACAGATGTAACTCTGTGAGTGGAAGTCACACATCACAAAGCAGTTTCTCAGAAAGCTTCTTTCCAGTTTTTCTCGGAGGATATTTTCTTTTTCACAATAGCCCTCTAGGGGCTTCCAAATATCACTTTGCGAATTCCACAAGAACAGGCTTAGCGAGCGGCTTCTTGAGGGGAAAACTGTAACTCTGTGAGATGAATTAACAGAACACGAAGCCCTTTCTCAGAACCCTTCTTTCCAGATTTCATCTGAGGATATTTCCTTTTTCACCATATCCCTCTATGGGCTTCCAAATATCAATTTGCAAATTCCACAAGAACTGTCTTAGTGAAAGGGTTCTTGAGGGGAAAGCTGTAACTCTGTGAGATGATTTCACAGAACACAAAGAAGTTTCTCAGAAAGCTTCTTTCTCTTTGTTATCGGAGAATATTTCCTTCGGGTCTATAGTCTTCAAAGCGATCCGAATTATCTGTTCTCAGATTGCAAGAAATAAGGCTAGCAAGAGATCCATGAAATACAGATGTAACTCTGTGAGTGGAAGTCACACATCACAAAGCAGTTTCTCAGAAAGTTTCTTTCCAGTTTTTCTCTGAGGATATTTCCTTTTCCACCATAGTCCTCTAGGGGCTTCCAAATATGACTTTCTGAATTGCACAAGATCAGGCTTAGCGAGCGGCTTCTTGAGGGGAAAGCTGTAACTCTGTGAGATGAATTCACAGAACACTAAGCAGTTTCTTAAGAATCTTCTTTCGAGATTTTATCTGAGGATTTTTCCTTTTTCACCATAGAACTCTATGGGCCTCCAAATATCACTTTGCAAATTCCACAAGAACTGTCTTAGCAGAAGGCTTCTTGAGTAGAAAGCTGTAACTCTGTGAGATGATTTCACAGAACACAAAGATGTTTCTCAGTAAGCTTCTTTCTCTTTGTAATCGGAGGTTATTTCCTTTGGCCCTATAGTCTTCAAAGGGATCCAAAATATCTGTTCTCAGATTCCACAGAAATAAGGCTAGCAAAGAGATCCACGAAATACAGATGTAACTCTGTGAGTGGAAGTCACACATCACAAAGCAGTTTCTCAGAAAGCTTCTTTCCAGTTTTTCTCTGAGGATATTTTCTTTTTCACCCTAGCCCTCTAAGGGCTTCCTAAGATCACTTTGGGAATTCCCCAAGAGCAGGCTTAGCAAGCGGCTTCTTGAGGGGAAAGCTGTAACTCTGTGAGATGAATTAACAGAACCCTAAGCAGTTTCTCAGAAAGCTTCTTTCCAGATTTCTTCTGCGGATATGTCCTTTTTCACCATAGACCTTTATGGGCTTCCAAATATCACTTTGCAAATTCCACAAGAACTGTCTTAGCGAAAGGCTTCTTGAGGGGAAAGCTGTAACTCTGTGAGATGATTTCACAGAACACAAAGATGTTTCTCAGAAAGCTTCTTTCTCTTTGTTATCGGAGGATATTTCCTTTGGCCCTATAGCCTTCAAAGGGATCCGAAATATCTGTTTCAGATTCCACAGAAATAAAACTAGGAAAGAGATCCACGAAATACAGATGAAACTCTGTGTGTGGAAGTCATACATCACTAAGCAGTTTCTCAGAAAGCTTCCTTCCATTTTTTATCTGAGTATATTTTCTTTTTCACCATAGCCCTCCATGGGTTTCCAAATATCACCTTGCAAATTACACAAGAACATTCTTCGTGAAAGGCTTCTTGAGGGGAAAGCTGTAACTATCTGAGATGATTTTACAGAACACAAAGACGTTTCTCAGAAAGCTTCTTTCTGTTTTTTATTGGAGGATATTTCCTTTGTCGATATAGTCTTGAAATGATCCGAAATCTACGTCTTCAGATTCCACAGAAAAAAAGGCAAGCAAACATCTCTAGGAAATACAGCTGTAACTCAGTGATTGGAAGTCACAAATCACAAAGCAGTTTTTCAGAAAGCTTCTTTCCAGTTTTTATCTGAGGATATTTTCTTTTTACGATAGTCCTCCATGGGTTTCCAAATATCACTTTGCAAATTCCACAAGAACATTCTTAGCGAAAGGCTTCTTGAGGGGAAAGTGTACCTCTGTGCGATGATTTTACAGCACACAAAGAAGTTTCTCAGAAAGCTTCTTTCTCATTTTTATTGGAGGATATTTCCTTTGTCGATATAGTGTTCAAATGATCCGAAATATTCGTTCTCAGATTCCACAGAAATAAGTCTAGCAAACAGCTCCAAGAAATACAGCTGTAACTCTGTGAGTGGAAGTCACACATCACAAAGCAGTTTCTCAGAAAACTTCTTTCCAGTTGTTCTCTGAGGATATTTTCTTTTTCACCATAGCCTCCTTAGGGCTTCGAAATATCACTTTGCAGATTCCACAAGAACAGGCTTAGCGAACTGCTTCATGGGGGTAAGCTGTAACTCTGTGAAATGAATTAAAAGAACACTAAGAAGTTTCTCAGAAAGCTTCTTTCCAGTTTTTATCTGAGAATATTTTCTTTTTCACCATAGCCCTCGATGGGCTTCCAAATATCACCTTGCAAATTCCACCAGAACTGGCTTAGCGAACGGCTTCTTGAGGGGAAAGCTGTAACACTGTGAGATAAATTAAAAGAACACAAAGAAGTTTCTCAGAAAGCTTCTTTCCAGTTTTTATGTGAGGTTATTTCGTTTTTTACCATAGCCCTCCATGGGCTTCCAAATATCCCTTTGCAAATTCCACAAGAACAGTCTTAGCGAAAGGCTTCTGGAGGGGAAGCTATAACTCTGTGAGATGATTTCACAGAACACAAAGAAGTTTCTCAGAAAGCCCCATTCTCTTTTTTATCGGACGATATTTCCTTTGTCCCTATAGTATTCAAAGGGATCCGAAATATCCGTTCTCAGATTCCTCAGAAATAAGGCTAGCAAACAGCTCCACGAAATGCAGCTGTATCTCGGTGAGTGGAGGTCACACATCACAAAGCAGTTTCTCAGAAAGCTTCTTTCCAGTTTTTCTCTGAGGTTATTTTCTTCTTCACCGTAGCCCTCTAAGTGCTTCCAAATATCACTTTGAAAATTCCACAAGAAGAGGCTTAGCGAACGGCTTCTAGAGGGGAAAGCTGTAACTCTGTGAGATGAATTAACAGAACACTAAGCAGTTTCTCAGAACGTTTCTTTCCAGTTTTCATCTAAGGATATTACCTTTTTCACCGTAGCCCTCCATGGGCTTCCAAATATCACTTTACAATTCCCCAAGAACACTCTTAGCAAAAGGCTTCTGGAGGGAAAGCTGTAACTCTTTCAGATGAATTAACAGATCACTCAGCAGTTTCTAAGAAAGCTTCATTCCAGTTTTCATCTGAGGATATTTTCTTTCTCACCATAGCCCTCTATGGGATTCCAAATATCACTTTGCCAATTCCACAAGAACAGGCTTAGCGAGCGGCTTCTTGAGGGGAAAGCTTTATCTCTGTGAGAATAATTAACAGAACACAAAGAAGTTTCTCAGAAAGCTTCTTTCCAGTTTTTATGTGAGGTTATTTAGTTTTTTACCATAGCCCTCCATGGGCTTCCAAATATCACTTTGCAAATTCCACAAGAACAGTCTTAGCGAAAGGCTTCTTGAGGGGAAAGCTGTAACTCTGTGAGACGATTTCACAGAACACAACGGAGTTGCTCAGAAAGCTTCTTTCTCTTTGTTATCGGAGGATATTTCCTTTGGCCCTATAGTCTTCCAAGGGATCCGAATTATCAGTTCTCAGATTCCACAGAAATAAGGCTAGCAAACAGCTCCACGAAATACACCTCTATCTCTGTGAGTGGAAGTCACACATCACAAAGCAGTTTCTCAGAAAGCTTCTTTCCAGTTTTCACCTGAGGATATTTCCTTTTTCACCCCAGCCCTCTATGGGCTTACAAATATCACTTTACAAATTCCACAGGAACAGTCTTAACGTAAGGTTTCTTGAGGGGAAAGCTGTAACTCTGTGAGATGATTTCACAGAACACAAAGAAGTTTCTCAGAAAGCTTCTTTCTCTTTATTATCGGAGGATATTTCCTTTGGCCCTATAGTCTTCAAAGTGATTCCAAATATCCGTACTCAGATTCCTCAGAAATAAGGCTAGCAAACAGCTCCACGAAATGCAGCTGTAACTCGATGAGTGGAGGTCACAATCACAAAGCAGTTTCTCAGAAAGCTTCTTTCCAGTTTTTCTCTGAGGTTATTTTCTTTTTCACCGTAGCCCTCTAAGTGCTTCTAAATATCACTTTGAAAATTCTACAAGAATAGGCTTAGCGAACGGCTTCTGGAGGGGAAAGCTGAAACTCTTTGAGATGAATTAACAGAACACTAAGCAATTTCTAAGAAATCTTCATTCCATTTTTCATCTGAGGATATTTTCTTTTTCACCATAGCCCTCTAGGTGATTCCAAATATCACTTTTCTAATTCCACAAGAACAGCCTTAGCGAACGGCTTCTTGAGGGGAAAGCTGTAACTCTGTGAGATGAATTAACAGAACACTAAGCAGTTTCTCAGAACTTTTCTTTCCAGTTTTCATCTAAGGATATTACCTTTTTCACCGTAGCCCTCCATGGGCTTCCAAATATCACTTTAAAATTCCCCAAGAACAGTCTTAGCAAAAGGCTTCTGGAGGGAAAGCTGTAACTCTTTGAGATGAATTAACAGAACACTCAGCAGATTCTAAGAAAGCTTCATTCCAGTTTTCATCTGAGGATATTTTCTTTCTCACCATAGCCCTCTATGGGATTCCAAATATCACTTTGCCAATTCCACAAGAACAGGTTAGCGAGCGGTTTCTTGAGGGGAAAGCTGTATCTCTGTGAGATGAATTAACAGAACACAAAGAAGTTTCTCAGAAAGCTTCTTTCCAGTTTTTATGTGAGGTTATTTAGTTTTTTACCATAGCCCCCCTATGGGCTTCCAAATATCACTTTGCAAATTCCACAAGAACTGCCTTAGCAAAAGGCTTCTTGAGGGGAAAGCTGTAACTCTATGAGACGATTTCACAGAACACAAAGGAGTTGCTCAGAAAGCTTCTTTCTCTTTGTTATCAGAGGATATTTCCTTTGGCCCTATTGTCTTCCAAGGGATCCGAATTATCAGTTCTCAGATTCCACAGAAATAAGGCTAGCAAAAAGATCCACGAAATACACATGTAACTCTGTGAGTGGAAGACACACATCACAAAGCAGTTTCTCAGAAAGCTGCTTTCCAGTTTTTCTCTGAGGATATTTTCTTTTTCAGCATAGCCTCTAAGGGCTTTCAAATATCACTTTGCAAATTCCACAAGAACAGGCTTAGCGAACGGCTTTTGAGGGGAAAGCTGTAATGCTGTGAGATGAATTAACAGAACACTAAGCAGTTTCTCAGAAAGCTTCTTTCCTGTTTTCATCTGAGGGTATCTTCTTTTTCACCATAGCCCTCCATGGGCTTCCAAATATCACTTTGCAAATTCCAAGATAACACTCTTAGCGAAAAGCTTCTTAAGGGAAAAGCTGTAACTCTGTCAGATGATTTCACAGAACACAAAGGAGTTTCTCAGAAACATTCTTTCTCTTTGTTAGCGAAGGATATTTCCTTTGGCCCTATAGTCTTCAAAGGGAACCGAAATATCAGTTCTCAGATTCCACAGAAATAAGGCTATCAAACAGCTCCACGAAATACAGCTATAACTCTGTGAGATGAATTAAGAGAACACTAAGCAGTTTCTCAGAAAGCTTCTTTCCAGTTTTTATCTGAGGGTATTTCCTTTTTCACCATAGCCCTCTAAAGGATTCCAAATATCACTTTGCAAATTCAACAAGAACAGGCTTAGCGAGCGGCTTCTTGAGGGGAAAGCTGTAACTCTGTGAGATGAATTAACAGAACACCAAGCAGTTTCTCCGAAAGCTTCTTTCCAGTTTTCATCTGAGGATATTTCCTTTTTCACCATAGCCCTCCAAGGCCTTCCAAATATCACTTTGCAAATTCCACAAGAACAGAATTAGCGAAAGGCTTCTTGAGGGGAAAGCTGTAACTCTGTGAGATGATTTCACAGAACACAAAGGAGTTTCTGAGCTTCTTTTTCTTTGTTATCGGAGGATATCTCCTTTGTCTCTATAGTCTTCAAAGGGATCCCAAATATCCGTTCTCAGATTCCACAGAAATAAGACTAGCAAACAGCTCCACGAAATACAGCTGTAACTCTGTGAGTGGAAGTCACACATCACAAAGCAGTTTCTCAGAAAGCTTCTTTCCAGTTTTTCTCTGACGACATTTTCTTTTTTACCGTAGCCCTCTATGGGCTTCCAAATATCACTTTGCACATTCCACAAGAACAGGCTTAGCGAACAGCTTCTTGAGGGGAAAGCTGTAACTGTGAGATGAATTAACAGAACCCTAAGCAGTTTCTCAGAAAGCTTCTTTCCGGTTTTCTTCTGAGGATAATTCCTTTTACACCATAGCCCTCCATGGGCTTCCAAATATCACTTTGCAAATTCCACAATAATAGTCTTAGCGAAAGGCTTCTTGAGGGGAAAGCTGTAACTCTGTGAGATAATTTCACAGAACCCAAAGCAGTTTCTCAGAAAGCTTCTTTCTGTTTGTTTCGGAGGACATTTCCTTTGGCCCCATAGTCATTAAAGGCATCCGAAATATCAGTTCTCAGATTCCACAGAAATAAGGCTAGCAAACAGCTCCACGGAATACAGTTGTAATTCTGTGAGTGGAAGTCACACATCAGAAAGCAGTTTCTTAGAAAGCTTCTTTCCAGTTTTTCTCTGAGGGTATTTTCTTTTTCACCATAGCCTTCTTTGGGCTTCCAAATATCACTTTACAAATTCCACAAGAACAAGCTTAGCGAAGGGCTTCTTGAGGGGAAACTGTAACTCTGTGAGATGAACTAGCAGAACACTAAGCAGTTTCTCAGAAATCTTCTTTCCAGTTTTCATCTGACGATATTTCCTTTTTCACCGTAGCCCTCCATGGGCTTCCAAGTATCACTTTGCAAATTCCACAAGAACAGAATTAGCCAAAGGCTTCTTGAGGGGAAAGGTGTAACTCTGTGAGATGAATTCACAGTTCACAAAAAAGCGTCTCAGAAAGGTTCTTTCTCTTTTTTATTGGAGGATATATAGTTCGTACCTGTAGTCTTTAAAGGGATCCGAAATATCAGCTCTCAGATTCCACAGAAATAAGGCTAGCACACAGCTCTACGAAATACAGCTGTAAATCAGTGATTGGAAGTCACCCATCACAATGCAGTTTCTCAGAAAACTTCTTTCCAGTTTTTCTCTCAGGATATTTCCTCTTTCACCATAGCCCTCTAAGGACTTCCAAATATCAATTTGCAATTTCCACAAGAACAGTCTTAGTGAACGGCTTTTTAAGGGCAAAGCTGTAACTCTGTGAGATGAATTAACAGAACACAAAACTGTGTCTCAGAAATCTTCTTTCCAGTTTTTATCTGAGGATATTTTCTTTTTCACCATAAACCTCTATGGGCTTCCAAATGTCACTTTGCAAATTCCACAAGAACAGTCTTAGGGAACGGCTTCTTGAGTGGATAGCTGTAACTCTGTGAGATGAATTAACAGAACACAAAGCAGTTTCCCACAAAGCTTCTTTCAGTTTTTATCTGAGGATTTTTTCTTTTTCAGCATATTCATCCATGGGCTTCCAAATATCTCTTTGCAAATTTCAGAAGAACAGTCTTAGGGAAAAGCTTCTTGAGGGGTAAGCTGTAACTCTGTGAGATGAATTAACAGATCACAAAGAAGTTTCTCAGAAAGTTTCTTTCCCATTTTAATCGGACGATATTTCCTTTGGCCCTAGAGTCTTCAAAGGGATCCGAAATATCAGTTCTCAGATTCCAAAGAAATAAGGCTAGCAAACAGGTCCATGAAATACAGCTGTAACTCACTGAGTGGAAGTCACACATCCAAAGCAGTTTCTCAGAAAGGTTCTTTCCAGTTTTCCTCCGAGGATGTTTTCTTTTTCCCGTAGCCCTCCATTGGCTTCCAAATATCACTTTGGAAATTCCACAAGAATAGACTTAGCGAAAGCCTTCTTGAGGGGAAAGCTCTAACTCTGTAAGATGAATTCACAGATCACAGAGAAGTTTCTCAGAATGCTTGTTTCTCATTTTTATGGGAGGATATTTCCTTTGGCCCTATAGTCTTAAAAGTGATCGGAAATAACAGTTATCAGGTGCAACAGAAATAAGGCTAGCAAATAGCTCCACGAAATACACCTGTAACTCTGTGAGTGGAAGTCACACATCACAAAGCAGTTTCTCAGAAAGCTTCTTTCCATATTTTATCTGAGGATATTTTCATTTTCAGCATAACCCTCCATGGACTTCCAAATATCACCTTGCAAATTCCATAAGAACAGTCTTAGCAAAATGCTTCTTGAGGGGAAAGCTGTAAATCTGTGAAATGAATTCACAGATCAGAAAGAAATTTCTCAGAAAGCTTCTTTCTCATTTTTGTCGGAGGATATTTCCTTTGGCCCTATAGTCTTCAAAGGGATCTGAAATATCAGTTCCAAGATTCCACAGAAATAAGGCTAGCAAACAGCTCCACGAAATACAGCTGTAACTCTCGAGTGAAAGTTACACATCACAAAGCAGTTCATCAGAAAGCTTCTTTCCAGTTTTTCTCTGAGGATGTTTCCTTTTTCCCTTAGCCCTCTATGGGTTCCAAATATCACTTTGCAAATACTACAAGAACAGGCTTAGCTAACGGCTTTTTAAGGGGAAAGCTAAAACTCTGTGAGATGAATTAACAGAGCACAAAGCAGTTTCTCAGAAAGCTTCTTTAGAGTTTTTAACTGAGGATATTTCCTTTTTCACCATAGCCCTAGAAGGGCTACCATATATCACTTTGCAAATTCCAAAAGAACAGTCTTAGCGAACGACTTCTTGAGGGGAAAGTTGCAACCTTTGAGATGAATTAACAGAACACAAAGCAGTTTCTCACAAAGCTTCTTTCCAGTTTTTAACTGAGGATATTATCTTTTTCACCATAGCCCTCAATGGGCTTCCTAATATAACTTTGCAAATTCCACAAGAACAGTCTTAGCAAAAGGCATCTTGAGGGGAAAGCTGTAACTCTCTGAGTTGAATTCACAGATCACAAAGAAGATTCTAAGAATGCTTCTTTCTCATTTTTAACGAAGGATATTTCCTTTGGCCCTATACTATTCAAAGGGATCCGAAATATCAGTTCACAGATTCTTCTGAAATAAGGCTAGCAAACAGCTCCAAGAAATACAGCTGTAACTCTGAGTGGAAATCACACATCACAAAGCAGTTTCTCAGAAAGCTTCTTTCCAGTTTTTATCTGAGGATTTTTTTTTCCAGCATAGCCCTCTATGGGCTTCCAAATATCACTTTGCAAATTCCACAAGAACAGGCTTAAAGAACGGCGTCTTGAGTGGAAAGCTGTAACTGTATGAGATGACTTTACAGAACACAAAGAAGTTTCTCAGAAAGCTTCTTTCTCTTTATTATGCGAATATATATCATTTGGCCCTATAGTCTTCAAAAGGATCCCAAATATCAGTTCTCAGATTCCACAGAAATAAAGCTAGCAAACAGCTCCACGAAATACAGCTGTATCTCTTTGAGTGGAAGTCACACATCACAAACCAGTTTCTCAGAAAGCTTCTTTCCAGTTTTTCTCTGAGGATATTTTCTTTTTCACCGTAGCCCTCTTTGGGCTTCGAAATATCACTTTGCAAATACCACAAGAACAGGCTTAGCGAACGGCTTTTTAAGGGGAAAGCTAAAACACTGTGAGATGAATTAAGAGAGCACAAAGCAGTTTCTCAGAAAGCTTCTTTAGAGTTTTTAACTGAGGATAATTCCTTTTTCACCATAGCTCTAGAAGGGCTACCATATATCACTTGGCAAATTCCAAAAGAACAGTCTTAGCGAACGGCTTCTTGAGGGGAAAGTTGCAACCTTTGAGATGAATTAACAGAACACAAAGCAGTTTCTCAGAAAGCTTCTTTCCAGTTTTTCTCTGAGGATATTTTGTATTTCACCATAGCCCTCCATGGGCTCCCAAATATCACTTTGGAAATTCCACAAGAACAGGCTTAGTGAACGACATTTTGAGGGGAGCACTGTAACTCTGTGAGATAAATTAACAGAACATTAAGCAGTTTCTCAAAAAGCTTCTTTCCAGTTTTTCTCTGAGGATATTTTATTTTTCACCATAGCCCTCCATGGGCTTCCGAATATCACTTTGCAAATTCCACCAGAACAGGCTTATCGAACGGCGTCTTGAGGGGCAAGCTGTAACTCTGTGAGACGAATTAACAGAACACTAAGCAGTTTCTCAGAAAGCGTCTTTCCAGTTTTTATCTGAGGATGTTTTCCTTTTCACCATAGCCCTCCATGGGCTTCCAAATATCACTTTGCAAATTCCACCAGAACTGTCTTAGCGAAAGGCTTCTTGAGGGGAAAGTGGTAACATGGTGACATGATTTCACAGAACACAAAGAAGTTTCTCAGAAAGCTTCTTTCTCTTTTTTATCGGAGGATATTTCCTTTGGCCCTATAGTCTTCAAAGGAATCCGAAATATATGTTCTCAGATTCCTCAGAAATGAGGCTACCAAAGTGCTCCACGAAATACAGCTGTAACTCTGTGAGTGGAAGTCACACATCACAAAGTAGTTTCTCAGAATGCTTCTTTCCAGTTTTTCTCGGAGGATATTTTCTTTTTCACCATAGCCCTCTAGGGACTTCCAAATATCACTTTGGAAATTCCACATCAACAGGCTAACGAATGGCGTTTTGAGGGGAAAGCTGTAACTCTGTGAGATGAATTAGCAGAACACTAAGCTGTTCCTAAGAAAGCTTCTTTTCAGTTTTTAACTGAGGATGTTTTCTTTTTCGCCGTAGCCCTCCATGGGCTTCCAAATATCACTTTGCAAATTGCACAAGAACAGTCTTAGCGAAAGACTTCTTGAGGGGAAACCTGTAACTCTGTGAGATGAATTCTCAGAACACAATGAAGTTTCTCAGAAAGCTTCTTTCTCTTTGTTATAGGAGGATATTTCCTTTGGCCCTATTGTCTTCAAAGGGATCCGAAATATCTGTTCTCAGATTCCACAGATAAAAGGCTAGCAAACAGACCCACTAAATAGAGCTATAACTCTTTGAGTGGAAGTCACATATCACAAAGCAGTTTCTCAGGAAGCTTCTTTCCAGTTTTTCTCTGAGAATATTTTCCTTTAACCATAGCCCTCCATGGGCTTCCAAATATCACTTTGCAAATTCCACAAGAACAGTCTTATCCAAAGGCTTCTTGAGGGGAAAGCTGTAACTCTTTGGGACGATTTCACAGAACGCAAATGAGATTCTTTCTCTTTTTAATCGGAGGATGTTTCCCTTGGCCCTATAGTCTTCAAAGTGATCCGAAATATCAGTTCTCAGATTCCTCAGCAATAAGGCTACCAAGCAGCTCCACGAAATACAGCTGTAACTCTGTGAGTGGAAGTCACAAAACACAAAGCAATTTCTCAGAAGCTTCTTTCCAGTTTTTCTGTGAGGATATATTCTTTTTCACCGTAGCCCTCTATGGGCTTCCAAATATCACTTTGCAAATTCCACAAGAACAGGCTTAGCGAACGGCTTCTTGAGGGGAGCACTGTAACTCTGTGAGATAAATTAACAAAACCCTAAGCAGTTTCTCAAAAAGCTTCTCTCCAGTTTTTATCTGAGGATGTTTTCTTTTTCGCCATACCCCTCCATTGGCTTCCAATTATCACTTTGCAAATTCCACAAAAACAGTCTTAGCGAAAGGCTTCTTGAGGGGAATGCTGTAACTCTGTGAGATGATTTCACGGAACACAAATAACTTTCTTAGAAAGCATCTTTCTCTTTTTTATCGGAGGACATTTCCTATGGCCCTGTATTCTTCAAAGGGATCCGAAATATCAGTTCTCAGATTCCACAGAAATATGGCTACCAAACAGCTCCACGAATTACAGCTGTAACTCTGTGAGTGGAAGTCACACATCACAAAGCAGTTTCTCAGAGTGCTTCTTTCCAGTTTTTTATGAGGATTTTTTTTTCACCATAGCCCTCTATGGGCTTCCAAATACCACTTTGCAAATTTAACAAGAACAGGCTTATTTAACGGCATCTTCGGAATAAAGCTGTAACTCTGTGAGACGAATTAACAGAACACTAAACAGTTTCTCAGAAAGCTTCTTTAAAGTTTTCATCTGAGGATATTTTCTTTTTCACCGTAGCCCTCCATGGGCTTCCAAATATCACCTTGCAACTTCCACAAGAACAGTCTTAGGGAAAGGCTTCTTGAGGGGAAAGCTGTAACTCTGTGGGATGATTTCACAGAACACAAAGAAGTTTCTCAGAAAGCTTCTTTCTCTTTTTTTTCAGAGGATAGTTCCTTTGGCCCTATAGTCTTCAATGGGATCCGAAATATCAGTTTTCATATTCCACAGAAATAAGGTTAGCAAACAGCTCCACGAAATACAGCTGTAACTCTGTGAGTGGAAGTCTCACATTACAAAGCACTTTCTCAGACAGCTTCTTTCCAGTTTTTCTCTGAGCGAATTTTCTTTTGCACCATAGCCCTCTATGCGCTTCCAAATATCACTTTGCAAATTCCACAAGAACAGGCTTAGCGAACGTCGTCTAGAGGGGAAAGCTGTCAATCTGTGAGATGAATTAACAGAAGACTAAGCAGTTTCTCAGAAAGCTTCTTTCAGTTTTTATCTCAGGATATTTTCTTTTCACCATAGCTCTCCATGGGCTTAAAAAATATTACTTTGCAAATTCCTCAAGAACAGTCTTTGTGAAAGGCTTCTTGAGGGGAAAGCTGTAACTCTGTAAAATGATTTCACAGAACACAAAGCAGTTTCTCAAAAGACTCTGTCTCATTCTTATCGGACGATATTTCCTTTGGCCTGTAGTCTTCAAAGGGATCCGAAATATCAGTTCTCAACTTCCACAGAAATAAGGCTAGCAAACCGTGCCAGGAAATACAGCTGTAACTCTGCGAGTGGAAGCACACATCACAAAGCAGTTTCTCAGAAAGCTTCTTTCCAGTTTTTCTCTGAGGATTTTTTTTTTTCACCATAGCCCACTATGGGGTTCCAAATATCACTTTGCAAATTCCGCAAGAACATCATTATCGAATGGCGTCTTGAGGGGAAAGCTGGAACTCTGTGAGATGAATTAACAGAACAGTAAGCAGTTTCTCAGAAAGCTTCGTTCCAGTTTTTATCTGAGGATATTTCCTTTTTCAACATAGACGTCCATGGGCTTCCAAATATCACTTTGTAATTCCACAAGAACAGTTAGTGAAAGTCTTCTTGAGGGGAAAGCTGTAACTCTGTGAGATGATTTCACAGAACACAAAGAAGTTTCTCAGAAAGCTTCTTTCTCTTTGTTATCGGAGGATATTTCCTTTGGCCCTATAGTCTTCAAAGTGATCCCAAATATCCGTACTCAGATTCCTCAGAAATAAGGCTAGCAAACAGCTCCACGAAATGCAGCTGTAACTCGGTGAGTGGAGGTCACACATCACAAAGCAGTTTCTCAGAAATCTTCTTTCCAGTTTTTCTCTGAGGTTATTTTCTTTTTCACCGTAGCCCTCTAAGTGCTTCCAAATATCACTTTGAAAATTCCACAAGAATAGGCTTAGCGAACGGCTTCTTGAGGGGAATGCTGTAACTCTGTGAGATGATTTCACAGAACACAAAGAAGTTTCTCAGAAAGCTTCTTTCTCTTTTTCATCGGAGGATAATTCCTTTGACTCTGTAATCTTCAAAGGGATCCCCAATATCAGTTCTCAGATTCCACAGAAATAAGGCGAGCAAACAGCTCCACGAAATACAACTGTTACACAGTGAGTGGAATCACACATCAGAAAGCTGTTCCTCAGAAAGCTTCTTTCCAGTTTTTCTCTGAGGATATTTTCTTTTTCACCATAGCAATCCATGGGCTTCAAAATATCACTTTGCAAATTCCACCAGAACAGTCTTAGGAAAAGGCTTCTTGAGGAGAATGCTGTAACTCTGTCAGATGAACGCAAAGATTACAAAAAAGTTTCTCAGAAAGCTTCTTACTCATTTTTTCGGAGGATATTTCCTATGGCCCTATATTCTTCTTAGTGATCTGAAATATCAGTTCTCAGATTCCACAGAAATAAAGCTAACAGACAGCTCCATGAAATACCGCTGTAACTCAGTGAGTGGAAGTCACACATCACAAAGCAGTTTCTCAGAAAGCTACTTTCCACTTTTTATCTGTGGATATTTCCTTTTTCACCATAGACCACTATGGACTACCTAATATCACTTTGCAAATTCCACATGAACAGTCTTAGCGAACGGCTTTTTGAGGGGAACGCTGTAACTCTGTGAGATGAATTAAAAGAACACAAAGCAGTTTCTCACAAACCTTCTTTCCAGTTTCTATCGGAGGATATTTTGTTTTTCACCATAGCCATCTCTGGGCTTCGAAATATCACTTTGCAAATACCACAAGAACAGTCGTAGCGAATGGCTTCTTTAGGGGATAGAAGTAACACTGTGAGATTAATTAATGGAACACAAAGCAGTTTCTCACAAAGCTTCTTTCCAGTTTTTACCTGAGGATATTTTCTTTTTCAGCATAACCCTCCATGGGCTTCCAAATATCACCTTGCAAATTCCACAAGAACAGTCTTAGCGAAAGACTTCTTGAGGGGAAAGCTGTAACTCTGTGAGATGAATTCACAGATCACAAAGAAGTTTTTCAGAAAGCCTCTTTGTCATTTTTATCGGAGGATATTTCCTTTGGCCCTATACTCTTCATAGGGATCTGAAATATCAGTTCTCAGATTCCACAAAAAAAAGGCCTGCAAACAGATCCATGAAATACAGCTGTAATTCAATGAGTGGAAGTAACACATCACAAAGCAGTTTCTCAGAAATCTTCTTTCCAGTTTTTCTCTGAGGATATTTTCTTTTTCACCATAGACCTCTATGGGCACCCAAATGTCACTTTGCAAATTCCAGATGAACAGTCTTAGCGAAAGGCTACTTGAGGGGAAAGCTGTAACTCTGTGAGATGATTTCACAGAACAGAAAGAAGTTTCTCACAAAGATTCTTACCAGTTTTTATCTGAGGATATTTTCTTTTTCATCATAGCCCTCTATGGGCATTCAAATATCACTTTGCAAACTCCACAAGAACAGTCTTAGCGAACGGCTTCTTGACGGGAAAGCTGTAACACTGTTAGATGAATTAACAGAACACAAAGCAGTTTCTCACAGATCTTCTTTCCAGTTTTTATCTGAGGATATTTTCTTTTTCACCTAGCCCTCCATGGGCTTGCAAATATCACTTTGCAAATTCCACAAGAAGAGTCTTAGCGAAAGGCTTCTTGAGGGGAAAGTTCTAACAAGGGAGATGAATTCACAGTTCACAAAGAAGTTTCTCAGAAAGCTTCTTTCTCTTTGTTATCGGAGGATATTACCTTTGGCCCAATAGTCTTCAAAGGGATCCGAAATAACGGATCTCAGATTCCACAGAAATAAGGCTAGCAGGCACCTCCACGAAATACAGCTGTAACCCAGTGATTGCAAGTCACACATCACAAAGCAGTTTCTTAGAAAGCTCCTGTCCAGTTTTTATCTGAGGATATTTCCTTTTTCAAAAGAGCCCTGTATGAGCTTCCAAATATCACTTTGCAATTTCCACAAGAACAGTCTTACCAAACTGCTTTTGGAGGGGAAAGCTGTAACTCTGTGAGATGAATTAAGAGAACAAAAAGCAGTTTCTCAGAAAGCTTCTTTCCAGTTTTGATCTGAGGATATTTTGTTTTTAACCATAGCCCTCTAAGGGCTTCCAAATATCACTTTGCAAATTCCACAAGAACAGTCTTAGCGAACAGCTTCTTGAGGGGATAGCTGTAACTCTGTGAGATGAATTAGTGGAACACAAAGCAGTTTGCAGAAAGCTTCTTTCCATTTTTTATCTGTGGATATTTCCTTTTTCATCATAGCCCTCTAAGGGCTTCCAAATATCACTTTGCAAGTACCACAAGAACATTCGTAGCAAACAGCTACTTGAGGGGATAGCTGTAACTCTTTGAGATGAATTAATAGAACACAAAGCAGTTTCTCTGAAAGCTTCTTTCCAGTTATTATTTGAGGATATTTTCTTTTTCACCATAGCCCTCCAAGGGCTTCCAAACATCTCTTTGCAAATTCCACTAGAACAGTCTTAGCGAAAGGCTTCTTGAGGGTTAAAGCTGTAACACTGTGAGATGAATTCACAGATCACAAAGATGTTTCTCAGAAAGCTTCTTCTTCATTTTTATCGGAGCATATTTCCTTTGGCCCTTCAGTCTTCAAAGGGTTCTGAAATATCAGTTCTCAGATTCCACAGAAATAAGGCTAGCAAACAGCTCCATGAAATACAGCTGTAACTCAGTGAGTTGAAGTCACACATCACAAAGCAGTTTCTCAGAAAGCTCCTTTCCACTTTTTCCCTGAGGATATTTCCTTTTTCACCATAGCCCTCTATGGGCTTCCAAATATCACTTTGCAAACTCCACAAGAACAGTCTTAGCGAGTGGCTTCTTGAGGGGAAAGCTGTAATTCTGTGAGATGAATTCACAGAACACTAAGCAGTTTCTCAGAAAGCTTCTTTCCCGTTTTTATCTGAGGATATTTTCTTTTTCACCTAGCCCTCCATGGGCTTGCAAATATCACTTTGCAAATTCCACAAGAACAGTCTTAGCGAAAGGCTTCTTGAGGGGAAAGCTGTAACTCTGTGACATGAATTCACAGTTCACAAATACGTTTCTCAGAAAGCTTCTTTCTCATTGTTATCGGAGGATATTTCCTTTGGCCCTATAGTCTTCTAAGGGATCCGAAATAACAGGTCTCAGATTCCGCAGTAATAAGGCTTGCAAACAGATCCATGAAATACAGCTGTAACTCAGTGAGTGGAAGTCACACATCACAAAGCAGTTTCTCAGAAAGCTTCTTTCCAGTATTTATCTGAGGATATTTCCCTTTTCACCATAGGCCTATAGGGGCGTCCAGACATCACTTTGCAAATTCCACATGAACAGTGTTAGCGAACGGCTTCTTGAGGGGAAAGCTGTAACTCTGTGAGATGAATTCAAAGATCACAAAGAGGTTTCTCAGAATGCTTCTTTCTCATTTTTTTCAGAGGATATTTCCTTTGGCCCTGTAGTCTTCAAAGGGAACTGAAATATCAGTTCTCAGATTCCACAGGTCTCAGATTCCACAGAAATAAGGCTAGCAAACGGATCCACGAAATACAGCTGTAATTCAGTGAGTGGAATTCACCCATCACAAAGCAGTTTCTCAAAAAGCTTCTTTCCAGTTTTTATCTTAGGATATTTTCTTTTTCCCCATAGCCCTCTATGGGCTTCCTAATATCACTTTGCAAATTCCAGAAAAACAGACTTAGCGAACGGCTTCTTGAGGGGAAAGCTGTAACTCTGTGAGATGAATTAACAAACACAAAGCAGTTTCTCACAAAACTTCTTACCAGTTTTTATTGGAGGATATTTTCATTTTCACCATAGCCCTCTATGGGCTTTGAAATATCACTTTGCAAATTCCACAAGAACAGCCTTAGGAAAAGGTTTCTTGAGGTGAAAGCTGTAACTCTCAGAGATGAATCCACAGATCACAAAGATGTTTCTCAGAAAGCTTGTTTCTCACTTTTATGGGATGACATTTTCTTTGGCCTAGAGACTTCAAAGGGATCCGTACTAATAGGTCTCAGATTTTAGAGAAAGAAGGCTAGCAAACAGCTCCACGAAATACAGCAGTAACTAAGTGAGTGGAAGTCACACAACACAAAGCAGTTTCTCAGAAGGCTTCTTTCCAGTTATTATCTGAGGATATTTTCTTTTTCACCGTAGTCCTCCATGGGCTTCCAAATATCACTTTGCAAATTCCACAAGAACAGGCTTAGCGAGAGGCTTCTTGAGTGGAAAGCTGTAACTCTGTGAGATGAATTAACAGAACAGTAAGCAGTTTCTAAGAAGGCTTCTTTCCTGTTTTTATCTGACGATATTTTCTTTTTCAGCATAGCCTTCCATGGGCTTCCAAATATCACTTTGCAAATTCCTCAAGAACACTCATAGCGAAAGGCTTTTCAGGGGAAAGCTGTAACTCTGTGAGATGATTTTCCAGTACACAAAGAAGTTTCTCAGAAAACTTCTTTCTCATTTTTATCGGAGGATATTTCCTTTGGCCCTATAGTCTTCAAAGGGATCTGAAATATCTGTTCTCAGA
This sequence comes from Macaca fascicularis, assembly GCF_037993035.2. Classification (NCBI taxonomy): domain Eukaryota; kingdom Metazoa; phylum Chordata; class Mammalia; order Primates; family Cercopithecidae; genus Macaca; species Macaca fascicularis. Next base: position 37,991,253 of record NC_088385.1, on the reverse strand, counting down.
TTCCACAGAAATAAAGCTAGTAAAGAGTTCCACGAAATACAGCTGTAATTCAGTGAGTAGAATTCACACATCAAAGAGCGGTTTCTCAGAAATCTTCTTATTAGTTTTTATCTGAGTATATTTCCTTTTTCACCATAGCCCTCTAAGGACTTCCAAATATCACTTTGCAAATTCCACAAAAACAGTGTTAGTAAACGGCTTCTTGAAGGGAAAGCTGTAACTCTGTGAGATGAATTAACAGAAAATAAAGGAGTTTCTCAAAAAGCCTCTTTCCAGTTTTTATCTGAGGATATTTTCTTTTTCAGCATAACTGTCCGTGGGCTTACAAGTATCTCCTTGCAAATTCCACAAGAACAGTCTCAGCTTATGGATTCCTGAGGGGAAAGCTGTAACTCTTTGAGATGAATTAACAGAACAGAAAGCAGTTCCTCACGAAGCTTCTTTCCAATTTTTATCTGAGGATATCTTCTTTTTCACCATAGCCCTACATGGGCTTCCAAATATCACTTTTCAAATTCCACAAGAACAGTCTTAGCGAAACGCTTCTTGAAGGGAAAGCTGTAACTCTGTCAGATGAATTCACAGATCACAAAGAAGTTTCTCACAAAGCTTCTTTCTCATTTTCATCGGAGTATATTTCCTTTGGCCCTATAGTATTCAAAGGGAGTAGAAATAACAGTTCTGAGATTCCACAGAAGTAAGGCTAGCCAACAGCTCCACGAAATACAGCTGTAACTCAGTGAGTAGAAGTCACATATCACTAAGCAGTTTCTCAGAAAGCTTCTTTCCAGTTTTTATCTGAGGATATTTCCTTTTTCACCATATCCCTATACGGGCTTCCAAATATCACTTTCAAATTCCACAAGAACAGTGTTTGCGAACGGCTTCTAGAGAAGAAATCTGTAACTCTGTGAGATGAATTAACAGAACACAAAGCAGTTTCTCAGAAAGCTTCTTTCCAGTATTTATATGAGGATATTTTCTTTTTCACCATAGCCCTCCATGGGCTTCCAAATATCACTTTGCAAATTCCACAAGAACAGTCTTAGCGAAAGGCTTCTTGAGGGGAAAGGTGTAACTCTGTGAGATGAATTCACAGTTCACAAAAAACCATCTCAGAAAGGTTCTTTCTCTTTTTTATCGGAGGATATATAGTTTGTACATGTAGTCTTCAAAGGGATCCGAAATAACAGCTCTCAGATTCCACAGAAATAAGGTTAGCAAACAGCTCTAAGAAATACAGCTGTAATTCAGTGAGTGGAAGTCACACATCACAATGCAGTTTCTCAGAAAACTTCTTTCCAGTTTTTCTCGGAGGATATTTCCTCTTTCACCATAGCCCTCTAAGGACTTCCAAATATCAATTTGCAATTTCCACAAGAACAGTCTTAGCGAACGGCTTTTTGAGGGCAAAGCTGTAACACTGTGAGATGAATTAACAGAACACAAAACAGTTTCTCGGAAATCTTCTTTCCAGTTTTTCTCTGAGGATATTTTCTTTTTCACCATAAACCTCTATGGGCTTCCAAATGTCACTTTGCAAATTCCACAAGAACAGTCTTAGGGAACGGCTTCTTGAGTGGATAGCTGTAACTCTGTGAGATGAATTAACAGAACACAAAGCAGTTTCCCACAAAGCTTCTTTCAGTTTTTACCTGAGGATTTTTTCTTTTTCAGCATATCCATCCATGGGCTTCCAAATATCTCTTTGCAAATTTCAGAAGAACAGTCTTAGGGAAAAGCTTCTTGAGGGGTAAGCTGTAACTCTGTGAGATGAATTAACAGATCACAAAGAAGTTTCTCAGAAAGTTTCTTTCCCATTTTTATCAGACGATATTTCCTTTGGCCCTAGAGTCTTCAAAGGGATCCGAAATATCAGTTCTCAGATTCCAGAGAAATAAGGCTAGTCAACAGGTCCATGAAATACAGCTGTAACTCACTGAGTGGAAGTCACACATCACAAAGCAGTTTCTCAGAAAACTTCTTTCCAGTTTTTATCACAGGATATTTCCAATTTCCCCCTAGCCCTCTATGGGCTTCCAAATATCTCTTTGCATATTAAACAAAAAGAGTCTTAGCGAACGGCTTCTTTAGGGGAAAGCTGTAACTCTGTGAGATGAATTAACAGAACACAAAGCAGTTTTTCAAAAAGCTTCTTTCCAGTTTTTATCTGAGGATAGTTTCTTTTTCCCGTAGCCCTCCATGGGCTTCCAAATATCACTTTGGAAATTCCACAAGAACATACTTAGCGAAAGGCTTCTTCAGGGGAAGCTCTAACTCTGTGAGATGAATTCAAAGATCACAAAGAAGTTTCTCAGAATGCTTGTTTCTCATTTTTATCGGAGGATATTTCCTTTGGCCCTATAGTCTTAAAAGGGATCCGAAATAACAGTTCTCAGAATCCACAAAAATAAGGCTAGCAAACAGCTCCACGAAATACACCTGGAACTCTGTGAGTGGAAGTCACACATCACAAAGCAGTTTCTCAGAAAGCTTCTTTCCATATTTTATCTGAGGATATTTTCATTTTCAGCATAACCCTCCATGGACTTCCAAATATCACCTTGCAAATTCCATAAGAACAGTCTTAGCAAAATGCTTCTTGAGGGGAAAGCTGTAAATCTGTGAGATGAATTCACAGATCAGAAAGAAATTTCTCAGAAAGCTTCTTTCTCATTTTTTTCGGAGGATATTTCCGTTGGCCCTACAGTCTTCGAAGGGATCTGAAATATCAGTTCCAAGATTCCACAGAAATAAGGCTAGCAAACAGCTCCATGAAATACAGCTGTAACTCTGCGAGTGGAAGTTACACATCACAAAGCAGTTCATCAGAAAGCTTCTTTCCAGTTTTTCTCTGAGGATATTTCCTTTTTCACATAGACCTCTATGGGCTCCAAATATCACTTTGCAAATACCACAAGAACAGGCTTAGTGAACGGCTTTTTAAGGGGGAAGCTAAAACTCTGTGAGATGAATTAACAGAGCACAAAGCAGTTTCTCAGAAAGCTTCTTTAGAGTTTTTAACTGAGGATATTTCCTTTTTCACCATAGCCCTAGAAGGGCTACCATATATCACTTTGCAAATTCCAAAAGAACAGTCTTAGCGAACGACTTCTTGAGGGGAAAGTTGCAACCTTTGAGATGAATTAACAGAACACAAAGCAGTTTCTCACAAAGCTTCTTTCCAGTTTTTAACTGAGGATATTATCTTTTTCACCATAGCCCTCAATGGGCTTCCTAATATAACTTTGCAAATTCCACAAGAACAGTCTTAGCAAAAGGCATCTTGAGGGGAAAGCTGTAACGCTCTGAGATGAATTCACAGAACACAAAGAAGATTCTAAGAAAGCTTCCTTCTCATTTTTATCGAAAGATATTTCCTTTGGCCCTATAGTATTCAAAGGGATCCAAAATATCAGTTCTCAGATTCCTCTGAAATAAGGCTAGCAAACAGCTCCAAGAAATACAGCTGTAACTCTGAGTGGAAATCACACATCACAAAGCATTTTCTCAGAAACCTTCTTTCCAGTTTTTATCTGAGGATATTTTTTTTTCAGCATAGCCCTCTATGGGCTTCCAAATATCACTTTGCAAATTCCACAAGAACAGGCTTAAAGAACGGCGTCTTGAGTGGAAAGCTGTAACTGTATGAGATGACTTTACAGAACACAAAGAAGTTTCTCAGAAAGCTTCTTTCTCTTTATTATGCGAATATATATCTTTTGGCCCTATAGTCTTCAAAGGTATCTCAAATATCAGTTCTCAGATTCCACAGGAATAAAGCTAGCAAACAGCTCCATGACATACAGCTGTATCTCTTTGAGTGGAAGTCACACATCACAAACCAGTTTCTCAGAAAGCTTCTTTCCAGTTTTTCTCTGAGGATATTTTCTTTTTCACCATAGCCCTCTTTGGGCTTCGAAATATCACTTTGCAAATCCCACAAGAACAGGCTTATCGAACAGCATGCTGAGGGGAAAGATGTAACTCTGTGAGATGACTTAACAGAACACTAAGCAGTTTCTCAGAAAGCTTCTTTCCAGTTTTCTTCCGAGGATACAATCTTTTTCACCGTAGCCTTCCATGGGCTTCCAAATATCACTTTGCAAATTACACAAGAACATTCTTAGCGAATGGATTCTTGAGGGGAATCTGTAACTCTGTGAGGTGAATTAACAGAACACTAAGGAGTTTCTCAGAAAGCTTCTTTCCAGGTTTTCTCTGAGGATGTTTTCTTTTTCACCATGGCCATCCATGGGCTTCCAAATATCACTTTGCAGATTCCAGAAGAACAGTCTCAGCGAAAGGCTTTTGAGGGGAAAGCTATAATTCTGTGAGATGATTTCACAGAACACAAAGAAGTTTCTCAGAAAGTTTCTTTCTCTTTTTTATCTGAGGATATTACCTTGACCCTATAGTCTTCACAGGCACCCGAAATATCAGTTCTCAGTTTCCACAGAAATAAGGGTAGTAAACAGCTCCACGAAATACAGCTGTAACTCTGTGAGTGGAAGTCACACATCACAAAGCAGGTTCTCAGAAAGCTTCTTTCCACTTTTTCTCTGAGGATATTTTCTTTTTCACTATAGCCCTCTATGGGATGCCAAATATCACTTTGCAAATTCCTCAAGAACAGGCTTATAGAATGCTGTCTTGAGGGGAATGCTGTAACTCTGTGAGATGAATTCACAGATCACAAAGGAGATACTCACAACGCTTAATTCTCATTTTTATTGGAGGATATTTCCTTAGCCCTATAGTCTTCTAAAATATCCGAAATATCTGTTCATACAATCCACAGAAATCAGGCTATCAAAGTGATCCACGAAATACAGCTGTAACTCAGTGAGTGGAAATCACATATCAGAAAGCAGTTTCTCAGAAAGCTTGTTTCCGGTTTTTATCTGAGGAAATTTTCTTTTTCACCACAGCCTTCTATGGGCTTCCAAATATCACTTTTAAAATACCACAAGAACAGTCTTAGTGAACGGTTTCTTGAGGGGAAAGCTGTAACTCTGTTAGATGAATTAACATAACACAAAGGGTTTCTCAGAAAGCTTCTTTCCAATTTTTATCTAAGGATATTTTCTTTTTCTCTATAGCCCTTCATTAATTTCCAAACCACTTTGCAAATTCCACAAGAACAGTCTTAGCGAAAGGCTTCTTTAGGGGAAAGCTGTAACTCTGTGAGATGAATTCACAGATCACAAAGAGGATACTCAATAAGTTTCTTTCTCATTTTTATCAGAGGATATTTCCTTTGCCCCATAGTCATCAAAGGCATCCGAAATATCAGTTCAAAGATTCCACAGAAAAAAGGCTAGGAAACAGCTCCACGAAACACAGCTGTAACTCAGTGAGTGGAAGTCACACATCACAAAGCAGTTTCTCAGAAACCTTCTTTCCAATTTTTTTTTCTGAGGATATTTTCTTTTTCAGTATAGCCCTCTATGGGCTTCCAAATATCACTTTGCAAATTCCACTAGAACAGTCCTAGCGAACGGCTTCTAGCGGGGAAAGCTGTAACTCTGTGAGATGAATTAACAGAACACAAAGCAGTTTCTCAGAAAGCTTCTTTCCAGTTTTCATCGGAGGATATTTTCTTTTTCACCATAACTATGCATGGGCTTCCAAATATCACTTTGCAAATTCCACAAGAACAGTCTTAGAGAAAGGCTACTTAAGGAGAAAGCTGTAACTCTGTGAGATGAATTCACAGATCACTAAGACGTTTCTCAGAAAGCCTCTTTCTCATTTTTGTCCGAGAATATTTCCAGTGTCCCTATAGTCTTCAAAAGGATCAGAAATATCAGTTCTCCGATTTCAAAGAAAGAAGCGTAGCAAATAGTTCCATGAAATACAGCTGTAACTCAGTGAGTGGAAGTCACACATCACAAAGCACTCTCTCAGAAAGCATATTTTCAGTTATTATCTGAGGATATTTACCTTTTAACAATAGCCCTCTATCGGCTTCCAAATATCACCTTGCAGATTACCCACGAACAGTCTTAGCCAACGGCTTATTGAGGGGAAAGCTGTAATTCTGTGAGATGAATTAACAGAACACTAAGCAGTTTCTCAGAAAGCTTCTCTCCAGCTTTCATCTGAGGATGTTTCCTTTTTCAGCATAGCCCTTCATGGACTTCCAGATATCACTTTGAAAATTCCACAAGAAGAGTCTTAGTGAAAGGCTTTTTGAGGGGAAATCTGTAACTCTCTGAGATGATTTCACAGAACACAAAGATTTCTCAGAAAGCTACTTTGGCTTTGCTATTGGAGCATATTTTCTTTGGCCCTATAGTCTTCAAAGGGATCCGAAATAAAAGTTCTCAAATTCCACAGAAATAAGACTGGCAAACAGCTCCACGAGATACAGCTGTAACTCTGTGAGTGGAGTCACACATCACAGAGCATTTTCTCAGAAAGCTTCTTTCCAGTTTTTCTCTGAGGCCATTTTCTTTTTCACCATATCCCTCCAGGGGCTTCAAATATCACTTTGCAAATTCCACAAGAACAGGCTTAGCGAACGGCTTCTTGAAGGGAAAGCTGTAACAGTGTGAGATGAATTAAAAGAACACTAAGCAGTTTCTCAGAAAGTTTCTTTCGAGTTTTTTTCCGAGGATATTTCCTTTTCACCATAGCCCTCCTGGGGCTTCCAAACATCACATTGCAAATTCAACAAGAACAGTCTTAGCGAAAGGCTTCTTGTTGGAAAGCTGTAACTCTGTGAGATGATTTCACAGAACACAAAGAAGTTTCTTAGATAGCTTCTTTATCTTTTTTATCGTAGGATATTTACTTTGTCCCTATAGTCTTCAACGGGATCCGAAATATCAGTTGTCAGATTCCACAGAAACAAGGCTAGCAAACAGCTCCACGAAACAGAGCTGTAACTCTGTGAGTGGAAGTCACACATCACAAAGCAGTTTCTCAGAAAGCTTCTTTCCAGTTTTTCTCTGAGAATGTTTTCTTTTTCACCATAGCCCTCTGTGGGCTCAAATATCACTTTGCAAATTCCACAAGAACAGGCTTAGCGAACGGCTTCTTGAAGGGAAAGCGGTAACTCTGGGAGATGAATTAACAGAACACTAAGCAATTTCTAAGAAAGATTCTTTCCTGTTTTTATCCGTGGATATTTCCTTTTTCACCATAGCCATCCAAGGGCTTCCAAATATCACTTTGCAAATTCCACAAGAACAGACTTAGTGAAAGGCTTCTAGAGGGAAAAGCTGTAACTCTGTGACGTGATTTCACAGAACACAAAGTAGTTTTTCAGAAAGCTTCTTTCCCTTTTTTGTTGGAGGATATTTCCTTTGGCCCTATAGTCTTCAAAGGGATCTGAAATACGAGTTCTCAAATTCCACAGAAATACGGCTAGCAAAGAGCTCCATGAAATACAGCTGAAACTCTGTCAGTGGAAGTCACACATCACAAAGCAGTTTTTCAGAAAGCTTCTTTCCAGTTTTTCTCTTAGGATATTTTCTATTTCACCATAGACCTCTATGCACTTCAAAATATCACTTTGCAAATTCAAAAGAAAAGGCTTATCAAACGGTTTCTTGAGGGGAAAGCTTTAACTCTGTGAGATGAATTAACAGAACACTAAGTAGTTTCTCAGAAAGCTTCTTTCCAGTGTTCACATGAGGATATTTCCTTTTTCACCATAGCCCTCTATAGGCTTCCAAATATCACTTTGCAAATTCCACAAGAACTGTCTTAGCCAAAGGCTTCTTGAGGTGAAAGCTGTAACTCTGTAAGGTGATTTCACAGAACACAAAGAAGTTTCTCAGAAAGCTTCTTTCTCTTTGTTATCGGAGGATATTTCCTTTGGTCCTATAGTCTTGAAAGGGATCCGAAATATGAGTTCTCAGATTCCACAGAAATCAGGCTAGCAAACAGCTCCGTGAAATATAGCTGTAATTCTGTGAGTGGAAGTAACACATCACAAAGCAGTTTCTCAGAAAGCTTCTTTCCAGGTTTTCTCTGAGGATATTTTCTTTTTCACCAGAGCCCTCCATGGGCTTGCAAATATCACTTTGCAAATTCCACAAGAACAGTCTTAGCGAAAAGCTTCTTCAGGGGAAAGCTGTAACTCTTTGAGATGATTTCACAGAACACAAAGAAGTTTCTCAGAAAGCTTCTTTCTCTTTTTTATCGGAAGATATTTCTTTGGCCCTATAGTTTCAAAGGGATCCGAAACATCAGTTCTCAGATTCCACATAAATAAGGCTAGCAAACTGCTCCACGAAATGCAGCTGTAACTCTGTGAGTGAAAGTCACACATCACAAAGCAGTTTCTCAGAATTCTTCTTTCCAATTTTTATCTCAGGATATTTTCCTTATCACCATAGCCCTCTATGGGCTTCCAAATATCACTTTGCAAATTCCACAAGAACAGGCTTAGCGAACGGCTTCTTTAGGGAAAAACTGTAACTCCGTGAGACGAATTAACAGAACACTAAGTATCTCAGAAAGCTTCTTTCCAGCTTTCATCTGAGGATGTTTCCTTTTTCACCATACCCCTTCTTGGGCTTCCAAATATCACTTTGAAAATTCCACAAGAAGGGCTTAACGAAAGGCTTCTTAAGGGAAAGCTGTAACTCTGTGAGCTGATTTCACAGAACACAAAGAAGTTTCTCTGAAAGCTTCTCTCTCTTTTTTATCGCAGGATATTTCATTTGGCCGTATAGTCTTCAAAGGGATCCGAAATATCAGTTCTCAGATTCCACAAAAATATGGCTAGCAAACAGCTTCACGAAATACAGCTGTAACTCTGTGAGTGTAAGTCACACATCACAAACCAGGTTGTCCTAAAGCTTCTTTCCAGTTTTTCGCTGATGATATTTTCTTTTTCACCATAGCCCTCTAAGGGCTTCCCAATATCATTTTGGAAATTCCACAAAACAGGCTTAGCTACTGGCTTCTTGAGGGGAAAGCTGTAACTCTGTGAGACGAATTAACAGAACACTAAGCAGTATCTCAGAAAGCTTCTTTCCAGTTTTCATCTGAGGGTATTTTCTTTTTCACCCTAGCCCTACATGGGCATCCAATTATCTCTTTGCAATTTCCACAAGAACAGTCTTAGCAAAAAGCTTCTTGAGGGGAAAGCTGTAACTCTGTGAGATGATTTCACAGAACACAAAGAAGTTTCTCAGAAAGATTCTTTCTCTTTTTTTCGGAGTATTTTTTCTTTGGCCCTATAGTCTTCAATGGGATCCGGAATATCAGCTCTCAGATTCCACAGAAATAAGGCTAGCAAACAGCTCCACGAAATACAGGTGCAAGTCTGTGAGTGAAAGTCACATATCTCAAAGTAGTTTCTCAGAAATCTTCTTTCCAGTTTTTCTCTGAGGGTATTTTCTTTTTCACCATAACCCTCCATGGGATTCCAAATATCACTTTGCAAATTCGGCAAGAACAGTCTTAGCGAAAGGCTTCCTGTGGGGAAAACTGTAACTCTGTGAGATGATTTCACAGAACACAAAGAAGTTTCTCAGAAAGCTTCTTTCTCTTTTTTATCGGAGGATATTTCCTTTGACCCTAGAGTCTTCAAAGGGATCCGAATTATCAGTTCTCAGATTCCACAGAAATAAGGAGTGCAAACAGCTCCAGGAAATACTGCTGTAACTCTGTGAGTGGAAGTCACACATCACAAAGCAGTTTCTCAGAAAGCTTCTTTCCCTTTTTTCCTGAGGTTAATTTCTTTTTCACCGTAGCCCTCTATAGGCTTCCAAATATCACTTTGTAAATTCCACAAGAACAGGCTTAGTGAACGGCTTCTTGAGGGGAAAGCTGTAACTCTGTGAGATGAATTAACAGAACACTAAGCAGTTTCTCACAAAGCTTCTTTCCAGTTTTCATCTGAGGATTTTTTTTTTTCACCATAGACCTCAAACGGCTTGCAAATATCACTTTTCAAATTCCACAAGAACAGTCTTAACGAACGGCTTCTTTAGAAGAAAGTTGTAACACAGTGAGATGAATTATCAGAAAAATATGCAGTTTCTCAGAAAGCTTCTTTCCAGTTTTCATTAGAGGATATTTCCTTTATCACCATAGCCCTCTAAGGGCTTCCAAATATCACTGTGCAAATTCCACAAGAACAGGCTTAGCAAACGGATTCTTGAGGGGAACAGTGTAACTCTGTGAGACGAATTTCAGAACACTATGCAGTTTTTCAGAAAGCTTCTTTCCAGTTTTTATCTGAGGATATTTTCTTTTTCACCATAGCCCTCCATGGGTTTACAAATATCACTTTGCAAATTCCACAAGAGAACACTTAGCGAACGGCGTCTTGAGAGCAAGCTGTAACTCTGTGAGATGAATTAACAGAACACAAAACAGTTTCTCAGAAAGCTTCCTTCCAGTTTTTATCTGGGGATAATGTCTCTTTCGGCAGATCCCTCCATGGGCTTAAAAATATCCCTTTGCAAATTCTGCAAGAACAGTCCTAGCGAATGCCTTCTTGAGTGGAAAGCTGTAACTCTGTGAGATGAATTCACAGATCATAAAGAGGATTCGTGGAAAGCTTCTGTCTCATTTTTATCGCAGGATATTTCCTTTGGCCCTATAGTCTTCAAAGGGATCCGAAATACCAGTTCTCAGATTCCACAGAAATAAGGCTAGGAAAGAGCTCCACGAAACACAGCTCTAACTCAGTGAGTGAAAGTCACACATCACAAAGCAGTTTTTCAGAAAGATTCTTTCCAGTTTTTATCTGAGGATATTTTCTTTTTCACCATAGGCCTCTTTGGGCTTCCAAACATCACTTTCCAACTTCCACAAGAACATTCTTAGCGAATGGCTTTTTGAGGGGAAAGCTGCAACTCTGTGAGTTGAATTAACAGAACACAAAGCAGTTTCTCAGAAAGTTTCTTTTTAGTTTTTATCTGAAGATAATTTCTTTTTCACCATGCCCTCCATAGGCTTCCAAATTTCACTTTGCAAATTCCACAAGAACTGTCTCAGCGAAAGGTTTCTTGAGGGGAAAGCTGTAATTTTGTGAGATGAATTAACAGATCACAAAGAAGTGTCTCAGAATGCTTGTTTCTCATTTTAATCCTTGGATATTTCCTTTGGCCGTATAGTCTTCAAAGGGATCGAAATTATCAGTTCTCTGATACCACAGAAATAAGGTTAGCAAACAGCTCCAGGAAACACAGCTGTAACTCAGTGAATGGAAGTCAAACATTACAAAGCAGTTTCTGAGAAAGATTCTTGCAGTTTTTCTCTGAGGATATTTTCTTTTTCACCAGAGCCATCTAAGGGCTTCCAAATATCTCTTTGCAAATTCCACAAGAACAGTCTTAGCGAATGGCTTCCTGAGGGGAAAACTGTCACTCTGTGAGATGATTACATGGAACACAAAGAAGTTTCTCAGAAAGCTTCTTTCTCTTTTTTATTGGAAGACATTTCCTTTTTTACCAAAGCCCTTCATGGGTTTCCAAATATCAGTTTGCAAATTCCAAAAGACCAGTCTTCGCGAAAGGCATCTTGAGGGGAAAGCTGTAACTCTGAGAGATGACTTCACAGAACACAAAGAAGTTTCTCAGAAAGCTTCTTACTCTTTAAAAATTAGAGGATATTTCCTTTGGCCCTAGAGTCTTCAAAGGGATCCGAAATACCAGTTCACAGATTCCAGAGAAATAAGGCTAGAAAACAGCTCCACGAAATACAGCTGTAAATATGTGAGTGGAAGTCACACGTAACAAAGCAGTTTCTCAGGAAGCTTCTTTCCAGTTTTTCTCGGAGGATATTTCCTTTTTCACCATAGCCCTCTATGGGCTTCCAAATATCACTTTGCAAATTCCAGAAGAACCGGTTTAGCGAACGGCATCTTGAGGTGAAAGCTGTAGCTCTGTGAGACAAATTAAGAGAACACTAAGCAGTTTCTCAGAAAGATTCTTTCCACTTTTTATCTGAGGATATTTTCCTTTTCACATAGCCCTCCATGGGCTTCCAAATATCACTTTGCAAATTCCACAAGAACAGTCTTAACGAACGGCTTCTTGTGAATAAAACTGTAACACTGTGAGATGAATTAACAATGCACAAAGCAGTTTCTCAGAAAGCTTCTTTCCAGTTTTTATCTGAGGATATTTTCTTTTGCAACATAGCCCTCCATGGCCTTCCAACTATCACTTTGCAATTTCCACAAAAATAGTCTTAGCGAAAGGCTTCTTCAGGGGAAAGCTGTAACTCTGAGAGATGATTTCACAGAACACAAAGAAGTTTCTCAGAAAGCTTCTTTCTCTTTATAATCGGAGGATATTTCCTTTGGCTCTATACTCTTCAAAGAGATCCAAAATATCAGTTCTCAGATTCCACAGAAATAAGGCTAGCAAACAGCTCCACGAAATACAGTTGTAACTTTGTGAGTGGAAATCACACATCACAAAGCAGTTTCTCAGAAAGATTCTTTCCAGCTTTTCTCTGAGGATATTTTCTTTTTCATGATAGACCTCTGTGGGCTTCCAAATATCACTTTACAAATTCAAAAAGAACAGGCTTAGCGAAAGGCTTCCTGAGGTGAAAGCTGTAACTCTGTGAGATGATTTCACGGAACACAAAGAAGTTTCGCAGAAAGCTTCTTTCTCTTTGTTATCGCAGGAGATTTTCTTTGGCCCTATATTCTTCAAAGGGATGCGAATTATGAGTTCTCAGATTCCACAGAAATAAGGTTAGCAAACATCTCTACGACATACAGATGTAACTCTGTGAGTGGAAGTCACACATCACAAAGCAGTTTCTCAGAAAGCTTCTTTCCAGTTTTCAACTGAGGATATTTCGTTTTTCACCGTAGCCCTCCATGGGGTTCCAAATATCACTTTGCAAATTCCACAAGAACTGTCTTAACGAAAGTTTTCTTGATGGGAAAGCTGTAACTCTGTGAGATGATTTCACAGAACACAAAGAAGTTTCTCAGAAAGCTTCTTTCTCTTTGTTATCAGAGATAATTTCCTTTGGCCCTATAGTCTTCAAAGGGATCCGAAATATCAGTTCACAGATTCCACAGAAATAAAGCTAGCAAACAGATCCACGAAATACAGCTGTAACTCTGCGTGGAAGTCACACATCACAAAGCAGTTTCTCAGAAATCTTCTTTCCTGTTTTTCTTTGAGGATACATTCTTTTTCACCATAGCCATCTATGGGCTTCCAAATATCACTTTGCAAATTCCTCAAGAATAAGCTTAGCGAACGGCTTCTTGAGGAGAAAGCTGTAACTCTGTGAGATGAATTAACAGAACACTGAGCAGTTTCACAGAAGGCTTCTTTCCAGTTTTCATCTGAGGATATTTCCTTTTTCACCACAGCCCTCCATGGGCTACCAAATATCCCTTTGCAAATTCCACAAGAACAGTCTTAGCGATAGGCTTCTTGAGGGGAAAGCTGTAACTCTGTGAGATAATTTCACAGAACACAAAGAAGTTTCTCAGAAAGCTTCTTTCTCTTTGTTATCGGAGGATATTTCCTTTGGCCCAATAGTATTCAAAGGCATCCAAAATATCATTTCTCAGATTCCACAGAAATAAGGCTAGCAAACAGCTAAACGAAATACAGCTGTAAATCTGTGATTGGAAGTCACACATCACAAAGCAGTTTCTCAGAAACCTTCTTTCCAGTTTTTCTCTGAGCATATTTTCTTTTTCACCGTAGCCCTCTATGCGCTTCCAAATATCACTTTGAAAATTCCACAAGAACACACTTAGCGAACGGCGTCTTGTGGGTAAAGCTGTAACGCTGTGAGACGAATTCAGAGATCACTAATCATTTTCTCAGAAATCTTCTTTCCAGTTTTGATCTGAGGATATTTTCTTTTTCACCATAGCCCTCCATGGGCTTCCCAATATCACTTTCAAATTCCACAAGACCAGTCTTAGCGAAAGGCTTCTTGAGGGGTAAGCTGTAACTATGTGAGATGATTTCACAGAACATAAAGTAGATTCTCAGAAAGCTTCTTTCTCTTTGTTATCAGAGGATATTTCCATTGGCCCTATAGTCTTCAAAGGGATCCGAAATATCAGTTCTCAAATTCCACAGAAATAAGGCTACCAAACAGCTCCACAAAATACACCTGTAAATTTGTGAGTTGAAGTCTCACATCACAAAGCAGTTCCTCAGAAAGCTTCTTTCCTGTTTTTCTCTGAGGAAATTTTCTTTTTCAGTAGCCTTCTAAGAGCTTCCAAATATCTCTTTGCAAATTCCACAAGAATAGTCTTGGCGAACGGCTTCTTGAGGGGAAAGCTGTAACTCCGTGATATGAATTAACAGAACACAAGCAGTTTTTCAGAAAGATTCTTTCCAGTTTTTTTCTGAGGATATTTTCTTTTTCACCATAGCCCTCCATTGGCTTCCAAATGTCCCTTTGTAAATTCCACTAGAAGAGTCTCAGCTTACGGCTTCCTGAGGGGAAAACTGTAACTCTTTGAGGTGAATTAATAGAACACAAAACAATTTCTCACAAAGCTTCTTTCCAATTTTTATCTGAGGATATTTTCTTTTTCACCGTAGCCCTCCATGGGCTTCCAAATATCACTTTGCAAATTCCGCAAGAACAGTCTTAATGAAACGCTACTTGAGGGGAAAGCTGTAACTCTGTCAGATGAATTCACAGATCACAAAGAAGTTCCTCAGAAAGCTTCTTTCTCATTTTTATCGGAGTATATTTCCTTTGCCCCTATAGTATTCGAAGGGATCACAAATAACAGTTCTCAGATTCCAGAGAAGTAAGGCTAGTAAACAGCTCCATGAAATACCGCTGTAATCAGTGTGTAGAAGTCACATATCACTAAGCAGTATCTCAGAAAGCTTCTTTCCAGTTTTTCTCTGAGGATATTTTCTTTTTCACCATAGCCCTCTATGGGCTTACAAATATCACTTTGCTAGTTCAACAAGAACCGTCTTAGAGAACGGCTTCTTCAGGGGAAAGATGAAACTCTGTGAGATGAATTCACAGTTCAGAAAAAGGATTCTCAGAAAGGTTCTTTCTCATTTTTATCGGAGGATATTTCCTTTGACTCTATAGACTTCAAAGGGATCTGAAATATGAGTTCTCAGAATCCACAGTAATAAAGCTAGTAAAGAGTTCCACGAAATACAGCTGTAATTCATTAAGTGGAAGTCAGACATCAAAGAGCGGTTTCACAGAAATCTTCCTTTCAGTTTTTATCTGAGGATATTTCCTTTTTCACTATAGCCCTATACGGGCTTCCAAATATCACTTTGCAAATTCCACAAGAACAGTCTTAGAGAACGGCTTCTTGAGGGGAAAGCTGTAACTCTGTGAGATGAATTAACAGAACACAAAGCAGTTTCTCAAAAAGCTTCTTTCCAGTTTTTATCTGAGGATATTTTCTTTTTCAGCATAACCTTTCATGGGCTCACAAGTATCACCTTGCAAATTCCAGCAGAACAGTCTTAGCGAACGACTTCCTGAGGGGAAAGCTGTAACTCTTTGAGATGAATTAACAGAACAGAATTCAGTTTCTCACAAAGCTTCTTTCCAATTTTTATTTGAGGATATTTTCTTTTACACCATAGCCCTCCATGGGCTTCCAAATATCACTTTGCAAATTCCACTAGAACAGTTCTAGCGAAAGGCTTCTTTAGGGGAAAGCTGTAAATCTGTGAGACGAAATCACATATCACAAAGAAGTTTCTCAGAAAGCTTCTTTCTCATTTTTATCGGAGGATATTTCTTTGGCCCTAAAGTCTTCAAAGGGATTTGAAATATCATTTCTCAGATTCCACAGAAATAAGGCTAGCAAACAGCTCAGAGAAATACAAATGTTACTCATTGAGTGGAAGTCACACATCACAAAGCAGTTTCTGAGAAACCTTCTTTCCACTTTTTATCTGAGGATATTTCCTTTTTCACCATAGCCTTCTATGAGCTTCCAAATATCACTTTGCGAATTCCACAAGAACAGTCTTAGCAAACGGCTTCTTGAGTGGATAGCTGTAACTCTGTGAGATGAATTAACAGAACACAAAGCAGTTTCCCACAAAGCTTCTATCAGGTTTTACCTCATGATTTTTTCTTTTTCAGCATATCAGTCCATGCGCTTCCAAATATCACTTTGCAAATTCCACAAAAACAGTCTTAGAAACGTCTTCTTGAGGGGTAAGCTGTAACTCTGTGAGATGAATTCACAGTTCACAAAGAAGTTTCTCAAAAAGCTTCTTTCTCATTTTTATCGGAGAATATTGTGTTTGGCCCTATAGTCTTCAAAGGGATACAAAATATCAGTTCTCAGATTCCACAGAAATAAGTCTATCAAACAGCTCCACGAAATACAGCGGTAACTCAGTGAGTGGAAGTCATGTATCACAAAGGAGTTTTTCAGAAAGCTTCTTTCCAATTTTTATCTGAGGATATTTTCGTTTTCACCATTGCCCTCTAAGGGCTTCCAAATATCATTTTGCAAATTCCACAAGAACAGTCTTAACGAACAGCTTCTTGACAGGAAAGGTTTAACTCTTTGAGATGAATTAACAGAACACAAAGCAGATTCTCACAAAGCTTCTTTCCAGTTTTAATCTGTGGATATTTTCTTTTTCACCATAGCCCTCCATGGGCTTAAAAATATCATTTTGCAAATTACACAATAACAGTCTTTGCGAAAGGCTTCTTGAGGGGAAAGCTGTAAGTCTGTGAAACGAATTCACAGATCACAAAGAAGATTATCAGTAAGCATCTTTCTTATTTTTAACGGAGGATACTTCCTTTGGCCCTATAGTCTTCAAAGAGATTTGAAATATCAGTTCTCAGATCCGCAGAAATAAGAGTAGCAAACAGCACCACGAAATACAGATGTAACTCAGCGAGTGAAGTCACACATCACAAAGCAGTTTCTCAGATATCTTCTTCCCAGTTTTTATCTCAGGTTATTTCCTTTTGCCCCATAGCCCTCTATGGGCTTCCAAATATCACTTTGCAGCTTCCAAAAGAAGAGTCTTAGAGAACGGCTTCTTGAGGAGAAAGCTGTAATTATGTGAGATGAGTTCACAGATCCAAAGAAATTTCTCAGAAAACTTCTTTCTCATTTTTATTGGAGGATATTTCCTTTGGCCTTATAGTCTTCAAAGGGATCTAAAATATGAGTTCTCAGATTCCACACAAAGAAGGCTAGCAAACACCTCCATGAGATACCGCTGTAACTCAGTGAATGGAAGTCACACATAACAAAGCAGTTTCTCAGAAAGCTTCTTTCAAGTTTTTAACTGAGAATAGATCCTTTTTCCCCACAGCCCTCTATGGGCTTCCAAATACCACTTTTGAAATTGCACAGAACATTCTTAGCGAATGGCTTCTTGAGGGGAAAGTTGTAACCATTTGAGATGAATTAGCAAAACACAAAGCAGTTTCTCAAAAAGCTTCTTTCCAGTTTTTCTCTGAGGATATTTTCTTTTTCACCATAGCCCTCCATGGGCTTCCAAATATCCCCTTGCAAATTCCACAAGAACAGTCTTAGCGAAAGGCTTCTTAACGGGAAAGCTGTAACTCTTTGAGATGAATTAACAGAACACAAACCAGTTTCTCAGAAACCTTCTTTGCTGTTTTCATCTGAGGATATTTTCTTTTTCATCAAAGCCCTCCATGGGCTTCCAAATATCACTTTGTAAATTCCAAAAGAACAGACTTAGCGAAAGGCTTCTTGAGGGGTAATCTGTAACTCTTTGAGATGAATTAAGAGATCACAAAGAGGTTTCTCAGAAAGCTTCTTTCACCTTTTTATCAGAGGATATTTCCTTTGAAAGTATAGTCTTCTAAGGGATCCGAAATATCAGTTCTCAGATTCAACAGAAATAAGCCTGGCAAACAGCTCCATGAAATACAGCTGTAACTCAGTGAGTGGAAGTCACATATCACTAAGCAGTTTCTCAGAAACCTTCTTTACAGTTTTTATCTTAGGATATTTCCTTTTTCATTTTGCCCTATACGGGCTTCCAAATATCACTTTCAAATTCCAGAAGAACAGTCTTAGCGACAGCTTCTTGAGGGGAAAGCTGTAACACTGTGAGATGAATTAACAGAACACAAAGCAGATTCTTACAAAGCTTCTTTCCAGTTTTCATCTGAGGATATTTTCTTTTTCACCATACCCCTCCATGGGCTTAAAAATATCACTTTGTAAATTGCACAATAACAGTCTTAGCGAAAGGCTTCTTGAGGGAAAAGCTGTAAGATTGTGAGAAGAATTCACAGATCACAAAGAAGATTATCAGAAAGAATCTTTCTCATTTTCAACGGAGGATACTTCCTTTGGCCCTATAGTCTTCAAAGGGATTTGAAATATCAGTTCTCAGATTCCACAGAAATAAGGGTAGCCAACAGCTCCATGAAATACAGCTTTAACTCAGTGAGGTGAAGTCACACATCACAAAGTAGTTTCTCAGAAAGCTTCTTTCCAGTTTTTATCTGAGAATATTTCCTTTTTCACCATAGCCCTCTATGGGCTTCCAAATATCACTTTGCAAATTCCACAAGAACAGACATAGCGAACGGCTTCTTGAGGGGAAAGATGTAACTCTGTGAGATGAATTAAAAGAACAAAAAGCAGTTTTTCACAAGGCTCATTTCCAGTTTTTATCTGAGGATATTTTCTTTTTCAGCAAAGCCCTCCATGGGCTTCAAATATCAGTTTGCAAATTCCACAAGAACTCTTTTGCAAAAGGCTTCTTGAGGGGAAAGCTGTTACTCTATGAGATGAATTCACATATCACCAAGAAGTTTCTCAGAATGCTTCTTTCTCATTTTTATTAGAGGATATTTCCCTTGGCCCTATAGTCTTCAAAGTGATCTGAATTATCAGTTCTCAGATTCCACAGAAATAAGGCTAGCAAACAGCTCCATGAAATACAGTTGTAACTCAGTAAGTGGAAGTCATACATAACAAACCAGTTTCTCAAAGGCTTCTTTACAGTTTTTATCTGAGGATATTTCATTTTTCACCAGAGCCCTCTAAGATCTTCCAAATATCACTTTGCAAATTCCACATGAACAGTCTTAGAGAACGGCTTCTTGAGGGGAATGCTGTAACTCTGTGAGGTGAATTAACAGAACACAAAGCAGTTTCTCACAAAGCTTCTTTCCAGTTTTCATCCGAGGATATTTTCTTTTGAACCATAGCCCTCTATGGGCTTCCAAATATCACTGTTTAAATTCCACAAGAACAATCTTAGCAAATGTCTTCTTGAGGGGAACGCTGTAACTCTTTGAGATGAATTAACAGAACACGAAGCAGTTTCTTACAAAGCTTATTTCCAGATTTTATCCGAGGATATTTTCTTTTTCAACATAACCCTCCATGGGCTTACAATTATCCCTTTGCAAATTCCACAAGAAAAGTCTTAGCAAAAGGCTTCTTGACGGGAAAGCTGCAACTCTGTGAGATGAATTCACAGATCACAAAGAAGTTTCTCAGAAGGCTTCTTTCTCATTTTTATCGGAGGATATTTCCTTTGCCCCTACAGTCTTAAAAGGGATCCGATATAACAGTTCTCAGATTCCACCGAAATAAGGCTAGCAAACAGCTCCACGAAATACAGCTGTAATGCAGTGAGTGGAACTTAAAATCACAAATCAGTTTCACAAAAAGCTTCTTTCCAGTTTTTATCTGAGGATATTTTCTTTTTCTGCATAGCCCTCTATGGACTTCCAATTATCACTTGGCCATTTAAACAAGAACATTCTTAGAGAACGGCTTCTTGAGGGGAAAGCTGTAACTCTGTGAGATGAATTAACAGAACACAAAGCAATTTGCAGAAAGCTTCTTTCCAGTTTTTATCTGAGGATTTTTCCTTTTTCACCATAGCCCCTATGGTCTTCCAAATATCACTTCGCAAATTCCACAAGAACAGTCCTACCAAAAGGCTTCTTAAGGGGATAGCTGTAACTCTTTGAGATGAATTAAGAGAACACAAAGCAGTTTCTCTCAAAACTTCTTTCCAGTTTTTATCCGAGGAGATTTTCTTTTTCACCACAGCCTTCCATGGGCTTCCAAATATCTCTTTGCAATTTCCACTGGAACAGTCTTAGCAAAAGGCTTCTTGAGGGGTAAGCTGTAACTTCTTGAGATGAATTAACAGATCACAAGGAAGTTTCTCAGAAAGCTTCTTTCACTTTTTTGTCGGAGGATATTTCCTTTGACCGCATAGTCTTCAAAGGGATCCGAAACACCAGTTCTCAGATTCCACAGAAATAAGGCTAGCAAACAGCTCCATGAAATACAGCTGTAACTCAATGAGTGGAAGCCACATATTACTAAGCAGTTTCTCAGAAAGCTTCTTTACAGTTTTTATCTGAGGATATTTCCTTTTTCACCTTAGCCATATATGGGGTTCCAAATATCACTTTCAAATTCCAAAAGAACAGTCTTAGCGACGGCTTGTTTAGGGGAGAGCTGTAACACTGTGAGATGAATTAACAGAACACAAAGCAGTTTCTCACAAAGCTTCTTTCCAGTTTTTATCTGAGGATATTTAACTTTTCACCACAGCCCTCCATGGGCTTCCAAATATCACTTTGCAAATTCCACAAGAACAGTCTTAGCGAAAGGCCTCTTGAGGGGAAACCTGTAACTCTGTGAGACGAATTCACAGCTCACAGAGAAGTTTCTCAGAAAGCTTCTTTCTCATTTTTATCGGAGGATATTTCCTTTGGCCCTATACTCTTCAAAGGGATCTAAAATATCAGTTCTCAGATCCCACATAAATAAGGCTAGCAAACACCTCAAAGAAACACAAATGTAACTCAGTGAGTGGAAGTCACACATCACAAAGCAGTTCCTCAGAAAGCTTCTTCCCACTTTTTATCTGAGGAAATTTCCTTTTTCACCATAGCCCTCTATGGGCTTCCAAATATCACTTTGCAAATTCCACAGAACAGTCTTCGCGAAAGTCTTCTTGAGGGGAAAACTGTAACTCTTTCAGATGAATTAACAGAACACAAAACAGTTTCTCACAAAGCTTCTTTCAAGATTTTATCAGAGGATATTTTCTTCTTGACCATAGCCCTCCTTGGGCTTCCAAATATCACTTTGCAAATTCCAAAAGAACAGGCTTAGTGAAAGACTTCTTGAGGGGTAAGCTGAAAATCTGTGAGATAAATTCACAGTTCAGAAACAAGTTTCTCAAAGAGCTTCTTTCTCATTTTTATCGGAGGATATTATTTTTGGCCCTATAGTCTTCAAAGGGATTCGAAATATCAGTTCTCAGATTCCACAGAAATAAGGCTAGGAAACAGCTCCACGAAATACAGATGTAACTCAGTGAGTGGAAGTCACACATCACAAAGCAGTTTCGCAGAAAGCTTCTTTCCAGTTTTTATCTGAGGATTTTTCCTTTTTCACCATAGCCCCTATGGTCTTCCAAATATCACTTCGCAAATTCCACAAGAACAGTCCTACCAAAAGGCTTCTTAAGGGGATAGCTGTAACTCTTTGAGATGAATTAAGAGAACACAAAGCAGTTTCTCTCAAAACTTCTTTCCAGTTTTTATCCGAGGAGATTTTCTTTTTCACCACAGCCTTCCATGGGCTTCCAAATATCTCTTTGCAATTTCCACTGGAACAGTCTTAGCAAAAGGCTTCTTGAGGGGTAAGCTGTAACTTCTTGAGATGAATTAACAGATCACAAGGAAGTTTCTCAGAAAGCTTCTTTCACTTTTTTGTCGGAGGATATTTCCTTTGACCGCATAGTCTTCAAAGGGATCCGAAACACCAGTTCTCAGATTCCACAGAAATAAGGCTAGCAAACAGCTCCATGAAATACAGCTGTAACTCAATGAGTGGAAGCCACATATTACTAAGCAGTTTCTCAGAAAGCTTCTTTACAGTTTTTATCTGAGGATATTTCCTTTTTCACCTTAGCCATATATGGGGTTCCAAATATCACTTTCAAATTCCAAAAGAACAGTCTTAGCGACGGCTTGTTTAGGGGAGAGCTGTAACACTGTGCGATGAATTAACAGAACACAAAGCAGTTTCTCACAAAGCTTCTTTCCAGTTTTTATCTGAGGATATTTAACTTTTCACCACAGCCCTCCATGGGCTTCCAAATATCACTTTGCAAATTCCACAAGAACAGTCTTAGCGAAAGGCCTCTTGAGGGGAAACCTGTAACTCTGTGAGACGAATTCACAGCTCACAGAGAAGTTTCTCAGAAAGCTTCTTTCTCATTTTTATCGGAGGATATTTCCTTTGGCCCTATACTCTTCAAAGGGATCTAAAATATCAGTTCTCAGATCCCACATAAATAAGGCTAGCAAACACCTCAAAGAAACACAAATGTAACTCAGTGAGTGGAAGTCACACATCACAAAGCAGTTCCTCAGAAAGCTTCTTCCCACTTTTTATCTGAGGAAATTTCCTTTTTCACCATAGCCCTCTATGGGCTTCCAAATATCACTTTGCAAATTCCACAGAACAGTCTTCGCGAAAGTCTTCTTGAGGGGAAAACTGTAACTCTTTCAGATGAATTAACAGAACACAAAACAGTTTCTCACAAAGCTTCTTTCAAGATTTTATCAGAGGATATTTTCTTCTTGACCATAGCCCTCCTTGGGCTTCCAAATATCACTTTGCAAATTCCAAAAGAACAGGCTTAGTGAAAGACTTCTTGAGGGGTAAGCTGAAAATCTGTGAGATAAATTCACAGTTCAGAAACAAGTTTCTCAAAGAGCTTCTTTCTCATTTTTATCGGAGGATATTATTTTTGGCCCTATAGTCTTCAAAGGGATTCGAAATATCAGTTCTCAGATTCCACAGAAATAAGGCTAGGAAACAGCTCCACGAAATACAGATGTAACTCAGTGAGTGGAAGTCACACATCACAAAGCAGTTTCGCAGAAAGCTTCTTTCCAGTTTTTATCTGAGGATATTTCCTTTTTCCCCATAGCCCTCTAAGGGCTTCCAAAATCACTTTGCAACTTCCACAAGAATAGTCTTAGAGAATGGCTTCTTGAGGAGAAAGCTGTAACTCTATGAGATGAATTCACAGCTCCAAAGAAGTTTCATAGAAAAATTCTTTCTCATTTTTATCGGAATATATTTCCTTTGGCCCTATAGTCTTCAAAGGGATCTGAAATATGAGTTCTCAGATTCCACAGAAAGCAGACTAGCAAACAGCTCCACGAAATACAGCTGTAACTCTGTGAGTGGAAGTCACACATCAAAAAGCAGTTTCTCAGAAAGCTTCTTTCAAGTATTTATCTGAGAATAGATCCTTTCTCCCCACAGAGCTCTATAGGATTCCAAATACCACTTTTGAAATTGCGCAAGAACGTTCTCAGCGAACGGATTCTGGAGGGGAAAGCTGTAACTCTTTGATATGAAATAACAGAACACAAAGCAGTTTCTCTCAAAGCTTCTTTCCAGTTTTTATCTGAGGATATTTTCTTTTTCACCATAGCCCTCTATTGGCTTCCAAATATCACTTTGCAAATTCCACAAGAACTGTCTTAGCAAAGGCTTCTTGAGGGGTAAGCTGTAACTCTTTGAGATGAATCCACATAACACAAACTAATTTGTCAGAAAGCTTATTTCCTAGTTTTATCTGAGGATATTTTCTTTTTCAGCAAAGTTCTCCATCGGCTTCCAAATATCACTTTGCAAATTCCACAAGAACAGTCTTAGCGAAAGGCTTCTTGATGGGAAAGCTGTTGCTCTGTGAGATGAATTCACAGAACTCAAAGAAGTTTCTCAGAAAGCTTCTTTCTCATTTTCATCAGAGGATATTTTCTTTGGCCCTATAGTCTTCAAAGAGACCCGAAATATCAGTTCTCAGATTCCACAGAAATAAGTCTAGCAAACAGCTGCAAGAAATACAGCTGTTACTCAGTGAGTGGAAGTCACACATCACAAAGCAGTTTCTCAGAAAGCTTTTTTCCAATTTTTATCTCAGTATATTTCCTTTTTCACCATAACCCTCTATGGGCTTCCAAATATGATTTTGAAATTTCCACAAGAACAGTGTTAGCGAACGGCTTTTTGATGGGAAAGCTGTAACTCTTTGAGATGATTTAAGAGAACACAAAACAGTATCTCACAAAGCTTCATTCCAGTTTTCATCTGAGGATATTTTCTTTTTAACCATAGCCCTTCATGGGCTTCCAAATATCACTTTGAAAATGGCACAAGAACAGTCTTAGAGAAAGGCTTTTTGAAGGGAAATCTGCAACTCTGTGAGACGAATTCACAGATCACAAAAAGTTTCTCAGAAAGATTCATTCTCATTTTTATCAGAGGATATTTAGTTTGGCCCAATATTCTTCAAAGGGATCTGAAATAATAGTTCTCAGGTTCCACAGAAACAAGGCTAGCAAAGAGCTCCATGAAATACAGCTGTATCTCAGTGAGTAGAATTCATACATCAAAAAGCAGTTTCTCAGAAAGCTTCTTTCCAGTTTTTATCTGAGGATATTTTCTTTTTCACCCTAGCCCTCCATGGGCTTCAAAATATCACTTTGCAAATTCCACAAGAACATTCTTAGCAAACAGCTTCTTGCGGGGAACACTGTAACTCTTTGAGATGAATTAACAGAACAAAAAGCAGTTTCTCAGAAACCTTCTTTCCAGTTTTTATCTGAGGATATTTCCTTTTTCACCATAGCCCTCTCTGGGGTTCCAAATATCACTTTGCAAATTCCACAAGAACAGTCTTAGCGAACGGGTTCTTGAGGGGAAAGCTGTAACTCTGTGAGATGAATTAACAGAACACAAATTAGGTTCTCACAAAGCTTCTTTCCAGTTTTTATCTGAGGATATTTTTTTTTCACCATCGCCCTCCACAGTCTTCAAAATATCACTTTGCAAATTCCACAAGAAGAGTCTTAGCGTAAGGCATCGTTAGGGGAAAGCTGTAACTCTGTGAGATGAATTCACAGATCACAAAGAAGTTTCTCAGAAAGCTTCTTTCTCATTTTTATCTGGGGATACTTTCTTTGGCCCTATTGTCTTCAAATGGATCCGAAATATCAGGTCTCAGATTCCACAGAAATAAGGCTATCAAACAGCTCCACTAAATACAGCTGTAACTCTATGAGTAGAAGTCACACATCACAAAGCAGTTTCTCAGAAAGCTTCCTTCCATTTTTTACTGAGGATATTTTCTTTTTCTTCAAAGCCATCCATGGGCTTCCAAATATCACTTTGCAAATTCCAGAAGAAGAGTCTTAGCAAAAGGCTTCTTGAGGAGAAAAATGTAATTCTCTGAGATGAATTCATAGATCTCAAAGAAGTTTCTCAGAAAGCTTCTTTCCAGTTTTTATCTGAGCATATTTCCTTTTTCACCATAGCCTTCTATGGGCTAAAAAATATCACTTTGTAATTCCACAAGAACAGGCTTAGAGAACGGCTTCCTGAGGGGAAAGCTGTAACTCTGTGAGATGAATTAACAGAACACAAAGCAGTTTCTCAGAAAGCTTCTTTCCAGGTTCTATCTGAGGATATTTTCTTTTTCACCATAGCCCTCTATTGGCTTCCAAATATCACTTTGCAAATTTCACAAGAACAGTCTTAGCGAACGGCTTCTTGAGGGGAAAGCTGTAACTCTTTTAGATGAATTAACAGAACACAAAGTAGTTTCTCACAAAGCTTCTTTCCAGTTTTTATCTGAGGATATTTCATCTTTTGCCATAGCCCTCTATGGGCTTCCAAATATCACTTTGCAAATTCCACAAGAACAGTCTTAGCGAACGGCTTCTTGAGGGGAAAGCTATAACATTTTGAGATGAATTAACAGAACACAAAGTAGTTTCTCACAAAGCTTCTTTCCAGTTTTTATCTGAGGATATTTCCTCTTTCACCATAGCCCTCTATGGGATTACAAATATCATTTTGCAAATTCCACTCGAACTGTCTTAGCAAACAGTTTCTTGCGGGCAACGCTGTAACTCTGTGAGATGAATTACCAGAACACAAAGGAATTTCTCAGAAAGCTTCTTTTCAGTTTTTATCTGAGGATACTTCCACTTTCACCGTAGCCCTCTATGGGCTTCCAATATCCCTATGCAAATTCCACAAGAACAGTCTTAGCGAACGGCTTCTTGAGGGGAATGCTGTAACTCTGTCAGATGAATTAGCAGAACACAAAGCAGTTTCTCGCAAAGCTTCTTTCCAGTTTTTATCTGAGGATATTTTCTTTTTCATCATGTACTCCATGGGCTTCCAAATATCACTTTGCAAATTCCACAAAAACTGTCTGAGGGAAATCCCTCTTGAGGGGAAAGCTAAAACTCTGTAGGATGAAGTCACGGTTCACAAAGAAGTTTCTCACTATGCTTCTTTCTCATTTTTTTCGGAGGATATTTCCTTTGGCCCTATAGTCTTCAAAGGGATCCGAAATATCTGTTCTCAGATTCCACAGAAATAAGACTAACAAACAGCTCCACCAAATGCAGCTCTAACTCAGTGAGTGGAAGTCACACATCACAAAGCAGTTTCTCAGAAAGCTTCTTTCCATTTTCTGTCTGAGGATATTTTCTTTTTCAACATAGTCCTCCATGGACATCCAATATCCCTTGGCAAATTCCACAAGAACAGTCTTCGCGAACGGCTTCTTATGGCAAAGCTATAACTCTGTGAGATGAATTGACAGAACACAAAGCAGTTTCTCAGAAATCTTCTTTCCAGTTTTTATCGGAGGATATTTTCTTTTTCACCATACGCCACTATAGGCTTCCAAATATCACTTTGCAAATTCCACAAGAGCAGTCTTAGTGAACGGATTCCTGAGGGCAAAGCTGTAACTCTGTGAGATGAATTAACAGAACACAATGCAGTTAATCACAAGGCTTCTTTCCAGTTTTCATCTAAGTATATTTTCTTTTTCGCCATTGCCCTCTATGGGCTTCCAAATATCACTTTGCAAATTCCAGAATAACTGTCTTAGCCATATGCTTCTTGAGGGAAAATCTGTAACTTTGTGAGACGAATTCACTGATCACAAAGAAGTTTTTCAGAATGCTAAGCTGTCATTTTTATCGGAGGATATTTTCTTTAGCCCTATAGTCTTCAAAGGGTTCCGTAATATCAGTTCTCAGATTCCACAGAAATAAGACTAGCATACAGCTCCACGAAATACAGCTTTAACTCATTGAGTGGAAGTCACACATCACAAAGCAGATTCCCAGAAAGTTTCTTTGCAGTTTTAATCTGAGGATATTTTCATTTTCACCATAGCCCTCTATGGGCTTCAAAATATCACTTTGCAAATTCCACAAGAACAGTCTCAGCGAACGGCTTCTTGGGGGGAAAATTGTAACTCTGTGAGATGAATTAGCAGAACACAAAGCAGCTTCTCAGAATGCTTCTTTCCTGTTTGTATCTGAGGATATTTTCTTTTTCACCATAGCACTCCATGGACTTCCAAATATCCCTTTGTAAATTCCACAAGAACAGTCTTAGCGAAAAGCTTCTTGAGGGGAAAGATATAACTCTGTGAGATGAAGTCATTGATCACAAAGAAGATACTCAGAAAGCTTCTTTCTCATTTTTATGGGAGGATATTTCCTTTGGCCCTATAGTCTTCAAAGGGATCTGAAATATCAGTTCTATGATTCCACAGAAATAAGGCTAGCAAACAGCTCCACGAAATACAGCTGTAACTCAGTGAGTGGAAGTCACACCACACAAAGCAGTTTCTCAGAAAGCTTCTTTCCAGTTTCTATCTGATGATATTTTCTTTTTCACCATAGCTCTCCATGGGCTTCCAAATATCCCTTTGCATATTCCACAAGAAAAGTCTTTGCAAAAGGCTTCTTGAGGGGAAAGCTGTAACTCTGTGAGATGATTTCGCAGATCACATAGAAGTTTCTCAAAAAGCTCCTTTCTCACTTTTTTTGAGGATATTTCCTTTGGTCCTATAGTCTTCAAAGGGATTCGAAATATCCATTCTCAGATTCCACAGAAATAAGTTTACCAAACGGCTCCATGATATACAGCTGTAACTCAGTGAGTGGAGGTCACACTTCACAAAGCAGTTTCTCAGAAAGTTTCTTTCGAGTTTCTTTACGAGGATACTTTCTTTTACACCATAGCCCTCTATTGGCTTCCAAATATCACTTTACAAATTCCACAAGAACTGTCTTAGCGAACGGCTTCTTGAAGACAAACTGCAACTCTGTGAGATGAAATAACAGAACACAAAGCAGTTTCCCAGAAAGCTTCTTTCTAGTTTTTATCTGAGGATATTTTCTTTTTCACTATAGCCCTCTATGTGCTTCCAAATATCACTTTACAAATCCCACAAAACCAGTCTTAGCCAAAGGCTTCTTGAAGGGATACCTGTAACACTGTGAGATGAATTCACAGATCACAAAGAAGTTTCTCAAAAAGCTTCCTTCTCATTTTTATCGGAGGATATTTCCTTTGGCCATACAGACCTCAAAGGGATCCAAAATATCAGTGCTCTGATGCCATAGAAATAAGGGGAGCAAACAGCTACACGAAATACAGCTGTAAGTCAGTGAGTGGAAGTCACACTTCACAAAGCAGTTTCTCAGAAAGTTTCTTTCGAGTTTCTTTAGGAGGACACTTTGTTTTACACCGTAGCCCTCTATGGGTTTCCAAATATCACTTTACAAATTCCACAAGAACCGTCTTAGCGAACGGCTTCTTGAAGGTAAAGCTGCAACTCTGTGAGATGAAATAACAGAACACAAAGCAGTTACCCAGAAAGCTTCTTTCTAATTTTTATCTGAGGATATTTTCTTTTTCACCATAGCCCTCTATGTGCTTCCAAATATCACTTTACAAATTCCACAAAACCAGTCTTAGCGAAAGGCTTCTTGAAGGGATACCTGTAACACTGTGAGATGAATTCACAGATCACAAAGAAGTTTCTCAGAAAGATTCTTTCTCATTTTTATCGGAGGATATTTCCATTGGCCATACAGTCCTCAAAGGGATCCAAAATATCAGTGCTCTGATGCCATAGAAATAAGGGG
Organism: Macaca fascicularis; assembly: GCF_037993035.2. Classification (NCBI taxonomy): domain Eukaryota; kingdom Metazoa; phylum Chordata; class Mammalia; order Primates; family Cercopithecidae; genus Macaca; species Macaca fascicularis. The sequence goes on along the minus strand of NC_088385.1, from coordinate 37,962,303 downwards.
AGCAAACAGCTACACGAAATACAGCTGTAAGTCAGTGAGTGGAAGTCACACTTCACAAAGCAGTCTCTCAGAAAGTTTATTTCGAGTTTCTTTAGGAGGACACTTTCTTTTACACCGTTGCCCTCTATGGGCTTCCAAATATCACTTTTCAAATTCCACAAGAACCGTCTTAGCGAACGGCTTCTTGAAGACAAAGCTGCAACTCTGTGAGATGAAATAACAGAACACAAAGCAGTTTCCCAGAAAGATTCTTTCCAGTTTTTATCTGAGGATATATTATTTTTCACCATAGCCCTATGGGCTTCCAAATATCACTTTGCAAATTCCACAAAACCAGACTTAGCGAAAGGCTTCTTGAAGGGATACCTGTAACACTGTGAGATGAATTCACAGATCACAAAGAAGTTTCTCAGAAACCTTCTTTCTCATTTTTATCGGAGGATATTTCCTTTGGCCATACAGTCCTCAAAGGGATCCAAAATATCAGTGCTCTGAAGCCATAGAAATAAGGGCAACAAACAGCTACACGAAATAGAGCTGTAACTCAGTGAGTGGCAGTCACACATGACAAAGCAGTTTCTCAGACAGCTTCTTTCCAGTTTTTTTCAGAGGAAATTTTCTTTTTAACCATAGCCCTTTATGGGTTTCCAAATATCATTTGCAAATTCCACAAGAATAGTCTTAGCGAACCGCTTCTTGTGGATAAAATTGTAACTCTGTGAGATTAAATAAAAGAACACAAAGCAGTTTCTCAGAAAGCTTCTTTCCAGATTTTATCTGAGGATATTTTCTTTTCACCATGCCCTCCATTTGCTTCCAAATATCACTTTTGAAATTCCACAAGAACTGTCTTAGCAGAAAGGTTCTTCAGGGGAAAGCTGTAACTCTCTGAGATGAATTCAGAGATTACAAAGAAGTTTCTCAGAAAGCTTCTTTCTCATTTTTATCAGAGGATATTTCCTTTGACCCTGTATCTTCAAAAGGATCCGAAATATCAGTTCTCAGATTCCACCGAAATAAGGCTAGCTAACAGCTCCATGAAATACAGCTGTAACTCAGTGAGTGGAAGTCACACATCACAAAGCCGTTTCTCAGAAACCTTCTTTCCAGTTTTTTTCTGAGAATATTTTCTTTTTTATCATATCCCTCCATGACCTTCCAAATATCACTTTTCAAATTCCACAATAGCAGTCTTAGTGAACGGCTTCTTCAGGGCAAAGCTGTAACTCAGTGAGATGAATTAACAGAACACAAAGCAGTTTCTCAGAAAGCTTCCTTCCAGTTTTTATCTGAGGATGTTTTCTTTTTCACCATAGCCTTCCATGGGCTTCCAAATATCACTTTGCAAATTCCCCAAGAACAGTCTTAGCGAAAGGCTTCTTGAGGAGAAAGGAGTAACTCTGTGAGATGAATTCTCAGATTACAAAGAAGATACTCACAAAGCTTCTTTCTCATTTTTATCACAGGATATTTCCTTTCGCCCTATAGTCTTCAAAGGGATCAGAAATATCATTTCTCAGATTCCACAGAAATAAAGTTAGCAAACAGCTCCACGATATACAGCTGTAACTCAGTGAGTGGAAGTCACACATCACAAAGCAGTTTCTGAGAAAGCTTCTTTCCAGTTTTTACCTGAGGATATTTTCTTTTTCACCGCAGCGCTCTATGGGCTTCCAAAAATATCACTATGCAAATTCCACAAGAAGAGTCTTAGCGAACGGATTCTGGAGGGGGAAGCTTCAACCCTGTGAGATGCATAAACAGAACACAAAGAAGTTTCTCAGAATGCTTCTTTCTCCTTTTTATCGGAGGACATTTCCTTTGGCCCTGTAGTCTTCAAAGCGATCTGAAATATCAGTTCTCAGATTCCAGAGAAAGAAGGGTAGGAATCAGCTCAATGAAATAGAGCTGTAACTCAGTGAGTGGAAGTCACACATCACAAAGCAGTTTCTCAGAAAGCTTCTTTCCAGTTTTTATCTGAGGATATTTTCTTTTTCACGATAGGCATCTAAGGGCTTCCTAATATCACTTTGCAAATTCCACAAAAGCAGTGTTAGTGAACGGCTTCATGAGGCCAAAGCTGTAACTCTGTAGGATGAATTAACAGAACACAAAGCAGTTTCCTAGAAAGCTTCTTTCCAGTTTTTATCTGAGGATATTTTCTTTTTCACCATAACCCTCCATGGGCTTCCAAATATCCCTTTGCAAATTCCAGTAGAACAGTCTTAGCGAAAGGCTGCTTGAGGGGAAAGCTATTACTCTGTGAGATGAATTCACAGATCACAAAGAAGTTACTCGTAAAGCTTGTTTCTCATTTTTGTCCGAGGATATTTCCTTTGGCGCTATAGTCTTCAAAGGGATCCGAAGTATCAGTTCTCAGATTCCACAGAAACAAGGCTAGTAAACAGCTCCACGAAATACAGCTGTAAATCAGAGACTGGAAGTCACACATCACAAAGCAGTTCCTCAGAAAGCTTCTTTCCAGTTTTTATCGGAGGGTATTTTCTTTTTCATCATAGCCCTCTAAGGGCTTCCAAATATCACTTTGCAAATTCCACAAGAACAGTATTAGCGAACGGCTTCTTATGGGGAAAGCTGCAAGTCTATGAGATAAATTCAGAGAAGACAAAGCAGTTTTTCAGAAAGCTTCTATCCAATTTTTATATGAGGATATTTTCTTTTTCACCATAGCCCTCCATGGGCTTCCAAATATCCATTGCAAATTCCACAAGAACACTTTTAGCGAAAGGCTTTTTGAGGGGAAAGCTCTAACTCTTTGAGATGAATTCACAGATCACAAAGAAGTTTCTCAGAAAGCTTCTTTCTCACTTTTATTGGAGGATATTTCCTGTGCACCTATAGACTCCAAAGGGATCCGAAATATCAGTTCTCAGATTCTACAGAAATAAAGGTGGCAAACATTGCCACCAAATAGAGCTGTAACTCAATGAGTGGAAGCCACACATCACAAAGCAGTTTCTCAGAAAACTTCTTTCCAGTTTTTATCTGAGGATATTTTCTTTTTCACCATTGACCTCCATGGGCTTCCAAATATCACTATGCAAATTCCACAAGAGCAGTCTTAGCGAATGGCATCTTGAGGGGAAATCTGTAACTCTGTGAGATGAATTAACGGATCACAAAAAAGTATCTCAAAAAACTTCTTTCTCATTTTCATCAAAAGATATTTTTTGGCCCTATCCTCTTCAAGGGGATACTAAATATGAGTTCTTAGATTCCACAGAAATAAGGCTAGCAAACAGCTCCATGAAACACAGCTGTACCTCAGTGAGTGGAAGTCACACATCACAACACAGTTTCTCAGAAAGCTTCTTTCCTGTTTTTATCGGAGGATATTTTCTTTTTCACCATAGCCCTCCATGGGCTGCCAAATATCACTTTGCAAATTCCACAAGACCAGTCTTAGAGAAAGGCTTCTTTTGGGGAATGCTGTAACTCTGTGAGAAGAATTCACAGATCACAAAGAAGTTTCTCAGAAAGCTTCTTTCTCATTTTTATAGGAGGATATTTCCATTGTCCCAATAGTCTTCAAAAGCATACGAAATATCAGTTCTGAGATTCCACAGAAATAAGGGTAGCAAACAGCTGCACGAAATACAGCTGTAACTCCGTGAGTGGAAGTTACACATCATAAAGCAGTTTCTTAGAAAGCTTTTTTCCAGTTTTATTCTGAAAATATTTTCTTTTTCACCATAGCCCTCTATGGGCTTCCAAATATCACTTTGCGAATTCCACAAGAACAGGGTTAGGGAAAGGCTTCTTGAGGAGAAAGCTGTAACTCTGTGAGTTGAATTCACAGATCACAAAGAAGTATCTCAGAAAGCTCCTTTCTCATTTTTATCGGAGGGTTTTTCCTTTGGCCCTACAGTCTTCAAAAGGTTCCGAAACATCAGTTCTGACATTCCACAGATATAAGGCTAGCAAAGAGCTCCTCAAAATACAGCTGTAACTCCGAGACTGGAAGTCACACATCACAAAGCAGTTTCTCAGAAAGCTTCTTTCCAGTTTTTATCTGAGGAGATTTTCTCTTTCACCATAGCCCTCTATGGGCTTCCAAATATCACTTTGCAAATTCCACAAGAACAAACTTAGCGAACGGCTTCTTGAGGGCAAAGCTGTAACTCTGTGAGATAAAAACAGAACTCAAAGCAGTTTCTCAGAAAGCTTCTTTCCACTTTTTATCTGAGGATATTTTCTTTTTCAACATAACACTCCATGGGCTTCGAAATATCACCTTGCAAATTCCACAAGAACAGTGTGAGCGAAAGGCTTCCTGAGGGAACAGCAGTAATTCTGTGAGATGAAAACACATATCACAAAGAAGGTACTCAGAAAGCTGCTTTCTCATTTTTATCAGAGGATATTTGCTTTGGAACTATAGTCTTCAATGGAATACGAAATATCAGTTCTCAGATTCCAAAAAAATAAGGTTAGCAAACAGCTCCACGAAATACAGCTGTAACTCAGTGAGTGAAAGTCACACATCACAAAGCAGTGTGTCAGATTCTTTCCAGTTTTTAACTGAGGATATTTTCTTTTTCACCTCAGCCCTCCATGGGCTTCCAAATATCACTTTGCAAATTCCACAAGAAGAAACTTAGCGAAAGAATTCTTGAGGGGAAAGCTGTAACTTTGTGAGATGAATTCACAGCTCACAAAGAAGATACTCAGAAAACTTCTTTCTCACTTTTATCGGAGGATATTTCCTTTGGTCCTATAGTCTTCAAAGGGATCCGAAATATCTGTTCTCAGATTCCACAGAAATAAGGCTAGCAAACACCTCCATGAAATACAGCTGTAACTCAGTGAGTGGAACTCACACATCACAATGTAGTTTCTCAGAAAAATTATTTCCAGTTTTTTTCTGAGGATATTTTCTTTTTCACTATAGACCTCCAAGGGGTTCCAAATATCACTTTGCAAATTCCACAAGAACAGTCTGAATGAACGGCTTCCTGAGTGGAAAGCTGTAACTCTGTGAGATGAATTCACAGATCACAAAGAAGATTCTCAGAAAGCTGCATTCTCATTTTTATCGGAGGATATTTCCTTTGGGCCTAGAGTCTTCAAAGGGATCTAAAATATCAGTTCTGATATTCCAGAGAAATAAAACTAGTAAACAGCTCCACGAAATACAGCTATAACTCAGTGAGTGGAAGTCACACATCACAAAGCAGTTTCCAGAAACCTTCTTTCCGATTTTTATCTGTGGATATTTTCTTTTTCACCATAACCCTCTATGGGCATCCAAATATCACTTTGCACATTCCACAAGAACAGTCTTAGTGAATGACTTCTTGAGTTGAAAGCTGTAACTCTGGGAGAAGAATTAACAGAAGAGAAAACAGTTTCTCAGAAACTTTCTTTCCAGTTTTTATCTGAGGATATTTACTTTTTCACGATAGCCCTCCATGGGCTTCCAAATATCAGTTTCCAAATTCCACAAGAACAGACTTAGTGAACGGCATCTTGAGGAGAAAGCTGTAACTCTGTGATATGAATTAAGAACACAAAGGAGTTTCTCAGAAAGCTTCTTTCCCCTTTTTATATGAGGATATTTTCTTTTTCACCATAGCCCTCCATGGGCTTCCAAATATCACTTTGCAAATTCCACAAGAACAGTCTTAGCGAAAGGCTTCTTTAAGGGAAAGCTGTATCTCTGTGAGATGAATTCACAGACCACAAAGAAGAAACTCAGAACGCTTAATCCTCATTTTTATCGGAGGATATTTCCTTTGGCCCTATACTCTTCAAAAGGTTCCGAAATATCCGTTCTGAGATTCTACAGAAATAAAGCTAGAAAAAGCTCCACGAAATAGAGCTGTAACTAAGTGATTGGAAGTCACACATCACAAAGCAGTTTCTCAGAAAGCTTCTTTCCTGTTTTTATCTGAGGATGTTTTCTTTTTCACCATACCCTCTATGGTCTTCCAAATATCACTTTGCAAATTCCACAATAACAGTCTTAGTGATCTCCTTCTTGAAGGGAAAGCTGTAACTCTGGGAGAAGATTAACAGAACAGAAAGTAGTTTCTCAGAAAGCCTCTTTACAGTTTTTATCTGAGGATATTTTCTTTTTCACTGTAGCACTCCATGGGCTTCCAAATATCACTTTGTAAATTCCACAAGAACAGTCTTAGAGAAAGGCTTCTTCTTTTTTTTTTTTTTTTGAGACAGAGTCTCGCTCTGTAGCCCAGGCTAGAGAGCAGTGGCCGGATCTCAGCTCCCTGCAAGCTCCGCCTCCTGGGTTGACGCCATTCTCTGGCATCAGCCTCCCGAGTAGCTGGGACTACAGGCGCCCGCCACCTCGCCAGGCTAGTTTTTTGTATTTCTTAGTAGAGAGGGGGTTTCACCGTGTTAGCCAGGATGGTCTCGATCCCCTGACCTCATGATCCACCCATCTCAGCCTCCCAAAGTGCTGGGATTACAGGCTGAGCCACCGCGCCCGGCCAGAGAAAGGCTTCTTTAGTGGAAAGCTGTAACTCTGTGAGATGAATTCACAGATCACAAAGAAGATTCTCAGAAATATCCTTTCTCATTTTTATCAGAGGATATTTCCTTTGGTCCCATAGTTTTTCAAGGCTTCCGAAATATCAGTTCTCAGATTAAATAGAATTAAGGCTTGCAAACAGCTCCAAGAAAAACAGGGGTAACTCAGTGAGTGGAAGTCACACATCACAAAGCAGTTTCTCACAAAGCTTCTTTCCAGTTTTTATCTGAGGATATTTTCTTTTTCACCATAGTCCTCCATGGGCTTCAAATATCTCTTTGCAAATTCCACAAGAACAGTCTTAGCGAAAGGCTTCGTGAGGGGAAAGTTGTAACTCTGTGAGGTGAATTCACAGATCACAAAGTTTCTCAGAAAGCTTCTTTCTCATTTTTATCGGAGGATATTTCCTTTGGCCCTATAGTCTTCAAAGGCATTCGAAATATCAGTTCTCAGATTTCACAGAAATAAGGCTAGCAAACGGATCCACGAAATACAGCTGTAACTCAGTTAGTGGAAGTCAAACATCACAAAGCAGTTTCTCTGAAGGCTTCTTTGCAGTTTTTATCTGAGGATATTTTCTTTTTCACCATAACCCTTTATGGGCTTCCAAATATCACCTTGTAGATTCCACTAGAACAATCTTAGCGAACGGCTTCATTAGGGGAAAGCTGTAACACTGTGAGATGAATTAATAGAACACGAAGCAGTTTGTCATAAAGCTTCTTTCCACTTTTTATCTGAGTATATTTTCTTTTTCACCATATCCCTCCATGGGCTTCCAAATATCACTTGGCAAATTCCACAAGAACAATCTTAGCTAAAGGTTTCTGGAAGGGAAATCTGTAACTCTGTTAGATGAATTCACAGATCACAAAGAAAATACTCAGAATGCTTCTTTCTCATTTCTATCGGAGGATAATTCCTTTGGCCATAGAGTCTTCAAAAGGATCCGAAATATCAATTCTGAGATTCCACTTATATAAGATTAGTAAAGAGATCCACGAAATACAGTTGTAACTCAGTGAGTGGAAGTCACACATCACAAAGCAGTTTCTCAGAAAGCTTCTTTCCAGTTTTAATCTGAGGAGATTTTCTCTTTCACCATAGCCCTCTGTGGGCTTCCAAATATCACTTTGCAATTTCCAGAACAGTCTTAGCGATGGCTTCTTGAGGGGAAAGGTGTAACTCTGTGAGATGAATACACCGATCACAAAGAAGTTTCTCAGAAAGCTTTTTTCTCATTTTTATCAGAGGATATTTCCTTTGGCCTTATAGTCCTAAAAGGGATCCGAAATATTAGTTCTCAGATTCCACAGAAATAAGGCTAGCAAACAGCTACATGGAATACAGCTGTAACACAGTGAGTGGAAGTCAAACTTCACAAAGCAGATTCTCAGAAAGCTTCTTTCCAGTTTTTATCTGAGGATATATTCTTTTTCACCATAGCCCTCTATGTTCTTCCAAATGTCACTATCCAAATTCCAAAAGAACAGTCTTAGCGATCGCCTTCTTGAGGGGAAAGCTGGAACTCAGGGAGAAATATTAACGGAACAGAAAGCGGTTTCTTAGAAAGCTTCTTTCCAGTTTTTATCTGAGGATATTTTCTTTTTCACCATAGCCCACCACGGGCTTCCAAATATCAGTTTCCAAATTCCACAAGAACAATCTAAGCGAACGGCTGCTTGAAGGGAAAGCTATAACTCTGTGAGATGAATTAAGAACACAACAGTTTCTCAGAAAACTTCTTTCCCCTTTTTATATGAGGATATTTTCTTTTTCACCACAGCCCTCCAAGGGCTTCCAAATATCAGCTTGCAAATTCCACAAGAAGACTCTTAGTGAAAGGCTTCTTGAGGGGAAGCAGTAACTCTGTGAGATGAATTCACAGATCACAAAGAAGATACTCAGAACGCTTAATTCTCATTTTTATCGAAGGATATTTCCTTTGGCCCTATAGTTTTCAAAAGGATCCGAAAAATCAGTTCTGAGATTCCACAGAAATAAGGCTGGCAAAGAGCCCCTCGAAATATAGCTGTAACTCAGTGAGTGAAAGTCACACATCACAAAGCAATTTCTCATAAAGCTTCCTTCCAGTTTTTATCTGAGAAAATTTTCTTTTTCACCATAGCCCTCTATGGGCTTCCAAATATCACTGCTCAAATTACACAAGAACAGTCTTAGCGAACTGCTTCTTGAGGGGAAAGCTGTAACTCTTTTAGATGAATTCACAGATCACCAAGAGGTAACTTAGAAAGATTCTTTCTCATTTTTATAGGAGGATATTTCCTTTGGCCCTATAGTCTTCAAAGGGATCCGAAATATCAGTTCCACATTCCACAGAAATAAAGCTAGCAAGGATTTCCATCAAATACAGCTGTAACTCAATGAGTGGGTGTCACATATCACAAAGCATTTTCTCAGAAAGCCTCTTTCCAGTTTTTATCGGAGGATATTTTCTTTTTCATCATAGCCCTCTTTGGGATTTGAAACATCATTTTGCAAATTCCACAAGAAGAATCTTAGCGAACGGCTTCTTGAGGGGAAAGCTGTAACTCCGTGAGATGAATTAACAGAACACAAAGAAGGTTCTCAGAAAGCTTTTTTCTCATTTTTATCAGAGGATATTTGCATTGGCCCTATAGTCTTCAAAGGAATATGAAATATCAGTTCTCAGATTTCACAAAAATAAGGCTAGCAAACAGCTCCACGAAATACAGCTGTAACTCAGTGAGTGGAAGTCACACATCACAAAGGAGTTTCTCAGAAAGCTTCTTTCCAGTTTTTATCTGAAGATATTTTCTTTTTCACCATAGCCCTCCATGGGCTTCCAAATTTCACTTTGCAAATTCCACAAGAACAGTCTTAGCAAAAGAATTCTTGAGGGGAAATCTGTAACTCTGTGAGATGAATTCACAGATCACAAAAAAGATACTCAGAAAACTTCTTTCTCACTTTTATTGGAGGATATTTCCATAGGCCCTATGGTCTTCAAAGGGTTCCGAAATATCAGTTCTCAGATTCCAAAGAAATAAGGCGAGCAAACAGCTCCACGAAATGCAGCTGTCACTCAATGAGTGGCAGTCACACATCACAAAGCAGTTTGTCAGAAAGCTTCTTTCTTTCCAGTTTTTATCTGAGGATATTTTCTTTTTCACCACAGCCCTCTATCTGCTTCCAAATATCACTTTGCAAACTCCACAAGAAGACTCTTAGCGAACGGCTTCTGGAGGGGAATGCTGTAACCCTGTGAGATGAATTAACAGAACTCAATGCAGTTTCTCAGAAAGCTTCTTTCCAGTTTTTATGTGAGGATATTTTCTTTTTCACCATAGCCCTCTTTGGGCTTCCAAATGTCACTTTGCGAATTCCACAAAAACAGCCTTAGCCAAAGGATTCTTGAGGGGAAAGCTGTAACTCTGTAAGATGAATTCACAAATCACAAAGAAGTTTCTCAGAAATCTTATTTCTCATTTTTATCGGAGGTTATTTCCTTTGGCCCTATAGATTTCAAAGGGGTTCGAAATATCTGTTCTCAGATTCCACAGAAATAATGCAAGCAAATAGCTCCACAAAATACCGCTCTAACTCAGTGAGTGAAAGTCACACATTACAAAGCAGTTTCTCAGAAAGCTTCTTTCTAGTTTTTATCTGAGGATATTATCTTTTTCACCATAGCCCTCCATGGGCTTCCAAATATCACTGCAAATTGCACAGAGTAGTCTTAGCGAACGGCTTCCTGAGGGGAAAGCTGTAACTGTTTGAGATGAATTAACAGAACACAAAGCAGTTTCTCAGAAAGCTCCTTTAAAGTTTTAATCAGAGGATATTTTCTTTCTCACCACAGCCCTCCATGAGCTTTCAAATATCACTTTGCAAATTCCCCAAGAACCGATTTAGCGAAAGGCTTCTTGAGGAGAAAGCTGTAACTCAGTGAGATGAATTCACAGATCACAAAGAAATTACTCATAAAACTTCTTTCTCATTTTTATAGGAGGATATTTAATTTGGCTCTTGTGTCTTCAAAGAGATCGGAAATATCAGTTCTGAGATTTCACAGAAATAAGGCTAGGAAACAGCTCCACGAAATACAGCTGTAACTCAGTGAGTGGAAGTCACACTTAACAAAGCAGTTTCTCAGAAAGCTTGTTTCTTATTTTCATCGGAGGATATTTCCTTTGGCCCTATAGTCTTCAAAAGGACCCGAAATATCAATTCTGGGATTCCACAGAAATAAGGCTAGCAAAGAGCTCCACAAAATACAACTGTAAGTCACACGTCACAAAGCAGTTTCTCAGAAAGCTTCTTTCCAGTTTTTATCTGAGGATATTTTCTTTTTCACCATAGTCTTCCATTTGCTTCCAAATATCACTTTGCCAATTGCACAAGACAAGTCTTAGCCAAACGCTTCTTGAGTGGAAAGCTGCACCTCTGGGAGTTGAATTCACAGATCACAAAGAAGATACTCAGAAAGCTTCTTTTTCATTTTTATTGCAGAATATATCCTTTGGCCTCATAGTCTTCAAAAGAATCCGAAATATCAGTTCTCAGATTCCACAGAAATAAGGCTAGCAAACAGCTCCATGAAATACAGTTGTAACTCAGTGAGTGGAAGTCAAGCATCACAAAGCAGTTTCTCAGAAAGCTTCTTTTCAATTTTTATTTGAGGATATTTTCTTTTTCACCACAGCCCTCTATGGGCTTCCAAATGTCACTTTCCAAATTCCACAAGAACAGTCTTAGCGATGGCCTTCTTGCGGGGAAAGCTGTAACTCTGGGAGAAGAATTAACAAAACAGAAACAGTTTCTCAGAAACCTTCTTTCCAGTTTTTATCTGAGTGAGTTTTCTTTTTCCCCATAGCCCTCCATGGGCTTCCAAATATCAGTTTCCAAATTACACAAGAACAGTCTTAGCGAACGGTTTCTTGAGGGGAAAGCTGTAACTCTGTGGGATGAATTAAGAACACAAAGCAGGTTATCAGAAAGCTTCTTTCCAATTTTTATCTGAGCATATTTTTTTTTTCACCATAGCACTGTACGGGCTTCCAAATATCACTTGGCAAATTACGCAAGAAGAATCTTAGCAAAAGGCTTCTTGAAGGGAAAGCTGTAATTCTATGAAATGAATTAGTAGAACACAAAGAAGTTTTTCAGAAAGCTTCCTTCCACTTTGTCTCCGAGGATATTTTCTTTTTCACCTTAGCCCTCCATGGGCTTCCAAATATCACTTTGCAAATTACACAGGAACAGTCTTAGCGAAAGGCTTCTTTAGGAGAATGCTGCAAATCTGTGAGATGAATTCACAGATCACAAACAATTTCTCAGAAAGCTTTTTTCTCATTTTTATAGGAGGATGTTTCCTTTGGCCCTATAGTCTTCAAACGGTTCTGAAATATCAGTTCTCAGATTCCACATAAATAAGGACAGCAAACAGCTCCATGAAATTCAGCCGTAACTCAGTGAGAGGAAGTCACACATCATAAAGCATTTTCTCAGAAAGCTTCTTTCCAGTTTTTATCAGAGGATATTTTCTTTTTCAACATAGCCCTACACGGGCTTCCAAATGTCACTTTGTAAATTCCACAAGAACAGTCTTAGCGAATGGCTTCTTGAGGAGAAAGCCATAACTCTGTGAGATGAATTCACAGATCACAAAGAATATACTCAGAAAACTTCTTTCTCGCAGTTATCGGAGTATATTTCCTCTGGTCCTCTAGTCTTCAAAGGGGTCCGAAATATCAGTTCTCAGATTCCACAGAAATAATGTGAGCAAACAGCTCCATGAAATACAGCTGTAACTCAGTGACTGGAAGTCTCACATCACAAAGCATTTTCTCAGAAAGCTTCTTTCCAGTTTTATCTGAGGATACTTTCTTTTTCACCATAGCCCTCCATGGCCTTCCAAATATCACTTTGAAAATTCCACAAGAAGAGTCTTAGCGAAAGACTTCCTGAGGGGAGAGCTGTAAGTCTGTGAGATGAATTCACAGATCACAAAGAAGATACTCAGAAAGTTTCTCTCTCAATTTTACCTTAGGATATTTCCTTTGGCCCTATAGTCTTCAAAGGTATCCGAAATATCAGTTCTCAGATTCCACAGAAATAATGCTAGCAAACAGCTCTACAAAATCCCCCTGTAACTCAGTGAGTGGAAGTCACAAAACACAAAGCAGTTTCTCAGAAAGCTTCTTTACAGTTTTTATCTGAGGATATTTCCTTTTTCACCTTAGCTCTCTATGGGCTTTCAAATATCACTTTGCATATTCCGCAAGAAGAGTCTGAGCGAACGGCTTCTTGAGGGGAAAGCTGTAATTCTATGAAATGAATTAGGAGAACACAAAGCACTTCCTCAGAATGCTTCTTTCCACTTCGTCTCTGAGGATATTTTCTTTTTCACCTTAGCCCTCCATGGGCTTCCAAATATCACTTTGCAAATTCCACAAGAACAGTCTTAGCGAAAGGCTACTAGAGGGGAATGCTGCAGCTCTGTGAGATGAATCCCCAGATCACAAAGAAATTTCTCAGAAAGCTTTTTTCTCATATTTATTGGAGGATATTTCCTTTGGCCCTATAGGTTTCAAAGGGATCCGTATTATCAGTTCTCAGATTCCACAGAAATAAGGCAAGCAAACAGCTAAATGAAATATAGCTGTAATTCAGTGAGTGGAAGTCTCACATCACAAAGCAGTTTCTCAGAAAGCTTCTTTCCAGTTTTTATCTGAGGATATATTCTCTTTTACCATAGCCCTCTATGGGCTTCCATATATCACTTTGCAAATTCCAAAAGAAGAGTCTTAGCAAATGGCTTCTTGAGGGGAAACCTGTAATTTTGTGAGATGAATTAACAGAACACAAAGCAGTTTCTCAGAAAGCTTCTTTCCACTTTATACCTGAGGATATTTTCTTTTTCACCGTAGCCCTCTATGGGCTTCGAAATATCACTTTGCAAATTCCACAAGAACAGTGTAAGTGAAAGGCTTCTTCAGGGGAAAGCTGTAACTCTCTGAGATGAAATCACAGATCACAAAGAAGGTACTCAGAAAGCTTCTTTCTCATTTTTATCAGAGTATATTTGCATTGGCCCTCTAGTCTTCAAAGGGATACGAAACATCAGTTCTCGGATTCCACAGAAACAAGGCTAGCGATCAACTCCACGAAATTCAGCTGTAACTCAGTAGGTGGAAGTTACACATCACACAGCAGTTTCTCAGAAATCTTCTTTCAAGTTTCTATCTGAGGATAATTTCTTATTCACCACAGCCCTCCATGGGCTTCCAAATATCACTTTGCAAATTCCACAGGAACAGTCTTAGCGAAATACTTCTTGAGGGGAAAGCTGTAATTCTGTGAGATGAATTCAGAGATCACAAAGAAGATACTCAGAAAACTTCTTTCTCACTTTTATCAGAGGATATTTCCTTTGGTCCTATAGTCTTCAAAGGGATCCAAAATATCAGTTCTCAGATTCCAAAGAAATAAGGCGAGCAAACAGCTCCATGAAATACAGCTGTAACTCAGTGAGTGGAAACCACACATCACAAAGCAGTTTCTCAGAAAGCTTCTTTCCTGTTTTTATCTGAGGATATTTTCTTTTTCAACATAGCCCTCTATGGGCTTCCAAATATCACTTTGCAAATTCCACAAGAACAGTTGTAGCAAAAGGCTTCTTGAGGGGAAAGCTGTAACTCTGTGAGATGAATTCAGTGATCACAAAGAAGATACTCAGAAAGCTTCTTTTTCATTTTTATCGGAGGATATTTCCTTTTGCCCTATAGTCTTCAAAGGAATCCAAATTATGAGTTCTCAGATTCCACAGAAATAAGGGTAGCAAACAGCTGCACAAAATACAGCTGTAACTCTGTGAGTGGAAGTCACACATCACAAAGCAGTTTCTCAGAAATCTTCTTTCCAGTTGTTATCTGAGTATATTTTCTTTTTCACCATAGGCCTCTTTGGGCTTCCAAATATCTCTTTGCAAATTCCAGAAGAACAGTCTTAGCGAACGGCTTTTTGAAGGTAAAGCAGTAACTTTTTGAGATGAATTAACAGAACACAAAGCAGTTTCTCAGAAAGCTTCTTTAAAGTTTTTATCTGAGGATATTTTCTTTTTCACCATAGCCCTCAAATGGCTTCGAAATATCACTTTGCAAATTCCACAAGAACAGACTCATCAAACGACTTCTTGAGGGGAAAGCGGTAACTCTGTGAAATGAATTAACAGAACAGAATGTAATTTCTCAGAAAGCTTCTTTCCAGTTTTTATCTGAGGATATTTTCTTTTTCATCATAGCCCTCCATGGCCTTCCAAATATCACTTTGAAAATTCCACAAGAACAGTCTTAGTGAAAGACTTCCTGAGGGGAGAGCTGTAAGTCTGTGAGATGAATTCACAGATCACAAAGAAGATAATCAGAAAGTTTCTCTCTCAATTTTATCTTAGGATATTTCCTTTGGCCCTATAGTCTTCAAAGGTATCCGAAATATCAGTTCTCAGATTCCACCGACATAATTCTAGCAAACAGCTCTACAAAATCCCCCTGTAACTCAGTGAGTGGAAGTCACAAAACACAAGGCAGTTTCTCAGAAAGCTTCTTTACAGTTGTTATCTGAGGATATTTCCTTTTTCACCTTAGCCGTCTAAGGGGTTCCAAACATCACTTTGCAAATTCCACAAGAACAGTCTTAGCGAACGACTATTTGAGGGGAAAACTGTAACTCCATGAGAGGAATTAACAGAACACAAAGCAGTTTCTCAGAAAGCTTCTTTCCAGTTTTTAACTGAGGATATTTTCTTTTTCACCATAGCCCTACATGGGCTTCCAAATATCCCTTTGCAAATTTCTCAAGAACAGTCTTAACAAAAGTCTTTTTGAGGGGAACGCTGTAACTCTGTGAGATTAATTCACTGATCACAAAGAAGATACTGAAAAAGCTTCTTTCTCATTTCTATCTGAGGATATTTCCTTTGGCTCTATAGTCTTCAAAAGGATCCGAAATATCAGTTCTCAGATTCAACAGAAGTAAGGCTAGCAAACAGCTCCACGAAATACAGCTGTACCTCAGTGAGTGGAAGTCACACATCACAAAGCAGTTTCTCAGAAAGCTTCTTTCCAGTTTTTATCTTATGATATTTTCTTTTTCACCATATCCCTACATAGGCTTCCAAATGTCACTTTGCAAATTCCAGAAGAACAGTCTTAGCGATTGGCTTCTTGAGGCAAAGCTGTATACACTGTGAGATGAATTAACAGAACACAACGCAGTTTCTCAGATAGCTTCTTTCCAGTTTTTATCTGAGGATACTTTCTTTTTCACCATAGTCCTCCATGGGCTTCAAAATATCACTTTGCAAATTCCACAAAACAGTCTTAGCGAACGGCTTCTTGAGGCGAAACCTGTAACTCTATGAGATGAATTAACAGAGAACAAAGCAGTTTCACAGAAAGTTTCTATAAAGTTTTTATCAGAGGATATTTTCTTTTTCACCATAGCCTTCCATGGGCTTACAAATATCACTTTGCAATTCCACAAGAACAGTTTTAGCGAAAGGCTTTTAGAGGAGAAAGTTGAAACTCTGTGAGATGAATTCACAGATCACAAACTAGATACTCATAAAGCATCTTTCTCATTTTTATCGGAGGATATTTCCTTTGGCCCTATAGTCTTCAAAGGGATACAAAATATCAGTTCTCAGATTCCAAAGACATAAAGCTAGCAATGAACTCCACGAAATACAGCGGTAACTCAGTGAGTGGAAGTCACACATCACAAAGCAGTTTCTCAGAAAGCATCTTTCCAGTTTTCTCGGAGGTTAATTTCTTTTTCAGCATAGCCCTCCATGGGCTTCCAATTATCACTTTGCAAATCCACAATAGCGAACGACTTCTTGAGGGGAAAACTGTAACTCTGTGAGATGAATTAACAGAACACAAAGCAGTTTCTCAGAAAGTTTCTTTGCAGTTTTTATCTGAGGATATTTTCTTTTTCACCATAGCCCTCCATGGGCTTCCAAATATCACTTTGCAAATTCAACAAGAACAGTCTTAGTGAAAGGCTTCTTGAGGGTAAAGCTGTAACTCTGTGAGATTAATTCACAGATCACAAAGAAATTTCTCAGCAAGCTTTTTTCTCTTTTTTTTTTTTTTTTTTTTGAGATGGAGTCTCGCTCTGTCGCCCAGGCTGGAGTGCAGTGGCGCGATCTCGGCTCACTGCAAGCTCCGCCTCCTGGGTTTATGCCATTCTCCTGCCTCAGCCTCCTGAGTAGCTGGGACTACAGGCGCCCGCCACCGCGCCCGGCTAATTTTTTTGTATTTTTAGTAGAGACGGGGTTTCACCATGGTCTCGATCTCTTGACCTTGTGATCCGCCCGCCTCGGCCTCCCAAAGTGCTGGGATTACAGGCGTGAGCCACCGCGCCCGGCCTTTTTTCTCATTTTTATCGGAGGACATTTCCTTTTACCCTAGAGTCTTCAAAGGGATCCGAAATATCAGTTCTAAAATTTCACGGAAATAAGGATAGCAAACAGCTCCACGAAATACAGCTGTAACTCAGTGAGTGGAACTCACACATAACAAAGCAGTTACCCCGAAATATTCTTTCCAGTTTTTATCTGAGTATATTTTCTTTTTCACCATAGCCCTTAATGGGCTTCCAAATATCCCTTTGCAAATTCCACAAGAACAATCTTAGCCAAAGGCTTCTTGAGGAGAAAGCTGTAACTCTGTGAGATGAATGAACAGAACACAAAGCAGTTTCTCAGAAAGCTTCTTTTCATTTTGTATCAGAGGATATTTTCTTTTCCACCGTAGCCCTCCATGGGCTTCCAAATATCACTTTGCAAATTCAACAAGAACAGTCTTAGTGAAAGGCTTCTTGAGGTTAAAGCTGTAACTCTGTGAGATGAATTCACAAATCACAAAGAAGACACTCAGAAAGCTTCTTTCTCATTTTTACTGGGGGATATTTCCACTGGCCTTATAGTCTTCAAAGGGATTCGAAATATCAGTTCTCAGATTCCACAGAAAGAAGGCTAGCAAAGAGCTCCACGAAATACAGCTGTAACTCAGGGAGTGGAAGTCAGAAATCACAAAGCAGTTTCTCAGAAATCCTCTTTCCAGTTTTTACCTGAGTATATTTTCTTTTTCACCATAGCCGTCCATGGGCTTCCAAATATCTCTGTGGAAATTCCACAAGAACAGTCTTAGAGTACGGCTTCCTTAGGGGAAACCAGTAACTCTGAGAGATGAATTCACAGATTACAAAGAAATTTCTCAGAAAGGTTTTTTTTTTTCATTTTTGTCGGAGGATATTTCCTTTGGTCCTATAGTCTTCAAAGGAATCCGAAATATCAGTTCTCAGATTCCAGAGAAATAAAGCCAGAAAACCGCTCCTAGAGATACAGGTGTAACGCAGTTACTGGCAGACGCACATCACAAAGCTGTTTCTCAGAAAGCTTCTTTCCAGTTTTTATCTGAGGATATTATCTTTTTCACCATAGCCCTCTATGGGCTTCCAAATATCACTTTGCCAATTACACAATCACAGTCTTAGCGAATGGCTTCTTCAGGGGAAGGCTGTAACTCTGTGAGACGAATTCAAAGATCCCAAAGAATATACTAAGAAAACTTCTTTCTCTCTTATCGGAGGATATTTCCTTTGGCCCTATAGTCTTCAAAGGGATCCGAATAATCAGTTCTCAGATTACACAGAAATAAGGTGAGAGAACAGCTCCATGAAATACAGCTGTAACTCAGTGAGTGGAAATCACACATCACAAAGCAGTTTCTGAGAAAGCTTCTTTCCAGTTTTTATCTGAGGATATTTTCTTTTTCTGCATAGCCCTCTATGGACTTCCAATTATCACTTGGCCATTTAAACAAGAACATTCTTAGAGAACGGCTTCTTGAGGGGAAAGCTGTAACTCTGTGAGATGAATTAACAGAACACAAAGCAATTTGCAGAAAGCTTCTTTCCAGTTTTTATCTGAGGATTTTTCCTTTTTCACCATAGCCCCTATGGTCTTCCAAATATCACTTCGCAAATTCCACAAGAACAGTCCTACCAAAAGGCTTCTTAAGGGGATAGCTGTAACTCTTTGAGATGAATTAAGAGAACACAAAGCAGTTTCTCTCAAAACTTCTTTCCAGTTTTTATCCGAGGAGATTTTCTTTTTCACCACAGCCTTCCATGGGCTTCCAAATATCTCTTTGCAATTTCCACTGGAACAGTCTTAGCAAAAGGCTTCTTGAGGGGTAAGCTGTAACTTCTTGAGATGAATTAACAGATCACAAGGAAGTTTCTCAGAAAGCTTCTTTCACTTTTTTGTCGGAGGATATTTCCTTTGACCGCATAGTCTTCAAAGGGATCCGAAACACCAGTTCTCAGATTCCACAGAAATAAGGCTAGCAAACAGCTCCATGAAATACAGCTGTAACTCAATGAGTGGAAGCCACATATTACTAAGCAGTTTCTCAGAAAGCTTCTTTACAGTTTTTATCTGAGGATATTTCCTTTTTCACCTTAGCCATATATGGGGTTCCAAATATCACTTTCAAATTCCAAAAGAACAGTCTTAGCGACGGCTTGTTTAGGGGAGAGCTGTAACACTGTGAGATGAATTAACAGAACACAAAGCAGTTTCTCACAAAGCTTCTTTCCAGTTTTTATCTGAGGATATTTAACTTTTCACCACAGCCCTCCATGGGCTTCCAAATATCACTTTGCAAATTCCACAAGAACAGTCTTAGCGAAAGGCCTCTTGAGGGGAAACCTGTAACTCTGTGAGACGAATTCACAGCTCACAGAGAAGTTTCTCAGAAAGCTTCTTTCTCATTTTTATCGGAGGATATTTCCTTTGGCCCTATACTCTTCAAAGGGATCTAAAATATCAGTTCTCAGATCCCACATAAATAAGGCTAGCAAACACCTCAAAGAAACACAAATGTAACTCAGTGAGTGGAAGTCACACATCACAAAGCAGTTCCTCAGAAAGCTTCTTCCCACTTTTTATCTGAGGAAATTTCCTTTTTCACCATAGCCCTCTATGGGCTTCCAAATATCACTTTGCAAATTCCACAGAACAGTCTTCGCGAAAGTCTTCTTGAGGGGAAAACTGTAACTCTTTCAGATGAATTAACAGAACACAAAACAGTTTCTCACAAAGCTTCTTTCAAGATTTTATCAGAGGATATTTTCTTCTTGACCATAGCCCTCCTTGGGCTTCCAAATATCACTTTGCAAATTCCAAAAGAACAGGCTTAGTGAAAGACTTCTTGAGGGGTAAGCTGAAAATCTGTGAGATAAATTCACAGTTCAGAAACAAGTTTCTCAAAGAGCTTCTTTCTCATTTTTATCGGAGGATATTATTTTTGGCCCTATAGTCTTCAAAGGGATTCGAAATATCAGTTCTCAGATTCCACAGAAATAAGGCTAGGAAACAGCTCCACGAAATACAGATATAACTCAGTGAGTGGAAGTCACACATCACAAAGCAGTTTCGCAGAAAGCTTCTTTCCAGTTTTTATCTGAGGATTTTTCCTTTTTCACCATAGCCCCTATGGTCTTCCAAATATCACTTCGCAAATTCCACAAGAACAGTCCTACCAAAAGGCTTCTTAAGGGGATAGCTGTAACTCTTTGAGATGAATTAAGAGAACACAAAGCAGTTTCTCTCAAAACTTCTTTCCAGTTTTTATCCGAGGAGATTTTCTTTTTCACCACAGCCCTCCATGGGCTTCCAAATATCTCTTTGCAATTTCCACTGGAACAGTCTTAGCAAAAGGCTTCTTGAGGGGTAAGCTGTAACTTCTTGAGATGAATTAACAGATCACAAGGAAGTTTCTCAGAAAGCTTCTTTCACTTTTTTGTCGGAGGATATTTCCTTTGACCGCATAGTCTTCAAAGGGATCCGAAACACCAGTTCTCAGATTCCACAGAAATAAGGCTAGCAAACAGCTCCATGAAATACAGCTGTAACTCAATGAGTGGAAGCCACATATTACTAAGCAGTTTCTCAGAAAGCTTCTTTACAGTTTTTATCTGAGGATATTTCCTTTTTCACCTTAGCCATATATGGGGTTCCAAATATCACTTTCAAATTCCAAAAGAACAGTCTTAGCGACGGCTTGTTTAGGGGAGAGCTGTAACACTGTGAGATGAATTAACAGAACACAAAGCAGTTTCTCACAAAGCTTCTTTCCAGTTTTTATCTGAGGATATTTAACTTTTCACCACAGCC
Organism: Macaca fascicularis; assembly: GCF_037993035.2. Taxonomy (NCBI): domain Eukaryota; kingdom Metazoa; phylum Chordata; class Mammalia; order Primates; family Cercopithecidae; genus Macaca; species Macaca fascicularis. The sequence continues at coordinate 37,941,559 of NC_088385.1, read as the reverse complement.
CTCCATGGGCTTCCAAATATCACTTTGCAAATTCCACAAGAACAGTCTTAGCGAAAGGCCTCTTGAGGGGAAACCTGTAACTCTGTGAGACGAATTCACAGCTCACAGAGAAGTTTCTCAGAAAGCTTCTTTCTCATTTTTATCGGAGGATATTTCCTTTGGCCCTATACTCTTCAAAGGGATCTAAAATATCAGTTCTCAGATCCCACATAAATAAGGCTAGCAAACACCTCAAAGAAACACAAATGTAACTCAGTGAGTGGAAGTCACACATCACAAAGCAGTTCCTCAGAAAGCTTCTTCCCACTTTTTATCTGAGGAAATTTCCTTTTTCACCATAGCCCTCTATGGGCTTCCAAATATCACTTTGCAAATTCCACAGAACAGTCTTCGCGAAAGTCTTCTTGAGGGGAAAACTGTAACTCTTTCAGATGAATTAACAGAACACAAAACAGTTTCTCACAAAGCTTCTTTCAAGATTTTATCAGAGGATATTTTCTTCTTGACCATAGCCCTCCTTGGGCTTCCAAATATCACTTTGCAAATTCCAAAAGAACAGGCTTAGTGAAAGACTTCTTGAGGGGTAAGCTGAAAATCTGTGAGATAAATTCACAGTTCAGAAACAAGTTTCTCAAAGAGCTTCTTTCTCATTTTTATCGGAGGATATTATTTTTGGCCCTATAGTCTTCAAAGGGATTCGAAATATCAGTTCTCAGATTCCACAGAAATAAGGCTAGGAAACAGCTCCACGAAATACAGATATAACTCAGTGAGTGGAAGTCACACATCACAAAGCAGTTTCGCAGAAAGCTTCTTTCCAGTTTTTATCTGAGGATTTTTCCTTTTTCACCATAGCCCCTATGGTCTTCCAAATATCACTTCGCAAATTCCACAAGAACAGTCCTACCAAAAGGCTTCTTAAGGGGATAGCTGTAACTCTTTGAGATGAATTAAGAGAACACAAAGCAGTTTCTCTCAAAACTTCTTTCCAGTTTTTATCCGAGGAGATTTTCTTTTTCACCACAGCCCTCCATGGGCTTCCAAATATCTCTTTGCAATTTCCACTGGAACAGTCTTAGCAAAAGGCTTCTTGAGGGGTAAGCTGTAACTTCTTGAGATGAATTAACAGATCACAAGGAAGTTTCTCAGAAAGCTTCTTTCACTTTTTTGTCGGAGGATATTTCCTTTGACCGCATAGTCTTCAAAGGGATCCGAAACACCAGTTCTCAGATTCCACAGAAATAAGGCTAGCAAACAGCTCCATGAAATACAGCTGTAACTCAATGAGTGGAAGCCACATATTACTAAGCAGTTTCTCAGAAAGCTTCTTTACAGTTTTTATCTGAGGATATTTCCTTTTTCACCTTAGCCATATATGGGGTTCCAAATATCACTTTCAAATTCCAAAAGAACAGTCTTAGCGACGGCTTGTTTAGGGGAGAGCTGTAACACTGTGAGATGAATTAACAGAACACAAAGCAGTTTCTCACAAAGCTTCTTTCCAGTTTTTATCTGAGGATATTTAACTTTTCACCACAGCCCTCCATGGGCTTCCAAATATCACTTTGCAAATTCCACAAGAACAGTCTTAGCGAAAGGCCTCTTGAGGGGAAACCTGTAACTCTGTGAGACGAATTCACAGCTCACAGAGAAGTTTCTCAGAAAGCTTCTTTCTCATTTTTATCGGAGGATATTTCCTTTGGCCCTATACTCTTCAAAGGGATCTAAAATATCAGTTCTCAGATCCCACATAAATAAGGCTAGCAAACACCTCAAAGAAACACAAATGTAACTCAGTGAGTGGAAGTCACACATCACAAAGCAGTTCCTCAGAAAGCTTCTTCCCACTTTTTATCTGAGGAAATTTCCTTTTTCACCATAGCCCTCTATGGGCTTCCAAATATCACTTTGCAAATTCCACAGAACAGTCTTCGCGAAAGTCTTCTTGAGGGGAAAACTGTAACTCTTTCAGATGAATTAACAGAACACAAAACAGTTTCTCACAAAGCTTCTTTCAAGATTTTATCAGAGGATATTTTCTTCTTGACCATAGCCCTCCTTGGGCTTCCAAATATCACTTTGCAAATTCCAAAAGAACAGGCTTAGTGAAAGACTTCTTGAGGGGTAAGCTGAAAATCTGTGAGATAAATTCACAGTTCAGAAACAAGTTTCTCAAAGAGCTTCTTTCTCATTTTTATCGGAGGATATTATTTTTGGCCCTATAGTCTTCAAAGGGATTCGAAATATCAGTTCTCAGATTCCACAGAAATAAGGCTAGGAAACAGCTCCACGAAATACAGATATAACTCAGTGAGTGGAAGTCACACATCACAAAGCAGTTTCGCAGAAAGCTTCTTTCCAGTTTTTATCTGAGGATTTTTCCTTTTTCACCATAGCCCCTATGGTCTTCCAAATATCACTTCGCAAATTCCACAAGAACAGTCCTACCAAAAGGCTTCTTAAGGGGATAGCTGTAACTCTTTGAGATGAATTAAGAGAACACAAAGCAGTTTCTCTCAAAACTTCTTTCCAGTTTTTATCCGAGGAGATTTTCTTTTTCACCACAGCCCTCCATGGGCTTCCAAATATCTCTTTGCAATTTCCACTGGAACAGTCTTAGCAAAAGGCTTCTTGAGGGGTAAGCTGTAACTTCTTGAGATGAATTAACAGATCACAAGGAAGTTTCTCAGAAAGCTTCTTTCACTTTTTTGTCGGAGGATATTTCCTTTGACCGCATAGTCTTCAAAGGGATCCGAAACACCAGTTCTCAGATTCCACAGAAATAAGGCTAGCAAACAGCTCCATGAAATACAGCTGTAACTCAATGAGTGGAAGCCACATATTACTAAGCAGTTTCTCAGAAAGCTTCTTTACAGTTTTTATCTGAGGATATTTCCTTTTTCACCTTAGCCATATATGGGGTTCCAAATATCACTTTCAAATTCCAAAAGAACAGTCTTAGCGACGGCTTGTTTAGGGGAGAGCTGTAACACTGTGAGATGAATTAACAGAACACAAAGCAGTTTCTCACAAAGCTTCTTTCCAGTTTTTATCTGAGGATATTTAACTTTTCACCACAGCCCTCCATGGGCTTCCAAATATCACTTTGCAAATTCCACAAGAACAGTCTTAGCGAAAGGCCTCTTGAGGGGAAACCTGTAACTCTGTGAGACGAATTCACAGCTCACAGAGAAGTTTCTCAGAAAGCTTCTTTCTCATTTTTATCGGAGGATATTTCCTTTGGCCCTATACTCTTCAAAGGGATCTAAAATATCAGTTCTCAGATCCCACATAAATAAGGCTAGCAAACACCTCAAAGAAACACAAATGTAACTCAGTGAGTGGAAGTCACACATCACAAAGCAGTTCCTCAGAAAGCTTCTTCCCACTTTTTATCTGAGGAAATTTCCTTTTTCACCATAGCCCTCTATGGGCTTCCAAATATCACTTTGCAAATTCCACAGAACAGTCTTCGCGAAAGTCTTCTTGAGGGGAAAACTGTAACTCTTTCAGATGAATTAACAGAACACAAAACAGTTTCTCACAAAGCTTCTTTCAAGATTTTATCAGAGGATATTTTCTTCTTGACCATAGCCCTCCTTGGGCTTCCAAATATCACTTTGCAAATTCCAAAAGAACAGGCTTAGTGAAAGACTTCTTGAGGGGTAAGCTGAAAATCTGTGAGATAAATTCACAGTTCAGAAACAAGTTTCTCAAAGAGCTTCTTTCTCATTTTTATCGGAGGATATTATTTTTGGCCCTATAGTCTTCAAAGGGATTCGAAATATCAGTTCTCAGATTCCACAGAAATAAGGCTAGGAAACAGCTCCACGAAATACAGATGTAACTCAGTGAGTGGAAGTCACACATCACAAAGCAGTTTCGCAGAAAGCTTCTTTCCAGTTTTTATCTGAGGATATTTCCTTTTTCCCCATAGCCCTCTAAGGGCTTCCAAAATCACTTTGCAACTTCCACAAGAATAGTCTTAGAGAATGGCTTCTTGAGGAGAAAGCTGTAACTCTATGAGATGAATTCACAGCTCCAAAGAAGTTTCATAGAAAAATTCTTTCTCATTTTTATCGGAATATATTTCCTTTGGCCCTATAGTCTTCAAAGGGATCTGAAATATGAGTTCTCAGATTCCACAGAAAGCAGACTAGCAAACAGCTCCACGAAATACAGCTGTAACTCTGTGAGTGGAAGTCACACATCAAAAAGCAGTTTCTCAGAAAGCTTCTTTCAAGTATTTATCTGAGAATAGATCCTTTCTCCCCACAGAGCTCTATAGGATTCCAAATACCACTTTTGAAATTGCGCAAGAACGTTCTCAGCGAACGGATTCTGGAGGGGAAAGCTGTAACTCTTTGATATGAAACAACAGAACACAAAGCAGTTTCTCTCAAAGCTTCTTTCCAGTTTTTATCTGAGGATATTTTCTTTTTCACCATAGCCCTCTATTGGCTTCCAAATATCACTTTGCAAATTCCACAAGAACTGTCTTAGCAAAGGCTTCTTGAGGGGTAAGCTGTAACTCTTTGAGATGAATCCACATAACACAAACTAATTTGTCAGAAAGCTTATTTCCTAGTTTTATCTGAGGATATTTTCTTTTTCAGCAAAGTTCTCCATCCGCTTCCAAATATCACTTTGCAAATTCCACAAGAACAGTCTTAGCGAAAGGCTTCTTGATGGGAAAGCTGTTGCTCTGTGAGATGAATTCACAGAACTCAAAGAAGTTTCTCAGAAAGCTTCTTTCTCATTTTCATCAGAGGATATTTTCTTTGGCCCTATAGTCTTCAAAGAGACCCGAAATATCAGTTCTCAGATTCCACAGAAATAAGTCTAGCAAACAGCTGCAAGAAATACAGCTGTTACTCAGTGAGTGGAAGTCACACATCACAAAGCAGTTTCTCAGAAAGCTTTTTTCCAATTTTTATCTCAGTATATTTCCTTTTTCACCATAACCCTCTATGGGCTTCCAAATATGATTTTGAAATTTCCACAAGAACAGTGTTAGCGAACGGCTTTTTGATGGGAAAGCTGTAACTCTTTGAGATGATTTAAGAGAACACAAAACAGTATCTCACAAAGCTTCATTCCAGTTTTCATCTGAGGATATTTTCTTTTTAACCATAGCCCTTCATGGGCTTCCAAATATCACTTTGAAAATGGCACAAGAACAGTCTTAGAGAAAGGCTTTTTGAAGGGAAATCTGCAACTCTGTGAGACGAATTCACAGATCACAAAAAGTTTCTCAGAAAGATTCATTCTCATTTTTATCAGAGGATATTTAGTTTGGCCCAATATTCTTCAAAGGGATCTGAAATAATAGTTCTCAGGTTCCACAGAAACAAGGCTAGCAAAGAGCTCCATGAAATACAGCTGTATCTCAGTGAGTAGAATTCATACATCAAAAAGCAGTTTCTCAGAAAGCTTCTTTCCAGTTTTTATCTGAGGATATTTTCTTTTTCACCCTAGCCCTCCATGGGCTTCAAAATATCACTTTGCAAATTCCACAAGAACATTCTTAGCAAACAGCTTCTTGCGGGGAACACTGTAACTCTTTGAGATGAATTAACAGAACAAAAAGCAGTTTCTCAGAAACCTTCTTTCCAGTTTTTATCTGAGGATATTTCCTTTTTCACCATAGCCCTCTCTGGGGTTCCAAATATCACTTTGCAAATTCCACAAGAACAGTCTTAGCGAACGGGTTCTTGAGGGGAAAGCTGTAACTCTGTGAGATGAATTAACAGAACACAAATTAGGTTCTCACAAAGCTTCTTTCCAGTTTTTATCTGAGGATATTTTTTTTTCACCATCGCCCTCCACAGTCTTCAAAATATCACTTTGCAAATTCCACAAGAAGAGTCTTAGCGTAAGGCATCGTTAGGGGAAAGCTGTAACTCTGTGAGATGAATTCACAGATCACAAAGAAGTTTCTCAGAAAGCTTCTTTCTCATTTTTATCTGGGGATACTTTCTTTGGCCCTATTGTCTTCAAATGGATCCGAAATATCAGGTCTCAGATTCCACAGAAATAAGGCTATCAAACAGCTCCACTAAATACAGCTGTAACTCTATGAGTAGAAGTCACACATCACAAAGCAGTTTCTCAGAAAGCTTCCTTCCATTTTTTACTGAGGATATTTTCTTTTTCTTCAAAGCCATCCATGGGCTTCCAAATATCACTTTGCAAATTCCAGAAGAAGAGTCTTAGCAAAAGGCTTCTTGAGGAGAAAAATGTAATTCTCTGAGATGAATTCATAGATCTCAAAGAAGTTTCTCAGAAAGCTTCTTTCCAGTTTTTATCTGAGCATATTTCCTTTTTCACCATAGCCTTCTATGGGCTAAAAAATATCACTTTGTAATTCCACAAGAACAGGCTTAGAGAACGGCTTCCTGAGGGGAAAGCTGTAACTCTGTGAGATGAATTAACAGAACACAAAGCAGTTTCTCAGAAAGCTTCTTTCCAGGTTCTATCTGAGGATATTTTCTTTTTCACCATAGCCCTCTATTGGCTTCCAAATATCACTTTGCAAATTTCACAAGAACAGTCTTAGCGAACGGCTTCTTGAGGGGAAAGCTGTAACTCTTTTAGATGAATTAACAGAACACAAAGTAGTTTCTCACAAAGCTTCTTTCCAGTTTTTATCTGAGGATATTTCATCTTTTGCCATAGCCCTCTATGGGCTTCCAAATATCACTTTGCAAATTCCACAAGAACAGTCTTAGCGAACGGCTTCTTGAGGGGAAAGCTATAACATTTTGAGATGAATTAACAGAACACAAAGTAGTTTCTCACAAAGCTTCTTTCCAGTTTTTATCTGAGGATATTTCCTCTTTCACCATAGCCCTCTATGGGATTACAAATATCATTTTGCAAATTCCACTCGAACTGTCTTAGCAAACAGTTTCTTGCGGGCAACGCTGTAACTCTGTGAGATGAATTACCAGAACACAAAGGAATTTCTCAGAAAGCTTCTTTTCAGTTTTTATCTGAGGATACTTCCACTTTCACCGTAGCCCTCTATGGGCTTCCAATATCCCTATGCAAATTCCACAAGAACAGTCTTAGCGAACGGCTTCTTGAGGGGAATGCTGTAACTCTGTCAGATGAATTAGCAGAACACAAAGCAGTTTCTCGCAAAGCTTCTTTCCAGTTTTTATCTGAGGATATTTTCTTTTTCATCATGTACTCCATGGGCTTCCAAATATCACTTTGCAAATTCCACAAAAACTGTCTGAGGGAAATCCCTCTTGAGGGGAAAGCTAAAACTCTGTAGGATGAAGTCACGGTTCACAAAGAAGTTTCTCACTATGCTTCTTTCTCATTTTTTTCGGAGGATATTTCCTTTGGCCCTATAGTCTTCAAAGGGATCCGAAATATCTGTTCTCAGATTCCACAGAAATAAGACTAACAAACAGCTCCACCAAATGCAGCTCTAACTCAGTGAGTGGAAGTCACACATCACAAAGCAGTTTCTCAGAAAGCTTCTTTCCATTTTCTGTCTGAGGATATTTTCTTTTTCAACATAGTCCTCCATGGACATCCAATATCCCTTGGCAAATTCCACAAGAACAGTCTTCGCGAACGGCTTCTTATGGCAAAGCTATAACTCTGTGAGATGAATTGACAGAACACAAAGCAGTTTCTCAGAAATCTTCTTTCCAGTTTTTATCGGAGGATATTTTCTTTTTCACCATACGCCACTATAGGCTTCCAAATATCACTTTGCAAATTCCACAAGAGCAGTCTTAGTGAACGGATTCCTGAGGGCAAAGCTGTAACTCTGTGAGATGAATTAACAGAACACAATGCAGTTAATCACAAGGCTTCTTTCCAGTTTTCATCTAAGTATATTTTCTTTTTCGCCATTGCCCTCTATGGGCTTCCAAATATCACTTTGCAAATTCCAGAATAACTGTCTTAGCCATATGCTTCTTGAGGGAAAATCTGTAACTTTGTGAGACGAATTCACTGATCACAAAGAAGTTTTTCAGAATGCTAAGCTGTCATTTTTATCGGAGGATATTTTCTTTAGCCCTATAGTCTTCAAAGGGTTCCGTAATATCAGTTCTCAGATTCCACAGAAATAAGACTAGCATACAGCTCCACGAAATACAGCTTTAACTCATTGAGTGGAAGTCACACATCACAAAGCAGATTCCCAGAAAGTTTCTTTGCAGTTTTAATCTGAGGATATTTTCATTTTCACCATAGCCCTCTATGGGCTTCAAAATATCACTTTGCAAATTCCACAAGAACAGTCTCAGCGAACGGCTTCTTGGGGGGAAAATTGTAACTCTGTGAGATGAATTAGCAGAACACAAAGCAGCTTCTCAGAATGCTTCTTTCCTGTTTGTATCTGAGGATATTTTCTTTTTCACCATAGCACTCCATGGACTTCCAAATATCCCTTTGTAAATTCCACAAGAACAGTCTTAGCGAAAAGCTTCTTGAGGGGAAAGATATAACTCTGTGAGATGAAGTCATTGATCACAAAGAAGATACTCAGAAAGCTTCTTTCTCATTTTTATGGGAGGATATTTCCTTTGGCCCTATAGTCTTCAAAGGGATCTGAAATATCAGTTCTATGATTCCACAGAAATAAGGCTAGCAAACAGCTCCACGAAATACAGCTGTAACTCAGTGAGTGGAAGTCACACCACACAAAGCAGTTTCTCAGAAAGCTTCTTTCCAGTTTCTATCTGATGATATTTTCTTTTTCACCATAGCTCTCCATGGGCTTCCAAATATCCCTTTGCATATTCCACAAGAAAAGTCTTTGCAAAAGGCTTCTTGAGGGGAAAGCTGTAACTCTGTGAGATGATTTCGCAGATCACATAGAAGTTTCTCAAAAAGCTCCTTTCTCACTTTTTTTGAGGATATTTCCTTTGGTCCTATAGTCTTCAAAGGGATTCGAAATATCCATTCTCAGATTCCACAGAAATAAGTTTACCAAACGGCTCCATGATATACAGCTGTAACTCAGTGAGTGGAGGTCACACTTCACAAAGCAGTTTCTCAGAAAGTTTCTTTCGAGTTTCTTTACGAGGATACTTTCTTTTACACCATAGCCCTCTATTGGCTTCCAAATATCACTTTACAAATTCCACAAGAACTGTCTTAGCGAACGGCTTCTTGAAGACAAACTGCAACTCTGTGAGATGAAATAACAGAACACAAAGCAGTTTCCCAGAAAGCTTCTTTCTAGTTTTTATCTGAGGATATTTTCTTTTTCACTATAGCCCTCTATGTGCTTCCAAATATCACTTTACAAATCCCACAAAACCAGTCTTAGCCAAAGGCTTCTTGAAGGGATACCTGTAACACTGTGAGATGAATTCACAGATCACAAAGAAGTTTCTCAAAAAGCTTCCTTCTCATTTTTATCGGAGGATATTTCCTTTGGCCATACAGACCTCAAAGGGATCCAAAATATCAGTGCTCTGATGCCATAGAAATAAGGGGAGCAAACAGCTACACGAAATACAGCTGTAAGTCAGTGAGTGGAAGTCACACTTCACAAAGCAGTTTCTCAGAAAGTTTCTTTCGAGTTTCTTTAGGAGGACACTTTGTTTTACACCGTAGCCCTCTATGGGTTTCCAAATATCACTTTACAAATTCCACAAGAACCGTCTTAGCGAACGGCTTCTTGAAGGTAAAGCTGCAACTCTGTGAGATGAAATAACAGAACACAAAGCAGTTACCCAGAAAGCTTCTTTCTAATTTTTATCTGAGGATATTTTCTTTTTCACCATAGCCCTCTATGTGCTTCCAAATATCACTTTACAAATTCCACAAAACCAGTCTTAGCGAAAGGCTTCTTGAAGGGATACCTGTAACACTGTGAGATGAATTCACAGATCACAAAGAAGTTTCTCAGAAAGATTCTTTCTCATTTTTATCGGAGGATATTTCCATTGGCCATACAGTCCTCAAAGGGATCCAAAATATCAGTGCTCTGATGCCATAGAAATAAGGGGAGCAAACAGCTACACGAAATACAGCTGTAAGTCAGTGAGTGGAAGTCACACTTCACAAAGCAGTCTCTCAGAAAGTTTATTTCGAGTTTCTTTAGGAGGACACTTTCTTTTACACCGTTGCCCTCTATGGGCTTCCAAATATCACTTTTCAAATTCCACAAGAACCGTCTTAGCGAACGGCTTCTTGAAGACAAAGCTGCAACTCTGTGAGATGAAATAACAGAACACAAAGCAGTTTCCCAGAAAGATTCTTTCCAGTTTTTATCTGAGGATATATTCTTTTTCACCATAGCCCTATGGGCTTCCAAATATCACTTTGCAAATTCCACAAAACCAGACTTAGCGAAAGGCTTCTTGAAGGGATACCTGTAACACTGTGAGATGAATTCACAGATCACAAAGAAGTTTCTCAGAAACCTTCTTTCTCATTTTTATCGGAGGATATTTCCTTTGGCCATACAGTCCTCAAAGGGATCCAAAATATCAGTGCTCTGAAGCCATAGAAATAAGGGCAACAAACAGCTACACGAAATAGAGCTGTAACTCAGTGAGTGGCAGTCACACATGACAAAGCAGTTTCTCAGACAGCTTCTTTCCAGTTTTTTTCAGAGGAAATTTTTCTTTTTAACCATAGCCCTTTATGGGTTTCCAAATATCATTTGCAAATTCCACAAGAATAGTCTTAGCGAACCGCTTCTTGTGGATAAAATTGTAACTCTGTGAGATTAAATAAAAGAACACAAAGCAGTTTCTCAGAAAGCTTCTTTCCAGATTTTATCTGAGGATATTTTCTTTTCACCATGCCCTCCATTTGCTTCCAAATATCACTTTTGAAATTCCACAAGAACTGTCTTAGCAGAAAGGTTCTTCAGGGGAAAGCTGTAACTCTCTGAGATGAATTCAGAGATTACAAAGAAGTTTCTCAGAAAGCTTCTTTCTCATTTTTATCAGAGGATATTTCCTTTGACCCTGTATCTTCAAAAGGATCCGAAATATCAGTTCTCAGATTCCACCGAAATAAGGCTAGCTAACAGCTCCATGAAATACAGCTGTAACTCAGTGAGTGGAAGTCACACATCACAAAGCCGTTTCTCAGAAACCTTCTTTCCAGTTTTTTTCTGAGAATATTTTCTTTTTTATCATATCCCTCCATGACCTTCCAAATATCACTTTTCAAATTCCACAATAGCAGTCTTAGTGAACGGCTTCTTCAGGGCAAAGCTGTAACTCAGTGAGATGAATTAACAGAACACAAAGCAGTTTCTCAGAAAGCTTCCTTCCAGTTTTTATCTGAGGATGTTTTCTTTTTCACCATAGCCTTCCATGGGCTTCCAAATATCACTTTGCAAATTCCCCAAGAACAGTCTTAGCGAAAGGCTTCTTGAGGAGAAAGGAGTAACTCTGTGAGATGAATTCTCAGATTACAAAGAAGATACTCACAAAGCTTCTTTCTCATTTTTATCACAGGATATTTCCTTTCGCCCTATAGTCTTCAAAGGGATCAGAAATATCATTTCTCAGATTCCACAGAAATAAAGTTAGCAAACAGCTCCACGATATACAGCTGTAACTCAGTGAGTGGAAGTCACACATCACAAAGCAGTTTCTGAGAAAGCTTCTTTCCAGTTTTTACCTGAGGATATTTTCTTTTTCACCGCAGCGCTCTATGGGCTTCCAAAAATATCACTATGCAAATTCCACAAGAAGAGTCTTAGCGAACGGATTCTGGAGGGGGAAGCTTCAACCCTGTGAGATGCATAAACAGAACACAAAGAAGTTTCTCAGAATGCTTCTTTCTCCTTTTTATCGGAGGACATTTCCTTTGGCCCTGTAGTCTTCAAAGCGATCTGAAATATCAGTTCTCAGATTCCAGAGAAAGAAGGGTAGGAATCAGCTCAATGAAATAGAGCTGTAACTCAGTGAGTGGAAGTCACACATCACAAAGCAGTTTCTCAGAAAGCTTCTTTCCAGTTTTTATCTGAGGATATTTTCTTTTTCACGATAGGCATCTAAGGGCTTCCTAATATCACTTTGCAAATTCCACAAAAGCAGTGTTAGTGAACGGCTTCATGAGGCCAAAGCTGTAACTCTGTAGGATGAATTAACAGAACACAAAGCAGTTTCCTAGAAAGCTTCTTTCCAGTTTTTATCTGAGGATATTTTCTTTTTCACCATAACCCTCCATGGGCTTCCAAATATCCCTTTGCAAATTCCAGTAGAACAGTCTTAGCGAAAGGCTGCTTGAGGGGAAAGCTATTACTCTGTGAGATGAATTCACAGATCACAAAGAAGTTACTCGTAAAGCTTGTTTCTCATTTTTGTCCGAGGATATTTCCTTTGGCGCTATAGTCTTCAAAGGGATCCGAAGTATCAGTTCTCAGATTCCACAGAAACAAGGCTAGTAAACAGCTCCACGAAATACAGCTGTAAATCAGAGACTGGAAGTCACACATCACAAAGCAGTTCCTCAGAAAGCTTCTTTCCAGTTTTTATCGGAGGGTATTTTCTTTTTCATCATAGCCCTCTAAGGGCTTCCAAATATCACTTTGCAAATTCCACAAGAACAGTATTAGCGAACGGCTTCTTATGGGGAAAGCTGCAAGTCTATGAGATAAATTCAGAGAAGACAAAGCAGTTTTTCAGAAAGCTTCTATCCAATTTTTATATGAGGATATTTTCTTTTTCACCATAGCCCTCCATGGGCTTCCAAATATCCATTGCAAATTCCACAAGAACACTTTTAGCGAAAGGCTTTTTGAGGGGAAAGCTCTAACTCTTTGAGATGAATTCACAGATCACAAAGAAGTTTCTCAGAAAGCTTCTTTCTCACTTTTATTGGAGGATATTTCCTGTGCACCTATAGACTCCAAAGGGATCCGAAATATCAGTTCTCAGATTCTACAGAAATAAAGGTGGCAAACATTGCCACCAAATAGAGCTGTAACTCAATGAGTGGAAGCCACACATCACAAAGCAGTTTCTCAGAAAACTTCTTTCCAGTTTTTATCTGAGGATATTTTCTTTTTCACCATTGACCTCCATGGGCTTCCAAATATCACTATGCAAATTCCACAAGAGCAGTCTTAGCGAATGGCATCTTGAGGGGAAATCTGTAACTCTGTGAGATGAATTAACGGATCACAAAAAAGTATCTCAAAAAACTTCTTTCTCATTTTCATCAAAAGATATTTTTTGGCCCTATCCTCTTCAAGGGGATACTAAATATGAGTTCTTAGATTCCACAGAAATAAGGCTAGCAAACAGCTCCATGAAACACAGCTGTACCTCAGTGAGTGGAAGTCACACATCACAACACAGTTTCTCAGAAAGCTTCTTTCCTGTTTTTATCGGAGGATATTTTCTTTTTCACCATAGCCCTCCATGGGCTGCCAAATATCACTTTGCAAATTCCACAAGACCAGTCTTAGAGAAAGGCTTCTTTTGGGGAATGCTGTAACTCTGTGAGAAGAATTCACAGATCACAAAGAAGTTTCTCAGAAAGCTTCTTTCTCATTTTTATAGGAGGATATTTCCATTGTCCCAATAGTCTTCAAAAGCATACGAAATATCAGTTCTGAGATTCCACAGAAATAAGGGTAGCAAACAGCTGCACGAAATACAGCTGTAACTCCGTGAGTGGAAGTTACACATCATAAAGCAGTTTCTTAGAAAGCTTTTTTCCAGTTTTATTCTGAAAATATTTTCTTTTTCACCATAGCCCTCTATGGGCTTCCAAATATCACTTTGCGAATTCCACAAGAACAGGGTTAGGGAAAGGCTTCTTGAGGAGAAAGCTGTAACTCTGTGAGTTGAATTCACAGATCACAAAGAAGTATCTCAGAAAGCTCCTTTCTCATTTTTATCGGAGGGTTTTTCCTTTGGCCCTACAGTCTTCAAAAGGTTCCGAAACATCAGTTCTGACATTCCACAGATATAAGGCTAGCAAAGAGCTCCTCAAAATACAGCTGTAACTCCGAGACTGGAAGTCACACATCACAAAGCAGTTTCTCAGAAAGCTTCTTTCCAGTTTTTATCTGAGGAGATTTTCTCTTTCACCATAGCCCTCTATGGGCTTCCAAATATCACTTTGCAAATTCCACAAGAACAAACTTAGCGAACGGCTTCTTGAGGGCAAAGCTGTAACTCTGTGAGATAAAAACAGAACTCAAAGCAGTTTCTCAGAAAGCTTCTTTCCACTTTTTATCTGAGGATATTTTCTTTTTCAACATAACACTCCATGGGCTTCGAAATATCACCTTGCAAATTCCACAAGAACAGTGTGAGCGAAAGGCTTCCTGAGGGAACAGCAGTAATTCTGTGAGATGAAAACACATATCACAAAGAAGGTACTCAGAAAGCTGCTTTCTCATTTTTATCAGAGGATATTTGCTTTGGAACTATAGTCTTCAATGGAATACGAAATATCAGTTCTCAGATTCCAAAAAAATAAGGTTAGCAAACAGCTCCACGAAATACAGCTGTAACTCAGTGAGTGAAAGTCACACATCACAAAGCAGTGTGTCAGATTCTTTCCAGTTTTTAACTGAGGATATTTTCTTTTTCACCTCAGCCCTCCATGGGCTTCCAAATATCACTTTGCAAATTCCACAAGAAGAAACTTAGCGAAAGAATTCTTGAGGGGAAAGCTGTAACTTTGTGAGATGAATTCACAGCTCACAAAGAAGATACTCAGAAAACTTCTTTCTCACTTTTATCGGAGGATATTTCCTTTGGTCCTATAGTCTTCAAAGGGATCCGAAATATCTGTTCTCAGATTCCACAGAAATAAGGCTAGCAAACACCTCCATGAAATACAGCTGTAACTCAGTGAGTGGAACTCACACATCACAATGTAGTTTCTCAGAAAAATTATTTCCAGTTTTTTTCTGAGGATATTTTCTTTTTCACTATAGACCTCCAAGGGGTTCCAAATATCACTTTGCAAATTCCACAAGAACAGTCTGAATGAACGGCTTCCTGAGTGGAAAGCTGTAACTCTGTGAGATGAATTCACAGATCACAAAGAAGATTCTCAGAAAGCTGCATTCTCATTTTTATCGGAGGATATTTCCTTTGGGCCTAGAGTCTTCAAAGGGATCTAAAATATCAGTTCTGATATTCCAGAGAAATAAAACTAGTAAACAGCTCCACGAAATACAGCTATAACTCAGTGAGTGGAAGTCACACATCACAAAGCAGTTTCCAGAAACCTTCTTTCCGATTTTTATCTGTGGATATTTTCTTTTTCACCATAACCCTCTATGGGCATCCAAATATCACTTTGCACATTCCACAAGAACAGTCTTAGTGAATGACTTCTTGAGTTGAAAGCTGTAACTCTGGGAGAAGAATTAACAGAAGAGAAAACAGTTTCTCAGAAACTTTCTTTCCAGTTTTTATCTGAGGATATTTACTTTTTCACGATAGCCCTCCATGGGCTTCCAAATATCAGTTTCCAAATTCCACAAGAACAGACTTAGTGAACGGCATCTTGAGGAGAAAGCTGTAACTCTGTGATATGAATTAAGAACACAAAGGAGTTTCTCAGAAAGCTTCTTTCCCCTTTTTATATGAGGATATTTTCTTTTTCACCATAGCCCTCCATGGGCTTCCAAATATCACTTTGCAAATTCCACAAGAACAGTCTTAGCGAAAGGCTTCTTTAAGGGAAAGCTGTATCTCTGTGAGATGAATTCACAGACCACAAAGAAGAAACTCAGAACGCTTAATCCTCATTTTTATCGGAGGATATTTCCTTTGGCCCTATACTCTTCAAAAGGTTCCGAAATATCCGTTCTGAGATTCTACAGAAATAAAGCTAGAAAAAGCTCCACGAAATAGAGCTGTAACTAAGTGATTGGAAGTCACACATCACAAAGCAGTTTCTCAGAAAGCTTCTTTCCTGTTTTTATCTGAGGATGTTTTCTTTTTCACCATACCCTCTATGGTCTTCCAAATATCACTTTGCAAATTCCACAATAACAGTCTTAGTGATCTCCTTCTTGAAGGGAAAGCTGTAACTCTGGGAGAAGATTAACAGAACAGAAAGTAGTTTCTCAGAAAGCCTCTTTACAGTTTTTATCTGAGGATATTTTCTTTTTCACTGTAGCACTCCATGGGCTTCCAAATATCACTTTGTAAATTCCACAAGAACAGTCTTAGAGAAAGGCTTCTTCTTTTTTTTTTTTTTTTGAGACAGAGTCTCGCTCTGTAGCCCAGGCTAGAGAGCAGTGGCCGGATCTCAGCTCCCTGCAAGCTCCGCCTCCTGGGTTGACGCCATTCTCTGGCATCAGCCTCCCGAGTAGCTGGGACTACAGGCGCCCGCCACCTCGCCAGGCTAGTTTTTTGTATTTCTTAGTAGAGAGGGGGTTTCACCGTGTTAGCCAGGATGGTCTCGATCCCCTGACCTCATGATCCACCCATCTCAGCCTCCCAAAGTGCTGGGATTACAGGCTGAGCCACCGCGCCCGGCCAGAGAAAGGCTTCTTTAGTGGAAAGCTGTAACTCTGTGAGATGAATTCACAGATCACAAAGAAGATTCTCAGAAATATCCTTTCTCATTTTTATCAGAGGATATTTCCTTTGGTCCCATAGTTTTTCAAGGCTTCCGAAATATCAGTTCTCAGATTAAATAGAATTAAGGCTTGCAAACAGCTCCAAGAAAAACAGGGGTAACTCAGTGAGTGGAAGTCACACATCACAAAGCAGTTTCTCACAAAGCTTCTTTCCAGTTTTTATCTGAGGATATTTTCTTTTTCACCATAGTCCTCCATGGGCTTCAAATATCTCTTTGCAAATTCCACAAGAACAGTCTTAGCGAAAGGCTTCGTGAGGGGAAAGTTGTAACTCTGTGAGGTGAATTCACAGATCACAAAGTTTCTCAGAAAGCTTCTTTCTCATTTTTATCGGAGGATATTTCCTTTGGCCCTATAGTCTTCAAAGGCATTCGAAATATCAGTTCTCAGATTTCACAGAAATAAGGCTAGCAAACGGATCCACGAAATACAGCTGTAACTCAGTTAGTGGAAGTCAAACATCACAAAGCAGTTTCTCTGAAGGCTTCTTTGCAGTTTTTATCTGAGGATATTTTCTTTTTCACCATAACCCTTTATGGGCTTCCAAATATCACCTTGTAGATTCCACTAGAACAATCTTAGCGAACGGCTTCATTAGGGGAAAGCTGTAACACTGTGAGATGAATTAATAGAACACGAAGCAGTTTGTCATAAAGCTTCTTTCCACTTTTTATCTGAGTATATTTTCTTTTTCACCATATCCCTCCATGGGCTTCCAAATATCACTTGGCAAATTCCACAAGAACAATCTTAGCTAAAGGTTTCTGGAAGGGAAATCTGTAACTCTGTTAGATGAATTCACAGATCACAAAGAAAATACTCAGAATGCTTCTTTCTCATTTCTATCGGAGGATAATTCCTTTGGCCATAGAGTCTTCAAAAGGATCCGAAATATCAATTCTGAGATTCCACTTATATAAGATTAGTAAAGAGATCCACGAAATACAGTTGTAACTCAGTGAGTGGAAGTCACACATCACAAAGCAGTTTCTCAGAAAGCTTCTTTCCAGTTTTAATCTGAGGAGATTTTCTCTTTCACCATAGCCCTCTGTGGGCTTCCAAATATCACTTTGCAATTTCCAGAACAGTCTTAGCGATGGCTTCTTGAGGGGAAAGGTGTAACTCTGTGAGATGAATACACCGATCACAAAGAAGTTTCTCAGAAAGCTTTTTTCTCATTTTTATCAGAGGATATTTCCTTTGGCCTTATAGTCCTAAAAGGGATCCGAAATATTAGTTCTCAGATTCCACAGAAATAAGGCTAGCAAACAGCTACATGGAATACAGCTGTAACACAGTGAGTGGAAGTCAAACTTCACAAAGCAGATTCTCAGAAAGCTTCTTTCCAGTTTTTATCTGAGGATATATTCTTTTTCACCATAGCCCTCTATGTTCTTCCAAATGTCACTATCCAAATTCCAAAAGAACAGTCTTAGCGATCGCCTTCTTGAGGGGAAAGCTGGAACTCAGGGAGAAATATTAACGGAACAGAAAGCGGTTTCTTAGAAAGCTTCTTTCCAGTTTTTATCTGAGGATATTTTCTTTTTCACCATAGCCCACCACGGGCTTCCAAATATCAGTTTCCAAATTCCACAAGAATAATCTAAGCGAACGGCTGCTTGAAGGGAAAGCTATAACTCTGTGAGATGAATTAAGAACACAACAGTTTCTCAGAAAACTTCTTTCCCCTTTTTATATGAGGATATTTTCTTTTTCACCACAGCCCTCCAAGGGCTTCCAAATATCAGCTTGCAAATTCCACAAGAAGACTCTTAGTGAAAGGCTTCTTGAGGGGAAGCAGTAACTCTGTGAGATGAATTCACAGATCACAAAGAAGATACTCAGAACGCTTAATTCTCATTTTTATCGAAGGATATTTCCTTTGGCCCTATAGTTTTCAAAAGGATCCGAAAAATCAGTTCTGAGATTCCACAGAAATAAGGCTGGCAAAGAGCCCCTCGAAATATAGCTGTAACTCAGTGAGTGAAAGTCACACATCACAAAGCAATTTCTCATAAAGCTTCCTTCCAGTTTTTATCTGAGAAAATTTTCTTTTTCACCATAGCCCTCTATGGGCTTCCAAATATCACTGCTCAAATTACACAAGAACAGTCTTAGCGAACTGCTTCTTGAGGGGAAAGCTGTAACTCTGTGAGATGAATTCACAGATCACCAAGAGGTAACTTAGAAAGATTCTTTCTCATTTTTATAGGAGGATATTTCCTTTGGCCCTATAGTCTTCAAAGGGATCCGAAATATCAGTTCCACATTCCACAGAAATAAAGCTAGCAAGGATTTCCATCAAATACAGCTGTAACTCAATGAGTGGGTGTCACATATCACAAAGCATTTTCTCAGAAAGCCTCTTTCCAGTTTTTATCGGAGGATATTTTCTTTTTCATCATAGCCCTCTTTGGGATTTGAAACATCATTTTGCAAATTCCACAAGAAGAATCTTAGCGAACGGCTTCTTGAGGGGAAAGCTGTAACTCCGTGAGATGAATTAACAGAACACAAAGAAGGTTCTCAGAAAGCTTTTTTCTCATTTTTATCAGAGGATATTTGCATTGGCCCTATAGTCTTCAAAGGAATATGAAATATCAGTTCTCAGATTTCACAAAAATAAGGCTAGCAAACAGCTCCACGAAATACAGCTGTAACTCAGTGAGTGGAAGTCACACATCACAAAGGAGTTTCTCAGAAAGCTTCTTTCCAGTTTTTATCTGAAGATATTTTCTTTTTCACCATAGCCCTCCATGGGCTTCCAAATTTCACTTTGCAAATTCCACAAGAACAGTCTTAGCAAAAGAATTCTTGAGGGGAAATCTGTAACTCTGTGAGATGAATTCACAGATCACAAAAAAGATACTCAGAAAACTTCTTTCTCACTTTTATTGGAGGATATTTCCATAGGCCCTATGGTCTTCAAAGGGTTCCGAAATATCAGTTCTCAGATTCCAAAGAAATAAGGCGAGCAAACAGCTCCACGAAATGCAGCTGTCACTCAATGAGTGGCAGTCACACATCACAAAGCAGTTTGTCAGAAAGCTTCTTTCTTTCCAGTTTTTATCTGAGGATATTTTCTTTTTCACCACAGCCCTCTATCTGCTTCCAAATATCACTTTGCAAACTCCACAAGAAGACTCTTAGCGAACGGCTTCTGGAGGGGAATGCTGTAACCCTGTGAGATGAATTAACAGAACTCAATGCAGTTTCTCAGAAAGCTTCTTTCCAGTTTTTATGTGAGGATATTTTCTTTTTCACCATAGCCCTCTTTGGGCTTCCAAATGTCACTTTGCGAATTCCACAAAAACAGCCTTAGCCAAAGGATTCTTGAGGGGAAAGCTGTAACTCTGTAAGATGAATTCACAAATCACAAAGAAGTTTCTCAGAAATCTTATTTCTCATTTTTATCGGAGGTTATTTCCTTTGGCCCTATAGATTTCAAAGGGGTTCGAAATATCTGTTCTCAGATTCCACAGAAATAATGCAAGCAAATAGCTCCACAAAATACCGCTCTAACTCAGTGAGTGAAAGTCACACATTACAAAGCAGTTTCTCAGAAAGCTTCTTTCTAGTTTTTATCTGAGGATATTATCTTTTTCACCATAGCCCTCCATGGGCTTCCAAATATCACTGCAAATTGCACAGAGTAGTCTTAGCGAACGGCTTCCTGAGGGGAAAGCTGTAACTGTTTGAGATGAATTAACAGAACACAAAGCAGTTTCTCAGAAAGCTCCTTTAAAGTTTTAATCAGAGGATATTTTCTTTCTCACCACAGCCCTCCATGAGCTTTCAAATATCACTTTGCAAATTCCCCAAGAACCGATTTAGCGAAAGGCTTCTTGAGGAGAAAGCTGTAACTCAGTGAGATGAATTCACAGATCACAAAGAAATTACTCATAAAACTTCTTTCTCATTTTTATAGGAGGATATTTAATTTGGCTCTTGTGTCTTCAAAGAGATCGGAAATATCAGTTCTGAGATTTCACAGAAATAAGGCTAGGAAACAGCTCCACGAAATACAGCTGTAACTCAGTGAGTGGAAGTCACACTTAACAAAGCAGTTTCTCAGAAAGCTTGTTTCTTATTTTCATCGGAGGATATTTCCTTTGGCCCTATAGTCTTCAAAAGGACCCGAAATATCAATTCTGGGATTCCACAGAAATAAGGCTAGCAAAGAGCTCCACAAAATACAACTGTAAGTCACACGTCACAAAGCAGTTTCTCAGAAAGCTTCTTTCCAGTTTTTATCTGAGGATATTTTCTTTTTCACCATAGTCTTCCATTTGCTTCCAAATATCACTTTGCCAATTGCACAAGACAAGTCTTAGCCAAACGCTTCTTGAGTGGAAAGCTGCACCTCTGGGAGTTGAATTCACAGATCACAAAGAAGATACTCAGAAAGCTTCTTTTTCATTTTTATTGCAGAATATATCCTTTGGCCTCATAGTCTTCAAAAGAATCCGAAATATCAGTTCTCAGATTCCACAGAAATAAGGCTAGCAAACAGCTCCATGAAATACAGTTGTAACTCAGTGAGTGGAAGTCAAGCATCACAAAGCAGTTTCTCAGAAAGCTTCTTTTCAATTTTTATTTGAGGATATTTTCTTTTTCACCACAGCCCTCTATGGGCTTCCAAATGTCACTTTCCAAATTCCACAAGAACAGTCTTAGCGATGGCCTTCTTGCGGGGAAAGCTGTAACTCTGGGAGAAGAATTAACAAAACAGAAACAGTTTCTCAGAAACCTTCTTTCCAGTTTTTATCTGAGTGAGTTTTCTTTTTCCCCATAGCCCTCCATGGGCTTCCAAATATCAGTTTCCAAATTACACAAGAACAGTCTTAGCGAACGGTTTCTTGAGGGGAAAGCTGTAACTCTGTGGGATGAATTAAGAACACAAAGCAGGTTATCAGAAAGCTTCTTTCCAATTTTTATCTGAGCATATTTTTTTTTTCACCATAGCACTGTACGGGCTTCCAAATATCACTTGGCAAATTACGCAAGAAGAATCTTAGCAAAAGGCTTCTTGAAGGGAAAGCTGTAATTCTATGAAATGAATTAGTAGAACACAAAGAAGTTTTTCAGAAAGCTTCCTTCCACTTTGTCTCCGAGGATATTTTCTTTTTCACCTTAGCCCTCCATGGGCTTCCAAATATCACTTTGCAAATTACACAGGAACAGTCTTAGCGAAAGGCTTCTTTAGGAGAATGCTGCAAATCTGTGAGATGAATTCACAGATCACAAACAATTTCTCAGAAAGCTTTTTTCTCATTTTTATAGGAGGATGTTTCCTTTGGCCCTATAGTCTTCAAACGGTTCTGAAATATCAGTTCTCAGATTCCACATAAATAAGGACAGCAAACAGCTCCATGAAATTCAGCCGTAACTCAGTGAGAGGAAGTCACACATCATAAAGCATTTTCTCAGAAAGCTTCTTTCCAGTTTTTATCAGAGGATATTTTCTTTTTCAACATAGCCCTACACGGGCTTCCAAATGTCACTTTGTAAATTCCACAAGAACAGTCTTAGCGAATGGCTTCTTGAGGAGAAAGCCATAACTCTGTGAGATGAATTCACAGATCACAAAGAATATACTCAGAAAACTTCTTTCTCGCAGTTATCGGAGTATATTTCCTCTGGTCCTCTAGTCTTCAAAGGGGTCCGAAATATCAGTTCTCAGATTCCACAGAAATAATGTGAGCAAACAGCTCCATGAAATACAGCTGTAACTCAGTGACTGGAAGTCTCACATCACAAAGCATTTTCTCAGAAAGCTTCTTTCCAGTTTTATCTGAGGATACTTTCTTTTTCACCATAGCCCTCCATGGCCTTCCAAATATCACTTTGAAAATTCCACAAGAAGAGTCTTAGCGAAAGACTTCCTGAGGGGAGAGCTGTAAGTCTGTGAGATGAATTCACAGATCACAAAGAAGATACTCAGAAAGTTTCTCTCTCAATTTTACCTTAGGATATTTCCTTTGGCCCTATAGTCTTCAAAGGTATCCGAAATATCAGTTCTCAGATTCCACAGAAATAATGCTAGCAAACAGCTCTACAAAATCCCCCTGTAACTCAGTGAGTGGAAGTCACAAAACACAAAGCAGTTTCTCAGAAAGCTTCTTTACAGTTTTTATCTGAGGATATTTCCTTTTTCACCTTAGCTCTCTATGGGCTTTCAAATATCACTTTGCATATTCCGCAAGAAGAGTCTGAGCGAACGGCTTCTTGAGGGGAAAGCTGTAATTCTATGAAATGAATTAGGAGAACACAAAGCACTTCCTCAGAATGCTTCTTTCCACTTCGTCTCTGAGGATATTTTCTTTTTCACCTTAGCCCTCCATGGGCTTCCAAATATCACTTTGCAAATTCCACAAGAACAGTCTTAGCGAAAGGCTACTAGAGGGGAATGCTGCAGCTCTGTGAGATGAATCCCCAGATCACAAAGAAATTTCTCAGAAAGCTTTTTTCTCATATTTATTGGAGGATATTTCCTTTGGCCCTATAGGTTTCAAAGGGATCCGTATTATCAGTTCTCAGATTCCACAGAAATAAGGCAAGCAAACAGCTAAATGAAATATAGCTGTAATTCAGTGAGTGGAAGTCTCACATCACAAAGCAGTTTCTCAGAAAGCTTCTTTCCAGTTTTTATCTGAGGATATATTCTCTTTTACCATAGCCCTCTATGGGCTTCCATATATCACTTTGCAAATTCCAAAAGAAGAGTCTTAGCAAATGGCTTCTTGAGGGGAAACCTGTAATTTTGTGAGATGAATTAACAGAACACAAAGCAGTTTCTCAGAAAGCTTCTTTCCACTTTATACCTGAGGATATTTTCTTTTTCACCGTAGCCCTCTATGGGCTTCGAAATATCACTTTGCAAATTCCACAAGAACAGTGTAAGTGAAAGGCTTCTTCAGGGGAAAGCTGTAACTCTCTGAGATGAAATCACAGATCACAAAGAAGGTACTCAGAAAGCTTCTTTCTCATTTTTATCAGAGTATATTTGCATTGGCCCTCTAGTCTTCAAAGGGATACGAAACATCAGTTCTCGGATTCCACAGAAACAAGGCTAGCGATCAACTCCACGAAATTCAGCTGTAACTCAGTAGGTGGAAGTTACACATCACACAGCAGTTTCTCAGAAATCTTCTTTCAAGTTTCTATCTGAGGATAATTTCTTATTCACCACAGCCCTCCATGGGCTTCCAAATATCACTTTGCAAATTCCACAGGAACAGTCTTAGCGAAATACTTCTTGAGGGGAAAGCTGTAATTCTGTGAGATGAATTCAGAGATCACAAAGAAGATACTCAGAAAACTTCTTTCTCACTTTTATCAGAGGATATTTCCTTTGGTCCTATAGTCTTCAAAGGGATCCAAAATATCAGTTCTCAGATTCCAAAGAAATAAGGCGAGCAAACAGCTCCATGAAATACAGCTGTAACTCAGTGAGTGGAAACCACACATCACAAAGCAGTTTCTCAGAAAGCTTCTTTCCTGTTTTTATCTGAGGATATTTTCTTTTTCAACATAGCCCTCTATGGGCTTCCAAATATCACTTTGCAAATTCCACAAGAACAGTTGTAGCAAAAGGCTTCTTGAGGGGAAAGCTGTAACTCTGTGAGATGAATTCAGTGATCACAAAGAAGATACTCAGAAAGCTTCTTTTTCATTTTTATCGGAGGATATTTCCTTTTGCCCTATAGTCTTCAAAGGAATCCAAATTATGAGTTCTCAGATTCCACAGAAATAAGGGTAGCAAACAGCTGCACAAAATACAGCTGTAACTCTGTGAGTGGAAGTCACACATCACAAAGCAGTTTCTCAGAAATCTTCTTTCCAGTTGTTATCTGAGTATATTTTCTTTTTCACCATAGGCCTCTTTGGGCTTCCAAATATCTCTTTGCAAATTCCAGAAGAACAGTCTTAGCGAACGGCTTTTTGAAGGTAAAGCAGTAACTTTTTGAGATGAATTAACAGAACACAAAGCAGTTTCTCAGAAAGCTTCTTTAAAGTTTTTATCTGAGGATATTTTCTTTTTCACCATAGCCCTCAAATGGCTTCGAAATATCACTTTGCAAATTCCACAAGAACAGACTCATCAAACGACTTCTTGAGGGGAAAGCGGTAACTCTGTGAAATGAATTAACAGAACAGAATGTAATTTCTCAGAAAGCTTCTTTCCAGTTTTTATCTGAGGATATTTTCTTTTTCATCATAGCCCTCCATGGCCTTCCAAATATCACTTTGAAAATTCCACAAGAACAGTCTTAGTGAAAGACTTCCTGAGGGGAGAGCTGTAAGTCTGTGAGATGAATTCACAGATCACAAAGAAGATAATCAGAAAGTTTCTCTCTCAATTTTATCTTAGGATATTTCCTTTGGCCCTATAGTCTTCAAAGGTATCCGAAATATCAGTTCTCAGATTCCACCGACATAATTCTAGCAAACAGCTCTACAAAATCCCCCTGTAACTCAGTGAGTGGAAGTCACAAAACACAAGGCAGTTTCTCAGAAAGCTTCTTTACAGTTGTTATCTGAGGATATTTCCTTTTTCACCTTAGCCGTCTAAGGGGTTCCAAACATCACTTTGCAAATTCCACAAGAACAGTCTTAGCGAACGACTATTTGAGGGGAAAACTGTAACTCCATGAGAGGAATTAACAGAACACAAAGCAGTTTCTCAGAAAGCTTCTTTCCAGTTTTTAACTGAGGATATTTTCTTTTTCACCATAGCCCTACATGGGCTTCCAAATATCCCTTTGCAAATTTCTCAAGAACAGTCTTAACAAAAGTCTTTTTGAGGGGAACGCTGTAACTCTGTGAGATTAATTCACTGATCACAAAGAAGATACTGAAAAAGCTTCTTTCTCATTTCTATCTGAGGATATTTCCTTTGGCTCTATAGTCTTCAAAAGGATCCGAAATATCAGTTCTCAGATTCAACAGAAGTAAGGCTAGCAAACAGCTCCACGAAATACAGCTGTACCTCAGTGAGTGGAAGTCACACATCACAAAGCAGTTTCTCAGAAAGCTTCTTTCCAGTTTTTATCTTATGATATTTTCTTTTTCACCATATCCCTACATAGGCTTCCAAATGTCACTTTGCAAATTCCAGAAGAACAGTCTTAGCGATTGGCTTCTTGAGGCAAAGCTGTATACACTGTGAGATGAATTAACAGAACACAACGCAGTTTCTCAGATAGCTTCTTTCCAGTTTTTATCTGAGGATACTTTCTTTTTCACCATAGTCCTCCATGGGCTTCAAAATATCACTTTGCAAATTCCACAAAACAGTCTTAGCGAACGGCTTCTTGAGGCGAAACCTGTAACTCTATGAGATGAATTAACAGAGAACAAAGCAGTTTCACAGAAAGTTTCTATAAAGTTTTTATCAGAGGATATTTTCTTTTTCACCATAGCCTTCCATGGGCTTACAAATATCACTTTGCAATTCCACAAGAACAGTTTTAGCAAAAGGCTTTTAGAGGAGAAAGTTGAAACTCTGTGAGATGAATTCACAGATCACAAACTAGATACTCATAAAGCATCTTTCTCATTTTTATCGGAGGATATTTCCTTTGGCCCTATAGTCTTCAAAGGGATACAAAATATCAGTTCTCAGATTCCAAAGACATAAAGCTAGCAATGAACTCCACGAAATACAGCGGTAACTCAGTGAGTGGAAGTCACACATCACAAAGCAGTTTCTCAGAAAGCATCTTTCCAGTTTTCTCGGAGGTTAATTTCTTTTTCAGCATAGCCCTCCATGGGCTTCCAATTATCACTTTGCAAATCCACAATAACAGTCTTAGCGAACGACTTCTTGAGGGGAAAACTGTAACTCTGTGAGATGAATTAACAGAACACAAAGCAGTTTCTCAGAAAGTTTCTTTGCAGTTTTTATCTGAGGATATTTTCTTTTTCACCATAGCCCTCCATGGGCTTCCAAATATCACTTTGCAAATTCAACAAGAACAGTCTTAGTGAAAGGCTTCTTGAGGGTAAAGCTGTAACTCTGTGAGATTAATTCACAGATCACAAAGAAATTTCTCAGCAAGCTTTTTTCTCTTTTTTTTTTTTTTTTTTTGAGATGGAGTCTCGCTCTGTCGCCCAGGCTGGAGTGCAGTGGCGCGATCTCGGCTCACTGCAAGCTCCGCCTCCTGGGTTTATGCCATTCTCCTGCCTCAGCCTCCTGAGTAGCTGGGACTACAGGCGCCCGCCACCGCGCCCGGCTAATTTTTTTGTATTTTTAGTAGAGACGGGGTTTCACCATGGTCTCGATCTCTTGACCTTGTGATCCGCCCGCCTCGGCCTCCCAAAGTGCTGGGATTACAGGCGTGAGCCACCGCACCCGGCCTTTTTTCTCATTTTTATCGGAGGACATTTCCTTTTACCCTAGAGTCTTCAAAGGGATCCGAAATATCAGTTCTAAAATTTCACGGAAATAAGGATAGCAAACAGCTCCACGAAATACAGCTGTAACTCAGTGAGTGGAACTCACACATAACAAAGCAGTTACCCCGAAATATTCTTTCCAGTTTTTATCTGAGTATATTTTCTTTTTCACCATAGCCCTTAATGGGCTTCCAAATATCCCTTTGCAAATTCCACAAGAACAATCTTAGCCAAAGGCTTCTTGAGGAGAAAGCTGTAACTCTGTGAGATGAATGAACAGAACACAAAGCAGTTTCTCAGAAAGCTTCTTTTCATTTTGTATCAGAGGATATTTTCTTTTCCACCGTAGCCCTCCATGGGCTTCCAAATATCACTTTGCAAATTCAACAAGAACAGTCTTAGTGAAAGGCTTCTTGAGGTTAAAGCTGTAACTCTGTGAGATGAATTCACAAATCACAAAGAAGACACTCAGAAAGCTTCTTTCTCATTTTTACTGGGGGATATTTCCACTGGCCTTATAGTCTTCAAAGGGATTCGAAATATCAGTTCTCAGATTCCACAGAAAGAAGGCTAGCAAAGAGCTCCACGAAATACAGCTGTAACTCAGGGAGTGGAAGTCAGAAATCACAAAGCAGTTTCTCAGAAATCCTCTTTCCAGTTTTTACCTGAGTATATTTTCTTTTTCACCATAGCCGTCCATGGGCTTCCAAATATCTCTGTGGAAATTCCACAAGAACAGTCTTAGAGTACGGCTTCCTTAGGGGAAACCAGTAACTCTGAGAGATGAATTCACAGATTACAAAGAAATTTCTCAGAAAGGTTTTTTTTTTTCATTTTTGTCGGAGGATATTTCCTTTGGTCCTATAGTCTTCAAAGGAATCCGAAATATCAGTTCTCAGATTCCAGAGAAATAAAGCCAGAAAACCGCTCCTAGAGATACAGGTGTAACGCAGTTACTGGCAGACGCACATCACAAAGCTGTTTCTCAGAAAGCTTCTTTCCAGTTTTTATCTGAGGATATTATCTTTTTCACCATAGCCCTCTATGGGCTTCCAAATATCACTTTGCCAATTACACAATCACAGTCTTAGCGAATGGCTTCTTCAGGGGAAGGCTGTAACTCTGTGAGACGAATTCAAAGATCCCAAAGAATATACTAAGAAAACTTCTTTCTCTCTTATCGGAGGATATTTCCTTTGGCCCTATAGTCTTCAAAGGGATCCGAATAATCAGTTCTCAGATTACACAGAAATAAGGTGAGAGAACAGCTCCATGAAATACAGCTGTAACTCAGTGAGTGGAAATCACACATCACAAAGCAGTTTCTGAGAAAGCTTCTTTCCAGTTTTTATCTGAGGATATTTTCTTTTTCACCATAGCCCTGTGGGGGCTTCCAAATATCACTTTGCAAATTCCACGAGAAGAGTCTTAATGAACGGCTTCTTGAGGGGAAAGCTGTAACACTGTGAGATGAATTCAGAGAACACAAAGCAGTCTCTCAGAAAGATTCTTTCCAATTTTAATCTGAGGATATTTTCTTTTTCAGCTTAGCCTTAAATGGGCTTCCAAATATCACTTTGCAAATTCCACAGGAACAATCTTAGCGAAAGGCTTCTTAAGGGGAAAGCTGAAACTCTGTGAGATGCATTCACAGATCAAAAAGAAATTCCTCAGAATCCCTTTTTTCTCATTTTTATCTTAGGATATTTCCTTTGGACCTATAGGTTTCAAAGGGATCTGAAATATCAGTTCTCATTTTCCACAGAAATAAAGCTAGCAAACGGCTTGATGAAATACAACTGTAACTCTGTGAGTGGAAGTCACACATCACAAACAGTTTCTCAGAAATCTTTTTCCAGTTTTTATCTGAGTATATTTTCTTTTTCAACATAGCCCTCTATGGGCTTCCAAATATCACTTTGCAAATTCCACAAGAACAGTCTTAGCAAACGACTTCTTGAGGGGAAAGCTGTAACTCTGTGAGATGAATTCACAGATCACAAAGAAGTTTCTCAGAAATTTTCTTTTCATTTTTATCGGAGGACATTTCAGGTGGCCCTATAGTCTCCAAAGGGATCGGAAATATCAGTTCTCGGATTCCACAGAAATAAGGGTAGCAAACAGCTCCACGAAATACAGCTGTAACTCAGTGAGCGGAAGTCACACATCACAGAGCAGTTTCTCAAAAAGCTTCTTTCCAGTATTTATCTGAAGATATTTTCTTTTTCAACAAAGCACTCCATGGGTTTCCAAATTTCACTTTGAAAATTCCACAAGAACAGTCTTAGTGATCGACTTCTTTAGAGCAAAGCTGTAACACTGTGAGATGAAGTAATAGAACACAAAGCAGTTTCTCAGAAAGCTTCTTTCCAGTTTTTATCTAAGGATATTTTCTTTTTCACCGTAGCCCTCCATGGGCTTCCAAATATCCCTTTCCAAATTCCACTTGAACAGTCTTAGCAAAATGCTTCTTGCGTGCAATGCGATAACTCTGTGAGATGAATTCACAAATCACAAAGAAGTTTCTCAGAAATCTTCTTTCTCATTTTTATCGGAGGATATTTCCTTTGGCCCTATAGTCTTCCAAGGGATCTGAAATATCAGTTCTCAGATTCCACAGAAATAAGGCTAGCAAACAGCTCCACGAAATACCGCTGTAACTCAGTGAGTGGAAGTCACACATCACAAAGCAGTTTCTCAGAAATGTTCTTTCCAGTTTTTATCAGAGGATAGCTTCTTTTTCACCATAGTCCTCTACGGGTTTCCAACAATCACTTTGCAAATACCGCAAGAACAGTCTTAGCAGACGGCTTCTTGAGGGGAAAGCTGTAACTCTGTGAGATGAATTAACAGAACACTAAGCAGTTTCTCAGAAATCGTCTTTCCAGGTTTCATCTGAGGATATTTCCTTTTTCACCAAAGCCCTCCATGTGTTTCCAAATATCCCTTTGCAAATTCCACAAGAACAGTCCTAGCGAAAGGCTTCTTAAGGGGAAAGCTGTAACTCTATGAGATGAATTCACAGATCACAAAGAAGTTTCTCAGAAAGCTTCTTTCTCATTTTTATCGGAGGATATTTCCTTTGGCCCTATAGTCTTCAAACGGTTCTGAAATATCAGTTCTCAGATTCCACAGAAATAAGGCTAGCAAACAGCTCCATGAAATACAGCTGTAACTCAGTGTGTGGAAGTCACACATCACAAAGCAGTTTCTCAGAAAGCTTCTTTCCCGTATTTTTCTGAAGATATTATCTTTTTCACCTTAGCCCTCCATAGGCTTCCAAATTTCACTTTGAAAATTCCAGAAAAACAGTCTTAGCGATCAGCTTCTTGATGGCAAAGCTGTAACAGTGTGAGATGAATTAACAGAACACAAAACAGTTTCTCAGAAAGCTTCTTTAAAGTTTTTATCTGAGGATATTTTCTTTTTCACCATGCCCTCCATGGGCTTCCAAATATCACTTTGCAAATTCAACAAGAACTGTCTTGGCATTAGGCTTTTTGATGGGAAAGCTCTAATCTTTGGGATGAATTTACAGATCAAAAAGAGGTTTATCAGAATGCTTCTTTCTCATTTTTATTGGAGGATATTTCCTTTGGCCCTATAGTCTTCAAAAGGATCTTAAATATCAGTTCTCAGATTCCACAGAAATAAGGCTAGCAAACAGCTCCACGAAATAGAGCTGTAACTCTGTGAGAGGAAGTCACACATCACACAGCAGTTTCTCACGAAGCTTCTTTCTAGTTTTTATCTGAGGATATTTTCTTTTTCACCATAGCCCTCCATGCACTTCCAAATTTCCGTTGGCAAATTCCAAAACAAGAATCTTAGCGAAAGGCTTCCTGAGGCGAAAGCTATAACTCTGTTAGATGAATTCACAGATCACAAGGAAGTTTCTCAGAAAGCTTCTTTCTCATTTTTATCGGAGGATATATCTTTTGGCCCTATAGACTTCAAAGGATTCCGAAATATCAGTTCTCAGATTCCAGAGAAATAAGGCTAGCAAACAGCTCCACGAAATGCAGCTGTAACTCAGTGAGTGGAAGTCACACATCACAAAGCAGTTTCTCAGAAAGCTTCTTTCCAGTTTTTTTTCGGAGGATATTTTCTTTTTCACCAATGGCCTCTATGGGCTTCCAAATATCACTTTGCAATTTCCACAAGAACAGTCTTAGCGAACGGCTTCTTCAGGGCAAAGCTGTAACTCTGTGAGATGAATTAACAGGACACAAAGCAGTTTCTCAGAAATCTTCTTTCCCGTTTTATCTAAGGATATTTTCTTTTTCACCATAGCCCTCCATGGGCTTCCAAATATCCCTTTGCAAATTCCACAAGAACAGTCTTAACGAAAGGCTTCTTAAGGGGAAAGCTTTAACTCTGTGAGATGAATTCCATGATCAGAAAGAAGATACTCTGAAAGCTTCTTTCTCATTTGTATCGGAGGATATTTCTTTGGCCCTGTAGTCTTCAAAGGGATCGGAAATATCAGTTCTCAGATTACACTGAAATAAGGTTAGCAAGCAACTCCACGAAATACAGCTGTACCTCAGTGAGTGGAAGTCACACATCACAAAGCAGTTTCTCAGAAAGCTTCTTTCCAGTTTTTATCGGAGGATATTTTGTTTTTCACCATAGCCCTCTATGGGCTTCCAAATATCACTTTGCAAATTCCACAACAACAGGCTTAGTGAACGATGACTTGAGGGGAAACTGTAACTCTGTGAGACGAATTAACAGAAGACTCAGCTGTTTCTCAGAAAGCTTCTGTCCAGTTTTTCTCTGAGGATATTTTCTTTTTCACCATAGCCCTCCATTGGCTTCCAAATATCACTTTGGAAATTCCACAGAACAGCCTTAGCGAAAGGCTTCTTGAGGGGAAAGCTTTAACTCTGAGAGATGATTTCACAGAACACAAGAAGATTCTCAAAAAGCTACTTTCTCTTTTTTATCGGAGGATATTTCCTTTGGCCCTATGGTCTTCAAAGGGATCCAAAATATCAGTTCTCAGATTCCACAGAAATAACGCTAGCAAACAGCTCCATGAAACACAGCTGTAACTCTCTGAGTGGAAGTCACACATCACAAAGCAGTTTCTCAGAAAGCTTCTTTACAGATTTTCCCTGAGGATATTTTCTTTTTCACCATAGCCCTCTATGGGCTTCCAAATATCACTTTGGAAATTCCCCAAGAACAGGCTTAGCGAACAGCGTCTTGAGGGGAAAGCTGTAACACTGAGAGACGAATTAACAGAACACTAAGCAGTTTCTCAGAAAGCTTCTTTCCAGTTTTTATCAGAGGATATTTTCTTTTTCAACATAGCACTCCATGGGCTTCCAAATATCACTTTGCATATTCCACAAGAACAATCTGAGGGAAAGGCTTCTTGAGTGGAAATCTGTAACTCTGTGAGATGAATTCACAGATCACAAAGAAGTTTCTCATAAAGCTTCTTTCTCATTTTTATAGAAGGAAATTTCCTTTGGCCCTATAGTCTTCCAAGGGATCCGAAATATCAGTTCTCAGATTCCACAGAAATAAGACTAGCAAACAGCTCCATGAAATACAGCTGTAACTCAGTGAGTGGAAGTCACAAATCAGAAAGCAGTTTCTCACAAAGCTTCTTTCCAGTTTTTACCTGAGGATATTTTCTTTTGCACCCTTGGCCTCTATGGGCTTCCAAATATCACTTTGCAAATTACACAAGAACAGTCTTAGTGAACGGCTTCTTGAGGGGAAAATTGTAACTCTGTGACTTGTATTAACAGAACACAATGCAGTTTCTCAGAAGGCTTCTTTCCAGTTTTTATCTGAGGTTATTTTCTTTTTCACCAAAGCCATCCATGGGCTTCCACCTATCCCTTTGCAAATTCCACCAGAAAAGTCTTAGTGAAAAGCTTCTTGAAGGGATAGCTGTAATTCTGTGAGATGAATTCAGATCACCAAGAAGATACTCAGAAAGCATCTTTCCCATTTTTATTGGTAGATATTTCCTTTGGCCCTATATTGTTCAAAGGGATCCGAAATATCAGTTGTCAGATTCCACAGAAATAAGGTTACCAAACAGCTCCACGAAATATTGCTGTTATTCAGTCTTTGGAAGTCACACATCACAAAGCAGTTTCTCAGAAATCTTCTTTCCAGTTTTTATCTGAGGATATTTTCTTTATCGCCATAGCCCAGAAGGGCTTCCAAATATCACTTTGCAAATTCCACAAGAACATTTTCAGCCAAAGGCTTCTTTGGGGGAAAGCAGTAACTGTGAGATGAATTCATAGATCACAAAGAAGTTTCTCAGAAAGCTTCTTTCTCATTTTTATCGGAAGATGTTTCCTTTAGCCCTATAGTCTTCAAAGGGATCTGAAATATCAGTTCTCAGATTCCACAGAAATAAGGCTAGCAAACAGCTCCACGAAATACAACTGTATCTCTGTGAGTGGAAGTCACACATCACAAAGCAGTTTCTCAGAAATCTTGTTTCCAGTTTTTATCGGAGGATATTTTCTTTTCCACCATAGGCCTCTATGGGCTTCCAAATATCACTTTGAAAATTCCACAAGAACAGTCTTAGCGAACTGCTTCTTGAAGGGAAAGCTGTAACTCTGTGAGATGAAATAAAAGAATAGAAAGCAGTTTCTCATAAAGCTTTTTTCCAGTTTTTATCCGAGGATTTTTTTTTTCACCATAGGCCTCTATGGGCTTCCAAATATCACTTTGCAAATTCCATAAGAACAGTCTTAGCGAAACGCTTCTTCAGGGCAAAGCTGTAACTCTCTGAAATAAATTAATAGAACACAAAGCACTTTCTCAGAAAGCTTCTTTCCTGTTTCATCTGAGGATATTTCCTTTTTCACCATAGCCCTGCATGGGCTTCCAAATATCACTTTGCAAATTCCACAAGAAAAATCTTAGCGAAGGCTTCTTGAGAGGAAAGCAATAACTCTGTGAGATGAATTCAGAGATCACAAAGAATTTTCTCAGAAAGCTTCTTTGTCATTTTTATCAGAGGATATTTCCTTTGGCTCTGTAGTCTTCAACGGGATCCGAAATATCAGTTCTCAGATTACAGAGTAACAAGGCTAGCAAAAAGCTCCACGAAATACGGCTCTAACTCAGTGAGTGGAAGTCACACATCACAAAGCAGTTTCTCAGAAACCTTCTTTCCAGTTTTTATCGCAGGATATTTTCTTTTTCACCATTGCCCTCTAAGGGCTTCCAAATATCACTTTGCAAATTCTACAAGAACTGTCTTTGAGAACGGCTTAATGAGGTGAAAACTGCAACTCTGTGGGATGAATTTAAATAACACAAAGCAGTTCCTCAGAAAGCTTCTTTATCTGAGGATAGTTTCTTTTTCACCATGACCTCCTAGGGCTTTCAGATATAACTTCGCAAATTCCACAAGAACTGTCTTAGCGAAAATCTTTTTGAGGGGAAAGCTGTAACTCTGTGACATGAATTCACAGATCACAAAGAAGGTTCTCAGAAGCTTCTTTCTCATTTTTATTGGTGGATATTTCCTTTGGACCTATAGTCTTCAAAGGGAACCGAAATATCAGTTCTCAGAATCTACAGTAATAAGGCTACCAAACAACTCAACGAAACACAGCTGTACCTCAGTGAGTGGAAGTAACACATCACAAAGCAGTTTCTCAGAAAGCTTATTTGCAGTTTTTATCTGTGGATAGTTTCTTTTTACACCACAGCCCTCCATGGGCTTCCAAATATCCCTTTGCTAGTTCCACAAGAACAGACCTAGCGAAAGGCTTCTTGAGGGGAAAGCTGTAACTCTGTGAGGTGAATTCACAGACCACAAAGAAGTTTCTCAGAAAGCTTTTTTACAGTTTTTATCTGAGGAAATTTTCTTTTTCACCATAGCACTCCATGGGCTTCCAAATGTCACTTTGCAAATTCCACAAGAACAGTCTTAGCGAACGGCTTCTTGAGGGGAAATCTGTAACACTGTGAGATGAATTCACAGATCACAAAGAAGTTTCGCAGAAAGCTTTTTTCTCTTTTTTATCGGAGGATATTTCCTTTGGCCCTATAGTCTTCAAAGGGATCTGAAATATCAGTTCTCAGATTCCACAGATATAAGGTTAGCATCAGTTCCACCAAATACAGCTGTAAATCAGTGAGTGGAACTCCCACATCACAAAGCAGTTTCTCACAAAGCTTCTTTCCAGTTTTTATCTGAGGGTATTTTCTTTTTCACCATAGGTCTCTAAGGGCTTCCAAAAATCCCTTTACAAATTCCACAAGAACAGTCTTGGCGAACGGCTTATTGAGGGGAAATCTGTAACTCTGTGAGTTGAATTAACAGAACACAAAGTAGATTCTCAGAAAGCTTTCTTGCCGTTTTTATCTGAGGATATTTCCTTTTTCACCATAACCCTCCATGGGCTTGAAACCATCCCTTTGCGAATTCCACAACAAAAGTCTTAGCGAAAGGCTTCTTGAAGGGAAAGCTGTAACTCTGTGAGAAGAATTCAAATCACCAAGAATATACTCAGAAAGCTTCTTTCTCATTTTTATTGGAAGATATTTCCTTTGGCCCTATAGTCTTCAATGGGATCCAAAGTATCAGTTGTCAGATTCCACAGAAATAAGGCTGGCAAACAGCTCCACGA
This sequence comes from Macaca fascicularis, assembly GCF_037993035.2. Classification (NCBI taxonomy): domain Eukaryota; kingdom Metazoa; phylum Chordata; class Mammalia; order Primates; family Cercopithecidae; genus Macaca; species Macaca fascicularis. The sequence continues at coordinate 37,905,970 of NC_088385.1, read as the reverse complement.
AATATTGCTGTTACTCAGTCAGTGGAATTCACCCATCACAAAGCAGTTTCTCAGAAATGTTCTTTCCTGTTTTTATCTCAGGATATTTTCTTTTTCACCATAGCCCTCTCTTGCTTCCAAATATCACTTTGCAAATTGCACAAGAGTAGTCTTAGCAAACGGCTTCTTGAGGGGAAAGCTGTTATTCTGTGACATGAATTAACAGAACACAAAGCTGTTTCTCAGACAGCTTCTTTCCAGGTTTCATCTGAGGATATTTTCTTTTTCACCATAGCCCACCATGGGCTTCCAAATATCCGTTTGCGATTTCCACAAGAACAGTCTTAGCGAAAGGCTTCTTGAGGGGAAAGCTGTAACTCTGTGAGATGAATATACAGATCACAAAGAAGTTTCTCAGAAAGCTCCTTTCTCACTTTTATTGGATGGTGTTTCCTTTGTTCCTATAGTCTTCAAAGGGATCCGAAATATCAGTTCTCAGATTCCACAGAAATAAGGCTAGCAAACAGCTACAGGAAATACAGCTGTAACTCAGTGAGTGGAAGTCACACATCACAAAGCGATTTCTCAGAAAGCTTCTTTCCATTTTTTTATCTGAGGATATCTTCTTTTTAACCATTGTCCTCTATGGACGCCCAAATATCACTTTCCAAATTCCACAAGAACCGTCTTAGCGAACGGCTTCTTGATTGCAAAGCTGTAACTCTGTGAGGTGAATTAACAGAGCACAAAGCAGTTTGTCAGAAAGTTTCTTTCCAGTTTTTATCTGAGGATATTTTCTTTTTCACTATAGCCTTCCATGGCCTTCCATATATCACTTTGCAAATTCCACAAGAACAGTCCTAGCCAAAGGCTTCTTGAGGCGAAAGCTGTAACTCTGTGAGATGAAATCACAGATCACAGAGAAGACACTCAGAAACCTTCTTTCTCATTTTTATTGGAGGATATTTCCTTTGGCCCTGTAGTCTTCAAAGGGATCCGAAATATCAGTTCTCAGATTCCACACAAAAAAGGGTAGAAAACAGCTCCACGAAAAACAGCTGTATCTCATTCAGTGGAAGTCACACATCACAAAGCAGTTTCTCAGAATGCTTATTTCCAGTTTTTATCAGAGGATATTTTCTTTTTCACCATGCCCTCCATGGGCTTCCAAATATCACTTTGCAAATTCCACAAAAACTGTCTCAGCGAAAAGCTTCTTGAGGGGAAAGCTGTAACTCTGTGACATGAATTCACAGATCACAAATAAGTTTCTCAGAATGCTTCTTTCTCATTTTTATCGGAGGATATTTCCTTTGGCCCCATAGTCTTTAAAGGGTTCAAAATATCAGTTTTCAGATTCCACACAAATAAGGGTGGCAAACAGCTCCATGAAATACAGCTGTCACTCAATAAGTGGAAGTCACAAATCTCAAAGCCGTTTCTCAGAAAGCTCATTTCCAGTTTTTTTTGAGGATATTTTCTTTTTCAACATAGGCCTCTATAGTCTTCCAAATATCACTATGCAAATTACACAAGAGCAGCCTTTGCGAAAGGCTTCTTGAGGGCAGAGCTGTAACACTGTGAGATGAATTAACAGAACACAAAGAAGTTCCTCAGAAAGCTACTTTCCTGTTTTTATCTGAGGATATTTACTTTTTCACCATAGCCCTCCATGGGCTTCCAAATATCACTTTGCAAATTCCACAAGAACAGTCTTAGCATAAGGCTTCTTGAGGGGAAAGTTGTAACTCTGTCAGATGTATTCACTGATCACAAAGAAGTTTCTCAGAATGCTTCTTTCTCATTTTTATCGGAGGATATTTCCTTTTGCCCTATAGTGTTCAAAGAAATCCGAAATATTATTTTTCGGATTTCACATAAATAAGGCTAGCAAACAGTTCTACGAAATACAGCTGTATGTCAATGAGTGGAAGTCACACATCACAAAGCAGTTTCTCAGAAAGCTTCTTTCCAGTTTTTATCTGAGGATATTTTCTTTTTTACCTTAGCCCTCCTTGGGCTTCCAAATATCACTTTGCAAGTTCCACAAGAAAAGTCTTTGCGAACGGCTTCTTTTTATTATTACTATTATTTTTTACTGTTATACTTTAAGTTCTAGGGTACATGTGCATAACGTGCAGGTTTGTTACATATGTATACTTTTGCCATGTTGCTGTGCTGCACTCATCAACTCGTCAGCACCCATCAACTCGTCATTTACATCAGGTATAACTCCCAATGTAATCCCTCCTCTCTCCCCCCTTCCCATGATGAGCCCCGGTGTGTGATGTTCCCCTTCCTGAGTGCAACTGATCTCATTGTTCAGTTCCCACCTATGAGTGAGAACATGCGATGTTTGGTTTTCTCTTCTTGTGATAGTTCCCTAAGAATGATGGTTTCCAGCTGCATCCATGTCCCAACAAAGGACACAAACTCATCCTTTTTGATGGCTGCATAGTATTCCATGGTGTTTATGTGCCACATTTTCTTAATCCAGCCTGTCACTGATGGACATTTGGGTTGATTCCAAGTCTTTGCTATTGTGAATAGTGCTGCAATAAACATACGTGTGCATGTGTCTTTATAGCAGCATGATTTATAATCCTTTGGGTATATACCCAATAATGGGATGGCTGGATCATATGGTACATCTAGTTCTAGATCCTTGAGGAATCGCCATACTGTTTTCCATAATGGTTGAACTAGTTTACAATCCCACCAACAGTGTAAAAGTGTTCCTATTTCTCCACATCCTCTCCAGAACCTCTTGTTTCCTGACTTTTTAATGATGGCCATGCTAACTGGTGTGAGATGGTATCTGATTGTGGTTTGGATTTGCATTTCTCTGATGGCCAGTGATAATGAGCATTTTTTCATTTGTCTGTTGGCTGTATGAATGTCTTCTTTTGAGAAGTGTCTGTTCATATCCTTTGACCACATTTTGATGGGGTTGTTTGTTTTTTTCTTGTAAATTTGTTTGAGTTCTTTGTAGGTTCTGGATATTAGCCCTTTGTCAGATGAGTAGATTGCAAAAATTTTCTCCCATTCTGTAGGTTGCCTGTTCACTCTGATGGTAGTTTCTTTTGCTGTGCAGAAGCTCTTTAGTTTAATGAGATCCCATTTGTCAATTTTGGCTTTTGCTGCCATTGCTTTTGGTGTTTTAGACATGAAGTCTTTGCCCATGCCTATGTCCTGAATGGTACTACCTAGGTTTTCTTCTAGGATTTTTATGGTATTAGGTCCAACATTTAAGTCTCTAATGCATCTTGAATTAATTTTCGTATAAGGAGTAAGGAAAGGATCCAGTTTCAGCTTTCTGCTTATGGCTAGCCAATTTTCCCAGCACCATTTATTAAATAGGGAATCCTTTCCCCATTTCTTGTTTCTCTCAGGTTTGTCAAAGATCAGATGGCTGTAGATGTGTGGTATTATTTCTGAGGACTCTGTTCTGTTTCAATGGTCTATATCTCTGTTTTGGTACCAGTACCATGCTGTTTTGGTTACTGTAGCCTTGTAGTATAGTTTTTTTCTTTAATTTATTTATTATTATTATACTTTAAGTTGTAGGGTACATGTGCATAACGTGCAGGTTTGTTACATATGTATACTTGTGCCATGTTGGTGTGCTGCACCCGTCAACTTGTCATTTACATCAGGTATAACCCCCAATGCAATCCCTCCCCCCTCCCCCCTCCCCATGACAGGCCCCTGTGTGTGATGTTCCCCTTCCTGAGTCCAAGTGATCTCATTGTTCAGTTCCCACCTATGAGTGAGAACATGCGGTGTTTGGTCTTTTGTTCTTGTGATAGATTGCTAAGAATGATGGTTTCCAGCTGCATCCATGTCCCCACAAAGGACACAAACTCATCCTTTTTGATGGCTGCATAGTATTCCATGGTGTATATGTGCCACATTTTCTTAATCCAATCTGTCACTGATGGACATTTGGGTTGATTCCAAGTCTTTCCTATTGTGAATAGTGCTGCAATAAACATACGAGTGCATGTGTCTTTATAGCAGCATAATTTATAATCCTTTGGGTATATACCCAGTAATGGGATGGCTGGGTCATATGGTACATCTAGTTCTATATCCTTGAGGAATCGCCATACTGTTTTCCATAATGGTTGAACTAGTTTACAATCCCACCAACAGTGTAAAAGTGTTCCTATTTCTCCACATCCTCTCCAGCACTGTTGTTTCCTGACTTTTTAATGATCGCCATTCTAACTGGTGTGAGATGGTATCTGATTGTGGTTTGGATTTGCATTTCTCTGATGGCCAGTGATGATGAGCATTTTTTCATGTGTCTGTTGGCTGTATACATGTCTTCTTTTGAGAAATGTCTGTTCGTATCCTTTGACCACTTTTTGATGGGGTTGTTTGTTTTTTTCTTGGAAATTTGTTTGAGTCCTTTGTAGGTTCTGGATATTAGCCCTTTGTCAGATGAGTAGATTGCAAAAATTTTCTCCCATTCTGTAGGTTGCCTGTTCACTCTGATGGTAGTTTCTTTTGCTGTGCAGAAGCTCTTTAATTTAATGAGATCCCATTTGTCAATTTTGGCTTTTGCTGCCATTGCTTTTGGTGTTTTAGACATGAAGTCTTTGCGATGCCTATTCCTGAATGGTACTACCTAGGTTTTCCTCTAGGATTTTTATGGTATTAGGACTAACATTTAAGTCTCTAATCCATTTGAATTTATTTTCGTATAAGGAGTAAGGAAAGGATCCAGTTTCAGCTTTCTACTTATGGCTAGCCAATTTTCCCAGCACCATTTATTAAATAGGGAATCCTTTCCCCATTTCTTGTTTCTCTCAGGTTTGTCAAAGATCAGATGGCTGTAGATGTGTGGTATTATTTCTGAGGACTCTGTCCTGTTCCATTGGTCTATATCTCTGTTTTGGTACCAGTACCATGTTGTTTGGGTTACTGTAGCCTTGTAGTATAGTTTGAAGTCAGGTAGCGTGATGCCTCCAGCTTTGTTCTTTTGACTTAGGATTGTCTTGGCAATGCGGGCTCTTTTTTGGTTCCATATGAACTTTAAAGCAGTTTTTTCCAATTCTGTGAGGAAACTCATTGGTAGCTTGATGGGGATGGCATTGAATTTATAAATTACCTTGGGCAGTATGGCCATTTTCACGATATTGATTCTTCCTATCCATGATCATGGTATGTTCTTCCATTTGTTTGTGTCCTCCTTTATTTCACTGAGCAGTGGTTTGTAGTTCTCCTTGAAGAGGTCCTTTACATCCCTTGAAAGTTGGATTCCTAGGTATTTTATGCTCTTTGAAGCAATTGTGAATGGAAGTTCATTCCTGATTTGGCTCTCTGTTTGTCTGTTACTGGCGTATAAGAATGCTTGTGATTTTTGCACATTAATTTTGTATCCTGAGACTTTGCTGAAGTTGCTTATCAGCTTAAGGAGATTTTGGGCTGAGACAATGGGCTTTTCTAAATATACAATCATGTCATCTGCAAACAGGGACAGTTTGACTTCTTCTTTTCCTAACTGAATACCCTTGATTTCTTTCTCTTGCCTAATTACCCTAGCCAGAACTTCCAACACTATGTTGAATAGGAGTGGTGAGAGAGGGCATCCCTGTCTTGTGCCAGTTTTCAAAGGGAATTTTTCCAGTTTTTGCCCATTCAGTATGATATTGGCTGTGGGTTTGTCTTAAATAGGTCTGAAGATTTTGAGGTACGTTCCATCAATACCAAATTTATTGAGCGTTTTTAGCATGAAGGGCTGTTGAATTTTGTCAAAAGCCTTTTCTGCATCTATTGACATAATCATGTGGTTCTTGTCTTTGGTTCTGTTTATATGCTGGATTATGTTTATTGATTTGTGAATGTTGAACCAGCCTTGCATCCCAGGGATGAAGCCCACTTGATCATGGTGGATAAGCTTTTTGATGTGTTGCTGAATCCGGTTTGCCAGTATTTTATTGAGGATTTTTGCATCAATGTTCATCAGGGATATTGGTCTAAAATTCTCTTTTTTTGTTGTGTCTATGCCAGGCTTCGGTATCAGGATGATGTTGGTCTCATAAAATGAGTTAGGGAGGATTCCCTCTTTTTCTATTGATTGGAAGAGTTTCAGAAGGAATGGTACCAGTTCCTCCTTGTACCTCTGGTAGAATTCAGCTGTGAATCCATCTGGTCCTGGACTTTTTTTGGTTGGTAGGCTATTAATTATTGCCTCCATTTCAGAGCCTGCTTTTGGTCTATTCAGGGATTCAACTTCTTCCTGGTTTAGTCTTGGAAGAGTGTAAGTGTCCAGGAAATTATCCATTTCTTCTAGATTTTCCAGTTTATTTGCGTAGAGGCGTTTATAGTGTTCTCTGATGGTAGTTTGTATTTCTGTGGGGTCGGTGGTGATATCCCCTTTATCATTTTTAATTGGGTCGATTTGATTCTTCTCTCTTTTCTTTTTTATTAGTCTTGCTAGTGGTCTGTCAATTTTGTTGATCTTTTCAAAAAACCAACTCCTGGATTCATTGATTTTTTGGAGGGTTTTTGGTGTCTCTATCTCCTTCAGTTCTGCTCTGATCTTAGTTATTTCTAGCCTTCTGCTAGCTTTTGAATGTGTTTGCTCTTGCTTCTCTAGTTCTTTTAATTGTGATGTTAGAGTGCCAATTTTAGATCTTTCCTGCTTTCTCTTGTGGGCATTTAGTGCTATAAATTTCCCTCTACACACTGCTTTAAATGTGTCCCAGAGATTCTGGTATGTTGTATCTTTGTTCTCATTGGTTTCAAAGAACATCTTTATTTCTGCCTTCATCTCGTTATGTACCCAGTAGTCATTCAGGAGTAGGTTGTTCAGTTTCCATGTAGTTGAGCGGTTTTGATTGAGTTTCTTAGTCCTGAGTTCTAGTTTGATTGCACTGAGGTCTGAGAGACAGTTTGTTATAATTTCTGTACTTTTACATTTGCTGAGGAGTGCTTTACTTCCAATTACGTGGTCGATTTTGGAGTAAGTACGATGTGGTGCTGAGAAGAATGTATATTCTGTTGATTTGGGGTGGAGAGTTCTATAGATGTCTATTAGGTCTGCTTGCTGCAGAGATGAGTCCAATTCCTGGATATCCTTGTTAACTTTCTGTCTCGTTGATCTGTCTAATGTTGACAGTGGAGTGTTGAAGTCTCCCATTATTATTGTATGGGAGTCTAAGTCTCTTTGTAAGTCTCTAAGGACTTGCTTTATGAATCTGGGTGCTCCTGTATTGGGTGCATATATATTTAGGATAGTTAGCTCTTCCTGTTGAATTGATCCTTTTACCATTATGTAATGGCTTTCTTTGTCTCTTTTGATCTTTGAAGGTTTAAAGTCTGTTTTATCAGAGACTAGTATGGCAACCCCCGTTTTTTTTTTGTTCTCCATTTGCTTGGTAAATCTTCCTCCATCCCTTTATTTTGAGCCTGTGTATGTCTCTGCATGTGAGATGGGTCTCCTGAATACAGCAGACTGATGGGTCTTGACTCTTTATCCAGTTTGCCAGTCTGTGTCTTTTAATTGGAGCATTTAGTCCATTTACATTTAAGGTTAATATTGTTATGTGTGAACTTGATCCTGCCATTATGATATTAACTGGTTATTTTGCTCGTTAGTTGAGGCAGTTTCTTCCTAGCCTCGATGGTCTTTACATTTTGGCAAGTTTTTGCAATGGCTGGTACCGGTTGTTCCTTTCCATGTTTAGTGCTTCCTTCAGGGTCTCTTGTAAGGCAGGCCTAGTGGTGACAAAATCTCTAAGCATTTGCTTATCTGTAATGGATTTTATTTCTCCTTCACTTATGAAACTTAGTTTGGCTGGATATGAAATTCTGGGTTGAAAATTCTTTTCTTTAAGAATGTTGAATATTGGCCCCCACTCTCTTCTGGCTTGGAGAGTTTCTGCCGAGAGATCTGCTGTTAGTCTGATGGGCTTCCCTTTGTGGGTAACCCGACCTTTCTCTCTGGCTGCCCTTAAGATTTTTTCCTTCATTTCAACTTTGGTGAATCTGGCAATTATGTGTCTTGGAGTTGCTCTTCTCGAGGAGTATCTTTGTGGCGTTCTCTGTATTTCCTGGATTTGAATGTTGGCCTGCCCTACTAGGTTGGGGAAGTTCTCCTGGATGATATGCTAAAGAGTGTTTTCCAACTTGGTTCCATTTTCCCCCTCACTTTCAGGCACCCCAATCAGACGTAGATTTGGTCTTTTTACATAATCCCATACTTCTTGCAGGCTTTGTTCATTTCTTTTTCTTCTTTTTTCTTTTTGTTTCTCTTCTCGCTTCATTTCATTCATTTGATCCTCAATCGCAGATACTATTTCTTCCAGTTGATCGAGTCAGTTACTGAAGCTTGTGCATTTGTCACGTATTTCTCGTGTCATGGTTTTCATCTCTTTCATTTCGTTTATGACCTTCTCTGCATTAATTACTCTAGCCATCAATTCTTCCACTTTTTTTTCAAGATTTTTAGTTTCTTTGCGCTGGGTACGTAATTCCTCCTTTAGCTCTGAGAAATTTGATGGACTGAAGCCTTCTTCTCTCATCTCGTCAAAGTCATTCTCCGTCCAGCTTTGATCCGTTGCTGGCGATGAGCTGCGCTCCTATGCGGGGGAGATGCTCTCTTATTTTTTGAATTTCCAGCTTTTCTGACCTGCTTTTTCCCCATCTTTGTGGTTTTATCTGCTTCTGGTCTTTGATGATGGTGAAGTACTGATGGGGTTTTGGTGTAGGTGTCCTTCCTGTTTGATAGTTTTCCTTCTAACAGTCAGGACCCTCAGCTGTAGGTCTGTTGGAGATTGCTTGAGGTCCACTCCAGACCCTGTTTGCCTGGGTATCAGCCAGAGGCTGCAGAAGATATATTATTTCTGAACAGCGAGTGTACCTGTCTGATTCTTGCTTTGGAAGCTTCCTCTCAGGGGTGTACTCCACCCTGTGAGGTGTGGGGTGTCAGACTGCCCCTAGTGGGGGATGTCTCCCAGTTAGGCTACTCAGGGGTCAGGGACCCACTTGAGCAGGGAGTCTGTCCCTTCTCAGATCTCAACCTCCGTGTTGGGAGATCCACTGCTCTCTTCAAAGCTGTCAGACAGAGTCGTTTGCGTCTGCAGAGGTTTCGGCTGTGTTTGTTATTGCCCTGTCCCCAGAGGTGGAGTCTACAGAGACAGGCAGGTTTCCTTGAGCTGCTGTGAGCTCCACCCACTTCGAGCTTCCCAGCAGCTTTGTTTACCTACTTAAGCCTCAGCAATGGCGGGCGCCCCTCCCCCAGCCTCGCTGCTGCCTTGCCGGTAGATCACAGACTGCTGTGCTAGCAATGAGGGAGGCTCCGTGGGTGTGGGACCCTCCCGGCCAAGTGTGGAATATGATCTCCTGGTGTGCCTGTTTGCTTAAAGCGCAGTATTGGGGTGGGAGTTACCCGATTTTCCAGGTGTTGTGTGTCTCAGTTCCCCTGGCTAGGAAAAGGGATTCCCTTCCCCCTTGCGCTTCCCAGGTGAGGCAATGTCTCGCCCTGCTTCACCTCTCGCTGGTCGGGCTGCAGCAACTGACCAGCACCGATCTTCCGGCACTCCCCAGTGAGATGAACCCAGTACCTCAGTTGAAAATGCAGAAATCACTGGTCTTCTGTGTCGCTCGCGCTGGGAGTTGGAGACTGGAGCTGTTCCTATTCGGCCATCTTGCTCCGCCCCTGGTAGTATAGTTTGAAGTCAGGTAGCGTGATGCCTCCAGCTTTGTTCTTTTGACTTATGATTGTCTTGGAGATGCGGGCTCTTTTTTGGTTCCATATGTACTTCAAAGCAGTTTTTTTCCAATTCTGTGCAGAAACTCGTTGGCAGCTTGATGGGGATGGCATTGAATCTATAAATTACCTTGGGCAGTATGGCCATTTTCACGATATTGATTCTTCCTATCCATGATCATGGTATGTTCTTCCATTTGTTTGTGTCCTCCTTTATTTCACTGAGCAGTGGTTTGTAGTTCTCCTTGAAGAGGTCCTTTACATCCCTTGAAAGTTGGATTCCTAGGTATTTTATGCTCTTTGAAGCAATTGTGAATGGAAGTTCATTCCTGATTTGGCTCTCTGTTTGTCTGTTACTGGCGTATAAGAATGCTTGTGATTTTTGCACATTAATTTTGTATCCTGAGACTTTGCTGAAGTTGCTTATCAGCTTAAGGAGATTTTGGGCTGAGACAATGGGCTTTTCTAAATATACAATCATGTCATCTGCAAACAGGGACAGTTTGACTTCTTCTTTTCCTAACTGAATACCCTTGATTTCTTTCTCTTGCCTAATTACCCTAGCCAGAACTTCCAACACTATGTTGAATAGGAGTGGTGAGAGAGGGCATCCCTGTCTTGTGCCAGTTTTCAAAGGGAATTTTTCCAGTTTTTGCCCATTCAGTATGATATTGGCTGTGGGTTTGTCTTAAATAGGTCTGAAGATTTTGAGGTACGTTCCATCAATACCAAATTTATTGAGCGTTTTTAGCATGAAGGGCTGTTGAATTTTGTCAAAAGCCTTTTCTGCATCTATTGACATAATCATGTGGTTCTTGTCTTTGGTTCTGTTTATATGCTGGATTATGTTTATTGATTTGTGAATGTTGAACCAGCCTTGCATCCCAGGGATGAAGCCCACTTGATCATGGTGGATAAGCTTTTTGATGTGTTGCTGAATCCGGTTTGCCAGTATTTTATTGAGGATTTTTGCATCAATGTTCATCAGGGATATTGGTCTAAAATTCTCTTTTTTTGTTGTGTCTATGCCAGGCTTCGGTATCAGGATGATGTTGGTCTCATAAAATGAGTTAGGGAGGATTCCCTCTTTTTCTATTGATTGGAAGAGTTTCAGAAGGAATGGTACCAGTTCCTCCTTGTACCTCTGGTAGAATTCAGCTGTGAATCCATCTGGTCCTGGACTTTTTTTGGTTGGTAGGCTATTAATTATTGCCTCCATTTCAGAGCCTGCTTTTGGTCTATTCAGGGATTCAACTTCTTCCTGGTTTAGTCTTGGAAGAGTGTAAGTGTCCAGGAAATTATCCATTTCTTCTAGATTTTCCAGTTTATTTGCGTAGAGGCGTTTATAGTGTTCTCTGATGGTAGTTTGTATTTCTGTGGGGTCGGTGGTGATATCCCCTTTATCATTTTTAATTGGGTCGATTTGATTCTTCTCTCTTTTCTTTTTTATTAGTCTTGCTAGTGGTCTGTCAATTTTGTTGATCTTTTCAAAAAACCAACTCCTGGATTCATTGATTTTTTGGAGGGTTTTTGGTGTCTCTATCTCCTTCAGTTCTGCTCTGATCTTAGTTATTTCTAGCCTTCTGCTAGCTTTTGAATGTGTTTGCTCTTGCTTCTCTAGTTCTTTTAATTGTGATGTTAGAGTGCCAATTTTAGATCTTTCCTGCTTTCTCTTGTGGGCATTTAGTGCTATAAATTTCCCTCTACACACTGCTTTAAATGTGTCCCAGAGATTCTGGTATGTTGTATCTTTGTTCTCATTGGTTTCAAAGAACATCTTTATTTCTGCCTTCATCTCGTTATGTACCCAGTAGTCATTCAGGAGTAGGTTGTTCAGTTTCCATGTAGTTGAGCGGTTTTGATTGAGTTTCTTAGTCCTGAGTTCTAGTTTGATTGCACTGAGGTCTGAGAGACAGTTTGTTATAATTTCTGTACTTTTACATTTGCTGAGGAGTGCTTTACTTCCAATTACGTGGTCGATTTTGGAGTAAGTACGATGTGGTGCTGAGAAGAATGTATATTCTGTTGATTTGGGGTGGAGAGTTCTATAGATGTCTATTAGGTCTGCTTGCTGCAGAGATGAGTCCAATTCCTGGATATCCTTGTTAACTTTCTGTCTCGTTGATCTGTCTAATGTTGACAGTGGAGTGTTGAAGTCTCCCATTATTATTGTATGGGAGTCTAAGTCTCTTTGTAAGTCTCTAAGGACTTGCTTTATGAATCTGGGTGCTCCTGTATTGGGTGCATATATATTTAGGATAGTTAGCTCTTCCTGTTGAATTGATCCTTTTACCATTATGTAATGGCTTTCTTTGTCTCTTTTGATCTTTGAAGGTTTAAAGTCTGTTTTATCAGAGACTAGTATGGCAACCCCCGTTTTTTTTTTGTTCTCCATTTGCTTGGTAAATCTTCCTCCATCCCTTTATTTTGAGCCTGTGTATGTCTCTGCATGTGAGATGGGTCTCCTGAATACAGCAGACTGATGGGTCTTGACTCTTTATCCAGTTTGCCAGTCTGTGTCTTTTAATTGGAGCATTTAGTCCATTTACATTTAAGGTTAATATTGTTATGTGTGAACTTGATCCTGCCATTATGATATTAACTGGTTATTTTGCTCGTTAGTTGAGGCAGTTTCTTCCTAGCCTCGATGGTCTTTACATTTTGGCAAGTTTTTGCAATGGCTGGTACCGGTTGTTCCTTTCCATGTTTAGTGCTTCCTTCAGGGTCTCTTGTAAGGCAGGCCTAGTGGTGACAAAATCTCTAAGCATTTGCTTATCTGTAATGGATTTTATTTCTCCTTCACTTATGAAACTTAGTTTGGCTGGATATGAAATTCTGGGTTGAAAATTCTTTTCTTTAAGAATGTTGAATATTGGCCCCCACTCTCTTCTGGCTTGGAGAGTTTCTGCCGAGAGATCTGCTGTTAGTCTGATGGGCTTCCCTTTGTGGGTAACCCGACCTTTCTCTCTGGCTGCCCTTAAGATTTTTTCCTTCATTTCAACTTTGGTGAATCTGGCAATTATGTGTCTTGGAGTTGCTCTTCTCGAGGAGTATCTTTGTGGCGTTCTCTGTATTTCCTGGATTTGAATGTTGGCCTGCCCTACTAGGTTGGGGAAGTTCTCCTGGATGATATGCTAAAGAGTGTTTTCCAACTTGGTTCCATTTTCCCCCTCACTTTCAGGCACCCCAATCAGACGTAGATTTGGTCTTTTTACATAATCCCATACTTCTTGCAGGCTTTGTTCATTTCTTTTTCTTCTTTTTTCTTTTTGTTTCTCTTCTCGCTTCATTTCATTCATTTGATCCTCAATCGCAGATACTATTTCTTCCAGTTGATCGAGTCAGTTACTGAAGCTTGTGCATTTGTCACGTATTTCTCGTGTCATGGTTTTCATCTCTTTCATTTCGTTTATGACCTTCTCTGCATTAATTACTCTAGCCATCAATTCTTCCACTTTTTTTTCAAGATTTTTAGTTTCTTTGCGCTGGGTACGTAATTCCTCCTTTAGCTCTGAGAAATTTGATGGACTGAAGCCTTCTTCTCTCATCTCGTCAAAGTCATTCTCCGTCCAGCTTTGATCCGTTGCTGGCGATGAGCTGCGCTCCTATGCGGGGGAGATGCTCTCTTATTTTTTGAATTTCCAGCTTTTCTGACCTGCTTTTTCCCCATCTTTGTGGTTTTATCTGCTTCTGGTCTTTGATGATGGTGAAGTACTGATGGGGTTTTGGTGTAGGTGTCCTTCCTGTTTGATAGTTTTCCTTCTAACAGTCAGGACCCTCAGCTGTAGGTCTGTTGGAGATTGCTTGAGGTCCACTCCAGACCCTGTTTGCCTGGGTATCAGCCAGAGGCTGCAGAAGATATATTATTTCTGAACAGCGAGTGTACCTGTCTGATTCTTGCTTTGGAAGCTTCCTCTCAGGGGTGTACTCCACCCTGTGAGGTGTGGGGTGTCAGACTGCCCCTAGTGGGGGATGTCTCCCAGTTAGGCTACTCAGGGGTCAGGGACCCACTTGAGCAGGGAGTCTGTCCCTTCTCAGATCTCAACCTCCGTGTTGGGAGATCCACTGCTCTCTTCAAAGCTGTCAGACAGAGTCGTTTGCGTCTGCAGAGGTTTCGGCTGTGTTTGTTATTGCCCTGTCCCCAGAGGTGGAGTCTACAGAGACAGGCAGGTTTCCTTGAGCTGCTGTGAGCTCCACCCACTTCGAGCTTCCCAGCAGCTTTGTTTACCTACTTAAGCCTCAGCAATGGCGGGCGCCCCTCCCCCAGCCTCGCTGCTGCCTTGCCGGTAGATCACAGACTGCTGTGCTAGCAATGAGGGAGGCTCCGTGGGTGTGGGACCCTCCCGGCCAAGTGTGGAATATGATCTCCTGGTGTGCCTGTTTGCTTAAAGCGCAGTATTGGGGTGGGAGTTACCCGATTTTCCAGGTGTTGTGTGTCTCAGTTCCCCTGGCTAGGAAAAGGGATTCCCTTCCCCCTTGCGCTTCCCAGGTGAGGCAATGTCTCGCCCTGCTTCACCTCTCGCTGGTCGGGCTGCAGCAACTGACCAGCACCGATCTTCCGGCACTCCCCAGTGAGATGAACCCAGTACCTCAGTTGAAAATGCAGAAATCACTGGTCTTCTGTGTCGCTCGCGCTGGGAGTTGGAGACTGGAGCTGTTCCTATTCGGCCATCTTGCTCCGCCCCTGGTAGTATAGTTTGAAGTCAGGTAGCGTGATGCCTCCAGCTTTGTTCTTTTGACTTATGATTGTCTTGGAGATGCGGGCTCTTTTTTGGTTCCATATGTACTTCAAAGCAGTTTTTTTCCAATTCTGTGCAGAAACTCGTTGGCAGCTTGATGGGGATGGCATTGAATCTATAAATTACCTTGGGCAGTATGGCCATTTTCACGATATTGATTCTTCCTATCCATGAGCATGGTATGTTCTTCCATTTGTTTGTGTCCTCTTTGATTTCACTGAGCAGTGGTTTGTAGTTCTCCTTGAAGAGGTCCTTTACATCCCTTGTAAGTTGGATTCCTCGGTATTTCATTCTCTTTGAAGCAATTGTGAATGGAAGTTCATTCCTGATTTGGCTCTCTGTTTGTCTGTTACTGGCGTATAAGAATGCTTGTGATTTTTGCACATTAATTTTGTATCCTGAGACTTTGCTGAAGTTGCTTATCAGCTTAAGGAGATTTTGGGCTGAGACAATGGGCTTTTCTAAATATACAATCATGTCATCTGCAAACAGGGACAGTTTGACTTCTTCTTTTCCTAACTGAATACCCTTGATTTCTTTCCCTTGCCTGATTGCCCTAGCCAGAACTTCCAACACTATGTTGAATAGGAGTGGTGAGAGAGGGCATCCCTGTCTTGTGCCAGTTTTCAGAGGGAATTTTTCCAGTTTTTGCCCATTCAGTATGATATTGGCTGTGGGTTTGTCATTAATAGGTCTTATGATTTTGAGGTACGTTCCATCAATACCGAATTTATTGAGAGTTTTTAGCATGAAGGGCTGTTGAATTTTGTCAAAAGCCTTTTCTGCATCTATTGAGATAATCATGTGGTTCTTGTCTTTGGTTCTATTTATATGCTGGATTATGTTTATTGATTTGCGAATGTTGAACCAGCCTTGCATCCCAGGGATGAAGCCCACTTGATCATGGTGGATAAGCTTTTTGATGTGTTGCTGAATCCGGTTTGCCAGTATTTTGTTGAAGATTTTTGCATCAATGTTCATCAGGGATATTCGTCTAAAATTCTCTTTTTTTGTTGTGTCTCTGCCAGGCTTGGGTATCAGGATGATGTTGGCCTCCTAAAATGAGTTAGCGAGGATTCTCTCTTTTTCTATTGATTGGAATAGTTTCAGAAGGAATGGTACCAGCTCCTCCTTGTACCTCTGGTAGAATTCAGCTGTGAATCCATCTGGTCTTGGACTTTTTTTGGTTGGTAGGCTATTAATTATTGCCTCAATTTCAGAGCCTGCTATTGGTCTATTCAGGGATTCAACTTCTTCCTGGTTTAGTCTTGGAAGGGTGTAAGTGTACAGGAAATTATCCATTTCTTCTAGATTTTCTAATTTATTTGCTTAGAGGTGTTTATAGTATTCTCTGATGGTAGTTTGTATTTCTGTGGGGTCGGTGGTGATATCCCCTTTATCATTTTTTATTGCATCGATTTGATTCTTCTCTCTTTTCTTCTTTATTAGTCTTGCTAGCCGTCTGTAAATTTTGTTGATCTTTTCAAAAAACCAATTCCTGGATTCATTGATTTTTTGGAGGATTTTTTGTGTCTCTATCTCCTTCAGTTCTGCTCTGATCTTACTTATTTCTTGCCTTCTGCTAGCTTTTGAATGCGTTTGCTCTTGCTTCTCTAGTTCTTTTAATTGTGATGTTAGAGTGTCAATTTTAGATCTTTCCTGCTTTCTCTTGTGGGCATTTAGTGCTATAAATTTCCCACTACACACTGCTTTAAATGTGTCCCAGAGATTCTGGTATGTTGTATCTTTGTTCTCATTGGTTTCAAAGAACATCTTTATTTCTGCCTTCATCTCGTTATGTACCCAGTAGTCATTCAGGAGCAGGTTGTTCAGTTTCCATGTAGTTGAGTGGTTTTGATTGAGTTTCTTATTCCTGAGTTCTAGTTTGATTGCACTGAGGTCTGAGAGACAGTTTGTTACAATTTCTGTTCTTATACATTTGCTGAGGAGTGCTTTACTTCCAATTATGTGGTCAAATTTGGAATAAGTGTGATGTGGTGCTGAGAAGAATGTATATTCTGTTGATTTGGGGTGGAGAGTTCTGTAGATGTCTATTAGGTCTACTTGATGCAGAGCTGAGTTCAATTCCTGGATATCTTTGTTAACTTCCTGTCTCGTTGATCTGTCCAATGTTGACAGTGGAGTGTTGAAGTCTCCCATTATTATTGTATGGGAGTCTAAGTCTCTTTGTAAGTCTCTAAGGACTTGCTTTATGAATCTGGGTGCTCCTGTATTGGGTGCATATATATTTAGGATAGTTAGCTCTTCCTGTTGAATTGATCCCTTTACCATTATGTAATGGCTTTCTTTGTCTCTTTTGATCTTTGAAGGTTTAAAGTCTGTTTTATCAGAGACTAGTATGGCAACCCCTGCTTTTTTTTGGTCTCCATTTGCTTGGTAAATCTTCCTCCATCCCTTTATTTTGAGCCTATGTATGTCTCTGCATGTGAGATGGGTCTCCTGAATACAGCAGACTGATGGGTCTTGACTCTTTATCCAGTTTGCCAGTCTGTGTCTTTTAATTGGAGCATTTAGTCCATTTACATTTAAGGTTAATATTGTTTGTGTGAACTTGATCCTGCCATTATGATATTAACTAGTTATTTTGCTCGTTAGTTGAGGCAGTTTCTTCCTAGCCTAAATGGTCTTTACATTTTGGCATGTTTTTGCAATGGCTGGTACCGGTTGTTCCTTTCCATGTTTAGTGCTTCCTTCAGGGTCTCTTGTAAGGCAGGCCTGGTGGTGACAAAATCTCTAAGCATTTGCTTATCTGTAATGGATTTTATTTCTCCTTCACTTATGAGACTTAGTTTGGCTGGATATGAAATTCTGGGTTTAAAGTTCTTTTCTTTAAGAATGTTGAATATTGGCCCCCACTCTCTTCTGGCTTGGAGAGTTTCTCCCCAGAGATCTGCTGTTAGTCTTATGGGCTTCCCTTTGTGAGTCACCTGACCTTTCTCTCTGGCTGCCCTTAAGATTTTTTCCTTCATTTCAACTTTGGTGAATCTGGCAATTATGTTTCTTGGAGTTGCTCTTCTTGAGGAGTATCTTTGTGGTGTTCTCTGTATTTCCTGGGTTTGAATGTTGGCCTGCCCTACTAGGTTGGGGAAGTTCTCCTGGATGATATGCTGAAGAGTGTTTTCCAACTTGGTTCCATTTTCCCCCTCACTTTCAGGCACCCCAATCAGACGTAGATTTGGTCTTTTTACATAATCCCATACTACTTGCAGGCTTTGTTCATTTCTTTTTCTTCTTTTTTCCTTTGGTTTCTCTCCTCGCTTCATTTCGTTCATTTGATCTTCAATCGTTGATACTCTTTCTTCCAGTTGATCGAGTTGGTTACTGAAGCTTGTGCATTTGTAACGTATTTCCAGTGTCATGGTTTTCATCTCTTTCATTTCGTTTATGACCTTCTCTGCAATAATTATTCTAGCCATCAATTCTTCCACTTTTTTTTCAAGATTTTTAGTTTCTTTGCGCTGGGTACGTAATTCCTCCTTGGCTCTGAGAAGTTTGATGGACTGAAGCCTTCTTCTCTCATCTCGTCAAAGTCATTCTCCCTCAAGCTTTGATCTGTTGCTGGCGATGAGCTGCGCTCCTTTGCCGGGGGAGAAGCGCTCTTATTTTTTGAATTTCCAGCTTTTCTGACCTGCTTTTTCCCCATCTTTGTGGTTTTATCAGCCTCTGGTCTTTGATGATGGTGACGTACTGATGGGGTTTTGGTGTAGGTGTCCTTCCTGTTTGATAGTTTTCCTTCTAACAGTCAGGACCCTCAGCTGTAGGTCTGTTGGAGATTGCTTGAGGTCCACTCCAGACCCTGTTTGCCTGGGTGTCAGCAGTAGAGGCTGAAGAAGATAGAATATTTCTGAACAGCGAGTGTACCTGTCTGATTCTTGCTTTGGAGGTTTCCTCTCAGGGGTGTACTCCACCCTGTGAGGTGTGGGGTGTCAGACTGCCCCTAGTGGGGGATGTCTCCCAGTTAGGCTACTCAGGTGTCAGGGACCCACTTGAGCAGGGAGTCTGTCCCTTCTCAGATCTCATCCTCCGTGTTGGGAGGTACATTGCTCTCTTCAAAGCTGTCAGACAGAGTTGTGTGCGACTGCAGAGGTTTTTGCTGCTTTTGGCTTTTGTTGTTGTTTACTGTGCCCTGTACCCAGAGGTGGAGTCTACAGAGAGAGGAAGGTTTCCTTGAGCTGCTGTGAACTCCACCCAGTTCGAGATTCCCAGCAGCTTTGTTTACCTACTTAAGCCTCAGCAATGGCAGGTGCCCCTCCCCCAGCCTCGCTGCTGCCTTGCCGCGATATCGCACACTGCTGTGATAGCAATGAGGGAGGCTCTTTGGGTGTGGGACCCTCTCAGCCAGGTGAGGGATATAATCTCCTGGTGAGCCTGTTTGCTTAAAGCACAGTATTGGGGTGGGAGTTACACGATTTTCCAGGTGTTGTGTGTCTCAGTTCCCTTGGCTAAAAAAGGGGAACTTTTCCCTTTCCCCTTGTGCATTCCAGGTGAGATGATGCCTCGCCCTGCTTCAGCTCTCGCAGATCAGGCTGCAGCAGCTGACCAGCACCGATTGTCGGGCAATCCCTAGTGAGATGAACCCAGTACCTCAGTTGAAAATGCAGAAATCACTGGTCTTCTGTGTCACTCGCGCTGGGATTTGGAGACTGGAGTTATCCCTATTTGGCCATCTTGCTCCGCCCCCCCCCCCCCCCCCGCAAAGGGATTCTTGAAGGGAAAGCTGCAACTCTCTGAGATGAATTAACAGAACACAAAGCAGTTTCTCAGAAAGCTTCTTTCCAGCTGTTATCTGAAGATATTTTCTTTTTCAGCATGCCCTCCATGGTCAATCAAATATCACTTTGCAAATTCCACAAGAACAGTCCTATCGAAAGGCTTCTTGAGGGAAAAGCTGTAATCTGAGAGATGAATTCTCAGAACACAAAGCGGTTTCTCAGAAAGTTTCTTTTTTGTTTTTATCTGAGGATATTTTCTTTTTCACCATAGCCCTACATGGGCTTCCAAATATCCCTATGCAAATTCCACAAGAACAGTATTAGCGAAAGGCTTCTTCAGGGGAAAGCTGTAACACTGAGAGATGAACTCACAGATCACAAAGAATTTTCTCAGAAAGCTTTTTTCCCATTTTTATCGGAGGATATTTCCTTTGGCCCTATAGTCTTCAAAGGGATCCAAAATATCAGTTCTAAGATTCCAAAGAAATAAGGCTAGCAAAAGGCTCCACGAAATACAGCTGTAACTCAGTGAGTGGAAGTCACACATCACAAAGCAGTTTCTCAGAAAACTTATTTCCAGTTTTTATCTGAGGATATTTTCTTTTTCACCATAGTCCTCCATTGGCTTCCAAATATCACTTTGCAAATTCCATAAGAAGAGTCTTAGCGAAAGACTTCTTGAAGGGAAAGCTGTAACTCTCTGAGATGGAAAAACGGAACTCAAAGCAGTTTCTCAGAAAGCTTCTTTCCAGTTTATCTGAGGATATTTTCTTTTTCACCGTGGAACTCCATGGGCTTCCCAATATCAATTTGCAAACTCCACAAGAACAGTCTTAGCAATAGGCTGCTGGAGGGGAAAGCTGTAACTCTGTGAGATGAATTCACAGATCACAAAGACGTTTCTCAGAAAGCTTCTTTCTCATTTTTATCGGGGGATATTTCCTTTGGCCCTATGAGTTCAAAGGGATACGAAATATCAGTTGTCATTTTCCGCAGAATTAACGGTAGCAAACAGCTCCACGAAATACAGCTGTAACTCAGTGAGTGGAACTCACACATGAAAAAGCAGTTTCAGAGAGAGCTTCTTTCCAGTATTTATCTGAGAATATTTTCTTCTTCTCCATAGCCCTCCATGGGCTTCCTAATTTCACTTTGCAAATTCCACAAAAACAGTGTTAGCGAAAGACTTCTGGAGGGGAAAGCTGTAACTCTGTGCGATGAATTCACAGATCACACAGAAGTTTCTCAGAAAGCTTCCTTCTCATTTTTATCGGAGGATATTTCCTTTGGCCCTATAGTCTTCAAAAGGATCCAAAATATCAGTTCTGAGATTCCACATAATAAAGGCTAGCAAAGAGCTCCAGGAAATGCAGCTGTAACTTCGTGAGTGGAGGTCACACATCACAAAGCAGTTTCTCAGAAATCTTTTTTCCTGTTTTTATCTGAGATTTTTTTCTTTTTCACCATAGCCCTCTATAGGCTTCCAAATATCGCTTTGGGAATTTCGCAGGAACAATTTTATTGAACGGTTTCTTTAGCGGAAAAATATAACTCTCTGAGATGAAATAAGGGAACACAAAGCAGTTTCTCAGAAAGCTTCTTTCTAGTTTATCTGAGGATATTTTCTTTTTCACTATTGCCCTCCATGGGCTTCCAAATATCACTTTGCAAAT
The DNA here is from genome assembly GCF_037993035.2 of Macaca fascicularis. NCBI lineage: Eukaryota > Metazoa > Chordata > Mammalia > Primates > Cercopithecidae > Macaca > Macaca fascicularis. The sequence goes on along the minus strand of NC_088385.1, from coordinate 37,885,125 downwards.
TCCAAAAGAACAGCCTTAGCGAACGGCTTCTTGAGAGGAAAGCTGTAACTCTGTGAGATGAATTAAGAGAACAAAAAGCAGTTTCTCAGAAAGATTCCTGCCACTTTTTATCTGAAGATATTTTCTTTTTCACCATAACCATACATGTGGTTCCAAATATCGCTTTGAAAAATTCCACAAGAACAGTGTTAGCGCAAGGCTTCTTTACGGGAAAGCTGTAACTCTGTGAGATGAATTCACAGAACACAAAGAAGTTTCACAGAAAGCTTCTTTCGCATTTTTATCGGATATATTTCCTTTGGCACCATTGTCTTCAAAGGGATCCAAAATATCAGTTCTCATACTCCACAGAAATAAGGGTAGCAAACAGCTCCAAGAAATACAGCTGTAACTCAGTAAGTGGAAGTCACACATCACAAAGCAGTTTCTCAGAAAGATTCTTTCCAGTTTCTATCTGAGGATATTTCTTTTTCACCATAGGCCTCTATGGGCTACCAAATACTACTTTGAAAATTCCAAATGAACAGTGTTTGCGAACGGCTTCTTGAGGGCAAAGCTGTAAAACTATGAGATGAATTAACAGAACACAAAACAGGTTCTCAGAAAGCTTCTTTCCAGTTTTTATCTGAGGATAATTTTTTTTCACCATAGCCCTCCATGGGATTCCAAATATCCCTTTGCAAATCCCACAAGAACAGTCTCAGCGAAAGGCTTCTTGAGGGGAAACCTGTAACTCTTTGAGATGAATTCACAGATCACAAACTAGTCTCTCAAAATGCTTCTTTCTCATTTTTTACGGAGGATATTTCCTTTGGAGTATAGTCTTCAAAGGGATCTGAAATTTCAGTTCAAAGATTCCACAGAAATAAGGATATGAAACAGCTCCATGAAATACAAATGTAACTAGGTGAGTGGAAGTCACTCATCACAAAGCAGTTTCTCAGAAAGCTGCTTTCCAGTTTTTATCTGAGGATATTTTCTTTTTCACCATAGGCCTCTATGGGTAACCAAATATCACCTTGCAAATTCCACTAGAAGAGACTTAGCAAACGGCTTCTTGAGGGGAAAGCTGCAACTCTGTGAAGTGAATGAATAGAACACAAAGCATTTTCTCAGAAAGCTTCTTTCCTGTATTTATCTGAGGATATTTTGTTTTCCACCATAGCCCTCCATGGGCTTCCCAATATCCCCTTGCAAATTCCACAAGAACAGACTTAGAGAAAGGCTTCTAGAGGGGAAACCTGTAACTCGGTGAGATGAATTCACAGATCACAAAGAAGTTTCTCAGAAAGCTTCTTTCTCATTTTTATCGGAGGATATTTTCTTTGGCACTATAGTCTTCAAAGGTATCCGTAATATCAGATTTCAGATTCCACAGAAATAAGGTTAGCAAACATCTACACGAAATACCCCAGTAACCCAGTCAGTGGAAGTCACACATGACAAAGCAGTTTCTCAGAAAGCTTCTTTCAAGTTTTTATCTGAAGATATTTTCTTTTTCATCATAGGCCTCTATGGCCTTCCAAATATCACTTTGGAAATTCCACAAGAACAGTCTTAGCGAACGACTTCTTGAGGAGAAAGCTGCAACTCTGTGAAATGAATGAATAGAACACAAAGCAGTTTCTCAGAAAGCTTCTTTACAGTTTTTATCTGAGGATATTTTCTTTTTCACCATACCCTCCATGGGCTTCCAAATATCACTTTGAAAATTACACAAGAACTGTCTTAGTGAAAGACTTCTTGAGGGGAAAGCTGTAATACTGACATGAATACACAGATCACAAAGAAGTTTCTCAGAATTCTTCTTTCTCATTTTCTCGGAGGATATTTCCTATGGCCCTATAGTCTTCAAAGGGATCCAAAGTATCAGTTCTCAGATTCCACAGAAATAAGGCTAAAAAACAGCTCCATGAAATACAGCAGTAACTCAGTGAGTGGAACTCACACATCACAAAGAGTTCCTCAGAAAGATTGTTTCCTGTTTTTATCGGAGGATATTTTCTTTTTCACCATAGGCCTCTATGGGCTTCCAAATATCACTTTGTAAATTCCACAAGAAGAGTCTTAGTGAATGGCTTCTTGAGGGTAAAGCGGTAACTCTGTGAGGTGAATTAACAGACACAAAGCAGTTTCTCAGAAAGCTTCTTTCCAGTTTTTATCTGAGGATATTTTCTTTTTCACCTTAGCCCTCCATGGGCTTCCAAATATCATTTTGCAAATTCCACAAGAACAGTCTTAGAGAAAGGCATCTTGAGGGAAAAGCTGTAACTCTGTGAGATGAATTCACAAGTCACAAAGAAGACACTCTGAAAGCTTCTTTCTCATTTTTACCTGAGGATATTTCCACTGCCCCTATCGTCTTCAAAGGGATCCGAATATCAGTTCTCAGATTCTGCAGAAATAAGGCTAGAAAACAGCTCCACGAAATACAGCTGTAATTCAGTGAGTGGAAGTCAAACATCACAAAGCAGTTTCTCAGAAAGCTTCTTTCCAGTTTTTATCTGAGGATATTTTCTTTTTCAACATAGCCCTCCATGGGCTTCCAAGTATCACTTTCCAAATTCCACAAGAACAGTCTTAACGAACGGCTTCTTGTGAATAAAACTGTAACACTGTGAGATGAATTAACAATGCACAAAGCAGTTTCTCAAGATGATTCTTTCTCATTTTTATCACAGTTTATCTCCTTTGGCCCTATCGTCTTCAAAGGGATCCGAAATATCAGTTCTCAAATTCCACAGAAATAAGGCTAGCAAACAGCTCCATGAAATACAGCTGCAACTCAGTGAGTGGAAGTCACACCTCACAAAGCAGTTTCTCAGAAAGCTTCTTTCCAGTTTTTCTCGGAGGATATTTTCTTTTTCACCATAGCCCTCTAGGGGCTTCCAAATATCACTTTGCAAATTACACAAGAACAGGCTTAGCGAGCGGCTCCTTGAGGGGAAAGCTGTAACTCTGTGAGATGACTTAACAGAACACAAAGTAGATTCTCAGAAAGCTTCTTTCCAGTTTTTATCTGAGGATATTTTCTTTTTCACCATAGCCCTCCATGGGTTTCCAAATATCCCTTTCCATATTCCAAAAGAACACTCTTAGCGAAAGGCTTATTGATTGGAAAGCTTTAATCTGGGAGATGAATTCACAGATCACAAAGAAGTTTCTCAGAAAGCTTCTTTCTCATTTTTATCGGAGAATATTTCCTTTGGCCCTATAGTCTTAAAAGGGATCCAAAATATCAGTTCTCAGATTCCACAGATAAAAGGCTAGCAAACAGTTCCACGAAATTCATCGGTAACTCAGTGAGTGGAAGTCACACATCACAAAGCAGTTTCTCAGAAAGCTTCTTTCCAGTTTTTATCTGAGGATATTTTCTTTTTCACCATAGGCCTGCATGGGCTTCCAAATATCACTTTGCAAATTCCACAAGAACAGTCATAGCGAACGGCTTCTTGAGGGGAAAACTGTAACAGTGTTAGAAGAATTAACAGAACACAAAGCAGTTTCTCAGAAAGCTTCTTTCCAGTTTTTAACTGAGATATTTTCTTTTTCACCATAGCCCTCTATAGGCTTCCAAATATCACTTTGTGAATTCCACAAGAACAGTCTTAATGAACGGCTTCTTGAGGGCAAAACTGTAACTCTGTGATTTGAATTAACAGAATACAAAGCAGTTTCTCATTAAGCTTCTTTCCTTTTTTTATCTGAGGATATTTTCTTTTTCACCATAGCCCTCCCTGGGCTTCGAAAAATTCCTTTGCAAATTCCACAAGAACAGTGTAAGCGAAAGGCTTCTTGAGGGGAAAGCTGTAACTCTGTGAGATGAATTCACACATCACAAAGAAGTTTCTCAGAAAGCTTCTTTCTCATGTTTAGCAGAGGATATTTCCTTTGGCCCTATAGTCTCTAAAGGGATCCGAAATATCAGTTCTCAGATTCCAAAGGAATAAGGCTAGCAAACAGCTCCACGAAATACAGCTGTAACTCAGGGAGTGGATGACACACATCAAAAAGCAGTTTCTCAGAAAGCTTCTTTCCAGTTTTTATTGGAGGATATTTTCTTTTTCACCGTAGCCCACTAGGGGCTTTCAAATATCACTTTGCAAATTTTACAAGAACAGTCTTAGCGAATGGTTTCTTGAGGGGAAAGCTGCAATTCTGTGAGATGAATTAACAGAACACAAAGCAGTTTCTCATAAAGCTTCATTCCAGTTTTATCTGAGGATATTTTCTTTTTCACCATGCCCTCCATGGGCTTCCAAATGTCACTTTGAAAATTACACAAGAACTGACTTAGCGAAAGGCTTCTTGAGGGGAAAGCTGTAACTCTGTGAGATGAATTCACAGATCACAAATAAGTTTCTCGGAATTCTTCTTTCTCATTTTCTCAGAGGATATTTCCTATGGCCCTACAGTCTTCAAAGGGATCCGAAATATCAGATCTCAGATTCCACAGAAATAAGGCTAGCAAACAGCTCCATGAAATACAAGTCTAATTCAGTGAGTGGAAGTCAAACATCATAAAGCAGTTTCTCAGAAAGCTTCTTTCAAGTTTTTATCTGAGGATATTTTCTTTTTCACCATAGTCTTCTATGGGCCTCCAAATATCACTTTGCAAATTCCACAAGAACAGTCTTAGCAAACGACTTCTTGAAGGGAAAGCTGTAACTCTGGGAGATGAATGCACAGACCACAAAGAAGTTTCTCAGAATACTTCTTTCTCATTTTTATTGGAGGATATTTCCTTTGGCCCTATAGTCTTCAAAGGGATCCGAAATATCAGTTCTGAGATTCCACAGATATAAGGCTAGCAAACAGCTCCACGAAATACAACTGTAACTCAGTGAGTGGAAGTCACACATTACAAAGCAGATTCTACGAAAGCTTCTTTCCAGTTTCTAACTGAGGATATTTTCTTTTTAACCATAGGATGCTAAGGGATTCCAAGTATCACTTTGTGAATTCCACAAGAACCGCCTTAACGAACGGCTTCTAAAGGGGAAAACTGACCTAACAGAACACAAAGCAGTTTCTCAGAGAGCTCCTTTCCAGTATTTATCTGAGGATATTTTCTTTTTCACCATAGCCCTCCATGGGCTTCCAAATATCCCTTTGCAAATTCCACAAGAGCAGTCTTAGCCATCAGCTTCTTGAGGGCAAAGCTGTAACTCTTTGAGATGAATTCACAGATCACAAAGCAGTCTCTCAAAAAGCTTTTTTTCCAGTTTTTGTCTGAGGATATTTTCTTTTTCACCATAGTCCTCCACGGGCTTCCAAATATCACTTTTCAAATTCCACAAGAACAGTCCTAGTGATGGATTCTTGAAGGGGAAAGCTGTAACTCTGTGAGACGAATTCACAGATCACAAAGAAGTTCCTCAGAAAGCTTCTTTCTCATTTTTATCGGAGGATATTTCCTTTGGCCCTATAGTCTTCTAAGGGATCCAAAATATCAGTTTTCAGATTGCACAGAAATAAGGCTAGCACACAGCTCCACGAAATACATCTGTATCTCTGTGAGTGGAAGTCACTCATGACAAAGCAGTTTCTCAGAAAGCTTCTTTCCAGTTTTTCTCTGAGGATATTTTCTTTTTCACCATGGGCCTCTATGGGCTTCCAAATATCACTTTGCAAATTCCACAGGAGCAGATAGAGCGAACGGCTCTTTGAGCGCAAAGCTGTAACACTGTAAGAAGAATTAGCAGAACAAAAAGCAGTTTCTCAGAAAGCTTCCTTCTAATTTTTATCTGAGGATATTTTCTTTTTCACCATTGCCCTCCATGGACTTCCAAATATCACTTTGCAATTTACAGATGAACAGTCTTAGCGAAAGGCTTCTTGAGGGGAAAGCTGTACCTCGGTGAGATGAATTCACAGATCGCAAAGAAGTTTCTCAGAAAGTTTCTTTCTCATTTTTATCGGATGATATTTCCTTTGGCCCTATATTCTTCAAAGGGATCCAAAATATCAGTTCTCAGATTCCACAGAAATAAGGCTAGCAAACAGCTCCACGAAATAGAGCTGTAACGCAGTGATTGGAATTCACACCTCACAAAGCATTTTCTCAGAAATCTTCTTTCAGTTTTTATCTGACTATATTTTCTTTTTCACCATAGAACTCTATGGGCTTCCAAATTTCAGTTTGCAAATACCACAATAACAGTCTTAGTGAACGACTTCTTGAGGGGAAAGCTGCAACTCTGTGAGATGCATTAACAGAACACAAAGCAGTTTCTCAGAAAGCTTCTTTCCAGTTTTTATCTCAGGATATTTTCTTTTTCACCATGCCCTCCATGGGCTTCCAAATATCACTGTACAAATTCCACAAGAACTGTCTTAGCCAAAGGCTTCTTGAGGGGAAAGCAGTAACACTGTGAGATGAATCCACAGACCACAAAAAAGTTTCTCAGAAAACTTCTTTCTCATTTTTATCAGAGGATATTTCCTTTGGCCCTATAGACTTCAAAGGGATCCGAAATATCAGTTCTCAGATTCCACAGAATAAGGATAGCAAACAGCTACTCAAAAAACAGCCGTAACTCAGTGAGTGGAAGTCACACATCACAAAGAAGTTTCTCAGAAAGCTGCTTTCCATTTTTTGTATAAGGATATTTTATTTTTCACCATAGGCCTCTATGGGCTTCCGAGTATCATTTTGCAAACTGCACAAGAACAGTCTTAGCGAAACGCTTGTTGAGTGGAAAGCTGTAACTCTGTGCGACGAATTCACAGATCACAAGGAAGACATTCAGAAAGCTTCTTTCTCATTTTTATAGGAGGATTTTTCTTTTGGCCCTATAGTCTTCAAAGGGATCCGAAACATCAGTTCTCAGATTCCACAGAAAGAAGGCTAGAAAACAGCTCCACGAAATACAGCTGTAACTGAGTGACTTGAAGTCACACATCTCAAAGCATTTTCTCCAAAAGCTTCTTGCCACTTTTTATCTGAGGATATTTTCTTTTTCACCATACCCCTCTATGGGCTTTCACATATCACTGTGCAAATTCCACAAGAACAGACTTAGCGAAAGGCTTCTTGGGGGAAAGCTGTAACTCTGTGAGATGAATTCACAGATCAAAAAGAAGTTTCTCAGAAAGCTTCTTTCTCTTTGTTATCATAGGATATTTCCTTTGGCCCTAGAGCCTTCCAAAGGATCCGAAATGTCAGTTCTGAGATTCCACAGAAATAAGGCTAGCAAACAGTTCCACGAAATACAGCTGTAACTCAGTGAGTGGAAGTCACACATCACAAAGCAGTTTCTCAGAAAGCTTCTCTCCACTTTTTATCTGAGGATATTTTCTTTTTCACCATGGCCCTCCATGGGCTTCCAAATATCACTTTGCAAATTGCACAAGAACATTCTTAGCGAACGGCTCCTTGAGGGGAAAGCTGTAACTCTGTGAGTTTAATTAACAGAACAGAAAGCAGTTTCACAGAAACCTTCTTTCCAGTTTTTATATGAGGATATTTTCTTTTTCACTATAGCCCTCGATGGGCTTCCAAATATCACTTTGCAAATTCCACAAAAACAGTCTTAGTGAAAGGCTTCTTGAGGGGAAAGCAGTAACTTTGTGAGATGAATTCACAGATCACAAAGAAGTTTCTCAGAAAGCTTCTTTCTCATTTTTAATGGAGGATATTTTCTTTTGCCCTGTAGTCTTCAAAGGGATATGAAATATCAGTTCTCAGATTCCACAGAAACAGGACTAGCTAACAAATCCATGAAATACAGCTGTAACTGAATGAGTGGAAGTCACACATCACAAAGCTTTTTCTCAGAAAGCTTCTTTCCAGTTTTTATCTGAGGATATTTTCTTTTTCACCATATCCCTGCTTGCGCTTCCAAATATCACTTTGCAAATTCCACAAGAACAGTCTTTGCGAAAGGCTTCTTGAGCGGAAAGCTGTAACTCTGTGCGATGAATTCACAGATAAACAAGGTTCTCAGAAAGTTGCTTTCTCATTTTTATCGGAGGACATTTCCTTTGGACCTATAGTCCTCAAAGGGATCCGAAATATCAGTTCTCAGATTCCACAGAAAGAAGACTTTCAAACACCTTCACAAAATACAGCTGTAACTCAGTGACTGGAAGTAACATATCACAAAGCGGTTTCTCAAAAAGCTTCTTTCCAGTTTTTATCTGAGGATATTTTCATTTTCACCATAGACTTCTAAGGACTTCCAAATATCACTTTGCAAATTGCAGAAGAGCAGTCTTAGCGTACGGTTTCTTGAGGGGAAAGCTGTAAGTCTGTGAGATGAATTAACAAAACCAAAAGCAGTTTAACTGAAAGCTTCTTTCCACTTTTTAGCTGAGGATACTTTCTTTTTCACCGTAGCCTGCCATTGGCTTTCAAATATCACTTTGCAAATTCCACAAGAACAGTCTTAGCGAAAGTCTTCTTCAGGGGAAAGCTGTAACTCTGTGAGATGAATTCACAGATAACAAAGAAGTTTCTTAGAAAGCTTCTTTCTCGTTTTTCTCCGAGGACATTTCCTTTGGCCCTAAAGACTTCTAAGGGTCCTAAATATCAGTTCTCAAATTCCACAGAAAGAAGGCAAGCAAACAGCTACATGAAATACATCTGTAATTCATTGAGTGGAATTCACACATCACAAAGCAGTTTTTCAGATAGTTTCTTTCCTGTTTTTATATGAGGATATTTTCTTTTTCACAATAGCCCTACCTGGGCTTCCAAATATCACTTTGCAAATTGCACAAGAAAAGTCTTACGAACGACTTCTTGAGGGGAAAGCTGTAACTCTGTGAGATGAGTTAACAGAACACAAAGCAGTTTCTCAGAAAGCTTCTTTCCAGTTTTTATCTGAGGATCTTTTCTTTTTCACCATAGTCCTCCATGGGCTGCCAAATATCACTTTGCAAATTCCACAAGAACAGTCCTATCGAACGGCTTCTTGAGGGGAAAGCAGTAACTCTGTTAGATGAATTCACAGATCACAACAAATATACTCAGAAAGCTTCTTTCTCATTTTCATCGTAGGATACTTCCTTTGGCCCTAGAGTCTTCAAAAGGAGCCGAAATATCAGTACTCAGATTCCACAGAATTAAGGGTAGCAAACACCTCCATGAAATACAGCCGAAAATTAGTGAGTAGAAGTCGCACATCACAAAGCAGTTTCTCAGAAAGTTTCTTTCCAGTTTTTATCTGAGAATATTTTCTTTTTCACCATAGCACTCCTTGCACTTCCAAATATCTCTTTGCAAATTCCAGAAGAACAGTCTTAGCGAATGGCTTCTTGAGGGGAAAGCTGTGACTCTGACAGATGAGTTAACAGAACAGAAAGCTGTTTCTCAGAAAGCATCTTTACAGTTTTTATCTGAGGATATTTTCTTTTTCATCATAGCCCTCCATGGGCTTCCAAATATCACTTTGCAAATTCCACAAGAACAGTCTTAGTGAACGGCTTCTTCAGGGGAACGCTGTAACTCTGTGAGATGAATTCACAGATGACAAAGACATACTCAGAATGCTTCTTTCTCATTTTTATCGTTGGATATTTCCTTTGGCCCTAGAGCCGTTAATGGGATCCGAAATATCAGTTCTGAGATTCCACAGAAATAAGGCTAGCAAAGAGCTACAGGAAATAGAGCTGTAACTCAGTGAGTTGAACTCACACATCACAAAGCAGTTTCTCAGAAAGCTTCTTTCCACTTTTTATTTGAGGATATTTTCTTTTCACCATAGCCCACTATGGGCTTCCAAATATCACTTTGCAAATTCCACATATACAGTCTTAGTGAACGGCTTCTTGAGGGGAAAGCTGTAACTCTGTGAGATGAATTAACAGAACACATAACAGGTTCTCAGAAAGCTTCTTTCCAATTTTTATCAGAGGATATTTTCTTTTTCACCATAGCCCTCCATGGCCTTCCAAATATCACTTTGCAAATTCCACAAGAACAGTCTTAGCGAACAGCTTTTTGAGGGGAAAGCTGTAACTGTTTGAGATGAATTCACAGATCACAAAGAATACACTCATAAAGCTTCTTTCTCATTTTAATCGGTGGATATTTCCTTTTGCTCTAGAGTCTTCAAAAGGATCCGAAATGTCAGTTCTGAGATTCCACAGAAATAACGCTACCAAACCGCTCCTGAAAATACAGCTGTACCTCAGTGAGTGGACGTCACACATCACAAAGCAGTTTCTCAGAAAATTTCTTTCCAGTTTTTATCTGACGATATTTTCTTCTTCACCATAGCCCTCTTAGCGCATCCAAATATCACTTTGCAAAATCCACAAGAACAGTCTTAGCAAACGGCTTCTTGAGGGGAAAGCTGTAACTCTGTGTGATCAATTAACAGAACACGAAGCAATTTCTCCGAAAGCTTCTTTGCAGTTTTTATCAGAAGATATTTTCATTTTCACAGTAGCCCTCCAAGGGCTTCCAAATATCACTCTGCAAATCTCACAAGAACAGTATTAGGGAAATGTTTCTTGAGGGGAAAGCTGTAACTCTGTGAGATAAATTCACAGATCACAAAGAAGTTTCTCAGAAATATTGTTTCTCATTTTTTACGAAGGATATTTCCTTTGGCCTTACAGCCATCAAAGGGATCCGAAATATCAGTGCTCAGATTCCACAGAAATAAGGCTAGCAAAGAACTTCACGAAATACAGCTGTAACTCAGTGAGTGGAAGTCACACATCACAAAGCAGTTTCTCAGAAAGCTTCTTTCCAGTTCTTATCTAAGTATATTTTATTTTTCTCCTTAGCCTTCTAGTCGCTTCCAAATATCACATTCTAAATTCCACAAGAACAGACTTAGCGAATACCTTCTAGAGGGGAAAGCTGTAACTCTTTGAGATGAATTAACAGAACACAAAGAAGTTTCCAGAAAGTTTCTTTCCCGTTTTTATCTCAGGATATTTCGTTTTTCTCCATAGCCCTCCATGGGCTTCCAAATATCAAGCTTCTCTCTCATTTTTATATCAGCATATCTCCTGTGGCCCTGTAGTGTTCAAAGGGATCTGAAATATTAGTTCTCAGATTCCACAGAAATAAGGCTAGCAAACAGCTTCACGAAATACAGCTGTAACTCAGTGAGTGGAAGTCACACATCACAAAGCAGTTTCTCAGAAAGCTTCTTTCCTTTTTATCTGAGGGTATATATATTTTTTTAACCATAGCCCTCTTAGGCTTCCGAATATAATTTGCAAATTCCACAAGAACAGTCTTAGCGAACGGCTTCTTGAGGGGAAAACTGTGAGATGAAGTAACATAACAGAAAGCAGTTTCTCAGAAAGCTTCTTTCCAGCTTTTATCTGAGGATATTTTCTTTTTCACCATCGCCCTGCATGGGGTCCCAAATATCTCTTTGAATATTCCACAACAACAGTCTTAGTTAAAGGCTTCTTCAGGGGAAAGCTGTTACTCTGTGAGGTGAATTCACAGATCACAAAGAGGTTTCTCAGAAATCTCCTTTCTCATTTTTATCGGAGGATATTTCCTTTGGCCCTATAGTCTTCAAAGAGATCCAAAATACCAGTTCTCAGAATCCAAAGAAATTAGGCTAGCAAACAACTCCACGAAACACCGCAGAAACTCAGTGAGTGGAAGTCACACCTCACAAAGCAGTTTCTCAGAACGCTTCTTTCCAGTTTTTATTTGAGGATATTTTCTTTTTCACCATAGCCCTCCATGGGCTTCCAATATCACTCTGCAAATTCCACAAGAACAGTCTTATCGAAGGGCTTCTTGAAGGGAGAGCTCTAACACTGTGAGACGAATTCACAGATTAAAAAGAAGTTTGTCAGAAAAATTCTTTCTCATTTTTATCGGAGGATAATTCCTTTGGCCTTATATCTTCAAAGGGATCCAAAATATCAATTCTCAGATTCCACAGATATAAGGCTAGCAAACAGCTCCAAGAAATACACCTGTAACTCAGTGAGTGGAAGTCACACATCACAAAGAATTTTGTCAGAAATCTTCTTTCCACTTTTTATCTGAGGATTTTTTTTTCACCATAGCCCTCTAGGGGCTTCCAAATAACACTTGGCAAATTCCAAAAGAACAGTCTTAGCGAACGGCTTCTTGAGGGGTAAGCTCAAACTCTGTGAGATGAATTATCAGAACACAAAGCAGTTTCTCAGAAAGATTATTTCCAGTTTTTATCTGAGGATATTTTCTTTTTCATCATAGCCCTCTATGGGTTTCCAAATATCATTTTGCAAATTCCACAAAACCAGTCTTAGTGAAAGGCTTCTTGAGGGGAAAGCTGTAACGCTGTGAGAATAATTTGCAGATGACAAAGAAGTTTCTCAGAAATCTTCTTTCTCATTTTTATCGGAGGATATTTCCTTTGGCCCTAGAGTCTTGAAAGGGATCCGAAATATCAGTTCTCAGATTCCACAGAAATAAGACTAGGAAACAGATCCACGAAATACAGATATAACTCTGTGAGTGGAAGTCACACATCACAAAGCAGTTTCTCAGAAACCATCTTTCCAGTTTTTTATCTGAGGATATTTTCTTCTTCATCATAGCCCTCCATTTGTTTCCGAATATCACTTTGTAAATTCCACAAAAACAGTCTTAGTGAAAGGCTTCTTGAGGGGAAATCTGTAACTCTGTGAGATGAAATCACAGATCTGAAGGAAGTTTCTAAGAAAGCTTCTTTCTCATTTTTATCAGAGGATATTTTCTTTGGATCTATTGTTTTCAAAGGGATCCGAAATATCAGTTCTCAGAGTCCACAGAAATAAGGCTAGCAAACAGCTCGGTGAAATACAGCTGTAACTCATTGAGTGGAAGTCACACATCACAATGCAGTTTTCAGAAAGCTGCTTTCCAGGATTTATCTGAGGATATTTTCTTTTTCTCCTAGTCCTCTATGGGCATCCAAATATCACCTTGCAAATTGCACAACAACAGTCTTACTGAACGGCTTCTTGAGTGAAAAGCTGTAACTCTGTTAGATGAATTAAGAGAACACAAAGCAGTTTTTCAGAAAGCTTCTTTCCAGTTTTTAATTGAGGATATTTTCTTTTTCACCGTAGCCCTCTGTGGGCTTCCAAATGTCACTTTGCCAATTCCAGAAGAACCGTCTTAGCGAATGGGTTCTTGATGGGAAAGCTGTAACTCTGTTATATGAATTCACAGATCACAAAGAAGTTTCTCAGAAAGCTTCTCTCTCATTTTTATCAGAGGATATTTCCTTTGGCTCTATAGTCTTCAAAGGGATCTGAAATATCACTTCTCAGTTTCGACATTTCTTTTGAGAAATGTCTGTTCATATCCTTTGCCCACTTTTTGATGGGGTTGTTTGTTTCTTTCTTGTAAATTTGTTTGAGTTCCTTGTAGGTTCTGGATATTATCCCTTTGTCAGATGAGTAGATTGCAAAAATTTTCTCCCATTCTGTAGGTTGCCTGTTCACTCTGATGATAGTTTCTTTTGCTGTGCAGAAGCTCTTTACTTTAATGAGATCCCATTTGTCAATTTTGGCTTTTGTTGCCATTGCTTTTGGTGTTTTAGACATGAAGTCTTTGCCCATGCCTATGTCCTGAATGGTACTACCTAGGTTTTCCTCCTGGGTTTTTATGGTATTAGGCCTAATATATAAGTCTCTAATCCATCTTGAATTAATTTTCTTACAAGGAGTAAGGAAAGGATCCAGTTTCAGCTTTCTACTTATGGCTAGCCAATTTTCCCAGCACCATTTATTAAATAGGGAATCCTTTCCCCATTTCTTGTTTCTCTCAGGTTTGTCAAAGATCAGATGGCTGTAGATGTGTGGTATTATTTCTGAGGACTCTGTTCTGTTCCATTGGTCTATATCTCTGTTTTGGTACCAGTACCATGCTGTTTGGGTTACTGTAGCCTTGTAGTATAGTTTGAAGTCAGGTAGCGTGATGCCTCCAGCTTTGTGTTTCTGACTTAGGATTGCCTTGGAGATGCGGGCTCTTTTTTGGTTCCATATGAACTTTAAAGCAGTTTTTTCCAATTCTGTTAAGAAAGTCATTGGTAGCTTGATGGGGATGGCATTGAATCTATAAATAACCTTGGGCAGTATGGCCATTTTCACGATATTGATTCAACCTATCCATGAGCATGGTATGATCTTCCATTTGTTTGTGTCTTCTTTTATTTCACTGAGCAGTGGTTTGTAGTTCTCCTTGAAGAGGTCCTTTGCATCCCTTGTAAATTGGATTCCTAGGTATTTTATTCTCTTTGAAGCAATTGTGAAAGGAAATTCATTCATGATTTCACTTGCTGTTTGTCTGTTACTGGTGTATTAGAATGCTTGTGATTTTTGCACATTAATTTTATATCCTGAGACTTTGCTGAAGTTGCTAATCAGCTTAAGGAGATTTTGGGCTGAGACAATGGGGTTTTCTAAATATACAATCATGTCATCTGCAAACAGGGACAATTTGACTTCTTCTTTTCCTAAGTGAATACCCTTGATTTCTTTCTCTTGCCTGATTGTCCTAGCCAGAACTTCCAACACTATGTTGAATAGGAGTGGTGAGAGAGGGCATCCCTGTCTTGTGCCAGTTTTCAAAGGGAATTTTTCCAGTTTTTACCCATTCAGTATGATACTGGCTGTGGGTTTGTCATAAATAGCTCTTATTATTTTGAGGTACGTTCCATCAATACCGAATTTATTGAGCATTTTTAGCATGAAGGGCTGTTGAATTTTGTCAAAAGCCTTTTCTGCATCTATTGAGATAATCATGTGGTTCTTGTCTTTGGTTCTGTTTATATGCTGGATTATGTTTATTGATTTGCATATGTTGAACCAGCCTTGCATCCCAGGGATGAAGCCCACTTGATCATAGTGGATAAGCTTTTTGATGTGTTGCTGAATCCGGTTTGCCAGTATTTTATTGAGGATTTTTGCATCAATGTTCATCAGGGATATTGGTCTAAAATTCTCTTTTTTTGTTGTGTCTCTGCCAGGCTTTGGTATCAGGATGATGTTGGCTTCATAAAATGAGTTAGGGAGGATTCCCTCTTTTTCTATTGATTGGAAGAGTTTCAAAAGAAATGGTACCAGCTCCTCCTTGTACCTCTGGTAGAATTCAGCTGTGAATCCATCTGGTCCTGGACTTTTTTTGGTTGGTAGGCTAGTAATTATTGCCTCCGTTTCAGAGCCTGCTATTGTTCTACTCAGGGATTCAACTTCTTCCTGCCATAGTCTTGGAAGAGTGTAAGTGTCCAGGAAATTATCCATTTTTCTAGATTTTCTAGTTTATTTGCATAGAGGTGTTTATAGTATTCTCTGAGGGTAGTTTGTATTTCTGTGGGGTCGGTGATGATATCCTCTTTATCATTTTTAATTGGGTCGATTTGATTCTTCTCTCTTTTCTTCTTTATTAGTCTTGCTAGCGGTCTGTCAATTTTGTTGATCTTTTCAAAAAACCAAATCCTGGATTCATTGATTTTTTGGAGGGTTTTTTGTGTGTCTATCTCTTTCAGTTCTGCTCTGATCTTAGTTATTCCTTGCCTTCTGCTAACTTTCGAATGTGTTTGCTCTTGCTTCTCTTGTTCTTTTAATTGCGATGTTAGAGCGTCAATTTTAGATCTTTCCAGCTTTCTCTTGTGGGCATTTAGTGCTGTAAATTTCCCTCTACACACTGCTTTAAATGTGTCCCAGAGATTCTGGTATGTAGTATCTTTGTTCTCATTGGTTTCAAAGAACATCTTTATTTCTGCCTTCATTTCGTTATGTACCCAGTAGTCATAAAGGAGCAGGTTGTTCAGTTTCCATGTAGTTGAGTGGTTTTATTGAGTTTCTTAGTCCTGAGTTCTAGTTTGATTGCACTGTTTTCTGAGAGACAGGTTGTTATAATTTGTGTTCTTGTACATTTGCTGAGGAGTGCTTTACTTCCAATTATGTGGTCAATTTTGGAATAAGTACGATGTGGTGCTGAGAAGAATGTATATTCTGTTGATTTGGGGTAGAGAGTTCTATGGATGTCTATTAGGTCTGCTTGCTGCAGAGATGAGTTCAATTCCTGGATATCCTTGTTAACTTCCTGTCTCCTTGATCTGTCCAATGTTGACAGTGGAGTGTTGAAGTCTCCCATTATTATTGTATGGGAGTCTAAGTCTCTTTGTAAGTCTCTAAGGACTTGCTTTATGAATCTGGGTGCTCCTGTATTGGGTGCATATATATTTAGGATAGTTAGCTCTTCCTGTTGAATTGATCCTTTTACCATTATGTAATGGCTTTCTTTGTCTCTTTTGATCTTTGAAGGTTTAAAGTCTGTTTTATCAGAGACTAGTATGGCAACCCCTGCTTTTTTTTGTTCTCCATTTGCTTGGTAAATCTTCCTCCATCCCTTTATTTTGAGCCTATGTATGTCTCTGCCTGTGAGATGGGTCTCCTGAATACAGCAGACTGATGGGTCTTGACTCTTTATCCAGTTTGCCAGTCTGTGTCTTTTAATTGGAGCATTTAGTCCATTTACATTTAAGGTTAATATTGTTATGTGTGAACTTGATCCTGCCATTATGATATTAACTGGTTATTTTGCTCGTTAGTTGAGGCAGTTTCTTCCTAGCCTCGATGGTCTTTACATTTTGGCAAGTTTTTGCAATGGCTGGTACCGGTTGTTCCTTTCCATGTTTAGTGCTTCCTTCAGGGTCTCTTGTAAGGCAGGCCTAGTGGTGACAAAATCTCTAAGCATTTGCTTATCTGTAATGGATTTTATTTCTCCTTCACTTATGAAACTTAGTTTGGCTGGATATGAAATTCTGGGTTTAAAATTCTTTTCTTTAAGAATGTTGAATATTGGCCCCCACTCTCTTCTGGCTTGGAGAGTTTCTGCCGAGAGATCTACTGTTAGTCTGATGGGCTTCCCTTTGTGGGTAACCCGACCTTTCTCTCTGACTGCCCTTAAGATTTTTTCCTTCATTTCAACTTTGGTGAATCTGGCAATTATGTGTCTTGGAGTTGCTCTTCTTGAGGAGTATCTTTGTGGCGTTCTCTGTATTTCCTGGATTTGAATGTTGGCCTGCCTTACTAGGTTGGGGAAGTTCTCCTGGATGATATCCTGAAGAGTGTTTTCCAACGTGGTTCCATTTTCTCCCTCACTTTCAGGCACCCCAATCAGATGTAGATTTTGTCTTTTTACATAATCCCATACTTCTTGCAGGATTTGTTCATTACTTTTTCTTCTTTTTTCTTTTGGTTTCTCTTCTTGCTGCATTTCATTCATTTGATCCTCAATCGCTGATACTCTTTCTTCCAGTTGATCGAGTCAGTTACTGAAGCTTGTGCCTTTGTCATGTATTTCTCATGTCATGGTGTTCATCTCTTTCATTTCGTTTATGACCTTCTCTGCATTAATTACTCTAGCCATCAATTCTTCCACTTTTTTTTCAAGATTTTTAGTTTCTTTGCGCTGGGTACTTAATTCCTCCTTTAGCTCTGAGAAATTTGATGGACTGAAGCCTTCTTCTCTCATCTTGTCAAAGTCATTCTCCATCCAGTATTGATCCGTTGCTTGCAATGAGCTGCGCTCCTTTGCCGGGGGAGATGCGCTCTTATTTTTTGAATTTCCAGCTTTTCTGCCCTGCTTTTTCCCCATCTTTGTGATTTTATCAGCCTCTGGTCTTTGATGATGGTGACGTTCTGATGGGGGTTTGGTGTAGGTGTCCTTCCTGTTTGATAGTTTTCCTTCTAACAGTCAGGACCCTCAGCTGTAGGTCTGTTGGATATTGCTTGAGGTCCACTCCAGATGCTGTTTGCCTGGGTATCAGCAGCAGAGGCTGCAGAAGATAGAATATTGCTGAACAGCGAGTGTAACTGTCTGATTCTTGCTTTGGAAGCTTCCTCTCAGGGATGCAGTCCACCCTGTGAGGTGTGGGGTGTCAGACTGCCCCTAGTGGGGGATGTCTCCCAGTTAGGCTACTCAGGTGTCAGGGACCCACTTGAGCAGGCAGTCTGTCCCTTCTCAGATCTCAACCTCCATGTTGGGAGATCCACTGCTCTCTTCAAAGCTGTCAGACAGAGTTGTGTGCGTCTACAGAGGTTTCTGCTGCTTTTGTTGTTGTTTAGTTGTGCCCTGTCCCCAGAGGTGGAGTCTACAGAGACAGGCAGGTTTCCTTGAGCTGCTGTGAGCTCCACCCAGTTCGAGCTTCCCAGTGGCTTTGTTTACCTACTTAAGCCTCAGCAATGGCAGGCGCCCCTCCCCCAGCCTCACTGCTGCCTTGCCGTTAGATCGCAGACTGCTGTGTTAGCAATGAGGGAGGCTCCGTGGGTGTGAGACCCTCCCGGCCAGGTGTGGGATACAATCTCCTGGTGAGCCTGTTTGCTTAAAGCGCAGTATTGGGGTGGGAGTTACCCTATTTTCCAGGTGTTGTGTGTCTCAGTTCCCCTGGCTAAGAAAAGGGATTCCCTTCCCCCTTGTGCTTCCCAGGTGAGGCGACGCCTCGCCTTGCTTCAGCTCTTGCTGTTCGGGCTGCTGTAGCTGACCAGCACCTATTGTCTGGCACTCCCTAGTGAAATTAATCCAGTACCTCAGTTGAAAATGCAGAAATCACCGGTCTTCTGTGTCGCTTGCGCTGGGAGTTGGAGACTGGAGCTGTTCCTATTCGGCCATCTTGCTCCATCCACCTTTTTCAGCATATTCTTAAGAGGGTTCCCAAATGTCCTTTCTCAGATTCCACAGAAACAGTGATTTCAAACTCCTCAATCCAAATGAATGCACACGCCAGAGAGAAGTTTCTTGAAACTTTGATTTCTGGGTTTTATTCCTGGACATTTCACTTTTCGCCATATTCTTCAAAGCACTGCAAAATATACCTTTTTTAGTATTACAAGAACAGCATTCAGAAACTGTCTTACGAGAAAAGAGGTATAACTCTCTGGGTGGAATGCAAACATCACAAAGCATTTCTCCGAAAGCTTCTCTCCAGTTTTTATCTGGTGATATTTCCTAAATCCCCATAAACATTAATGTGCTACTGAGTGTCCCTTCCGGAATCCATACATGGCGCACTTTCAAAACTTTGTAAAAGAAAGAAAGATTTATTTAAGTGAGATGAATAGACATATCTATTACAAAGCAGTGTGAGAGAACATTTCTTTCCAGTTTCTGTCTGAGAATGATTCCTTTTTCACCGTAGACGTCTGTATACTCCCAAATATCCTCTGGTAGCATTTTCTCCAAAAGGGATTCCCCAATCCTCTATGAGAAGAAAGGTTTCACTCTTGTGAGTGGAATGTACACGTCAAAAGCACCTCCTCGGAAATCTTCTCTCCAGTATCTATCTGCACATATTTCCATTTTCACCATAAGCCTCAAAGTGCTCCCGAGTGTCCCTTAGCTGACTAACGTAAAACAGTGTTAGAATACTGACCAATGAAAACAGAAGCTTAACAGTGCGAGTGGACTTCACATGGCCGGGAGCAATTTCACAGAATGTTTCCTTCTGCTTTTAATTGGAGATTATGTCTTTTTCAGCATATTCTTACGTGAGTTCCCAAATGTCCTTTTCAGGTTCCACAGAAACAGTGATTTCAAACAGCTCAATCCAAAGAATGATTCAACTCCATGATGTGAATACACACAGCACAAAGCAGTTGCTCTGAAAGCTTCTCACCAGTTTTCATGTGAAGACGTTTCCTTTCTCACCGGAAGCCTCTGGGTGCCACTTAATATCCCTTCACAGGTTCCTCAAAGTAGAGTTTCCAAACTGGGCAATGTAGTGGAAACTTTCACTCTCTGAAATGAATGGACTGGTCAGAGAGCAGTTTCTTCGAATGCTTCTTTCTGGGTTTTATTTCCAGATATTTCACTTTTCGATATAGTCTTCAACGTGCTGCAAAATATCACTTTTTCAGTTTTACAGGAACAGTGTTCAAACACTGCCTTATGAGAAAAGAGGTATAATTCCCTGAGTGGAATGCACACATCACAAAGCAGTCTCTCGTATAGCTTCACTCCAGTATTGATCAGAAGATATTTCCTATTTCCCCACAGCCTGAACGTGTCTCTGACTGTCCCTTCGTGAATTCGTCTATGATGAGTATCAATCCATCTCAACACTATGACGAGTGGAATGCACACGTCACAAAGGAGCTCCTCAGAAATCTTCTCTCCAGTATGTATCTGAAGATATTTCCGTTTTCACCGTAAGCCTCACAGTGCTCTCGAGTATCCCTTAGCTGACTCACCTAAAACAGTGTTAGAATACTGCTTAATGAAAACAGAAGCTTAACTGTGCAAACGCAATTCACGTCACATAGAGCAGTTCAACAGAAAGTTTCCTTCTGGTTTTTTTCAGAGGGTATTACTTTTAAAGCATATTCTTAAGAGCGTTCCCAAATATCCTTTCTCAGGTTTCACAGAAATGGTGATTTCAAAGTGCTCAATCCAAATATGATTTAACTATAGGAGATGAATACACATAATGCAAAGCACTTGCTCCGAAAGCTTCTCTCCACTTCTCATCGGAAGACGTTTCCTTTCTCACCACAGGAATCCGGGCGCCTCTTAATATCCCTTCCCAGATTCCTGAAAGGCAGAGTTTCCAAACTGCACAACGTAGTGGAAGCTTTATCTCTCTGAAATGAATGCATACACCAGAAAGCAGTTTCTTGGAACGTTTCTTTCAGGTTTTGAATTCCAGATATTTCACTTTTTGCTATAGTCTTCAACGCGCTGCAAAATATAACTCTTTCAGTTTTACAGGAACAGTGCTCAAACACTGCTATGAGAAAAAAGGTATAATGCTCTGTGGAATGCACACGTCACAACGCAGTTTCTCAGAAAGCTTCTCTCCAGTTTTTATCTGAAGATATCTCCTATTTAACGTCAAGCACGAATGTGCTCCCGAATGTCCCTTGACAAATCCGTCCATGACGCACTTTCAAAACTGCGTAATAGAAAGAAAGTTTTATCTATTTGAGAAGCATAGACATATCTATCACAAAGGAGTTTCACAGAAAACTTCTGTCCTGTTTTTGTCTGAGGATACTTGCTTTTTCACCATAGCCATCTGTATACCCCAAATGTCCCGTGGTAGTTTATTCACCAAATTGGATTCCCCTGTCCTCTATGAGAAGAAAGGTATAACTCTGTGAGTGGAATGCACACGTAACAAAGCAGATCCACGGAAATCTTCTCTCCAGTATCTATCTGAAGATATTTCCCTTTTCACCATAAGCCTCAAAAACCTCCTGAGTATCCCCTAGCTGACTCACCTAAAACTGTGTTAGAATACTGGTCAATGAAAACAGAAGCTTAAATGTGCAAGTGGAATGCACGTGACCTAGAACAGTTTAACAGAAGGTTTCCTTCTTGTTTTTATTGGAGTGCATTTCATTTTCAGCATATTCTTAATAGTGTTCCCAAATATCCTCTCTCAGTTTCCACAGAAACAGTGATTTCAAACCACTTAATACAAAGAATGATTTACCTCTATGAGATGGATACGCACATCACAAACCAGGTTCTCTGAAAGCTTCTCTCCAGTTTTCATTCTAAGACTTCTCCTTTCTCATCACAAGCATCCGGGCGCAACTTAGTATCCCTTCATAGATTAATCAGAGACAGAGTTTTCAACCTGGGCAATGTAGTGTCGACTTTAACTCTCTGAAATGAATGCACACGCTAGAGAGAACTCTCTTGGAATGCTGCTTTCTGGATTTTATTCCTGGATATTTCACTTTTTGCCGTATTCCTCAAAGCGCTGCAAAATATCCCTTTTTTAGTTTTACAGGAACAGTGTTCAAACACTGTCTTACGAAAAAAGAGGTATAACACCCTGGGTGGAATGCACATATCACAAAGCGGTTTCTCTGAAAGCTTCTGTCCCGTTTTTATCTGGTGATATTTCCTATTTCCCCATAAGTGTTAATGTGCTCCCAAATGTCCCTTTGGGAATCCGCCCATGACACAGTTTCAAAACTGCGTAATAGAAAGAAAGATTTATCTAAGTGAGGTGAATAAACAAATGTATTACAAAGCAGTGTGAGACTGTGCTTCCTTCCAGTTTTTGTCTGAGGATAATTCCTTTTTCACCATAGCCGTCTGTATACTCCCGAGTGTCCCTTGGTAGCGTTTTCTCCAAATGGGATTCCCCAATCCTCTATGAGAAGAAAGGATTCCCTCTGTGAGTGGAATGTACACATCAAAAGCACCTCCTCGGGAATCTTCTCTCCAGTATCGACCTGAAGATATTTCTGTTTTCACCATAAGCCTCAAAGCACACCCGAGTGTCCCTTAGCAGACGAATCTAAAAGAGTGTTAGAATACTGCCCAATGAAAACAGAATCTGAACAGTGCAAGTGGACTTCACATGGCCTAGAGCAGTTTCACAGAAAGTTTCCTTCTGGTTTTAATTGGAGGTTACGTCTTTCTCAGTATATTCTGTGTGTTTTGTTTTTCTTTTTTTTTTTTTTTTTTGAGACGGAGTCTCACTCTGTCACCCAGGCTGGAGTGCAGTGGCACCATCTCGGCTCACTACAAGCTCCGCCTCCCGGGTTTATGCCATTTTCCTGCCTCAGCCTCCTCTTTCTCAGTATATTCTTAAGAGCATTCCCAAATGTCCTTTCTCAGGTTCCACAGAAACAGTGATTTCAAACTGCTAAATCCAAGGAATGATTCAACTCTAAGAGATGAATACACAAAGCACAAAGCAGATGCTCCAAAAGCTTCTCACCAGTTTTCATGAGAACACATTTCCTTTCTCACTGGAAGCCTCCGGGCGCCACTTAATATCCCTTCACATATTCCTCAAAGACAACGTTTCCAAACTGGGCAACGTAGTGGAAGCTTTAACGCTCTGAAATGAATGCACTCTTCAGAGAGCAGTTTCTCGGAACGTTTCTTTCTCGGTTTTATTTCCAGATATTTCACTTTTCACCATAGTCTTTAATGCGCTGCAAAATATCACTTTTTCGGTTTTACAGGAACAGTGTTCCAACCCTGCCTTATGAGAAAAGAGGTATGATTTCCACAGTGGAATGCACACATCACAGAGCAGTCTCTCGAAAAGCTTCACTCCAGTATTTATCAGAAGATATTTCCTATTTCCCCGCATGCCTGAATGTGTCTCCGAATGTCCCTTCGTGAATCCGTCTATGATGAGTATCAATCTGTCTATGATGCAGTATCAACACTATGACGAGTCGAATGCACATGTCACAAGGGAGCTCCTCGGAAATCTTCTCTGTAGTACCTATATGAAGATATTTTCGTTTTCACCATAAGCCTCAAGGTGCTCCCGAGTATCCCTTAGCTGATTCACCTAAAACAGTGTTAGAATACTGCTCAATGTAAACAGAAGCTTAACTGTGGGAACGCAATTCACGTGACCTAGAGCAGTTTCACAGAAAGTTTCCATCTGGTTTTTATTGGAGGTTATGTCATTTTCAGCATATTCTTAAGAGCGTTCCCAAATGTCCTTTCTCAGCTTCCACAGAAACAGTGATTTCAAACAGCTCAATCAAAAGAATTATTTAAATCTATGAGAAGAATACACACATCACAAAGCACTTGCTCCGAAAGCTTCTCTCCACTTCTCATCAGAAGACGTTTCCTTTATCACCACAAGAATCCGGGTGCCATTTAATATCCCTTCCCAGATTCCTCAAAGGCAGAGTTTCCAAACTCGGCAATGTATGGTAATCTTTAACTCTCTGAAATGAATGCACATCCCAGAGAGAAGTTTCTTGGAACGTCTCTTTCTGATTTGTATTTCCGGATATTTCACTTTTTCCCATAGTCTTCAATGTGCTGCCAAATATCACTTTTTTGGTTTTACAGGAACAGTGCTCAAACACTGGTGTGAGAAAAAAGGTATAATGCCCTGTGGAATGCACACATCACAAAGCAGTTTCTCAGAAAGCTTCTCTCCAGTTTTTATCTGAAGATATCTCCTATTTAACATCAAGCGCGAACATGCTCCCGAATGACCCATCGCAAATACGTCCATGACTCAGTTTCAAAACTGCATAATAGAAAGAAAGTTTTACCTATGTGAGATGCATAGACATATCTATCACAAAGCAGTTTCACAGAAGGCTTCTTTCCAGTTTTTGTCTCAGGATACTTGCTTTTTCACCATAGCTGTCCATGTACTCCCAAATGTCCTGTGTTAGCTTATTCTGCAAATGACATTCCCCCTTCTTCTATGAGAAGAAAAGTATAACTCTGTGAGTGCGATGCCCACGTAACAAAACAGATCCACGGAAATCTTCTCTCCAGTATCTACCTGAAGATATTGTCCTTTTCACCGTAAACCTCAAAGCGCTCCCGAGTATCCCTTAGTTGACTCACCTAAAACAGTGTTAGAGCACTGGTCAATGAAAGCAGAAGCTTAAATGTGTGAATGCAATGCACGTGACCTAGAACAGTTTCACAGAAGGTTTCCTTCTGGTTTTTATTGGATGATATTTATTTTTCAGCATATTCTTAAGAGCGTTCCCAAATGTCCTTTCTCAGTTTCCACAGAAACAGTGATTTCAAACTGCTCAATTCAAGGAATGATTTAACTCTATGAGATGGATACACACATCACAAACGAGGTTCTCCAAAAACTTCTCTCCAGGTTTCATTATAAGGCGTTTCCTTCCCACTGAAAGCATCAGAGCGCCACTTAATATCCCTTCACAGATTAATCAGAGATAGAGTTTCCAAACTGGGCAACGTAGTGTCAACTTTGACTCTCTGAAATGAATGCACACGCCAGAACGAAGTTCCTTGGAACGTTGCTTTCTGGGTTTTATTCCCAGATATTTCACCTTTCGCCATATACTTAAAAGTGCTACAAAATATCCCATTTTCAGTTTTACAGGAACAGTGTTCAAACACTGTCTTATGAGAAAAGAGGTATAACACCCTGGGTGGAATGCACACGTCACAAAGAGATTTCTCAGAAAGCTTCTCTCCAGTTTTTATCTGGTGATATTTCCTATTTCCCCATAAGCCTTGATGTGCTCCTGAATGTCCCTTCAAGAATCCATTCATGATGCAGTTTCAAAACTGCATAATAGAAATACAGATTTACCTAAGTGAGATGAAGAGACATATCTATTAGAAAGCAGTATGAAAGATGCTTCTTTCCAGTTTTAGTCTGAGGATAATTCCTTTTTCACCATAGCCATCTGTATACTCCCGAATGTCCCCTGGTAGCATTTTCTCCAAATGGGATTCCCCAATCCTCTATGAGAAGAAAGGTTTCACTCTGAGTGGAATGTATACGTCAAAAACACCTCCTCGGAAATCTCCTCTCCAGTATCTATCTGAAGATATTTCCGTTTTCACCATAAGCCTCAAAGCACTCCCGAGTGCCCCTTAGCTGACTCAACTAAAACAGTGTTAGAATACTGCCCAATGATAACAGAAGCTTAACACTGTGAGTGGAGTTCACATGGCCTAGAGAAGTTTCACAGAAAGTTTCCTTCTGCTTTTAATTGGAGATTATGTCTTTTTCAGCATACTCTTAAGAGTTTTCCCAAATGTCCTTTCTCAGCTTCCACAGAAACAGTGATTTCAAACTGCTCAATACAAAGAATGATTTAAATCTATGAGATGGACACACGCATCACAAACTAGGTTCTCTGAAAGGTTCTCTCCAGTTTTCATTCTAAGACGTTTCGTTTCTCACTGGAAGCCTCTGGGTGCCACTTAATATCCCTTCACAGATTCCTCAAAGACAGAGTTTCCAAATTGGGCAACGTAGTGGAAGCTTTAAACCTCTAAAATGAATGCACTCGTCAGAGAGCAGTTTCTTGGAATGCTTTTTTCTGGGTTTTATTTCCAGATATTTTACTTTTCCCAATAGTCTTCAATGCACTGCAAAATATCACTTTTTCAGTTTTACAGAAACAGT
This sequence comes from Macaca fascicularis, assembly GCF_037993035.2. Lineage (NCBI taxonomy): Eukaryota > Metazoa > Chordata > Mammalia > Primates > Cercopithecidae > Macaca > Macaca fascicularis. The sequence goes on along the minus strand of NC_088385.1, from coordinate 37,859,305 downwards.
GTTTGAACACTGCCTTATGAGAAAAGAGGTATAATTCCCTGAGTGGCATGCACACATCACAGAGCAGTCTCTCAGAAAGCTTCACTCTAGGATTTATCAGAAGATATTTCCTATTTCCCCACAGGACTGAATGTGTCTCCGAATGTCCCTTCGCGAATCCATCTATGAGGAGTATCAATCCGTCTATGACGCAGTATCAACACTATGACCAGTGGAACACACACGTCAAAAAGGAGCTACTCGGAAATCTTCTCTCCAGTATCTATTGGAAGATATTTCCGTTTTCACTGCAAGCCTCAAGGGGCTCCCGAGTATCCTTTAGCTGACTCACCTAAAACAGTGTTAGAATACTGCTCAATGAAAACAGAAGCTTAACTGTGTGAATGCAATTCACGTGACCTAGAGCAGATTAATAGAAAGTTTCTTTCTGGTTTTGATCAGAGGATATTTCTTTTTCAGCATATTCTTAAGAATGTTCCCAAATATCCTTTCTCAGGTTCCACAGAAACAGTGATTTCAAACTGCTCAATCCAAAGAAAGATTTAACTCTATGAGATGATCACACATCACAAAGCACTTGCTCCGAAAGCTTTTCTGCACTTCTCATCGGAAGACGTTTCTTTTCTTACCACAAGCATCCGGGCGCCACTTAATATCCCTTCCGAGATTCCTCAAAGACAGAGTTTCCAAACATGGCAATGTAGTGGAACCTTTAACTCTCTAATGAATAGACACCCCAGAGAGCAGTTGCTTGGAACGTTTGTTTCTGGTTTGTGTTTCCGGATATTTCACTTTTTGCCATAGTCTTCAATGTGCTTCAAAATATCACATTTTAAGTTTTACAGGAACAGTGCTCAAACACTGCTATGAAAAAAAAGGTATAACACCTTGTGGAATGCACACATCACAACGCAGTTTCTCAGAAAGCTTCTCTCCAGTTTTTATCTGAAGATACATCCCATTTAACGTCAATCATTACTGTGCTCCCAAATGTCCCTTCTCAAATTCGTCCATGACGCACTTTCAAAACTGCGTAATAGAAAGAAAGTTTTATCTAGGTCAGATGCATGGATATATCTATCACAAAGCAGTTTTACAGAAAGCTTCTTTCCAGTTTTTGTCTGAGGATACTTGCTTTTTCACCATAGCCATCCATATACTCCCAAATGTCCCGTGGTAGCTATTCTCCAAATGGGATTCCCCCTTCCTCTATGAGAATAAAGGTATAACTCTGTGAGTGGAATGCACACGTAACAAAGCAGCTCCACGAAAATCTTCTCTCCAGTATCTATCTGAAGATATTTCCCTTTTCACCATAAGCCTCAAACCGCTCCCGAGTATCCCTTTGTTGACTCACCTAAAACAGTGTTAGAATACTGGTCTATGAAAACAGAAGCTTAAATATGTTGAGTGGAATGCACGTGACCTAGAGTAGTTTCACAGAAGGTTTCCTTCTGGTTTTTATCGGAGGGTATTTCTTTTTCAGCATATTCTTAAGAGTGTTCCCAAATGTCCTTTCTCAGTTTCCACAGACAGTGATTTCAAACTGCTTAATCCAAAGCATCATTTAACTCTATGAGATGAATAGACACATCACAAAGCACTTGTTCCAAAAGCTTCTCTCCACTTCTCATTGGAAGACGTTTTCTTTCTCACTGCAAGAATCCGGGCGCCACTTAATATCCCTTTTCAGATTCCTCAAAGACAGTTTCCAAACTGCACAAAGTAGTGGAAGCTTTCCCTCTCTGAAATGAATGCACACCCCAGAAAGCAGTTTCTTGGAACTTTTCTTTCTGTGTTTGATTTCCGGTATTTCAAGTTTTATCATAGTCTTCAACGTGCTGCCAAATATCACTTTTTCAGTTTTACAGGTACAGTGCTCAAACACTGCTGTGAGAAAAAAGGTATAACGCCCTGGGGAATGCACACATCAAAACGCAGTTTCTCAGAACGCTTCTCTCCAGTTTTTATCTGAAGTTATCCACTCTTTAACATCAACTGCAAATGTGCTCCCGAATATCCCTTCTCTAATCCGTCCATGACGCAGGTTCAAAACTGCGTAATAGAAAGAAAGTTATTTGTATGTGAGATGCATAGACATATCTATCACAAAGCAGTTTCACAGAAAGCTTCTTTCCAGTTTTTGTCTCAGGATACTTGCTTTTTCACCATAGCCGTGCATATACTCCCAAATGTCCCGTGGTAGCTTATTCTCCAAATGGGATTCCCTCGTCCTCTATGAGAAGAAAGGTAAAACTCAGTGAGTGGAATGCACACGTAACTAAGCAGCTCCACGGAAATCCTCACTCCAGTATCTATCTGAAGATAATGCCCTTTTGACTGTAAGCCTCAGGGAGCTCCCGAGTTTCCCTGAGCTGACACAACTAAAACAGTTTTAGAATACTAGACAATGAAAACAGAAGCTTAAATGTGCGAGTAGAATGCATGTGACATACAGCAGTTTCACAGAAGGTTTCCTTCTGGTTTTTATTGGATGGTATTTCTTTTTCAGCATATTCTTAAGAGTGTTTCCATGTGTCCTTTCTCAGTTTCCACAGAAACAGTGATTTCAAACTGCTCAATACAAAGAATGATTTAACTCTATGAGATGGATAGAGACATCACAAACCAAGTTCTCCGAAAACTTCTCTCCAGTTTTCATTATAAGATGTTTCCTTTCTCACCACAAGCATCTGGGTGCCACTTAATATCCCTTCACAGATTAATCAGAGACAGAGTTACCAAACTGCGCAATGTAGTGTCCACTTTGACTCTCTGAAATGAATGCACACACCAGAGAGAAGTTTCTTGGAAAGTTGCTTTCTTGGTTTTATTCCCGGATATTTCACTTTTCGCCATATTCTTCAAAGCGCTGCAAAATATCCCTTTTTCAGTTTTACAAGAAAAGTGTTCAAACACTGTCTTACGAGAAAAGAAGTATAACTCCCTGGGTGGAATACACACATCACAAAGCGGTGTCTCTGAAAGCTTCTCTGCAGTTTTTATCTGGTGATATTTCCTATTTCCCCATAAACCTTAATGTACTCCCGAATGTCCCTTCGGGAATCCGTCCACAACGCAGTTTCAAAAATGTATAATACAAAGAAAGATTTATCTAAGTGAGATGAATAGACCTATCTATTACAAAGCAGTGTGAGACAGCACTTCTTTCCAGTTTTTGTCTGAGGATAATTCCTTTTTCACCATAGCCGTCTGTATACTCCCGAATGTCCCCTGGTAGCGTTTTCTCCAAATGGGATTCCCCAATCCTCTATGAGAAGAAAGGTTTCCTTCTGTGAGTGGAATGTACATGTCAAAAGCAGCTCCTCGGAAATCTTCTCTCCACTATCTATCTGGAGATATTTCCGTCTTCACCGTAAACATCAAAGCTCTCCCGAGTGTCCCCTAGCAGACGAACCTAAAACAGTGTTAGAATACTGTCCAATGAAAACAGAAGCTGAACAGTGTGAGTGGACTTCATGTGTCCTAGAGCTGTTGCAAAGAAAGTTCCCTTCTGGTTTTTATTGGAGGTTATGTCTTTTTCAGCATATTCTTAAGAGCGTTCCAAATATCCTTTCTCAGGTTCCACAGAAACAGTGATTTCAAACTGCTCAATCCAAAAAATAATTCAACTCAATGAGATGAATACACACAGCACAAAGCAGTAGCTCCGAAAGCTGCTCAACAGTTTTCATGAGAAGCCTTTTCCTTTATCACCAGAAGACTCCGGGCGCCACTTAATATCCTTTCACAGATTCCTCAAAGACAGAGTTTCCGAACTGGATAACGTACTGGAAGTTTTAAATCTCTGAAATGAATGCACTCTTCAGAGAGCAGTTTCTTGGAACGCTTCTTTCTGGGTTTTATTTCCAGATATTTCACTTTTCGCCATAGTCTTCAATGTGCTGCAAAATATCACTCTTTTAGTTTTACAGGAGCAATGTTCGAACACTGCCTTATGAGAAAGCAGGTATAATTCCCTGAGTGGAATGCACACATCACAAAGCAGTCTCTCAGAAAGCTTCACTTCAGTATTTATCAGAAGATATTTCATATTTCCTCACAGACCTGAATGTGTCTCCGAACGTCCCTTCGTGAATCTGTCTATGATGAGTATCAATCCGTCTATGACGCAGTATCAACACTATGACGAGTGGAATGCACACGTCTCAAAGGACGTCCTCGGAAATATTCTCTCCTGTATCCATTGAAGATATTTCCGTTTTCACCGTAAGCCTCAAGGCGCTCCCGAGCATCCCTTAGCTGACACACCTAAAACAGTGTTAGAATACTGTTCAATGAAAACAGAAGCTTGATTGTGTGAATGCAATTCACGTGACCTAGAGCAGTTTCACACAACGTTTGTTTTGGTTTTTATCAGAGGGTAATACTTTTTCAGCATATTCTTAAGTGCGTTCCCAAATATACTTTCTCAGGTTCCACAGAAATAGTGATTTCAAACTGCTCAATCCAAAGAATGATTTAACTCTATGAGCTGAACACACACATCAAAAAGCACTTTCTCTGAAAGCTTCTCTCCACTTCTCATCGGACGACATTTCCTTTCTCACCACAAGAATCTGGGCGCCACTTAATATCCCTTCCCAGATTCCTCATAGACAGAGCTTCCAAATTGGGAAACGTAGTGGAAGCTTCAACTCTCTGAAAACAATGCACACCCCAGAGAGTAGTTTCTGGGAACCTTTCTTTCTCGTTTTTATTTCTGGATATTTCACTTTTTGCCATAGTCTTCAACACACGGCAAAATATCAGTTTTTCAGGTTTACAGGAACAGTGCTCAAACACTGCTAGGAGAAAAAAGATATAACGACCTGTGGATTGTACACATCAAAACGCAGTTTCTCAGAAAGACTCTCTCCAGTTTTTATTTGAAGATATCTCCTTTATAACATCAAGCACGCATGTGCCCCCGAATGTCCCTTCGCAAATCCATCCATGACGCAGTTTCAAGACTGTGTAATACAAAGAAAGTTTTATCTATGTGAGTTGCATAGACAAATCTATCACGAAGCAGTTTCACAGCAATCTTCTATCCAGTTTTGGTCTGAGGATACATGCTTTTTCACCATAACAGTTCATATGCTCCCACATGTCCCGTAGTAGCTTATTCTCCAAAAGAGAGAATAAGTCTTCATGAAGCAGTTTGCTAACACTGTTTTCGTGGAATCTGCAAAGTGATATTTGGGAGCGCCTTGAGGCCTATGGTTTAAAAGGAAATATACTCAGATAATAACTAGAAGGAAGTTTCTCAGAAATTGCTTTCTCATGTGTGACTTCGTCACACAGAGTTTCACCTTTCCCTTCTTGTAGCAGTTTTCTAACACTGTTCTCGTGGAATTTCAAAGTGATACTTGGGAGCTCATAGAGGACTCTGGTGAAAAAGGAAATATCCTCTGATAAAAACTGGAAAGAAGCGTTCTCAGAAACTGCACTGCGATGTGTGAATGCAACTCCCAGAGTTACACTTTTCTCTTCAGGCATCAGTTTGCTAACACAGTTTTCTTGAAATCTGCAACGGGATACTTCTTAGCACTATGCAGCTTACAGTGACAAAGGAGATATCCTCAGATAAACACGTGAAAGAAGCTTTCTGAGAAATTGCTTTCTGATATGTGACTTCATCTCCCAGAGTTACACCACTATTTCGTGCAGCCCTTTGCTAGCCCTACTTTTGTGGATTCTGAGAACTGATATTTCGGATGGGTTTGAAGAGTAGAAGGACAAAGGAAACATCCTCTGAGAAAAAACGAAATGAAGCTTTCTGAGAAACCGCTTTGTGATGCGTGAATTCCTTTCTCAGTGTTACACCACTCCTTCATGGAGGAGTTTGCTACCACTGATTTTGTGAAATCTCAAAAGTGATATCTTGGATATCGTTGAATTCCACGGTGAATCATGAAAGAATCTCAGAAAAGTCTGCAGAGAAGCCTTCTCAGAAACTTATTTGGAGTGGGTGTATTCAGCTCACATGGTGGCATCATTGTTTTCATTGAGAAGCTTGCTAAGAGTGTGTCTGTAGAATCTACAAGAAGACACACGGTGGCGCTCCGAGACCACAAATAACCTCAGCTCCAAAAAGAAAGAAGCTACCTGAGAAACTGCTTTGTGATGTGTGAATTCAACTCACTGAGTTACAGCTGTATTTCGTGGAGGTTTGGCTAGCCCGGTTTTGGTGGAATCTGAGAACTGATACTTCAGATCCCTTTGAGGACTCTAGGGCCAAAGGAAATATCCTCCAATAAAAATGAGAAAGAAGCTTTCTGAGAAACTTCTTTGGGATCTGTGAATTCATCTCACAGAGTTCCACCTCTCTCCTCATGAAGTGGTTCGCTAAGACGGTTCTCCTGGAATTGGCAAAGTGACATTTGGGAGCCCATGGAGGGCTGTGGTGAAAAAGGAAATATCCTGGGATAAAAACTGGAAAGAAACGTTCTGAGAAACTGCATTGTGACATGTGAAAACAACTCAAGGAGTTGCACTTTCCTTTTCATTGATCCGTTTTCTAACCCTGTTTTCTCGAAATCTGCATTGGGATATTTCTAAGTGCAATGACGCTCACGATGACAAAGGAAATATCCTCCAATAAAAACCAGAAAGTAGATTTCTGAGAAACTTCTTTGTGATATGTGAATTCATCTCACCTAGTTACAACTTTGTCTTCACGAAGCAGTTTGCTAACACTGTGTTCGTGGATTCTAGAAAGTGATATTTGGGAGCTCATCGAGGGCTATGGTGAAAAAGGAAATATCCTCAGATTAAAACTGGAAAGAAGCGTTCTGAGAAACTACTGCCATGTGTGAATGTAACTCACAGAGTTACACATTTCTCTTCAGGCATCATTTTGCTAACACAGTTTTCTTGAAATCTGCAACGGTATACTTCTTAGCGCAATGAAGCTGATGGTGACAAAGGTGATATCCTAAGATAAAAACTAGAAAAAAAGCTTTCTTAGAAACTTCTTTGTGATGAGTGAATTCATCTCACAGAATTCCACCTCTCTCCTCATGAAGCGCTTCGTTAAGACTGGTCTCGTGGAATTGGCAAAGTGATATTTGGGAGCCCATGGAGGGCTATGGTGAAAAAGGAAATATCCTCGGATGGAAACTGGAAAGAAATGTTCTGAGAAACTGAATTCTGACCTGTGAATGCAACTCACATCACAGAGTTACACTTTCCTTTTCATTGATCCGTTTGCTAACCCTGTTTTCTGGAAATCTGCATTGGGATATATCTAAGCGCAATGAAGCTTACGGTGACAAAAGAAATATCCTCCAATAAAAACTAGAAAGTAGCTTTCTGAGAAACTTTTTTGTGTTACGTGAATTGATCTCTCCAAGTTACAAATTTATCTTCATGAAGCAGTTTGCTAACACTGTGTTCGTGGATTCTGCCAAGTGATACTTGGGAGCTCATTGAGGGCTATGGCGAAAAAGGAAATATCATCAGATTAACACTGGAAACGAACGTTCTGAGAAACTGCACTGCCATGTGTGAATACAATTCACAGAGTTATACATTTCTCTTCAGGCATCAGTTTGCTAACACAGTTTTCTTGGAATCTGTAACGGAATACTTTTTAGTGCAATGAAGCTGATGGTTACAAAGGAAATATAATCCGATAAAAATGAGAAAGAAGCTTTCTAAGAAACTTTTCTGTGATCTATGAATTCATCTCACAGAGTTCCACCTCTCTAATCATGAAGTGGTTCGCTAAGACTGTTCTCGTGGAATTGGCAAAGTGATATTTGGGAGCCCATGGAGGGCTATGGTGAAAAAGGAAATATCCTCAGCTAAAAACTGGAAAGAAGCGTTCTGGGAAACTGCATTGTGACCTGTGAATGCAACTCACAGAGTTACACTTTCCTTTTCATTGATCCGTTTGCTAACCCTGTTTTCTTGAAATCTGCATTGGGATATTTCTGAGCGCAATGAAGCTTACGGTGACAAAGGAAGTATCCTCCAAAAAAAAAACTAGAAAGTAGATTTCTGAGAAACTTATTTGTGATATGTGAATTCATCTCACCGAGTTACAAATTTGTCTTCACGAAGCAGTTTGCTAACACTGTGTTCGTGGATTCTGCAAAGTGATATTTGGGAGCTCATCGAAGGCTATGGTGAAAAAGGAAATATCCTCAGATTAAAACTAGAAAAAAGCGTTCTGAGAAACTGCACTGCCATGTGTGAATGCAACTCACAGAGTTACACTTTTCTCTTCAGGCATCAGTTTGCTAACACAGTTTTCTTGAAATCTGAAACGGGATATTTCTTAGCGCTATGCAGCCTACAGTGACAAAGGGGATATCCTCAGATAAACACATGAAAGAAGCTTTCTGAGATATTGCTTTCTGACTTGTGATTTCATCTCCCAGAGTTACACCACTATTTCGTGCAGCCATTTGCTAGCCCTGTTTTTGTGGATTCTGAGAACTGATATTTCGGATGGGTTTGAAGAGTAGAAGGACAAAGGAAATATCCTCCGAGAAAATCCGGAATGAAGCTTTCTGAGAAAAGGCTTTGTGATGTGTGAATTCATTTCACAGTGTTACACCCCACTTTCATGGAGGAGTTTGCTAGCATTCATTTTGTGTAATCCCAGAAGTGATATAATGGATATCGTTGAATCCCATGGTGAATGATGAAAGAACCTCAGACAAATCTGCAGAGAAGCCTCTCAGAAACTTCTTTGGTGTGGCTGAATTCAGTTCACAGGGTTACATCATTGTTTTCATTGAGAAGCTTGCTAGGAATGTTTTCGCAGAATCTGCAAGAAGACAAATGGTGGCGCTGCGAGACCACAAATAACCTCAGCTCCAAAATGAAACACTCTATCTGAGAAACTGCTTTGTGATGTGTGAGTTCAACTGACTGAGTTACAGCTGTACTTCGTGGAGGTGTTGGCTAGCCCGGTTTTTGTGGGATCTGAGAACTGATACTTCAGATCCCTTTGAGGACTCTAGGGCCAAAGGAAATATCCTCCGATAAAAATGAGAAAGAAGCTTTCTGAGAAACTTCTTTGTGATATGTGAATTCATCCCACCGAGTAACAACTGTGTCTTCAGGAAGCAATTTGCTAACACTGTGTTCGTGGATTCTGCAAAGTGATATTTCGGAGTTCATTGAGGGCTATGGCGAAAAAGGAAATATCCTCAGATTAAAACTGGAAAGAAGCGTTCTGAGAAACTGCATTGCCATGTGTCAATGCAACTCACAGAGTTACACATTTCTCTTCAGGCATCAGTTTGCTAACACAGTTTTCTTGAAATCTGCAACGCGATACTACTTAGCGCCATGAAGCTGACAGTGACAAAGGAGATATCCCCAGATAAAAAATAGAAATAAGGTTTCTTAGAAACTTGTTTTTAGGTGTGAATTCATCTCACAGAGTTACACCTCTTTCCTTATGAAGCGGTTTGCTGAGACTGTTCTCGTGCAATTGGCAAAGTGATATTTGGGAGCCCATGGAGGGCTATGGTGAAATAGGAAATGTCTGCAGCTGAAAACTGGAAAGAAGCGTTCTGAAACACTGCATTGTGACATGTGAATGCAACTCACAGAGTTACACTTTCGTTTTCATTGATTCGTTTGCTAACCCTGTTTTCTTGAAATCTGCATTGGGATATTTCTGAGCGCAATGAAGCTGACTGTGACAAAGGAAATATCCTCCAATAACAACTAGAAAGTAGCTTTCTGAAAAACTTCTTTGTGATATGTGAATTCATCTCACCGAGTTACAACTTTGTCTTCACGAAGCAGTTTGCTAACACTGTGTTCGTGGATTCTAGAAAGTGATATTTGGGAGCTCATCGAGGGCTATGGTGAAAAAGGAAATATCCTCAGATTAAAACTGGAAAGAAGCGTTCTGAGAAACTGCACTGCCATGTGTGAATGCAACTCACAGAGTTACACATTTCTCTTCAGGCATCAGTTTGCTAACACAGTTTTCTTGTAATCTGTAACGGGATACTTCTTAGCACTATGCAGCTTACAGTGACAAAGGAGATAGCCTCAGATAAACACGTGAAAGAAGCTTTCTGAAAAATTGCTTTCTGATATATGACTTCATCTCCCAGAGTTACACCACTATTTCGTGCAGCCGTTTGCTAGCCCTGTTTTTGTGGACTCTGGGAACTGATATTTTGGATGGGTTTGAAGAGTAGAAGGACAAAGGAAATATCCTCCGAGAAAAACTGGAATGAAGCTTTCTGAGAAACCGGTTAGTGATGTGTGAATTCCTTTCACAGTGTTACACCCCTCTTTCATGGAGGAGTTTGCTAGCACTGATTTTGTGGAATCTCAGAAGTGATATCCTGGATATGGTTGAATCCCATGGTGAATAAAGAAAGAACCTCAGACAAGTCTGCAGTGAAGCCTTCTCAGAAACTTCTTTGGTGTGGTGAATTCAGCTCACATGGTGGCATCATTGTTTTCATTGAGAACCTTGCTAAGAGTGTTTTCGCAGAATCTGAAAGAAGACAAATGGTGGTGCTCCGAGACCACAAATAACCTCAGATCCAAAAAGAAAGACGCTATCTGAGAAACTGCTTTGTGATATGTGAATTCAACTCACTGAGTTACAGCTGTATTTCGGGGAGGGGTTGCCTAGCCCGTATTTTGTGGAATCTGAGAACTGATACTTCTTAGCCCTTTGAGGACTCAGGGCCAAAGGAAATACCCTCCGATAAAAATGAGAAATAAGCTTTCTGAGAAATTTCTTTGTGATCTGTGAATTCATCTCACAGAGTTCCAGCTCTCTCCTCATGAAGCGGTTCGCTAAGACTGTTCTCGTGGAATTGGCAAAGTGACATTTGGGAGCCCATGGAGGGCTATGGTGAAAAAGGAAATATCCTCAGCTAAAAACTGGAAAGAAGCGTTCTGAGAAACTGCATTGTGACATGTGAATGCAACTCACAGAGTTACACTTTCCTTTTCATTGATCCATTTGCTAACCATATTTTCTTGAAATCTGCATTGGGATATTTTTTAGCACAATGAAACTGAAGGTGACATAGGAAATATCCTCCAATAAAAACTAGAAAGTAGCTTTCTAAGAAACTTCTGTGTGATTATCGAATTTATCTTGCAGAGTTAAAACTTTGACTTCATGAAGCATTTGCTAACACTGTGTTGGTGCATTCTGTAAAGTGATATCTGGGAGCTCATTGAGGGCTCTGGTGAAAAAGGAAATATATTCTGATTAAAACTGGAAAGAAGCATTCTGAGTAACTGCACTGCCATGTGTGAACGCAATTCACAGAGTTACACATTTCTCTTCAGGCATCAGTTTGCTAACACAGTTTTCTTGAAATCTGCAACGGGACAGTACTTAGCGCTATGCAGCTTACAGTGACAAAGGAGATATCCTCAGATAAACACGTGAAAGAAGCTTTCTGAGAAATTGGTTTCTGATATGTGACTTCACCTCCCAGAGTTACACCACCCTTCAAGCAGTCGTATGCTAGCCCTGTTTTTGTGTATTCTGAGAACTGATGTTTCAGAGGGGTTTGAGAGTAGAAGGACAAAGGAAATATCCTCCGAGAAAAACCGGAATGAAGTTTTCTGAGAAACTGCTTTGTGATGTGTGAATTCATTTCACAGTGTTACACCCCTCTTTCATGGAAGAGTTTGGTAGCACTGATTTTGTGGAATCTCAGAAGTGATATCCTGGATATGGTTGAATCACATGGTGAATCATGAAAGAACCTCAGACAAATCTGCAGAGAAGCCTTCTCAGAATCTTTTTTTGTGTAAGTGAATTCAGCTCACAGGTTACTTCATTGCTTTCATTGAGAAGCTTGCTAAGAGTGTTTTCAGAGAATCTGTCAGAAGACACACGGTGTCGCTCCGAGACCACAAATAACCTCAGCTCCAAAAAGAAAGACGCTTTCTGAGAAATTACTTTGTGATGTGTGAATTCAACCCACTGAGTTACAGCTGTATTTCGTGGAGGTGTTGGCTAGTCCGGTTTTTGTGGAATCTGAGAACTGATACTTCGGATCCCTTTGAGGACTCTAGGGCCAAAGGAAATATCCTCCGATAAAAATGAGAAAGAAGCTTTCTGATAAAATAGTTTGTGATTTGTGAATTCATCTCACAGAGTTCCACCTCTCTCCTCATGAAGCGGTTCGCTAAGACTGTTCTCGTGGAATTGGCAAAGTGATATTTGCGAGCCCATGTAGGGCTATGGTGAAAAAGGAAATATCCTGAGTTGAAAACAAGAAAGAAGCATTATGAGAAACTGCATTGTGACATGTGAAAGCAACTCACAGAGTTACACTTTGCTTTTAATTGATCCGTTTGCTAACCCTGTTTTCTTGAAATCTGCACTGGGATATCTCTGAGCGCAATGAAGCTTATGGTGAAAAAGGAAATATCCTCCAAAAAAAACTAGAAAGTAGCTTTCTGAGAAACTTATTTGTGATATGTGAATTCATCTCAATGAGTTACAACTTTGTCTTCAAGAAGCAGTTTGCTAACACTGTGTTCATGGATTCTGCAACGTGATATTTGGGAACTCATGGAGGGCTGTAGTGAAAAAGGAAATATCCTCAGATTAAAACTGGAAGGAAGCATTCTGAGAAACTGCACTGCCATGTGTGAATGCAACTCACAGAGTTACACATTTCTCTTCAGGCATCAGTTTGCTAACATAGTTTTCTTGAAATCTGCAACGGGATACTTCTTAGCGCAGTGAAGCTGATGGTGACAGAGGAGATATCTTCAGATAAAAACTAGAAAGAAGATTTCTTAGAAACTTCTTTGTGATGAGTGAATTCATCTCACAGAGTTCCACCTCTCTCCTCATGAAGCGGTTCACTAAGACTATTCTCGTGGAATTGGCAAAGTGATATTTGCGAGCCCATGGAGGGCTATGGTGAAAAAGGAAATATCCTCAGCTGAAAACCGGAGAGAAGCGTTCTGAGAAACTGCATTGTGACATGTGAAAGCAACTCACAGAGTTACACTTTCCTTTTCATTGATCCGTTTGCTAACCCTATTTTCTTGAAATCTGCTTTGGTATATTTCTGAGCACAATGAAGCTTACGGTGACAAACGAAATATCCTGCAATAAAAACTAGAAAGTAGCTTTCTGAGAAACTTGTTTATGATATGCAAATTCATCTCACCAAGTTACAACTTTGTCTTCATGAAACAGTTTGCTATCACTGTGTTCGTGGATTCTACAAAGTGATATTTGGGAACTCATCAAGGGCTATGGTGAAAAAGTAAATATCCTCAGATTAAAACTGGAAAGAAGCGTTCTGAGAAACTGCACTGCCATGTGTGAATGCAACTCACAGAGTTACACTTTTCTCTTCAGGCATCAGTTTGCTAACACAGTTTTCTTGAAATCTGAAACGGGATAATTCGTAGCGCTATGCAGCCTGCGGTGACAAAGGGGATATCCTCAGATAAACACATGAAAGAAGCTTTCTGAGATATTGCTTTCTGACTTGTGATTTCATCTCCCAGAGTTACACCACTATTTCGTGCAGCCATTTGCTAGCCCTGTTTTTGTGGATTCTGAGAACTGATATTTCGGATGGGTTTGAAGAGTAGACGGACAAAGGAAATATCCTCCGAGAAAATCCGGAATGAAGCTTTCTGAGAAAAGGCTTTGTGATGTGTGAATTCATTTCACAGTGTTACACCCCACTTTCATGGAGGAGTTTGCTAGCATTCATTTTGTGTAATCTCAGAAGTGATATAATGGATATCGTTGAATCCCATGGTGAATAATGAAAGAACCTCAGAGAAGTCTGCAGAGAAGCCTTCTCGGAAACTTCTTTGGTGTGGGTGACTTCAGCTCACAGGGTTACATCATTGTTTTCATTTAGAAGCTTACTAGGAGTGTTTTCGCAGAATCTGCAAGAAGACGCACGGTGGCGCTCCGAGACCACAAATAACCTCAGCTCCAAAAACAAAGACGCTATCTGAGAAACTGCTTTGTGATGTGTGAATTCAACTGACTGAGTTACAGCTGTATTTCGTGGAGGGGTTGGCTAGCCCGGTTTTTGTGGAATCTGAGAACTGATACTTCGGATCCCTTTGAGGACTCTAGAGCCAAAGGAAATATCTTCCGATTAAAATGAGAAAGAAGCTTTCTGAGAAACTTTTCTGTGATCTATGAATTCATCTCACAGAGTTCCAGCTCTCTCCTCATGAAGCGGTTCGCTAAGACTGTTCTGGTGGAATTGGCAAAGTGATATTTGGGAGCCCATGGAGGGCTATGGTGAAAAAGGAAATATCCTCAGCTAAAAACTAGAAAGAAGCGTTCTGAGAAACTGCATTGTGACATGTGAAAACAACTCAAGGAGTTACACTTTCCTTTTCATTGATCCGTTTGCTAACCCTGTTTTCTTGAAATCTGCATTGGGATATTTCTGAGCGCAATGAAGCTGACGATGACAAAGGAAATATCCTCCAATAAAAACTAGAAATTAGATTTCTGAGAAACTTCTTTGTGATATGTGAATTCATCTCACCTAGTTACAACTTTGTCTTCACGAAGCAGTTTGCTAACACAGTGTTTGTGGATTCTGGAAAGTGATATTTGGGAGCTCATCGAGGACTATGGTGAAAAATGAAATATCCTCAGATTAAAACTGGAAAGAAGCATTCTGAGAAACTGTACTGCCATGTGTGAATGTAACTCACAGAGTTACACATTTCTCTTCAGGCATCATTTTGCTAACACAGTTTTCTTGAAATCTGCAACGGGATACGTTTTAGCGCAATGAAGCTGATGGTGGCAAAGGTGATATCCTAAGATAAAAACTAGAAAAAACTTTCTTACAAACTTCTTCGTGATGTGTGAATTCATTTCACAGAGTTCCCCCTCTCTCCTCATGAAATGGTTCGCTAAGACTGTTTTCGTGGAATTGGCAAAGTGATATTTGGGAGCCCATGGAGGGCTTTGGTGAAAAAGGAAATATCCTCGGATAGAAACAGGAAAGAATCATTCTGTGAAACTGAATTGTGACATGTGAATGCAACTCACAAAGTTCCACTTTCCTTTTCATTGATCCGTTTGCTAACCCCGTTTTCTTTAAATCTGTAATGTGATATTTCTGAGCGCAATGAAGCTTACGGTGACAAAGGAAATAGCCTCCAGTAAAAAATACAAAGTAGAAATCTCAGAAACTTCTTTGTGATATGTGAATTCATCTCACCGAGTTTCAACTTTGTCTTCAAGAAGCAGTTTGCTAACACTGTGTTCGTGGATTCTGGAAAGTGATATTTGGGAGCTCATTGAGAGCTATGGTGAAAAAGGAAATATCCTCAGATTAAAACTGGAAAGAAGCGTTCTGAGAAACTGCACTGCCATGTGTGAATGCAACTCACAGAGTTACACATTTCTCTTCAGGCATGAGTTTGCTAACACAGTTTTCTTGAAATCTGCAACGGGATACTTCTTAGCGCAATGAAGCTGACGGTGATAAAGGAGATATCCTCAGATAAAAACTAGAAAGAAGTTTTCTTAGAAACTCTTTGTGATGTGAGAATTCAGCTCACAGAGTTTTACCTCTCTCCTCATGGAATGTTTCGCCAATAGTGTTCTCGTGGAATTGGCAAAGTGACATTTGGGAGCCCATGGAGGGCTATGTTGAAAAGGAAATATACTCAGATTAAAACTGGAGAGAAGCGTTCTGAGAAACTGCACTGCGATATGTGAATGCAACTCACTGAGTTACCCTTTTCTCTTCAGGCATCATTTGCTAATACAGTGTTCTTGAAATCTACAAAGGGATACTTCTTAGCGTTATGCATCTTACACTGACAAAGGAGATAGCCTCAGATAAACACGTGAAAGAAGCTTTCTGAAAAATTGCTTTCTGATATATGACTTCATCTTTCAGAGTTGCACCACTATTTCGTGCAGCCGTTTGCTAGCCCTGTTTTTTGGATTCTGAGAACTGATATTTCGGATGGGTTTGAAGAGTAGAAGGACAAAGGAAATATCCTCCGAGAAAAACTGGATGAAGCTTTCTGAGAAACCGCTTTGTGATGTGTGAATTCATTTCACCGTGTTACACCCCTCTTTAATGGAGGAGTTTGCTAGAACTGATTTTGTGGAATCTCAGGAGTGATATCCTGGATATGGTTGAATCCCATGGTGAATCATGAAAGAACCTCAAACATATCTGCAGAGAAGCCTTCTCAGAAACTTCTTTGATGTGGGTGAATTCAGCTCACAGGGTTACATCATTGTTTCCATTTAGAAGCTTGCTAAGACTGTTTTCGCAGAATCTGCAAGAAGACACACGGTGGCGCTCCAAGACCACAAATAACCTCAGCTCCAACAAGAAAGAGGCTTTCTGAGATACTGCTTTGTGATGTGTGATTTCAACTCACTGAGTTACAGCTGTATTTCTTGAAGTTGTTGGCTAGCCCGGTTTTTGTGGAATCTGAGAACTGATACTTCGGATCCCTTTGAGGACTCTAGGGCCAAAGGAAATATCCTCCAATGAAAATGAGAAAGAAGGTTTCTGAGAAACTTTTTTGGGATCTGTGAATTCATCACACAGAGTTCCACCTTTCTGCTCATGGAGCTGTTTGCTAACACTGTCTCATGGAATCTGCTAAGTGATATTAGGGAACGCGTTGGCGGCTACAGTGAAAAAGGAAATATCTTCAGATAAAAACTGAAAGGAAGCGTTCTGAGAAACTGCATTGTGACCTGTGAATGCAACTCACAGAGTTACACTTTTCTCTTCATGGATCAGTTTGCTAACACAGTTTTCTTCAAAACTGCAGTGGGAAATTTCTTTGCCCAATGAAGCTCATGGTGACAAAGGAAATATCTTCAGATGAAAAGCAGAAATAAGCTTTTGAGAAACTGCTTTGTGATGTGTGAATTCAACTCACTGAGTTACAGCTGTATTTCATGGAGCTGTTTGCTAGTCCAGTTTTTGTTGAATCTGAGAACCGATATACCTGATCACTCGGAGGAGTATACAGGCAAAGAAATTTCCCCAGATAAAAACGAGAAAGAAGATTTCTGAGAAATATCTTTCTGATTTCTGAGTTCACCTCACAGGGTTCCAGCTTTCTGTTCATGTAGCTGTTTGCTAACACTCTTCTCTTGGAATCTGCTTAATGATAATTGGGAGCGCATTGACGGTTACAGTGAAAAAGGAAATAACTTGAGATAAAAACTGAAAGGAAGCGTTCTGAGAAACTTTTATGTGACCTGTGTATTCATCTCACAGAATTCCACCTTTCTGTTCATGTAGCTGTTTGCTAACACTCTTCTCATGGAATCTGCTAAGTGATGTTTGGGAGCGCATTGATGGCTGCAGTTAAAAAGGAAATATCTTCAGAAAAAACTGAAAAGAAGCGTTCTGAGAAACTACATTGTGACCTGTGAATGCAACTCACAGAGTTACACTTTTCTGTATATGTATCAGTTTGCTAACGTAGTTTTCTTCAAAACTGCATTGGTATATTTCTTTGCCCAATGAAGCTTAAGGTGACAAAGGAAATATCTTCAGATAAAAAGTTGAAAGAAGCTTTTTGAGAAATTGCTTTGTGATGTGTGAATTCAACTCACTGAGTTACAGCTGTATTTCATGGAGCTGTTTGCTAGTCCAGTTTTTGTTGATTCTGAGAACTGATATTTCGGATCGCTTGGAGGAGTATACAGCCAAATGAAATAACCCCAGATAAAAACGAGAGAGAAGTTTTGTGAGACATATCTTACTGATCTCTGAGTTCATCTCACAGAGTTCTAATTTTCTGTTCATGTAGCTGTTTGCTAACACTCTTCTCGTGGATTCTGCAAAGTGATATTTGGAGTGCATTGAGGGCTACAGTGAAATAGGAAATATCTTCACATAAAAATTGAAAAGAAACGTTCTGAACAACTTCTATGTGACCTGTTCTTTAACCTCACAGAGTTCCACCTTTCTGGTCATGTAGCTGTTTGCTAACACTCTTCTCATGGAATCTGCTAAGGGATATTTGGGAGCGCATTGACGGCTACAGTGAAAAAGGAAATATCTTCAGATGAAAACTGAAAACAAGCGTTCTGAGAAATTGCATTGTGACGTGTGAATGCAACTCACAGAGTTATACTTTTCTGATCATTGATCACTTTTCTAACACACTTGTCTTCAAAACTGCAGTGGGATATTTATTTGCCAATGACGCTTATGGTGACAAAGGAAATAACTTCAGATAAAAAGTAGAAAGCTTTCTGAGAAACTGCTTTGTGATGTGTGAATTCAACTCACTGAGTTACAGCTGTATTTCATGGAGCTGTTTGCTAGTCCAGTTTTTGTTGAATCTGAGAATCGATATTTTGGATCGCTTGGAGGAGTACACAGACAAAGGAAATGTCCCCAGATAAAATGAGACAGAAGATTTCTGAGAAATGTCTTTCTGATCTCTGAGTTCACCTCACAGAATTCCACCTTTCTGTTCATGTAGCTGTTTGCTACAACACTCTTATCGTGGAATCTGCAAAGCGATATTTGGGAGTGCATTGATGGATACCGTGAAAAGGGAAATATCTTCAGATTAAAACTGAAAAAGAAGCGTTCTGAGAAACTTCTATGTGACCTGTGCATTCATGTCACAGAGTTCCACCTTTCTGTTCATGTAGCTCTTTGCTAACACTCTTCTCGTGGAATCTGCTACGTGATATTTAGGAGAGCTTTGAGGGCTACAGTGAAAAAAGAAATATCTTCAGATAAAAACTGAAAAGAAGCGTTCAAAGAAACTGCATTGTGACGTGTGAATGCAACTCACAGAGTTACACTTTTCATTTATCAGTTTGCTAACACAGTTTTCCTCAAAACTGCAGTGGAATACTTCTTTGCCCAGTGAAGCTTATGGTGACAAAGGAAATATCTTCATATAAAAAGTAGAAAGAAGCTTTCTGAGAAACTGCTTTGTGATGTGTCAATTGAATTCACTGAGTTACGGCTGTATTTCATGGAGCTGTTGGCTAGTCCAGTTTTTGTTGAATCTGAGAACCGATATTTCGGATTAATTGGGGGAGTATACAGCCAAAGGATATATCCCCAGATAAAAACGAGAAAGAAGATTTCTGAGAAATGTTTCTCTGATGTCTCAGTTCATCTTACAGAGTTCTACCTTTCTGTTCATGTAGCTGTTTGCTAACAATCTTCTCGTGGAATCTACAAAGTGATATTTTGGAGTGCATAGAGGGCTACAGTGAAAAAGGAAATATCTTCAGATAAATACTGGAAGGAAGCGTTCTGAGAAACTTCTTTGTGATCTGTGAATTCATCTCACAGAGTTCCACCTTTCTGTTCATGTAGCTGTTTGCTAACACTCTTCTCGTGGAATCTGCTAAGTGATATTTGGGAGTGCATTGACGGCTACACTGAAAAAGGAAGTATCTTCAGATAAAAACTGAAAAGAAGCGTTCTGAGAAACTACACTGTGACGTGTGAATGCAACTCACAGAGTTACACTTTTCTGATCTTTGATCAGTTTGCTAACACAGTTTTCTTCAAAACTGCAGTGGGATATTTCTTTGAACAATGAAGCTTAGGTTGACAAAGGAAGTATCTTCAGATAAAAAGTAGAAAGCTTTTTGAGAAACTGCTTTCTGATCTAGAATTCAACTCACAGCGTTACCGCTGTATTACATGGAGCTGTTTGCTAGTCCAGTTTTTGTTGAATCTGAGAACAGATATTTTGGATCGCTTGGAGGAATGCACAGCCAAAGGAAATATCCCCAGATAAAACGAGAAAGAAGACTTCTGAGAAATGTCTTTCTGATCTCTGAGTACATCTCACAAAGTTCCACCTTTCTGTTCATGTAGCTGTTTGCTAACACTCTTATTGTGGAATCTGCAAAGCGATATTTGGGAGCGCATTGACGGATACAGTGAAAAAGGAAATATCTTCAGATTAAAACTGTAAGGAAACTACATTGTGACGTGCGTATGGAACTCACAGAGTTACACTTTTCTGTTCGTTGATCAGTTTGTTAACACAGTTTTATTCAAAACTGCAGTGGAATATTTCTTTGCTCAATGAAGTTTAAGGTAACAAAGGAAATATCTTCAGATAAAAAGTAGAAAGGAGCTTTCTGAGAAACTACTTTGTGATGTGTGAATTCTAATCACTGAGTTACAGCTGTATTGCTCGGAGCTGTTTGCTAGTCTTGTTTTTGTTGAATCTGAGAACAGATATTTCGGATCGCTTGGAAAATTATACAGCCAAAGGAAATATACCCAGATAAAAATGAGAAAAAGATTTCTGAGAAATATCTTTCCGATCTCTGAGTTCACCACAATGACTTCCACCTTTCTCTTCATGTAGCTGTTTGCTAACACTCTTCTCATGGAACCTGCAAAGTGATATTTGTGAGCGTATTGAGGGCTGCAGTGAAAAAGGAAATATCTTCAGATAAAAACTGAAAGGAAGCGTTCTGAGAAACTTCTTTGTGACCTGTGTATTCATCTCACAGAGTTCAACCTTTCTATTAATGTGGCTGTTTGCTAACACTCTTCTCGAGGAATCTACTAAGTGATATTTGGGAGCGCTTTGACAGCTACAGTGAAAAAGGAAATATCTTGAGATAAAAACTGAAAAGAAGCGTTCTGAGAAACTGCATTGTGACGTGTGAATGGAATTCATAGAGTTACACTTTTCAGTTCGTTGATCAGTTTGCTAACACAGTTTTCTTCAAAACTACAGTGGGATGTTTCTTTGCCCAATGAAGGTTTTGGTTTTGGTGACAAAGGAAATATTTTCAGATAAAAAGTAATAAGAATCTTTCTGAGAAACTGCTTTGTGGTGTGTGAATTCAACTCACTGAGTTACAGCTCTATAACATGGAGCTGTTTTCTCGTGCAATCTTGTTGACTCTAATAACCGATATTTCGGATCACTTTGAGGAGTATACAGCCAAAGGAAATATCCCCACTTAAAAACGAGAAAGAAGATTTTTGAGAAATGCCTTTCTGATCTCTGAGATCATCTCACAGAGTTCCACCTTGCTGTTCAAGTAGCTGTTTGCTAACACTCTTCTCGTGGAATCTGCAAAGTGATATTTGGGAGTGCATTGAGGGCTGTAGTGAAAAAGGAAATATCTCCAGATAAATACTGAAAGGAAGCGTTCTGAGAAACTTCTATGTGACCTGTGCATTCATCTCACAGAGTTCCACCTTTCAATTCATGTAGCAGTTTGCTAACACTCTTCTCGTGGAATCTGCTAAGTGATAATTTGTAGTCCATGATGGCTACAGTGAAAAAGGAAATATCTTCAGAAAAAACTGAAAAGAAGCGTTCTGAGAAACTGCATTGTGACGTGACAATGCAACTCAGAGAGTTAAACTTTTCTTTTCATTGATCAGTTTGCTAACACAGTTTTCTGCAAAACTGCAGTGGGATATTTCTTTGCCCAATGAAGCTTATGGTGACAAAGAAAATATCTACAGATAAAAAGTAGAAAGAAGCTTTCTAAGAAACTGCTTTGTGATGTGTGAATTCAACTCACTGAGTTACGATATTTCATGGAGCTGTTTGCTAATCCAGTTTTTGGTGAATCCCAGATCCAATATTACGGATCGCTTGGAGGAGCATACAGCCAAAGGAAATATCCCCAGATAAAAATGAGAAAGAAGATTTCTGTGAAACTTATTTGTGATATGTGAATTCATCTCACCGAGTTACAACTTTGTCTTCACGAAGCAGTTTCCTAACACTCAGTTCGTGGATTCTGCAAAGTGATATTTGGGAGCTCATTGAGGTTTCTGGTGAAGAAGGAAATATCCTCAGATAAAAACAAGAAAGAAGCGTTCTGAGAAACTGCATTGTGACCTGTGAATACAACTCACAGAGTTACACTTTGTTTTTTATTGATCCGTTTGCTAACCCTGTTTTCTTGAAATCTGCATTGGGATATTTCTGAGCGCAAGGAAGCTGACGGTGACAAAGGAAATATCCTCCAATCAAAACTAGAAATTAGCTTTCTGAGAAACTTCTTTGTGATATGTGAATTCATCTCACCGAGTTACAACTTTGTCTTCACGAAGTAGTTTGCTAACACTGTGTTCGTGGATTCTGCAAAGTGATATTTGGGAGCTCATTGAGGGCCATGGTGAAAAAGGAAATATCCTCAGATTAAAACTGGAAAGAAGCGTTCTGAGAAACTGCACTACCATGTGTGAATGCAACTCCCAGTGTTACACATTACTCTTCAGGCATCAGTTTGCTAATAAAGTTTTCTTGAAATCTGCAATGGGATACTTAGCGCTATTAAGCTTACAGTGACAAAGGAGATAGCCTCAGATAAACATGTGAAAGAAGCTTTCTGAGATATTGCTTTCTGATGTGTGACTTCATCTCCCAGAGTTACACCACTATTTCGTGCAGCCGTTTGCTAGCACTGTTTTTGTGGTTTCTGAGAACTGATATTTCGGATGGGTTTGAAGAGTAGAAGGACAAAGGAAATATCCTCCAAGAAAAACCGGAATGAAGCTTTCTGAGAAACCGCTTTGTGATGTGTGAATTCATTTCACAGCTTTACACCTATCTTTCATGGAGGAGTTTGCTAGCACTGATTTAGTGGAATCTCAGAAGTGATATCCTGGATATGGTTGAATCCCATGGTGAATCATGAAAGAACCTCAGAGAAGTCTGCAGAGAAGCCTTCTCGGAAACTTCTTTGGTGTGAGAGAATTCAGCTCACAGGGTTACATCATTGTTTTCATTGAGAACTTTGCTAAGAGTGTTTTCGCAGAATCTGCAAGAAGACACACGGTGGCGCTCCGAGACCACAAATAACCTCAGCTCCAAAAACAAAGATGCTATCTGAGAAACTGCTTTGTGATGTGTGAATTCAACTGACTGAGTTACAGCTGTATTTCGTGGAGGGGTTGGCTAGCCCGGTTTTTGTGGAATCCGAGAACGGATACTTCGGATCCCTTTGAGGACTCTAGAGCCAAAGGAAATATCCTCCGATAAAAATGAGAAAGAAGCTTTCTGAGAAACTTCTTTGTGATCTGTGAATTCATCTCACAGAGTTCCAGCTCTCTCCTCATGAAGCCGTTCGCTAAGACTGTTCTCGTGGAATTGGCAAAGTGATATTTAGGAGCCTATGGAGGGCTATGGTGAAAAAGGAAATATCCTCACATAAAAAGTGGAAAGAAGAGTTCTTAGAAACTGCATTGTGACATGTGAATGCAACTCACAGAGTTACACTTTCCTTTTCATTGATCCGTTTTCTAACCCTGTTTTCTTGAAATCCGAGTTGGGATATATCCGAGCGCAATGAAGCTGACAGTGACAAAGAAAATATCCTCCAATAAAAACTAGAAAGTAGCTTTCTGAGAAATTTCTTTGTGATATGTGAATTCACACTGTGTTCGTGGATTCTGAAAAGTGATATTTGGGAGCTCATTGAGGGCTATGGTGAAAAAGGAAATATCCTCAGATTAAAACTGGATAGAAGAGTTTTGAGAAACTGCAATGTGATGTGTGAATGCAACTCAATGAGTTACACATTTCTCTTCTGGCATCAGTTGGCTAACACAGTTTTCTTGACATCTGCAACGGGATACTTAGTGCAAATTAGCTGACAGTGACAAAGGAGATATCCTCAGATAAACACGTGAAAGAAGTTTTCTGAGAAATTGCTTTCTGATGTGCGGCTTCATCTCCCAGAGTTACACCAGTATTTCGTGCAGCCATTTGCTAGCCTTGTTTTTGTGGATTCTGAGAACTGATATTTCAGACAGGTTTGAAGGGTACAAGGAGAAAGGAAATATCCTCCGAGAAATATCTTTCCTTTTTCCTTTTTCATTGTAGAGGTCAATGTGCTCCCAAATATCACTTAGCAGATTCCACGAGAAGAGTGTCAGCAAACAGCTACATGAACAGAAAGGTGGAACTCTGTGAGGTGAATGAACAGGTCACATAGAAGTTTCTCAGAAAGTTTCCTTTCAGTTTTTATCTGAAGATATTTCCTTTTTCACTGTAGCCCTCAATGCGCTCCCAAACATCACTTTGCAGATTGCACGAGAAGAGTGTTAGCAAACAACTAAATGAACAGAAAGTTGGAACTCTGTGAGGTGAACTTAGAGATCATAAAGATATTTCTCAGAAATATTCTTTCTCTTTTTTATCTGGGGATATTTCCTTTGGCTGTATAATTCTCCAAATGATCCGAAATATCGGTTCTCAGATTCACCAAAAACTGGACTAGCAAACAGCTCAATGAAATACAGCTGTAACTCAGTGATGAGAATTCACACATCACAAAGCAGTTTCTGAGAAAACTTCTTTCTACTTTTTACCTGAAGATATTTCCTTTTTCACCATAAGCTTCATTGTGAAAAGAAATATCCCACTGCAGTTTTGAAGAAAATTGTGTTAGCAAACTGATCAATGAATAGAAAAGTGTAACTCTGTGAATAGCATTCACAGATCACAAAGCAGTTACTCAGAACGCTTCTTTTCAGTTTTTATCTGAAGATATTTCCTTTTTCACCGTAGCAGTCAATGTACTCCCAAATATCACTTAGCAGACTCCACGAGAAGAGTGTTAGCAAACATCTACACGAACAGAAAGGTGGAACTCTGTGAGATGAATGCACAGGTCACATAGAAGTTTCTCAGAACGCTTCCTTTCAATATTTGTGTGAAGGTAATTCCTTTTTCACTGTAGCCCTCAAGGCGATCCCAAATATCACTTTGCAGATTCCACGAGAAGAGTATTAGCAAACAGCTACATGAACAGAAAGGTTGAACACAGTGAGATGAATACACAGGTCACAGTGAAAAGAAAGGTTCAACTCTGTGAGATGAACTCAGAGATCACAAAAACATTTCTCAGAAATCTTCTTTCTCGTTTTTATCTGGGGATATTTCCTTTGGCTGTATAATTCTCCAAGTGATCCGAAAAATCGGTTCTCAGATTCACCAAAAACTGGACTAGCAAACAGCTCAATGAAATACAGCTGTAACTCAGAGAGTTGAATTGACACATCACAAAGCAGTTTCTGAGAAAACTTCTTTCTACTTTTTAGCTGAAGATATTTCCTTTGTCACCATAAGCTTTATTGGGCAAAGAAATATCCCACTGAAGATTTGAAGAAACCTGTGTTAGCAAACTGATCAATGAACAGAAAAGTATAACTCTGTGAGTTGTATCCACACGTCACAATGCAGTTTCTCAGAATGCTTCTTTTCAGTTTTTATCTGAAGATATTTCCTTTTTCACTGTAGCCGTCAATGCGCTCCCAAATATCACTTAGCAGATTCTAGGAGAAGAGTGTTAGCAAACAGCTACATGAACAGAAAGGTGGAACTCTGTGAGATGAATACACAGGTCACATAGAAGTTTCTCAGAACGCTTCCTTTCTATTTTTATCTGAAGATATTTCCTTTTTCACTGTAGCCCTCAATGGAATCCCAAATATCACTTTGCAGATTCCATGAGAAGAGGGTTAGCAAACAGCTACATGAACAGAAAGGTGGAACTCTGTGAGGTGAATGAACAGGTCACATAGAAGTTGCTCAGAACGCTTCCTTTCAGTTTTTATCTGAAGATATTTCCTTTATCACGTAGCCCTCAAAGCAATCCCAAATATCACTTTGCAGATTACACGAGAAGAGTGTTAGGAAACAGCTACATGAACAGAAAGGTGGAACTCTGTGAGATGAATTCAGAGATCAAAAAGACATTTCTCAGAAATCTTCTTTCTCGTTTTTATATGGGGATATTTCCTTTGGCTGTATACTCCTCCAAGCGATCTGAAATACTCAGATTCAACAAAAACTGGACTAGGAAAGAGCTGCATGACATACAGCTGTAACTCAGTGAGTAGAATTCACACATCACAAAGCAGTTTCTCAGAAAGCTTCTTTCTACTTTTTACCTGAAGATATTTCCTTGGTCACCGTAAGCTTCATTTGGCAAAGAAATATCCTACTTCAGATTTCAAGAAAGCTGTGTTCGCAAACTGATCAATGAACAGAAAAGTGTAACACTGTGAGTTGCATTCACAGGTCAAAATACAGGTCCTCAGAACGCTTCTTTTCAGTTTTTATCTGAAGATATTTCCTTTCTCACTGTAGCCGTCAGTCGGCTCTCAAATAACACTTAGCAGATTCCATGAGTAGAGTGTTAGCCAACAGCTACATGAACAGAAAGGTGGAACTCTGTGAGGTGAATGCACAGCTCAGATAGAACTTTCTCAGAACACTTCCTTTCAGTTTTTATCTGAAGATATTTCCTTTTTCACAGTAGCCTTCAATGCGCTCCCAAATATCACTTAGCAGATTCGACGAGAAGAGTGTTACCAAACAGCTATGTGAACAGAAAGGTGGAACTCGGTGAGATGAATGCACAGGTGTCATAGAAGTTTCTCAGAACGCTTCCTTACAGTTTTTATCTGAGGATGTTTCCTTTTTCATTGTAGCCCTCAATGCGCTCCCAAATATCACTTAGCAGATTCCACAAGAAGAGTTTTAGCAAACAGCTACATGAATAGAAAGGTGGAACTCTGTGAAATGAATGCACAGGTCACATAGAAGTTTCTCAGAAAGCTTCCTTTCAGTTTTTATCTGAAGATATTTCCTTTTTCACTGTAGCCCCCAAAGCGCTCCCAAATATCACTTTGCAGATTCCACAAGAAGAGTGTTAGCAAACAACTACAAGAACAGAAAGGTGGAACTCTGTGAGGTGAATGCACAAGTCACATAGAAGTTTCTCAGAACGTTTCCTTTCAGTTTTTATCTAAAGAAATTTCCTTTTTCACTGTAGCCTTCAATTGCACTCCCAAATATCACTTTGCAGATTCCACGAGAAGATTCTTAGGAAACAGCTACATGAACAGAAAGGTTGAACTCTGTGAGATGAACTCAGAGATCAGAAAGACATTTCTCAGAAATTTTCTTTCTCGTTTTTATCTGGGGATATTTCCTTTGGCTGTATACTCCTCCAAGCAATCCGAAATATCTGTTCTCAGATTCAGCAAAAACTGGACTGGCAAACAGCTCCAGGAAATACAGCTGTAACTCAGTGAGTAGAACTCACACATCACAAAGCAGTTACTCAGAAAGCTTCTTTCTACTTTTTACCTGAAGACATTTCCTTTGTCACAATAAGCTTCATTGGACAAAGAAATATCCCACTGCTGATATGAAGAAAACTGTGTTAGCAAACTGATCAATGAACAGAAAAGTGTAACTCTGTGAGTTACATTCAAAGGTCACAATGCAGTTTCTCAGAACGCTTCTTTTCAGTTTTTATCTGAAGACATTTCCCTTTTCACTCTAGCCCTAAATGCACTCCCAAATATCACTTAGGAGATTCCACAAGAAGAGTGTTAGCAAACAGCTACATGAACAGAAAGGTGGAACTGTGTGGGGTGAACTCACAGAGAAGAAAGACATTACTCAGAAATCTTCTTTCTCGTTTTCATCTGGGGATATTTCTTTGGCTCTACACTCCTCCAAGCAATCCGAATTATCGGTTCTCAGATTCAACAAAAACTGGACTAGCAAACAGCTCCATGAAATACAGCTGTAACTCAGTGAGTAGAATTCACACATCACAAAGAGGTTTCTCAGGAAGCTTCTTTCTACTTTTAATCTGAAGATATTTCCTTTGTCACCATAAGCTTCATTGGGCAAAGAAATATCCCACTGCAGATTTCAAGAAAACTGTGTAAACTGACCAATGAACAGAAAAGAGTAACTCTCTGAGTTGCACTGACACGTCACAATGCAGTTTCTCAGAACGCTTCTTTTCAGTTTTTATCTGAAGATATTTCCTTTTCACAGTAGCAGTCGATGCGCTACCAAATATCACCTAGCAGATTCCACGAGAAGAGTGTCAGCAAACAGCTACATGAACAGAAAGGTGGAACTCAGTGAGATTAACACAGAGATCAGAAGAACATTTGCAGAAATCTTTCTCTTTTTTATCTGGGGATATATCCTTTGGCTCTATACCCCTCCAAGCGATCCAAGATATCGGTTCTCAGATTCAACAAAAACTGGACTAGCAAACACCTCCAGGAAATACAGCTGTATAATTCAGGGAATTGAATTCACTTATCACAAAGCACTTTCTCAGAAAGTTTCTTTCTACTGTTTATTGAAAATATTCACTTGTCACCGTAAGCTTCATTGGGCAAACAAATATCCCACTGCAGATTTCAAGAAAACTGTGTTAGCAAACTGAACAATGAACAGAAAAGTGTAACTCTGTGAGTTGCATTCACAGGTCACAATGCAGTTTCTCAGAACGCTTCTTTTCAGTTTTTATCTGAAGGTATTTCCTTTTTCACTGGAGCCATCAAAGGACTCCTAAATATCTCTTAGCAGATTCCACGAGAAGAGTGTTAGCAAACAGCTACATGAACAGAAAGGTGGAACTCTCTGAGATGAACTCAGAGATCAGAAAGACATTTCACTGAAATCTTCTTTCTCATTTTTATCTGGGGATATTTCTTTTGGCTGTATACTCCTCCAAGAGTTCCGAAATATCTGTTCTCAGATTCAACAAAAACTGGACTAGCAAACAGCTCCATGAAATACGTCTGTAACTC
The DNA here is from genome assembly GCF_037993035.2 of Macaca fascicularis. NCBI lineage: Eukaryota > Metazoa > Chordata > Mammalia > Primates > Cercopithecidae > Macaca > Macaca fascicularis. Next base: position 37,830,743 of record NC_088385.1, on the reverse strand, counting down.
AGTGAGTTGAATTCACACATCACAAAGCAGTTTCTCAGAAAGCTTCTTTTTACTTTTTATCTGAAGATATTTCCTTTGTCACTATAAGTTTCATGGGGCAAAGAAATATTCCATTATAGATTTCAAGAAAACTGTGTTAGCAAACTCATCAATGAACAGAAAAGTGTAACTCTGTGAGTTGCTTTCACACGTCACAATGCAGTTTCTCAGAACTCTTCTTTTCAGTTTTTATCTGAAAATATTTCCTTTTTCGCTGTAGCTGTCAACGGGCTCTCAAATATCACTTAGCAGATTCCACGAGAAGAGTGTTAGCAAACAGCCGAATAAACAAAAAGGTGGAACTCTGTGAGATGAATGCACAGTTCTCATAAAAGTTACTCAGAACGCTTCCTTACATTTTTATCTGAAGATGTTTCCTTTTTCATTGTAGCCCTCAAAGTACTCCACAATATCACTTAGCAGATTCCACGAAAAGAGTGTTAGCAAACAGCTACATGAACAGAAAGGTAGAACTCTGTGAGATGAACTCAGAGATCAGAAAAACATTTCTCAGAAATCTTCTTTCTCGTTTTTATCTGGGGATATTTTCTTTGGCTGTATACTCCTCCAAGTGATCCGAAATATCGGTTGTCAGATTCAACAAAAACTGGACTAGCAAACAGCTCCATGAAATAGAGCTGTAACTCAGTGCGTTGAACTCACACATCACAAAGCAGTTTCCCAGAAAACTTCTTTCTACTTTTTATCTGAAGATATTTCCTTTGTCACCATAAGTTTCATAGGGCAAAGAAATATTTCACTGTAGATTGCAAGAGAACTGTGTTAGTAAACTCATCAATGAACAGAAAAGTGTAGCTCTGTGAGTTGCATTCACACATCACAATGCAGTTTCTCAGAACGCTTCTTTTCAGTTTTTATCTGAGGATGTTTCCTTTTTCACTGTAGCCGTCAATGGGCTCCCAAATATCACTTCGCAGATTCCACGAGAAGAGTGTTAGCAAATAGCCACATGAACAGAAAGGTGGAACTCTGTGAGATGAATGCACAGGTCACATAGAAGTTTCTCAGGACGCTTCCTTTCAGTATTTATCTGAAGATATTTCCTTTTTCACTGTTGCCCTCAATGCGCTTCCAAATATCACTTTGCAGATTCCACGAGAAGTGTGTTGGCAAACAGCTACATGAACAGAAAGGTAGAATTTTGTGAGATGAACTCAGAGATCAGAAAGGCATTTCTCAGAAATCTTCTTTCTCGTTTTTATCTGGGGATAATTCCTTTGGCTGTATACTCCTCCAAGCGATCCGAAATATCAGTTCTCAGAATCAACAAAAACTGGACTAGCAAACAGCTCCATGAAATACAGCTGTAACTCAGTGAGTAGAATTCACACATCACGAAGCAGTTTCTGAGAAAGCTTCTATCTACTTTTTATTTGAATATATTTCCATTGTCACCATAAGCTTCATTGGGCAAAGAAATATTCCACTGCAGATTTCAAGAAAACTGTGTTAGCAAACTGATCAATGAACAGAAAAGTGTAACTGTGAGTTTCATGCACACGACACAATGCAGTTTCTCAGAACGCTTCTTTTCAGTTTTTATCTGAAAATCTTTCCTTTTTCACTGTAGCCGTCAATGCGCTCCCAAATATGCCTTAGCAGATTCCACGAGAAAAGTGTTAGTAAACAGTAACAAGAACAGAAAGGTGGAACTCTCTGAGATGAATGCACAGGTCACTTAGAAGTTTCTCAGAACGCTTCCTTTCAGTTTGTTCTGAAGATGTTTCCTTTTTCAATGTAGCCCTCAATGCGCTCCCAAATATCACTTAGCAATTTCCCCGAGAAGAGTGTTAGCAAACAGCTACATGAAGAGAAAGGTGGAACTCTGCGAGATGAACTCATAGTTCAGAAAGACATTTCTCAGAAATCTTTTTTCTCGTTTCTATCTGGGGATATTTCCTTTGGCTGTATACCCCTCCAAGTCATCCGAAATATCAGTTCTGAGATTCAACAAAAACTGGACTAGCAAACACCTCCAGGAAATACAGCTGTAATTCAGGGAATGGAATTCACTCATCACAAATCAGTTTCTCAGAAAGCTTTTTTCTACTGTTTATCTGAAGATATTCCCTTGTCACCGTCAGCTTCTTTGGGCAAACAAATATCCCACTGCAGATTTCAAGAAAGCTGTGTTTGCAAACTGAACAATGAAAAGAAAAGTGTAACTTTGTGAGTTGCATTCACAGGTCACAATGTAGTTTCTCAGAACACTTCTTTTCAGTTTTTATCTGAAGATATTTCCTTTTTCACTGTAGCCGTCAAAGGACTCCTAAATATCTCTTAGCAGATTCCACGAGAAGAGTGTTAGCAAACAGCTACATGAACAGAAAGGTGGAACTCTCTGAGATGAACTCAGAGATCAGAAAGATATTTCTCTTAAATCTTCTTTCTCATTTTTATCTGGGGATATTTCTTTTGGCTGTATACTCCTCCAAGAGTTCCAAAATATCGGTTCTCAGATTCAACAAATACTGGACTAGCAAACGGCTCTATGAAATACATCTGTAACTCAGTGATTTGAATTAATACATCACAAAGCAGTTTCTCAGAAAGCTTCTTTTTACTTTTTATCTGAAGATATTTCCTTTGTCACCATAAGTTTCATTTGGCAAAGAAATATTCCACTGTAGATTTCAAGAAAACTGTGTTAGCAAACTCATCAATGAACAGAAAAGTGTAGATCTGTGAGTAGTATTCACACGTCACAATGCAGTTTCTCAGAACTCTTCTTTTCAGTTTTTACCTGAAAATATTTCCTTTTTCGCTGTAGCCGTCAATGGGCTCCCAAATATCACTTAGCAGATTCCACGAGAAGAGTGTTAGCAAATAGCTGTATGAACAGAATGGTGGAACTCTGTGAGATGACTGCACGGGTCTCATAAATGTTACTCAGAACGCTTCCTTACAGTTTTTATCTGAAGATGTTTCCTTTTCAATTGTAGCCCTCAATGTGCTCCCAAATATCACTTAGCAGATTCCACGAGAAGAGTGTTAGCAAACAGCTACATGAACAGAAAGGTGGAACTCTGTGAGATTAACTCAGAAAAACATTTCTCAGAAATCTTCATTCTCGTTTTTTTCTGGGGATATTTTCTTTGGCTGTATACTCCTCCAAGTGGTCCGAAATATCGGTTGTCAGATTCAACAAAAACTGGACTAGCAAACAGCTCCACGAAATAGAGCTGTAACTCAGTGCGTTGAACTCACACATCACAAAGCAGTTTCCCAGAAAGCTTCTTTCTACTTTTTATCTGAAGATATTTCCTTTGTCACCATAAGTTTCATAGGGCAAAGAAATATTCCACTGTAGATTGCAAGAGAACTGTGTTAGTAAACTCATCAATGAACAGAAAAGTGTAACTCTGTGAGTTGCATTCACACATCACAATGCAGTTTCTCAGAACGCTTCTTTTCAGTTTCTATCTGAAGATATTTCCTTTTTCACTGTAGCCGTCAATGGGCTCCCAAATATCACTTCGCAGATTCCACGAGAAGAGTGTTAGCAAATAGCCACATGAACAGAAAGGTGGAACTCTGTGAGATGAATGCACAGGTCACATAGAAGTTTCTCAGGACGCTTCCTTTCAGTATTTATCTGAAGATATTTCCTTTTTCACTGTTGCCCTCAATGCGCTTCCAAATATCACTTTGCAGATTCCACGAGAAGTGTGTTGGCAAACAGCTACATGAACAGAAAGGTAGAATTTTGTGAGATGAACTCAGAGATCAGAAAGGCATTTCTCAGAAATCTTCTTTCTCGTTTTTATCTGGGGATAATTTTTTTGGCTGTATACTCCTCAAGGGATCCGAAATATCGGTTCTGAGATTCAGCAAAAACTGGACTGGGAAACAGCTCCATGAAATACAGCTGTAACTCAGTGAGTTGAACTCACACATCACGAAGCAGTTTCTCAGAAAGCTTCTTTCTACATTTTATACGAAGATATTTCCTTTGTCACCATAAGCTTCATTGGGCAAAGAAATATCCCACTGCAGATTTCAAGAAAACTGTGTTAGCAAACTGATCAATGAACAGAAAAGTATAACTCTGTGAGTTGCATTCACACGTCACAATGCAGTTTCTCAGAACGCTTCTTTCAGTTTTTATCTGAAGATATTTCCTTTTTCACTTTAGCCCTCAATGGGCTCCCAAATATCACTCTACAGATTAAACGAGAAGAGTGTTAGCAAAGAGCTACATGAACAGAAAGGTGGAACTATGTGAGATGAACTCAGAGATCAGAAAAACATTTCTCAGAAATCTTCTTTCTCATTTTTATCCGGGGATATTTCCTTTGGCTGTATACTCCTCCAAGTGATCCGAAATGTCGGTTCTCAGATTCAACCAAAACTGGACTGGCAAACAGCTTAATGAAATACCGCTGTAACTCAGTGAGTTGAATTCACACATCACAAAGCAGTTTCTCAGAAAGCTTCTTTCTACTTTTTACCTGAAGATATTTCCTTTGTCACCATAAGCTTCATTGGGCAAAGAGATATCCCACTGCATATTTGAAGAAAACTGTGTTAGCAAACTGATCAATGAACAGAAATGTATAATTCTGTGAGTTGCATTCACACGTCACAATGCAGTTTCTCAGAACGCTTCTTTTCAGTTTTTATTTCAAGAGGTTTCCTTTTTCACTGTAGCGGTCAATGTACTCCCAAATATTACTTTGCAGATTCCATGAGAAGAGTGTTAGCAAACAGCTACATGAACAGAAAGGTGGAACACTGTTAGATGAATGCACAGGTCACAGAGAAGTTTCTCAGGACGCTTCCGTTTAGTATTTATCGAAGATATTTCCTTTTTCACTGTCGCCCTCAATGCGCTCCAAAATATCCTTTGCAGACTTCAAAAGAAGAGTGTTAGCAAGCAGCTACATGAACAGAAAGGTAGAACTCTGTGAGATGAATTCAGATATCAGAAAGACATTTCTCAGACATCTTCTTTCTCTCTCTTTTTTTTGGGGGGGTATTTTATTTAAAATATAAAGAGTTTTCACAATTCATTAAGAGAAAGGTGAACACTCTAAAAGAAAGGTGGGCAATTTACAAAAAAATGAAATACAAATCATCAATAAGTAGAGATATAACTGAAATAAGTTGGAGGTGAAATTCTCTCCTCAGACTGAAAGACGAAAAAGAATCATCCGTATATCACCTATGAGGCCATGAGGAAATGGGAATCCTCACACACCCTAGCAAGGTTTGGCAATTTCCAAACCGTAAATGTGCATTCACTTTGACCTGGCAATTTCATTTACAGAATACCATCCTAAAGAAATAATCATAGGCTGGGTGCGGTGGCTCAAACCTGTAATCCCAGCACTTTGGGAGGCTGAGGCAAGTGAATCACTTGAGGTCAGGAGTTCAAACTAGCCTGGCCAACATGGTGAAACTCCGTCTCTACTAAAATCACAAAAAATTAAAAAAAAAAAAAATAGCCAGACATGGTGGCGGGCACTTGTAGTCCCAGCTGCTTGGGAGGCTGAGGCAGTGGAATAGCTTGAATTCAGGAGGCGGAGGTTGCAGTGAGCCTGGGCAACAGAACAAGCCTTCATCTCAAAAAGAAAAAAGAAAAATAAACAATCGTAGATGTGCAAAAAGATTTAGCTACACACAACATTTATTGCAGCACTGTCAATAATATATAGAAATAGTTGAAAAACCTAAATACCAAAACTGGGGATTAGTTAAAAATATTATAGCTTAAGAACCAATCACTAGAATATTATAGCCTTTAAAAGTGATTATTTAAAAAGTGAGTATATTGATCTATATTGGCTATGTTATCATATAGTTCTAGATATTTAATATATATAAAGTGGCTTGGTTTGGAGATTGGGGATCTAAAGGTATATAAACATGTTATTGATAATGTGTGTCATTACATATATATCAAAATATTAACACTTATTCATAGGCTCTAACTCTTATTTATGCCTTTCATTTCCTTCTAAATTTTTTGCAATGATTGCTTTCTATGCAAGGGAAAAAATACAACTATTTCATAAAGAGGATGCACATGTGGGCAAATACTCTTAAGCTGGAAACATCCTTTTTGGCCACTGACAACTCACAGAGTAAACAAAAAAGACTAAAGTGCATCATTTAAAATTAGGGTAGCCATACAATTTATCATCTAAACCAGGACACTTTCGATTCTGAAAGGGGAAGCTATTAATACTTTTACTGGGACAAGTAGCATAATCCAGGACTCCCTAGGCAGACTCAGCTGTTTGGTCAGCTTACTTAGAATGAAAATTTTAAATACTTTGTCTCCAAAAACGACCCTGTGTTGGAGTGTTCAAGGGTAAGCCACAAATGTAGAGACTACCCTTTTATCAGTATGATTGGGTGTAGTTTTTAAACATGCCAATCAGATGGCTAAAGGATCTTGTAAAGCTCATCTTTCTCACCTAATTAGCTCGTTTGGATTGACAGAGCCCTAATTTAGAGATTTGTTCTTGAAAAAAAGTATTTCTCAAAGAAATATATCACTTGAGACCGGGCGTGGTGGCTCAAGGCTGTAATTCTAGCACTTTGGGAGGCCAAGGTGGGCGGATCACCTGAGGTTGGGAGTTCAAGACCAGCCTGACCAACATGGAGAAACCCCGTCTTTACTAAAAATAGAAAATTAGCCAGGCGTGGTGGCACATGCCTATAATCCCAGCTACTAGGGAGGCTGAGACAGGAGAATCACTGGAATCCGGGAGGCGGAGGTTGCCGTGAACCGAGATTGCACCATTGCACTCCAGCCTGGGCAACAAGAGTGAAACTCCATCTCAAAAAAAAAAAAAAAAAAGAAAAGAAATATACCACTTGACTAAGAACACACTGTATTATTAGCTATACTATGTCACATTGCAGATTTTAATCTTGGAAACATTGTGCAACTCTTTTATTTTTATTTATTTATTTTTTCAAGGCAAAACTGACTTTATTCAAAGCTGAATTCAGCAACAGAGGAAGAAAATAAAATATGAAGTATTAATGAATTTTTAAGCCATGTTAGCCCTGCTTACCAGACATATGTTTTAGGAGTCTGACCTCTCAGAGTAGCAATTCTCTCTCACATCTGCATGGGTGTGAGGGTGGCTGGTGAATAGAGCTAACTGTTGGCTGTTCCCTACATGGCATCACTAATTATGAATAACAAATTGGCATGGAGTGTAGTATATTCTTAAATGGCTGCAGTATGTTAAAAAAATCATAAGACCTGATGACATCAGAAAACAAAGAATACAGCAGGTAATACTGACAGGATGTATTCCTTAATATTGCCCGATGTATGTTAGCTCATGAATATTATTGTATGGGACTTAAGTTCAGTTGGTTGAACACCATGTTCCTGACATCTGTTAGCAGTATGATCCAAATCTACACGTGCCTAACTACCACTTGGAAATAAGGGAAGATGAGATGAAAGAGGCTGGATGTATTGGTTAAAATACTTTCCCTTTTTCCTTAAAAAAAGTCAGAGTACAGGCCTCTTTTAATGTTAAAAACAACACTTCAGGAATAAAATAGTAGTCCGTCTCTAAGTTCTAGTATGTTATTAAAACACCCTGCTGTAAGCAAATTCTCTCTTGAGGAATTTAGGACTATGACGTGGATTTAGGAAATTGATCACATAGGGGTACCTGTGACAGCCCTATAAATGTTTTAATATTAACCAAAATAAAAGGAAAATCTAACATTAAATAGACTAGCAAGGACACATAATATATTTTAAATGAATAATTACTGATATTCTACAATTAATTCTCATTTTCCTTTTCTTCCTTACGGGAGCTACTTCAGGATCTTCTGTCCTCATTGTTTTAGTGAGAGGCTTATTAATGAATTTTGTTTTTTTGCAATCTGTGACATATTGAAGTGGAGTTTGGTCTTGTATAAAAATGTTCAATATCTTTCTGCTCTTCTGAACTACATTGTTGAGTTCTGCTTCCAGACACCCAACAAAACCAAAATAATATGGGCACTTCATATATTGAGAAAAAAGGAGATAAATGCAACAGCAACAATAACATTGTGGGTAGTCTTGTAACCTTTTCAATGTATTACAGAGGAGTAGATTTTATGAACACCTAATCCCACTCAACAAATATGCCCCAAAACAAAGAGATAGTTAGTTATTCAGCATTAACTTTGTGCATGAACTTAACCAATGCCAGCACAAATTAGAATACAAACGAAGATCTAGGCCAGACTTTCTGAAAATCTCTGACACTTTTAACTGCTCTGCATCTAACAGAGAAGGCTTGGGGTTATTTGCATAATCTTCCTACCTCAGTCTTTTTTAAAAAAATTATTTATTTATTATTATTATTATACTTTAAGTTCTAGGGTACATGTGCATAACGTGCAGGTTTGTTACATATGTATACTTGTGCCATGTTGGTGTGCTGCACCCATCAACTCGTCAGCACCCATCAACTCGTCATTTACATCAGGTATAACTCCCAATGCAATCCCTCCCAACGCCCCCCTCCCCGTGATAGGCCCCTGTGTGTGATGTTCCCCTTCCCGAGTCCAAGTGATCTCATTGTTCAGTTCCCACCTATAAGTGAGAACATGCGGTATTTGGTTTTCTGTTCTTGTGATAGTTTGCTGAGAATGATGGTTTCCAGCTGCATCCATGTCCCTACAAAGGACACAAACTCATCCTGTTTTATGGCTGCATAGTATTCCATGGTGTATATGTGCCACATTTTCTTAATCCAGTCTGTCACTGATGGACATTTGGGTTGATTCCAAGTCTTTGCTATTGTGAATAGTGCCGCAATAAACATATGTGTACATGTGTCTTTATAGCAGCATGATTTATAAACCTTTGGGTATATACCCAGTAATGGGATGGCTGGGTCATATGGCACATCTAGTTCTAGATCCTTGAGGAATCGTCATACTGTAATCCATAATGGTTGAACTAGTTTACAATCCCACCAACAGTGTAAAAATGTTCCTATTTCTCCACATCCTCTCCAGCACCTGTTGTTTCCTGACTTTTTAATGATTGCCATTCTAACTGGTGTGAGATGGTATCTCATTGTGGTTTTGATTTGCATTTCTCTGATGGCCAGTGATGATGAGCATTTTTTCATGTGTCTGTTGGCTGTATGAATGTCTTCTTTTGAGAAATGTCTGTTCATATCCTTTGCCCACTTTTTGAAAGGGTTGTTTATTTTTTTCTTGTAAATTTGTTTGAGTTCTTTGTAGGTTCTTGATATTGGCCCTTTGTCAGATGAGTAGATTGCAAAACTTTTCTCCCATTCTATAGGTTGCCTGTTCACTCTGATGGTAGTTTCTTTTGCTGTGCAGAAGCTCTTTGGTTTAATGAGATCCCATTTGTCAATTTTGGCTTTTGTTGTCGTTGCTTTTGGTGTTTTAGACATGAAGTCTTTGCCCATGCCTATGTCCTGAATGGTACTACCTAGGTTTTCTTCTAGGATTTTTATGGTATTAGGTCTAACATTTAAGTCTCCAATCCTTCTTGAATTAATTTTTGTATAAGGAGTAAGGAAAGGATCCAGTTTCAGCTTTCTACTTATGGCTAGCCAATTTTCCCAGCACCATTTATTAAATAGGGAATCCTTTCCCCATTTCTTGTTTCTCTCAGGTTTGTCAAAGATCAGATGGCTGTAGATGTGTGATATTATTTCTGAGAGCTCTGTTCTGTTCCATTGGTCTGTATCTCTGTTTTGGTACCAGTACCATGCTGTTTTGGTTACTGTAGCCTTGTAGTATAGTTTGAAGTCAGGTAGCGTGATGCCTCCAGCTTTGTGTTTCTGACTTAGGATTGTCTTGGCAATGCGGGCTCTTTTTTGGTTCCATATGAACTTTAAAGCAGTTTTTTCCAATTCTGTTAAGAAAGTCATTGGTAGCTTGATGGGGATGGCATTGAATCTATAAATTACCTTGGGCAATAGGCCATTTTCACGATATTGATTCTTCCTATCCATGAGCATGGTATATTCTTCCATTTGCTTGTGTCCTCTTTTATTTCACGGAGCAGGGTTTGTAGTTCTCCTTGAAGAGGTCCATTACATCCCTTGTAAGTTGGATTCCTAGGTGTTTTATTCTCTTTGAAGCAATTGTGAATGGAAGTTCATTCATGACTTGGCTCTCTGTTTGTCTGTTACTGGTGTATAAGAATGCTTGTGATTTTTGCACATTAATTTTGTATCCTGAGACTTTGCTGAACTTGCTTATCAGCTTAAGGAGATTTTGGGCTGAGACAATGGGGTTTTCTAAATATACAATCATGTCATCTGCAAACAGGGACAATTTGACTTCTTCTTTTCCTAACTGAATACCCTTTATTTCTTTCTCTTGCCTGATTGCCCTAGCCAGAACTTCCAACACTATGTTGAATAGGAGTGGTGAGAGAGGGCATCCCTGTCTTGTGCCAGTTTTCAAAGGGAATTTTACCAGTTTTTGCCCATTCAGTATGATATTGGCTGTGGGTTTGTCATAAATAGTTCCTATTATTTTGAGGTACGTTCCATCAATACCGAATTTATTGAGCGTTTTTAGCATGAAGGGCTGTTGAATTTTGTCAAAAGCCTTTTCTGCATCTATTGAGATAATCATGTTGTTCTTGTCTTTGGTTCTGTTTATATGCTGGATTACATTTATTGATTTGCGAATGTTGTACCAGACTTGCATCCCAGGGATGAAGCCCACTTGATCATGGTGGATAAGCTTTTTGATGTGTTGCTGAATCCGGTTTGCCAGTATTTTATTGAGGATTTTTGCATCAATGTTCATCAGGGATATTCGTCTAAAATTCTCTTTTTTTGTTGTGTCTCTGCCAGGCTTTGGTATCAGGATGATGTTGGCCTCATAAAATGAGTTAGGGAGGATTCCCTCTTTTTCTATTGATTGGAAGAGTTTCAGAAGGAATGGTACCAGTTCCTCCTTGTACCTCTGGTAGAATTCAGCTGTGAATCCATCTGGTCCTGGACTTTTGGTTGGTAGGCTATTAATTATTGCCTCAATTTCAGAGCCTGCTATTGGTCTATTCAGGGATTCAACTTCTTCCTTGTTTAGCCTTGGAAGAGTGTAAATGTCCAGGAAATTATCCATTTCTTCTAGATTTTCTAGTTTATTTGCGTAGAGGTGTTTATAGTATTCTCTGAGGGTAGTTTGTATTTCTGTGGGATCGGTGGTGATATCCCCTTTATCATTTTTTATTGCATCTATTTGATTCCTTTCTTTTCTTCTTTATTAGTCTTGCTAGTGGTCTGTCAGTTTTGTTGATCTTTTCAAAAACCGACTCCTGGATTCATTGATTTTTTGGACGGTTTTTTGTGTCTCTATCTCCTTCAGTTCTGCTCTGATCTTAGTTATTTCTTGCCTTCTGCCAGCTTTTGGATGCGTTTGCTCTTGCTTCTCTAGTTCTTTTAATTGTGATGTTAGAGTGTCAATTTTAGTTCTTTCCTGCTTTCTCTTGTGGGCATTTAGTGCTATAAATTTCCCTCTACACACTGCTTTAAATGTGTCCCAGAGATTCTGGTATGTTGTATCTTTGTTCTCATTGGTTTCAAAGAACATCTTTATTTTTGCCTTCATTTCATTATTTACCCAGTAGTCATTCAGGAGCAGATTGTTCAGTTTCCATGTAGTTGAGTAGTTTTGATTGAGTTTCTTAGTCCTGAGTTCTAGTTTGATTGCACTGTGGTCTGAGAGACAGCTTGTTATAATTTCTGTTCTTGTACATTTGCTGAGGAGTGCTTTACTTCCAATTATGTGGTCAATTTTGGAATAAGTGCGATGTGGTGCTAAGAATGTATATACTGTTGATTTGGGGTGGAGCATTCTATAGATATCTATTAGGTCTGCTTGCTGCAGAGATGAGTTCAATTCCTGGATATCCTTGTTAACTTTCTGTCTCGTTGATCTGTCTAATGTTGACAGTGGGGTGTTGAAGTCTCCCATTATTATTGTATGGGAGTCTAAGTCTCTTTGTAAGTCTCTAAGGACTTGTTTGATGAATCTGGGTGCTCCTGTATTGGGTGCATATATATTTAGGATAGTTAGCTCTTCCTGTTGAATTGATCCCTTTACCATTATGTAATGGCCTTCTTTGTCTCTTTTGATCTTTGATGGTTTAAAGTCTGTTTTATCAGAGACTAGGATTGCAACCCCTGCTTTTTTTTTGTTCTCCATTTGTTTGGTAGATCTTCCTCCATCCCTTTATTTTGAGCCTATGTATGTCGCTTCATGTGAGATGGGTCTCCTGAACACAGCAGACTGATGGGTCTTGACTCTTTATCCAGTTTTCCAGTCTGTGTCTTTTAATTGGAGCATTTAGTCCATTTACATTTAAGGTTAATATTGTTATGTGTGAACTTGATCCTGCCATTATGATATTAACTGGTTATTTTGCTCGTTAGTTGAGGCAGTTTCTTCCTAGCCTCGATGGTCTTAACATTTTGGCATGTTTTTGCAATGGCTGGTACTGGTTGTTCCTTTCCATATTTAGTGCTTCCTTCAGGGTTTCTTGTAAGGCAGGCCTGGTGGTGGCAAAATCTCTAAGCATTTGTTTATCTGTAAAGGATTTTATTTCTCCTTCACTTATGAAACTTAGTTTGGCTGGATATGAAATTCTGGGTTTAAAGTTCTTTTCTTTAAGAATGTTGAATATTGGCCCCCACTCTCTTCTGGCTTGTAGAGTTTCTGCCGAGAGATCTGCTGTTAGTCTGATGGGTTTCCCTTTGTGGGTAACCCGACCTTTCTCTCTGGCTGCCCTTATTTTTTTCCTTCATTTCAATTTTGGTGAATCTGGCAATTATGTGTCTTGGAGTTGCTCTTCTTGAGGAGTATCTTTGTGGCGTTCTCTGTATTTCCTGGATTTGAATGTTGGCCTGCCCTACTAGATTGGGGAAGTTCTCCTGGATGATATCCTGAAGAGTGTTTTCCTACTTGGTTCCATTTTCCCCCTCACTTTCAGGCACCCCAATCAGATGTAGATTTGGTCTTTTTACATAATCCCATACTTATTGCAGGCTTTGTTCATTTCTTTTTCTTCTTTTTTCCTTTGGTTTCTTTTCTTGCTTCATTTCATTCATTTGATCCTCAATCGCTGATACTCTTTCTTCCAGTTGATCGAGTCAGTTATTGAAGCTTGGGCATTTGTAACGTATTTCTCATGTCATGGTGTTCATCTCTGTCATTTCATTTATGACCTTCACTGCATTAATTACTCTAGCTATCAATTCTTCCACTCTTTTTTCAAGATTTTTAGTTTCTTTGCACTGGGTACGTAATTCCTCCTTTAGCTCTGAGAAGTTCGATGGACTGAAGCCTTCTTCTCTCGTCTTGTCAAAGTCATTCTCCGTCCAGCTTTGATCCGTTGCTGGCGAAGGACTGCGCTCCTTTGCAGGGTGAGATGCGCTCTTATATTTTGGATTTCCAGCTTTTCTGCCCTGCTTTTTCCCCATCTTTGTGGTTTTATCTGCCACTGGTCTTTGATTATGGTGACATACTGATGGGGTTTTGGTGTAGGTGTCCATCTTCTTTGATAGTTTTCCTTCTAACAGTCAGGACCCTCATCTGTAGGTCTGTTGGAGATTGCTTGAGGTCCACTCCAGACCCTGTTTGCCTGGGTATCAGCAGCAGAGGCTGCAGAAGGTAGAATATTGCTGAACAGCGAGTGTACCTGTCTGATTCTTTCTTTGAAGCTTCCTCTCAGGGGTGTACTCCACCCTGTGAGGTGTGGGGTGTCAGACAGCCCCTAGTGGGGGATGTCTCCCAGTTAGGCTACTCAGGGGTCAGGGACCCACTTGAGCAGGCAGTCTGTCCCTTCTCAGATCTCAACCTCCGTGCTGGGAGATCCGCTGCTCTCTTCAAAGCTGTCAGACAGAGTCGTTTGCGTCTGCAGAGGTTTCTGCTGTTTTGTTGTTGTTGTTGTGGTGGTGGTTGTTGTTTAGCTATGCCCTGTACCCAAACGTGGAGTCTACAGAGACAGGCAGGTTTCCTAGAGCTGCTGTGAGCTCCACCCAGTTGGAGCTTCCCAGCGGCTTTTTTTACCTACTTAAGCCTCAGCAATGGCAGGCGCCCCTCCCTCAGCCTCGCTGCTGCGTTGCGGTTAGATCACAGACTGCTGTGCTAGCAATGAGGGAGGCTCCGTGGGCGTGGGACCCTCCCGGCCAGGTGTGTGATATAATCTCCTGGGTTCCTGTTTGCTTAAAGCGCAGTATTGGGGTGGGAATTACCCGATTTTCCAGGTGTTTTGTGTCTCAGTTCCCCTGGCTAGGAAAAGGGATTCCCTTCCCCCTTGCGCTTCCCAGGTGAGGCGATGCCTCGCCCTGCTCCATCTCTCCCTGGTCGGGCTGCAGCAGCTGAGCAGCACCGATTTTTGGGCACTCACTACTGAGATGAACCCAGTACCTCAGTTGAAAATGCAGAAATCACCGGTCTTCTGTATTGTTCGTGTTGGGAGTTGGAGACTGGAGCTGTTCCTATTCGGCCATCTTGCTCCGCCCCTGTGTCCCTTTCTCGTTTTTAATTGGGGATATTTCCTTTTGCTGTATACTCCTCCAAGTGATCCAAGATATCGGTTCTCAGACTGAACAATAACTGGACTAGGAAACAGCTCCATGAAATAGAGCTGTAACTCAGTGAATTGAACTCACACATAACAAAGCAGTTTCTCAGAAAGCTTCTTTCTACTTTTTATCTGAAGATACTTCCTTTTTCACCATAAATTTTGTTGGGCAAAGAAATATCCCATTGCAGTTTTGAAGAAAACTGTGTTAGCAAACTGGTCAATGAACAGAAAAGTGTAACTCTGTGAGTTGCACTCACAGATCACAATGCAGTTTCTCACAATGCTTCCTTTCAGTTTTTATCTGAAGATATTTCCTTTTACACTGTAGCTGAAAACCACTCCCAAATACACTCAGCAGTTTCCACGAGAAGAGTGTTAGCAAGCAGCTACAAGAACAGAAAAGTTGAACTCAGTGAGAAAAAATCAGAGATCAAAAAGAGCAGGTTCTCGGAAAGATTCTTTCTACTTTTTAACTGAAGATATTTCCTTTGTCACCGTGATCATCATTGGGCAAAGAAATATCCCACTGCAGATTTCAAGAAAACTGTGTTAGCAAACTGATGAATGAACAGAAAAGTGTAACTCTGTGAGTGGCATTCACACGTCACAATGCAGTTTCTCAGAACGCTTCTTTTCAGTTTTTATCTGAAGATATTTCCTTTTTCACTGTAGCCGTCAATGGACTCCAAAATAACTCTTAGCAGATTCCACAAGAAGAGTGTTAGCAAACAGATACATGAACAGAAAGGTGGAACTCTGTGAGGTGAATGCACAGCTCAGATAGAAGTTTCTCAGAATGCTTCCTTTCAGTTTTTATCTGAAGATATTTCCTTTTTCACAGTAGCCTTCCATGCGCTCCCAAATATCACTTAGCAGATTCCACGAGAAGAGTGTTAGCAAACAGCTATATGAACTGAAAGGGGGAAATCTGTGAGATGAATGCACAGGTCTCATAGAAGTTACTCAGAACGCATCCTTACAGCTTTATCTGAAGATATTCCTTTTTCATTGTAGCCCTCAATGGGCTCTGAAATATCACTTAGCAGATTCCACGAGAAGAGTGTTAGGAAACAGCACATGAACAGAAAGGTAGAACTCTGTGAGATGAACTCAGAGATTAGAAAGACATTTCTCAGAAAACTTCTTTCTCATTTTTATCTGGGGATATTTCCTTTCGCTGTACACTCCTCCTAGTGATCTGAAATATTGTTTGTCAGATTCTTCGACAAAAACTGGACAAGCAAACAGCTCCATGAAATAGAGCTGTAACTCAGTGAGTTGAAATCACACATCACAAAGCAGTTTCTGAGAAAGCTTCTTTCTGTATTTATCTAAAGATATTTACTTTGTCACCATAAGCTTCATTTGGCAAAGAAATATTCCACTGCAGTTTTGAAGAAAACTGTTTTAGCAAACTGATCAATGAAGACAAAAGGATAACTCTGTGAGTTGCATTCACACATCACAATGCAGTTTCTCAGAACGCTTCTTTTCAGTTTTTATCTGAAGATATTTCCTTTTTCACTGTAGCCATCAATAGGCTCCCAAATATAACTAAGCAGTTTCCACGAGAAGAGTGTTAGCAAACAGCTACATGAACAAAAAAGTGGAACTCTTGGAGGTGATTGCACAGGTCACATAGAAGATTGCCAGAACGCTTCCTTTCAGTTTTTGTCTGAAGAGAATTCCTTTTTCACTGAAGCCCTCAATGCGCTCCCAAATATCACTTTGCAGATTCCAAGAGAAGAGTGTTAGCAAACAGCTACATGAACAGAAAGGGCGAACTCTGTGAGATGAATGCACAAGTCACATAGAAGTTTCTCAGAAAGCTTCCTTTCAGTTTTTATCTGAAGATAAATCCTTTTCACTGTAACCGTCAATGGGCTCCCAAACATCACTTAGCAGATTCCACGAGAAGAGTGTTAGCAAACAGCTACATGAACAGAAATGTGAAACTCTGTGAGATGAATGCATAGGTCACACAGACGTTTCTCAGGACGCTTCCTTTCGGTATTTACCTGAAGATATTTCCTTTTTCACTGTAGCCCTCAATGCGCTCCCAAATATCACTTTGCAGCTTCCACGAGAAGAGTGTTAGCAAACAGCTACATGAACAGAAAGGTAGAATTCTGTGAGATGAACTCAGAGATCTGCAAGACATTTCTCAGAAATCTTCTTTCTCGTTTTTATCTGGGGATATTTCCTTAGGCTGTATACTCCTCCAAGTGATCTGAAATATCTATTTTAAGATTCAACAAAAACTGCACTAGCAAACAACTCCATGAAATACAGCTGTAACTTAGTGAGTTGAACTCACACATCACAAAGCAGTTTCTCAGAGCTTTTTTTCTAGTTTTTATCTGAAGATATTTCCTTTGTCACCATAAGCTTCATTGGGCAAAGAAATATCCCACTGCAGTTTTGAAGAAAACTGTGTCAGCAAACTGATCAATGAACTGAAATGTGTAACACTGTGAGTTGCATTCACAGGTCACAATGCATTTTTTCCGAACGCTTCTTTTCAGTTTTTATCTCAAGATATTTCCTTTTTCACTGTAGCAGTCAATCTGCCCCCAAATATCACTTTACAGATTCCACGAGAAGAGTGTTAGGAAGCACCTACATGAACAGAAAGGTGGAACACTGTGAGATGAATGCACAGGTCACATAGAAGTTTCTCAGAAAGATTCTTTTCAGTTTTTATCTGAAGATAATTCCTTTTTCACTTTAACCCTCCATGCGCTCCCAAATATCACTTTGCAGATTAACCGAGAAGAGTGTTAGCAAAGAGCTACATGAACAGAAAGGTGGAACCTTGTGAGATGAACTCAGAGATCAGAAAAACATTTCTCTGAAATCTACTTTCTCATTTTTATCTGGGGATATTTCCTTTGGCTGTATACTCCTCCAAGTGATCCGAAATATTGGACTCAGATTCACCAAAAACTGGACTAGCAAACAGCTTAATGAAATATAGGTGTAACTCAGTGAGTTGAATTCACACATCACAAAGCAGTTTCTCAGAAAACTTCTTTCTACTTTTTAATTGAAGATATTTCCTTTGTCACCATAAGCTTCATTGGGCAAACAAATATCCCACTGCAGATTTGAAGAAAACTGTGTTACCAAACTGATCAATGATCAGAAAAGTGTAACTCTGTGAGTTGTGTTCACACGTCACAAAGCAGTTCTCAGAATGCTTCTTTTCAGTTTTTATCTGAAGATATTTCCTTTTTCACTGTAGCCGTCAATGTGCTCCCAAATAACACTTAGCAGATTCCACGAGAAGAGTGTTAGCAAACAGCTACATGAAGAGAAAGGTGGAACTCTGTGAAGTGAATGCACAGGTCGTATAGAAGTTTCTCAGGACGCTTCCTTTCAGTTTGTATCTGAAGATATTTCCTATTTCACAGTAGCATTCAATGCGCTCCCAAATATCACATAGCAGATTCCATGAGAGGAGTATTAGCAAACAGCTACATGAACAGAAAGGGAGAATTCTGTGAGATGAACTCAGAGATCAGGAAGACATTTCTCAGAAATCTTCCTTCTCGTTTTTATCTGATATATTTCCTTTGGCTGTATACTCCTCCTAGTGATCTGAAATATCGTTTGTCAGATTCAACAGACACTGGACTAGCAAACACTTCCATGAAACAGAGCTGTAACTCAGTGAGCTGAACTCACACATCACAAAGCAGTTTCTCAGAAAGCTTTTTTCTAGTTTTTATCTGAAGATATTTCCTTTGTCACCATAAGCTTCATTGGGCAAAGAAAAATCCCACTGTAGTTTTGAAGAAAACTGTGTTAGCAAACTGATCAGTGAACAGAAAAGTGTAGCTCTGTGAGTTACATTCACACGTCACAATGCAGTTTCTCAGAACGCTTCTTTTCAGTTTTTATCTGAAGATATTACCTTTTTCACAGTAGCCATCAACAGGCTCCCAAATATCACTTAGCAGATTCCACGAGAAGAGTGTTAGCAAACAGCTACATGAATAAAAATGTGGAACTCTGTGAGATGAATCCACAGGTCATAGAGAAGTTTCTCAGAACGCTTCTTCTCAGTTTTTATCTGAAGATATTTCCTTTTTCACTGTAGCGGTCAATGTGCTCCTAAATATCACTTTGCAGATTCCACGAGAAGAGTGTTAGCAAACAGCTACATGAACAGAAAGGTGGAACCCTGTGAGCTGAACTCAGAAATCAGAAAGATATTTCTCAGAAATCTTTTTTCTCGTTATTATCTGGGGATATTTCCTTTGGCTGTAAACCCCTCCAAGCGATCCGATATATCGGTTCTCAGATTCAACAAAAATTGGACTAGCAAACAACTCCATGAATACAGTTGTAATTCAGTGAATTGAATTCACTCATCACAAAGCAGTTTCTCAGAAAGCTTCTTTCTACTTTTTACTTGAAGATATTTCCTTTGTCACCATAAGCTTCATTGAGCAAAGAAATATCCCACTGCAGTTTTGAAGAAAACTGTGTTAGCAAACTGATCAATGAACAGAAAAGTGTAACTCTGTGAGTTGCATTCACATGTCACAATGCAGTTTCTCAGAACGCTTCTTTTCAGTTTTTATCTGAAGATATTTCCTTTTTCACTGTAGCCTTGAAAGCGTTACCAAATATGACTTAGAATATTCCACGAGAACAGTGATATCAAACAGCTACATGAACAGAATCGTGCAACGCTGTGAGATGAACTCAGAGATCAGAAAGACATTTCTCAGAAATCATCTTTCTCCTTATTACCTGGGGATATTTCCTTTTTCTGTATACTCCTCCAAGCAATTCGAAATATCGGTTCTTAGATTCATCAAAAACTGGACTAGCAAACAGTTCCATGTAATTCAGCTGTAACTCAGTGAGGTGAATTCACACATCACAAAGCAGTTTCTCAGAAAGCTTCTTTCTACCTTTTATTTGAAGATATTTCCTCTGTCACCATAAGCTTCATTGGGCAAAGAAATATCCCACTGCAGTTTTGAAGAAAACTGTTAGCAAACTGATCAATGAACAGAAAAGTGTAACTCTGTGAGTTGCATTCACAGGTCACAATGCAGTTTCTCAGAACGCTTCTCTTCAGCTTATATCTGAAGATATTTCCTTTTTCACTGTAGCGGTCAATGTGCTCCCAAATATCACTTAGGAGATTCCATGAGAAGAGTGTTAGCAAACAGCTACAAGAACAGAAAGGTGGAACTCTGTGAGATGAATGCACAGGTCACATAGAAGTTTCTCAGAACCCTTCCTTTTAGTTTTTATCTGAAGATATTTCCTTTTTCACTGTTGTCCTCAATGCGCTCCCAAATATCACTTTGCAAATTCCACGTGAAGAGTGTTAACAAACAGCTACATGTATAGAAAGGTGGAACGCAGGGAGATGTACTCAGAGATCAGAAAGGCATTTCTCAGAAATCTTTGTTTTCTTGTTTATCTGGGGATATGTCTCTTGGCTGTATATTCCTACGAGTGTTCTGAAATATCGTTTCTCAGATTCAACAAAAATAGGACTAGCAAACAGCTCCATGAAATACAGCTGTAACTCAGTAAGTTGAATTAACCCTTCACAAAGCAGTTTGTCAGAAACCTTCTTTCTACTTTTTATCTGAAGATATTTCCTTTGTCACTGTAAGCTTCATTGGGCAAAGAATATCCCCCTGCAGTTTTGAAGAAAACTGTGTTAGCAAACTGATCAATGAAGACAAAAGGATAACTCTGTGAGTTGCATTCACAGGTCACAATGCAGTTTCTCAGAACGCTTCTTTTCAGTTTTTATCTGAAGATATTTCCTTTTTCATGCTAGCCCTCAATGCACTCCCAAATATCACTTTGCAGATTTCACGAGAAGGGTGATAGCAAACAGCTACATGAACAGAAAGGTGGAACTCTGTGAGATGAACTCATAGATCAGAAAGACAATTCTCACATCCTCTTTCTCGTTTTTATCGGGGATATTTCTTTCGGCTGTATACCCCTATGAGCAATCCGAAATATTGGTTCTCAGATTCAACAAAAATAGGACTAGCAAACAGCTCCATGAAATAGAGCTGTAACTCAGTGAGTTGAATTAACACATCACAAAGCAGTTACTCAGAAAGCTTCTGTGTACTTTTTATCTGAAGATATTTCCCTTGTCACTGTAAGCTTCATTGGGCAAAGAAATATCCCACTGCAGTTATGAAGAAAACTGTGTTAGCGAACTGATCAATGAAAAGAAAATGTCACTCTGTGAGTTGCATTCACATGTCACAATGCAGTTTCTCAGAACGCTTCTATTCAGTTTTCCTCTGAAGATATTTCCTTTTTCATTGTAGCCGTCAATGTGTTCCCAAATATCACTTAACAGATTCCACGAGAAAAGTGTTAGCAAACAGCTATCTGAACACAAAGCTGGAACTCTGTGAGATGAATGCACAGGTCACATAGAAGTTTCTCAGAACGCTTCTTCTCAATTTTTATCTGAAGATATTTCCTTGTTCACTGTAGCCCTCAATGCGCTCCCAAATATCACTCTGCAGATTCCACGAGAAGAGTGTTAGCAAACAGCTACATGAACAGAAAGGGCGAACTCTGTGAGATGAATGATCAGGTGATATAGATGTTTCTTAGAACGCTTCCTTTCAGTTATTATCTGAAGTTATTTCCTTTTTGACTGTGTCCCTCAATGCGCTCCCAAATATCACTTAGCAAATTCCATGAGAAGAGTGTTATCAAACAGCTACATGAACAGAATGGTGCAACTCTGTGAGATGAACTCAGAGATTACAAAGACATTTCTTAGAAATTATCTTTCTCCTTTTTACCTGGGGATATTTCCTTTGGCTGTATACTCCTCCAAGCAATCCGAAATATCGGTTCTCAGATTCAACAAAAACTGGACTAGCAAACAGCTCCATGAAATTCAGCTGTAACTCAGTGAGGTGAATTCACACATCACAAAGCAGTTTTTCAGAAAGCTTCTTTCTACCTTTTATTTGAAGATATTTCCTTTGTCACCAAAAGCTTCATTGGACAAAGAAATATCCCACTGCAGTTTTGAAGAAAACTGTGTTAGAAAACTGATCCATGAAAAGAAAAGTGTAACTCTGTGAGTTGCATTCACAGGTCACAATGCAGTTTCTCAGAACGCTTCTGTTCCGATTTTATCTGAAGATACTTCCTTTTTCAATGTAGCGGCCAATGTGCTCCGAAATATGACTTTGCGGATTCCACGAGAAGACTGTTAGGAAACAGCTACCAGAACAGAAATGTGGAACTCTGTGAGATGAATGAACAGGTCACGTAGAAGTTTCTCAGAATGCTTCTTTTCAGTTTTTATCTGAAGATATTTCCTTTTTAACTGTAGCTCTCAATGCGCTCCCAAACATCACTTTGCAGATTCCACGAGAAGAGTGTTAGCAAACAGCTACATGAACAGAAAGGTGGAACTCTGTGAGATGAATGCACAGGTCACATAGAAGTTTCTCAGAATGCTTCTTTTCAGTTTTTATCTGAAGATATTTCCTTTTTCACTGTAGCCCTCAATGCGATCCCAAATATCACTTTGTAAATTCCACGAGAAGAGTGTTAACAAACAGCTACATGAATAGAAAGGTGGAACTCTGTGAGATGAACTCAGAGATCTCAAAGACATTTCTCAGAAATCTTCTTTTTCATGTTTATCTGGGGATATTTCTTTTGGCTGTATACTCCTACCAGTGATCTGAAATATCGTTTCTCAGATTCAACAGAAACAGGATTAGCAAACAGCTCCATGAAATTCAGCTGTAACTCAGTGATTTGAATTCACACATCACAAAGCAGTTTCTCAGAAATCTTCTTTCTACTTTTTATCTGAAAATATTTCCTTTGTCACTGTAAGCTACATTGGGCAAAGAAATATCCCACTGCTGTTTTGAAGAAAACTGTGTTAGCAAACTGATCAATGAACAGAAAAGTGTAACTCTGTGAGTTGCATTCACAGGTCAAAATGCAGTTTCTCAGAAAGCTTCTTTTCAGTTTTTATCTGAAGATATTTACTTTTTCACTGTATCCCTTAATGCGCTCCCAAATATCACTTAGCAGATTCCACGAGAAGAGTGTTAGCAAACAGCTGCATGGACAAAAAGGCGGAATTATATGAGATGAAGGCACAGGTCACATAGAAGTTTCTCAGAACGCTTCTTTTCAGCTTTTATCTGAAGATATTTCCTTTTAAACTGTAGCCCTCAATGCGCTCCCAAATATCACTCTGCAGATTCCACGAGAAGAGTTTTAGCAAACAGCTACATGAATAGAAAGGTGTACTCTGTGAGACGAATGATCAGGTGACATAGAAGTTTCTTAGAACGCTTCCTTTCAGTTATTATCTGAAGATATTTCCTTTTTCACTGTATCCCTCAAAGCGCTCCCAAATATCACTTAGAAGATTCCACGAGAAGAGTGTTATCAAACAGCTACATGAACAGAAAGGTGTAACGCTGTGAGATGAACTGAGAGATTACAAAGATATTTCTTAGAAATTATCTTTCTCCTTTTTACCTGGGGATATTTCCTTTGGCTGTATACTCCTCCAAGCAATCCAAATTATCAGTTCTCAGATTCATAAAAAACTGGACTAGCAAACAGCTCCATGAAATTCAGCTGTAACTCAGTGAGTTGAATTCACATATCACAAAGCAGTTTCTCAGAAAGCTTCTTTCTACCTTTTATTTGAAGATATTTCCTTTGTCGCCATAAGCTTCATTGGGCAAAGAAATATCCCACTGCAGTTTTGAAGAAAACTGTGTTAGAAAACTGATCAATGAAAAGGAAAGTGTAACTCTGTGAATTGCATTCATAGGTCACAATGCAGTTTCTCAGAACGCTTCTTTTCAGTTTTTATCTGAAGATATTACCTTTTTCACTGTAGGGGTCAATGTGCTACGAAATATCACTTTGCAGATTCCACGAGAAGAGTGTTAGGAAACAGCTACAAGAACAGAAAGGTGGAACACTGTGAGATGAAGGCACAGATCACATAGAAGTTTCTCAGAACGCTTCTTTTCAGCTTTTATCTGAAGATATTTCCTTTTTCACTGTAGCCCTCAATGCGCTCCCAAATATCACTCTGCAGATTCCACGAGAAGAGTTTTAGCAAACAGCTACATGAACAGCAAGGTGGAACTCTGTGAAATGAACTCAGAGATCAGAAAGACATTTCTCAGAAATCTTCTTTCGTGTTTTTATCTGGCGATTTTCCTTTGACTGTATATTCCTCCAAGCGATCCGAAATATCGGTTCTCAGATTCAACCAAAATTGGACTAACAAACAGCTACATGAAATACTGCTGTAACTCAGTGATATGAATTCACACATCACAAAGCAGTTTCTCAGAAAGCTTCTTTGTACTTTTTATCTGAAGATATGTCCTTTGTCACCGTAAGCTTCATTGGGCAAAGAAATATCCCACTAGAGATTTCAAGAAAACGGTGTTAGCTAACTGATCAATGAACAGAAATGTGTAACTCTGTGAGTTGCATTCACACGTCACAATGCAGTTTCTCACAACGCTTCTTTTCAGTTTTTATCTGAAGATATTTCCTTTTTCACTGAAGCGGTCAATGTGCTCCCAAATATCACTATGCAGATTCCACGAGAAGAGTGTTAGCAAACAACTACATGAACAAAAATGTGGAACTCTGTGAGATGAATGCACAGGTCACATAGAAGTTTCTCAGAACACTTCCTTTCAGTTTTTATCTGAAGATTTTTTTTTCACTGTAGCCCTCAATGCGCTTCCAAATATCACTATGCAGATTCCACGAGAAGAGTGTTAGCAAACAACTACAAGAACAGAAAGGTGGAACTCTGTGAGACGAATGCACAAATCACATAGAAGTTTCTGAAAATGCTTCCTTTCAGTTTTTATCTGAAGGTATTTGCTTTTTCACTGTAGCCCTCAATGCGCTCCCAAATATCACTTAGCAGATTCCACGAGAAGAGTGTTAGAAAACAGCTACATGAACAGAAATGTGAAACTCTGTGATACAAACTCAGGGATCAGGAAGGCATTTCTCAGATATCTTCTTTCTCATTTTTATCTGGGGATATTTCCTTTGGCTGTATATTCCTCCAAGCGATTCGAAATATCGGTTCTCAGATTCAACAAAAACTGCACTAGCAAACAGCTCCATGAAATACAGCTGTAACTCAGTGAGCTGAATTCACACATCACAAAGCAGTTTTTCAGAAAACTTCTTTGTACTTTTTATCTGAAGATAATTCCTTTGTCACCGTAAGCTTCATTGGGCAAAGAAACATTTCACTGCAGATTTCAAGAAAACTGTGTTAGCAAACTGAACAATGAACACAAAAGTGTACCTCTGTGAGCTGCATTCACAGGTCACAATGCAGTTTCTCAGAACGCTTCTTTTCAGTTTTTATCTCAAGATATTTCCTTTTTCACTGTAGCAGTAAATGCACTCCCAAATATCACTTAGCAGATTCCCCGAGAATCGTGTTAGCAAACAGCTATATGAACAGAAAGGTGGAATTCTGTGAGATGAATGCACAGGTCATTTAGAAGTTTATCAGAACACTTCCTTTCAGTTTTTATCGGAAGATATTTCCTTTTTCACTGTAGCCCTCAATGCGCTCCCAAATATCACTTTGCAGATTCCACGAGAAGAGTGTTAGTAAACAACTACATGAACAGAAAGGTGGAACTCTGTGAGATGAATTCACAAATGACATAGAAGTTTCTGAGAACGCTTCCTTTCAGTTTTTATCTCAAGGTATTTGCTTTTTCACTGTAGCCCTCAAAGAGCTCCCAAATATCACTTTGCAGCTTCCACGAGAAGAGTGTTAGCAAACAGCTACATGAACAGAAAGGTGGAACTCTATTAGAGGAACTCAAAGATCAGAAAGTCATTTCTCAGAAATCTTCTTTCTCATTTTTATCTGGAGATATTTCCTTTGGCAGAATACTCCTCCAAGCGATCTGAAATATCGCTTCCCAGATTCAACAAAAACAGGAGTAGCAAACAGTTCAAGGAAATACAGCTGTAACTCAGTGAGTTGAATTCACACATCAAAAGGCATTTTCTCAGAAAGCTTCTTTCTACTTTTTATCTGAAGACATTTCCTTTGTCACCGTAAGCTTCATTGGGCAAAGAAACATCCCACTGCAGATTTCAAGAAAACTGTGTTAGCAAACTGAACAATGAACACAAAAGCGTACCTCTGTGAGCTGCATTCACAAGTCACAATGCAGTTTCTCAGAACGCTTTTTTTCAGTTTTTATCTGAAGATATTTCCTTTTTCACTGTAGCAATCAATGCGCTCCCAAATATCACTTAGTAGATTCATCGAGAAACGTGTTAGCAAACAGCTACATGAACAGAAAGGTGGAATTCTGTGAGATGAATGCACAGGTCATTTAGAAGTTTCTCAGAACACTTCCTTTCATTTTTTATCTGAATATATTTCCTTTTTCACGGTAGCCCTCAATGCGCTCCCAATTATCACTTTGCAGATTCCACAAGAAGAGTGTTAGTAAACAACTACATGAACAGAAAGGTGGAACACTGTGAGATGAATGCACGAATCACATAGAAGTTTCTGAGAACGCTTCCTTTCAGTTTTTATCTGAAAGTATTTGCTTTTTCACTGTAGCCCTCAATGTGCTCCCAAATATCACTTGGCCGCTTCCACGAAAAGAGTGTTAGAAAACAGCTACAGGAACTCTGTTAGATAAACTCAGAGATCAGAAAGACATTTCTCAGAAATCTTCATTCTCATTTTTATCTGGGGATATTTCCTTTGGCTGTATACTCCTCCAAGCGATCTGAAATATCGGTTCTCAGATTCAACAAAAACTGGACTAGCAAAAAGCTCCATGAAATACAGCTGTAACTCAGTGAGTTGAATTCACACATCACAAAGCAGTTTCTCAGAAAGCTTCCTTCTACTCTTTATCTGAATATATTTTCTTTGGCCTAGTAAGCTTCATCGGGCAAAGAAATATCCCACTGCAGATTTCAAGAACACTGTGTTAGCAAACTGATCAATGAACAGAAAACTGTACCATTGTGAGTTGCATTCACACGTCACAATGCAGTTTCTCCGAATACTTGTTTTCAGTTTTTATCTGGAGATATTTCCTTTTTCACTGTAGCCGTCAATGCGCTCCCAAATTTCACTTAGCAAACTCCACGAGAAGAGTGTTAGTAAACAGCTACATGAACAGAAAGGTTTAACTCTGTGAGATGAATGCACAGGTCACATTGAAGTTTCTGAAAACGCTTCTTTTCATTTTTTATCTGCAGACATTTCCTTTTTCACAGTAGCCCTCAATGCGCTACCAAATATCACTTAGCAGATTCCACGAGAAGAGTGGTAGCAAACAGCTACAGGAACAGAAAGGTGGAAATCTGTAAGATGAACTCAGAGATCAGAAAGACGTTTCTCAGAAATCTTCTTTCTCATTTTTATCTGGAGATTTTTCCTGTGGTATATACTCCTCCAAGCGATAACAAATGTTAGTTCTCAGTTTCCAGAAAAACTGGACTAGCAAACAGCTCCATGAAAAACAGCTGTAATTCAGTGAGTT
Organism: Macaca fascicularis; assembly: GCF_037993035.2. Lineage (NCBI taxonomy): Eukaryota > Metazoa > Chordata > Mammalia > Primates > Cercopithecidae > Macaca > Macaca fascicularis. The sequence goes on along the minus strand of NC_088385.1, from coordinate 37,803,539 downwards.
GAATTCACACATCACAAAGCAGTTTCTCAGAAAGCTTCTTTCTACTTTTTATGTGAAGATATTTCCTTTGTCACCGTAAGCTTCACTGGGCAAAGAAATATCCCATTGCTGATTTCAAGAAAACTTTGCTAGCAAACTGATCAATGATCAGAAAGGTGTAACTCTATGAGTTGCATTCACACGTAACAGTGTAGTTTCTCAGAACGCTTCTTTTCACTCTTTATTTGAAAACATTTCCTTTTTCACTTTAGCCGTCAATGCGCTCCCAAATATCACTTAGCAGATTCCACGAAAAGAGTGTTAGCAAACAGCTGCATGAACAGAAAGGTGGAACTCTGTGAGATGAATGCAAAGGTCATACAGAAGTTTCTCAGAACGCTTCCTTTCAGTTTTTATCTGAAGATATTTCCTTTTTCACTGTAGCCCTCAATATTCTCCCAAATATCACTTTGCAGTTTCCATGGTAAGAGTGTTAGTAAAGAGCTAAGTGAACAGAAAGGTGGAACTCTGTGAGATGAACTCAGAGATCAGAAAGTCATTTCTTAGAAATCTTCTTTCTCGTTTTTATCTGGGGATATTTCCTTTGGCTGTATACTCCTCCAAGCTATCCAAAATATCGGTTCTCAGATTCATCAAAAACTGGACTAGCAAACAGCTCCATGAAATACAGCTGTAATTCAGTGAGTTGAATTCACACATGAGAAAGAAGTTTCTCAGAAAGCTTCTGTTTACTTTTCACCTGAAGATATTTCCTTTGTCACCGTAAGCTTCCTTGGGCAAAGAAATATTCCACTGCAGATTTCAAGAAAACTGTGTGAGCAAACTGATCAATGAACAGAAAAGTGTAAATCTGTGAGTTGCATTCACAGGTCACAATGCAATTTCTCAGAACGCTGCTTTTCAGTTTTTATCTGAAGATATTTCCTTTTTCACTGTAGCCGTCAATGGGCTCCCAAATAACACTTAGCAGATTCCATGACAAGAGAGTTAGCAAACAGCTACATGAACAGAAAGGTGGAACTCTGTGAGATGAATGCACAGATCACATACAAGTTTCTCAGAACGCTTCCTGTCAGTTTTTATCTGAAGATATTTCCTTTTTCACTGTAGCCATCTATGTGCTCCCTTATATCACTGGGCAGATTCCACGAGAAGAGTGTTAGCCAACAGCTACAAGAACAGAAACGTGGAACTCTATGAGATGAACTCAAAGATCAGAAAGACATTTCTCAGAAATCTTCTTTCTCGTTTTTATCTGGGGATATTTCCTTTGGCTGTATACTCCTCCAAGTGATCCAAAATATCGGTTCTCAATTCAACAAAGAATGGACTAGCAAACAGCTCCAAGAAATACAGCTGTAACTCAGTGAGTTGAATTCACACATCACAAAGCAGTTTCTCAGAAAGCTTCTTTCTACTTTTTATCTGAAGATATTTCCTTTGTCACCATAAGCTTCATTGGGCAAAGAAATATCCAACTGCAGATTTCAAGAAAACTGTGTTACCAAACTGATCAATGAACAGAAAAGTGTAAGTCTGTTGGTTGCATTCACAGGTCACAATGCAGTTTCTAAGACCGCTTCTTCTCAGTTTTTATCTCAAGATATTTACTTTTTCACAGTAGCGGTCAATGTGCTCCCAAATATCACTTTGCAGATCCCATGAGAAGAGTGTTAGCTAACAGCTACATGAACAGAAAGGTGGAACTTTGTGAAATGAACTTAGAAATCAGAAAGACATTTCTCAGAAATCTTCTTTCTCGTTTTTATCTGGGGATATTTCCTTTGGCTGTATACCCCTCCAAGCGATCCGAAATATCTGTTCTCAGATTCAACAAAAATTGGACTAGCAAACAGCTCCATGAAATACAGCTGTAACTCAGTGAGTTGAATTCACACATCATAAAGCAGTTTCTCAGAAAGCTTCTTTCTACTTTTTACCTGAAGATATTTCCTTTGTCACCGTAAGCTTCATTGGGCAAACAAATATCCCACTGCTGATATGAAGAAAACTGTGTTAGCAAACTGACCTATGAATAGAAAAGTGTAACTCTGTGAGTTGCATTCACACGTCACAATGCAGTTTCTCAGAATGCTTCTTCTCAGTTTTTATCTGAAGATATTTCCTTTTCCACTGTAGCCATCAATGGGCTCCCAAATATCACTTAGCAGATTCCACGAGAAGAGTGTTAGCAAACAGTTACATGAACAGAAAGGTGGAACTCTGTGACATGAATGCACAGGTCAGATAGAAGTTTCTCCGAACGCTTTCTTTCAGTTTTTATCGAAAATATTTCCTTTTTCACAGTAGATTTCAATGCACTGCCAAATATCAATTAGCAGAATCCAGGAGAAGAGTGTTTTTATCTGGGGATATTTTCTTTCTGTATACTCCTCCAAGTCATCCGAAATATCGGTTCTCAGATTCAACAAAAACTGGACTAGCACGGAGCTCCATGAAGTACAGCTGTAAGTCAATTAGCTGAATTCACACATCAGAAAGCAGTTTCTCAGAAAGCTTCTTTGTACTTTTTATCTGAAGATATTTCCTTTGTCACCATAAGCTTCATTGGGTAAAGAAATATCCCGGTGCATATTTGAAGAAAATTGTGTTAGCAAACTGATCAATGAACAGAAAAGTGTAACTCTGTGAGTTGCATTCACATGTCACAATGCAGTTTCTCATAACACTTCATTAGAATCGTTCTGATGAAGAAGATGCTTTTTCATCACACAGAGTTTCACCTTTTCCGACTTGTAGCAATTTGCTAACACTGTGTTTGTGGTTTCTGCAGATTGATATTTGGGAGCTCATTGAGGGCTATGGTGTATAAGGAAATATCATCAGATTTGAATGAATGGAAGCATTCTGAGAACCTGCACTGCGATATGTGAATGCAACTCACAGAGTTACACATTTCTCTTCAGGCATCAGTTTGCTAACACTGTTTTCTTGAAATCTGCAACGAGATGCTTCTTAGTGCAATGAAGCTGACCGTGACAAAGGAGATATCCTCAGATAAAAACCAGAAAGAAGCTTTCTTAGAAACTTCTTTGTGATGTGTGAATTCGTCTCACAGAGTTTCACTTACGTTTCGTGGGGCAGTCGATTAACACTGTCTTTGAGGAGCCTCAGAAAGGCTACTTTTGATCACATTGAGGCCTACGCTGATAAAGGAAATATCCTCAATTAAAAACATGAAAGAAGCTTTGAGAGAACTTCTTTGTGATATGTGAATTCATCTCACAGAGTAACAACTTAGCCTTTATGAAACAGTTTGCTAACACGGTTTTCGTGGAATCTGCAAAGTGTTATATGGGATCTCCTTGAGGCCTATGGTGAAAAAGGAAATATCCTCAGATAATAACGAGAAAGAAGCTTTCTCAGAAATTGCTTTCTGATGTGTGACTTCATCACACAGAGTTTCACCTTTCCCTTCTTGTAGCAGTTTGCTAACACTGTTTTCTTGGATTCTGCATACTGATATTTGGGCGCTCATTGAGGGCTATGGTGAAAAAGAAAATATACTCAGATAAATACTGGAAAGAAGCGTTCTGAGAAACTGCATTGCCATGTGTGAATGCAACTCACAGAGTTACACATTTCTCTTAAGGCATCACTTTGCAAACACAGTTTTCTTGAAATCTGCAACGGGATACTTCTTAGCGCTGTGCAGCATACAGTGACCAATGGGATACTTCTTAGTGCAATGAAACTTACAGTGACAAAGGAGATATCCTGAGATAAAAACCTGAAAGAGGTTTTGTTAGAAACTTCTTTGTGATGTGTGAATTCATCTCACAGAGTTACTCTTACTTTTCATGGAGCAGTCGATTAACACTGCCTTTGAGGAAACTGAGAAGGGCTACTTTGGATCGCATAGAGGCCTAGGCTGATAAAGGAAATATTCTCTCACCAGTTTTCATGCGAAGACATTTCCTTTCTCACTGGAAGTCACCAGGGGCCACTTAATATCGCTTCCCAGATTCCTCAAAGACAGAGTTTCCAAATTGGGCAACATAGTGTAAGCTTTAACTCTCTGAAATGAATGCACACCCCAAAGAACAGTTTCTTGGAAAGTTTCTTTCTGGTTTTTATTTCAGGATATTTCACTTTTTGCCATAGTCTTCAACGCATGCAAAGTATCACTTTTTCAGTTTTACAGGAACAGTCCTCAAACACTGTTATGAGAAAAAAAGGTATAACGCCCTGTGGAATGCACACATCACAACGCAGATTCTCAGAAAGCTTCTCTCCAGTTTTTATCTGAAGATACCTCCTAGTTAACGTCAAGCGTGAATATGCTCCCGAATGTCCCTGTGCAAATCTGTCCATGACGCAGTTTCAAAACTGCGTAATAGAGAGTTTTATCTATGTGAGATGCATAGACATATCTATCAAAAAGCAGTTTCACAGAAAGCTTCTTTCCAGTTTTTGCCTGAGGATACTTGCTTTTTCACCATACCTGTCCATATACTCACAAATGCCCCGTGGTAGCTTATTCTCCAAATGGGATTCCTTCGTCCTCTATGAGAAGAAAGGTATAATTCTGTGAGTGGAATGCACACGTAACAAGGCAGTTCCACGGAAATCTTCTTTCCAGTATCTATCTGAAGATTTTGCCCTTTTCAGCGTAAGCCTCAAAGCGCTCCCGACTATCCCTTAGCTGACTCACTTAAAACAGTGTTAGAATACTGGTCAATAAAAACAGAAGCTTAAATGTGCGAGTGGAATGCAAGTGACTTAGAGCAGATTCACAGAAGATTTCCTTCTGGTGTTTATTGGAGGGTATTTTTGTTTCATCATATTCTTAAGAGTGTTCCCAAACGTCCTTTCTCAGTATCCACAGAAACAGTCATTTCAAACTGCTCTATACAAAGAATGTTTTAACTCTATGGGATGAAACACACATCACAAACCAGGTTCTCCGAACGCTTCTCTCCAGGTTTTAGTATAAGACGTTTCCTTTCTCACCACAAGCATCTGGGTGCCACTGAATATCCCTTCACAGATTAATCAGACACAGAGTTTCCAAACTGGGCAACATAGTGTCCAATTTAACTCTCTGAAATGAATGCACGTGCCAGAGAGAAGTTTCTTGGAACGTTGCTTTCTGGGTTTTATTCCCAGATATTTCACTTTTCGCCATATTCTTCAAAGCGCTGCAAATTATCCCTTTTTCAGTTTTGCAGGAACAGTGTTCAAACACTGTCTGACGAGAAAAGAGGTATAACTCCCTGGGTGGAATGCACACATCACAAAAAGGTTTCTCCGATAGCTTCTCTCCAGTTTTTATCTGGTGATATTTCCTATTTCCCAATAAGCCTTAATGTGCTCCCGAATGTCCCTTTGGGAATCCGTCCATGATGCAGTTTCAAAACTGCGTAATAGAAAGAAAGATTTATCTAAGTGAGAAGAATGGACATATCTATTACAAAGCAGTGTGAGGTAACACTTCTTTCCAGTTTTTGTCTGAGCATAATTCCTTTTTCACCATAGCCATCTGTGTACTCCCAAATGTCCCTGGTAGCGATTTCTGCAAATGGGATTCCCCAATCCTCTATGAGAAGAAAGGTTTCACTCTGTGAGTGGAATGTACAGGTCAAAACACCTCCGCGGAAATCTTCTCTCCAGTATCTATCTGAAGATATTTCCGTTTTCACCATAAGCCTCAAAGCGCTACCGAGTTTTCCTAAGCTGACTCACTTTAAACAGCATTAAAATGCTGCCCAATGAAAACAGAAGCTTAACAGTGTGAGTGGACTTCACGTGGCCTAGAGCAGTTTCACAGAAAGTTTCCTTATGGTTTTAAATGGGGTTTATGTCTTTTTCACCATATTCTTAAGGGCGTTCCCAAATGTTCTTTGTCAGGTTCAACAGAAACAGTGATTTCAAACCGCTCAATCCAAAGAATGATTCAAGTCTATGAGGTGAATACACAGAGCACAAAGCAGTTGATTCGAAAGGTTCTCACCAGTTTTCATGCGAAAACATTTCCTTTCTCAACAGAAGCCTCCGGGCGCCACTAAATATCCCTTCACAGATTTCTCAAAGACAGAGTTTCCAAACTGGGCAACGTAGTGGAAGCTTTCACTCTCTGAAATGAATACACTCGTCAGAGATCAGTTTCTTGGAAAGCTTCTTTCTGGGTTTTATATCCAGATATTTCACTTTTCGCCATAGTCTTCAATGTCCCGCAAAATATCACCTTTTCAGTTTTACAGGAACATTGTTCGAGCGCTGCCTTATGAGAAAAGAGGTATAATTCCCTGAGTGGAATGCACATATCACAAAGCAGTCTCTCGGAAAACTTCACTCAAGTTTTTATCAGAAGATATTTCCTATTTCCCTACAGGCCTGAATGTGTCTCCAAATGTCCCTTCACGAATCCGTCTATGACGAGTGTCAATCCATCTATGATGCAGTATCAACACTATGACGAATGGAATGTACACCTCACAAAGGAGCTCCTCGGAAATCTTCTCTCCAATGTCTATCTGAAGATATATCCATTTTCACAAAACCTCAAAGCGCTCCGAGTATTACTTAGCTGACTCACCTAAAACACGGTTAGAATACTGCTCAATGAAAACAGAAGCTTAACAGTGCGAATAATTTTCACTTGATCCAGAGCAGTTTCACAGAAAGTTTCCTTCTGGTTTTTATCAGAGAGTATTACTTTTTCAGCATATGCTTAAGAGCGTTCCCAAATATCCTTTTTCAGGTTCCACAGAAACAGTGATTTCAAACTGCTCAATCCAAAGAATGATTTAACTCTATGAGATGGCTCTATGAGAAGCTCCAAAAGCTTCTCTCCACTTCTCATCAGAAGACATTTCCTTTCTCACCACAAGAAACCGAGCGCCACTTAATATTCCTTCACAGATTCCTCAAAGACAGAGCTTCCAAACTGGGCAAAGTAGTGGAAGCTTTAACTCTCTGAAATGAATGCACACCCGAGAGAGCAGTTTCTTGTAACGTTACTTTCTGGTTTGTATTTCCGGATATTTCACTTTTTGCGATAGTCTTCAATGCATGCAAAATATCACTTTTTCAGATTTGCAGGAACAGTGCTCAAACACTGCTATGAGAAAAAAGGTAAAACTAGCTTCTCCCTAGTTATCTCCTATTTAATGATATCTCCTATTTAATGCCATGCACGAATGTTCTCCCTAGTGTCCCTTCGCAAATCCGTCCATGACACAGTTTCAAAACTGCGTAATAGAAAGAAAGTTTTATTTATGTGAGATGCATAGACGTATCTATCACAAAGCAGTTTTACAGAAAGCTTCTTTCCAGTGTTTCTCTGAGGATACTTGCTTTTTCACCATAGCCATCTACATACTCCCAAATGTTCTGTGGCAGCTTATTCTCCAAATGGGATTCACCCATCCTCTATGAGAAGAAAGGTATAACTCTGTGAGTGGAATGCACATGTAACAAAGCAGCTCCACGGAAATCTTCTCTCCAGTATCTATCTGAAGATATTGCCCTTTTCACCGTAAGCCTCAAAGTGCTCCCAAGTATCCCTTAGCTGACCCACCTCAAACAGTGTTAGAATACTGGTCAATGAAAACAGAAGCTTACATGTGCGAGTAGAATGCACGTGACATAGAGCAGTTACACAGAAGGTTTCCTTCTGGTTTTTATTGGAGGGTATTTCTTTTTCAGCATATTCTTAAGAGTGTTTCCAAATGTCTTTCTCAGTTTCCACAAAAACAGTGATTTCAAACTGCTCAATACAAAGAATGATTTAACTCTATGAGATGGATATACACATCACAAACCAGGTTCTCCAAAATCTTCTCTCCAGTTTTCATTCTAAGACGTTTCCTTTCTCACCACAAGCATCTGGGTGCCACTTAATATCCCTTCACAGATTAATCAGAGACAGAGTTTCCAAACTGGGCGATGTAGTGTCAAGTTTAACTCTCTGAAATGAATGCACACGCCAGAGAGAAGTTTCTTGCAACGTTGCTTTCTGGGTTTTATTCCCTATATTTCAATTTCACCATATTCTTCCAAGCACTACAAAATATCCCTTTTTCAGTTTTATAGGAACAGTGTTAAAACACTGTCTTACGAGAAAAGAGGTATAACTCCCTGGGTGGAATGCACACATCACAAAGCGGTTTCTCCGAAAGCTTCTCTCCAGTTTTTATCTGGTGATATTTCCTATTTCCCCAGAAGCCTTAATGTGCTCCCAAATGTCCCTTTGGGAATCCGTCCACGACACAGTTTCAAAACTGTGTAATAAACAGAAAGATTTATCTAAGTGAGATGAATAGACATATCTATTACAAAGCAGTGTGAGAGAACGCTTCTTTCCAGTTTTTGTCTGAGGATAATTCCTTCCTCACCATAGTCATTTGTATACTGCCGAATTTCCCCAGTAACGTTTTCTCCAAACGGGATTCCCCAATCCTCTATGAGAAGAAAGGTTTCACTCTGTGAGTGGAATGTACACGTCAGAAGCACCACCTCGGAAATCTTCTCTCCAGTATCTATCTGAAGATATTTCCGTTTTAACCATAAGCCTCAAAGCACTCCCGAGTTTCCCTTAGCTGACTCACCTAAAACAGTGTTAGAATACTGCCCAATGAAAACAGAAGGAACAGTGCTCAAATGCTGTCTTACGAGAAAAGAGGTATAACTCCCTGGGAGGAATGCACACATCACAAAGCGGTGTCACCGAAAGTTTCTCTCCAGTTTTTATCTGGTGATATTTCCTATTTATCCATAAGCCTTAATGTGCTCCTGAATGTCCCTTCGGTAATTCATCCATGACACAATTTCAAAACTGCATAATAGAAAGAAAGATTTATCCACGTGAGAGGAATAGATATATTTATTACAAAGCAATGTGAGAGAACGCTTCTTTCGAGGTTTAGTCTGAGGATAATTCCTTTTTCACCATAGAGGTCTGTATACTCCCGAATGTCCACTTGTAGCGTTTTCTCCAAACGGGATTCCCCAATCCTCTATGAGAAGAAAGGTTTCACTCTGTGAGTGGAATGTACACGTCAAAACCACCTCCTTGGAAATCTTCTCTCCAGTATCTATCTGAAGATATTTCCGTTTTCAACAAAAGCCTCAAAGGGCTCCCGACTGTCCCTAAGCTGACTCACCTTAAACAGTGTTAGAATACTGCCCAATGAAAACAGAAGCTTAACAGTGCGAGTGGACTTCATGTGACCTAAAGCAGTTCCACAGAAAGTTTCCTTCTGGTTTTTATCGGAGGGTATTACTTTTCCAGCATATTCTTTTTTTTTTTTTTTTTTTTTTTTGAGACGGAGTCTCGCTCTGCCGCCCAGGCTGGAGTGCAGTGGCCGGATCTCAGCTCACTGCAAGCTCCGCCTCCCGGGTTCACGCCATTCTCCTGCCTCAGCCTCCCGACTAGTTGGGACTACAGGCACCCGCTACCGTGCCCGGCTAGATTTTTGTATTTTTTAGTAGAGACGGGGTTTCACCGTGTTAGCCAGGATGGTCTCGATCTCCTGACCTCGTGATCCGCCCGTCTCGGCCTCCCAAAGTGCTGGGATTACAGGCTTGAGCCACCGCGCCCGACCTTTTCCAGCATATTCTTAAGAGCGTTCTCAAATGTCCTTTCTCAGGTTCCACAGAAACAGTGATTTCAAACTACTCAATCCAAAGAATGATTCAACTCTATGAGATGAATACACACAGCACAAAGCACTGGGTCCAAAAGCTTCTCACCAGTTTTCATGCGAAGACGTTTCCTTTCTCAAAGGAAGCCTCCAGCACCTCTGAATTTTCCTTCACAGATTCCTCAAACACATAGTTTCCAAACTGTGCAACATACTGGAAGCTTTAACTCTCTGAAATGAATGCACTCGTCAGAGAGCAGTTTCTTGGAATGCTTCTTTCTGGGTTTTATATCCATATATTTCACTTGTGGCCATAGTCTTCAATGCGCTGCAAAATATCACTTTTTCAGTTTTACAGGAACAGTGTTTGAACACTGCCGTATGAGAAAAGAGGTATAATTCCCTGAGTGGAATGCACACACACAAAGCAGTCTCTCAGAAAGCTTCACTCCAGTATTTATCAGAAGGTATTTCCTATTTCCCCACAGGCCTGAATGTGTCTCCGAATGTCCCTTCGTGAATCCGTCTTAATGAGTATCAATCGGTCTATGACACAGTATCAACACTATGACGAGTGGAATGCACACGTCACAAAGGAGCTCCTCAGAAATCTTCTCTCCAGTATCTATCTGAAGATATTTCCTTTTCCACCATAAGCCTTAGGGTGCTCCCGAGTATCCCTTAGCTGACTCACCTAAAACAGTGTTAGAAGACAGCTCAATGAAAAGAGAAGCTTAAATGTGTGAATGCCATTCACGTGACCTAGAGCGGTTTCACAGAAAGATTCCTTGTGGTCTTTATTGGAGGGTATTGCTTTTTCAGCATATTCTTAAGAGCGTTCCCAAATATCCTTTCTCAGGTTTCACAGAAACAGTGATTTCAAATTGCTCAATCCAAAGAATGATTTAACTCTATGAGATGAACACACACATCACAAATCACTTGCTCCGAAAGCTTCTCTCCACTTCTCACTGGAAGACCTTTCCTTTCTCACCACAAGAATCCAGGTGCCACTTAATATCCCTTTCCAGATTCCTCAAAGACAGAGTTTTCAAACTGGGCAACGTAGTGGAAGCTCTAGCTCCTTGAAATCAATGAAAACCAAAGAGAACAGTTTCGTGTAACGTTTCTTTCTGGTTTTTATTTCCGGATATTTCACTTTTTGCCATAGTCTTCAACGCGCTGCAAAATATCACTCTTTCAGTTTTACAGGTACAGTTCTCAAACACTGCTGTTAGAAAAAAGGTGTAACACGCTGTGGAATGCACACATCACAACGCAGTTTCTCAGATAGCTTCTCTACAGTTTTTATCTGAAGATATCTCCCATTTAACATTCAGCACGAATGTGCTCCTGAATGTCTCTTCGCAAATCCATCCATGACTCAGTTTCCACACTGCATAATAGAAAGAAAGTTTTATCTATGTGAGATGCATAGACATGCCTATCACAAAGGACTTTCACAGAAAGCTTCTTTCCAGTTTTTGTCTGAAGATACATGCTTTTACACCATAGCTGTCCATATGTTCCAAAATGTCCCATGGTAGCTTATTCTCCAAATGGGATTCCCCCATCCTCTATGAGAAGAAAGGTATAACTCTGTGAGTGGAATGCACACATAACAGCAGCTCCACAGAAATCTTCTCTCCAGTATGTATCTGAAGATATTTCCCTTTTCACCATAAGCCTCAAAGCGATCCGGTGTATCCCTTAGCTGACTCACCTAAAACAGTGTTAGAATACTGGTCAATGAAAACAGAAGCTTAAATGTTGGAGTGGAATGCACGTGACCTACAGCAGTTTCACAAAAGGCTTCCTTCTGGTTTTTATTGGAGGGTATTTCTTTTTCAGCATATTCTTAAGAGTGTTCACAAAAGTCCTGTCTCAGTTTCCACAGAAACAGTTATTTCAAATGCTCAATTCAATGAATGATTTAACTCTATGAGATGGATACACACATCACAAACCAGGTTCTCCGAAAGCTTCTTTCCAGTTTTCATTCTAAGACGTTTCCTTTCTCACCACAAGCATCCGGGCACCACTTAATATCCCTTCACTGATTAATCAGAGACAGGGTTTCCAAACAGAGCAACGTAGTGGAAGCATTAACTCTCTGAAATGAATGCACTCGTCAGAGAGCAGTTTCCTGGAATGCTTCTATATGAGTTTTATTTCCAGATATTTCCCTTTTTGCTATTGTCTTCAATGTGCTGCAAAATATCACTTTTTCAGTTTTACAGGAACAGTGCTCGAACACTGACTTATGATAAAAGAGGTATAATTACCTGAGTGGAATGCACACATCACAAAGCAGTCTCTCCAAAAGCTTAACTCAAATATTTATTAGAAGATATATATTGTTTCACCAAGGGCCAGAATGTGTCTTCGAATGTCCATTCACGAATCTATCTATGACGAGTATCAATCCATCTATGACGCAGTTTCAACACTATGACGAGTGGAATGCACACGTCACAAAGGAGCTCCTTGGAAATCTTCTCTCCAGTATCTATCGGAAGATATTTCGGTTTTCACCATATGCCTCACGGCGCTCACAAATATCCCGTAGCTGACACACCTAAAACAGTGTTAGAATACTGCTCATTGAATACAGAAGCTACATTGTGCGAATGCAATTCACGTGACCTAGAGCAGTTTCACAGAAAGTTTCCTTCTGGTTTTAATCGGAGGGTGTTACTTTTTCAGCATATTCTTACGAGCGTTCCGAAATATCCTTTCTCAGGTTCCACAGAAACAGTGATTTCAAACTGCTCAATCCAATGAATGATTTAACTCTAGGAGATGAATACACACAACACAAAGCACTTGCTCCAAAAGCTTCCCTCCACTTCTCATCGAAAGATGTTTCCTTTCTCAACACAAGAATCCGGGCGCCACTTAATATCTCTTCCCAGATTCCTCAAAAACACAGTTTCCAAACTGGGCAACGTAGTGGAAGCTTTAACCCTCTGAAATGAATCCACACCCCAGAGAACAGTTTCTTGGAACTTTTCTTTCTGGTTTTGATTTCCAGATATTTCACTTTTTGCCATAGTCTTCAACGTGCTGCAAAACATCACTTTTTCAGTTTTACAGGAACAGGGCTCAAACACTGCTATGAGAAAAAATATATAACGCCCCGTGAAATGCACACATCACAACGCAGTTCCTCAGAAAGCTTCTCTCCAGTTTTTATCTGAAGATACATCCTATTTAACGTCAAGTGCGAATGCGGTCCCAAATATCCCTTCACAAATCAGTCCATGACGCAGTTTCAAATCTGCGTAAAAAAAGTAACTTTTATCTATGTGAGATGCATAGACATACCTATCACAAAGCAGTTTCAAAGAAAGCTTCTGTCAAGTTTTTGTTTGGGGATACTTGCTTTTTCACCATAGCCGTCCAATACTTCCAAATTCCCGTGGTAGCTTATTCTCCAAATGGGAATCCCCCATGCTCTATGAGAAGAAAGGTATAACTCTGTGAGTGGAATACACATGTAAGAAAGCAGCTGCATTGAAATACTCTCTCCAGTATTTATCTGAAGATATTTCCCTTTTCACCATAAGCCTTGAAGCCCTCCCGATTATGCCTTGGCTGACTCACCTAAAACAGTGTTAGAATACAGGTCAATGAAAACAGAATGTTAAATGTGTGAGTGGAATGCACGTGACCTAGAGCAGTTTCACAGATGGTTTCCTTCTGGTTTTTATTGGAGGGTATTTCTTTTTCAGCATATTCTTAAGAGTGTTTCCAAATGTCTTTCTCAGTTTCCACAAAAACAGTGATTTCAAACTGCTCAATACAAAGAATGATTTAACTCTATGAGATGGATATACACATCACAAACCAGGTTCTCCAAAATCTTCTCTCCAGTTTTCATTCTAAGACGTTTCCTTTCTCACCACAAGCATCTGGGTGCCACTTAATATCCCTTCACAGATTAATCAGAGACAGAGTTTCCAAACTGGGCGATGTAGTGTCAAGTTTAACTCTCTGAAATGAATGCACACGCCAGAGAGAAGTTTCTTGCAACGTTGCTTTCTGGGTTTTATTCCCTATATTTCAATTTCACCATATTCTTCCAAGCACTACAAAATATCCCTTTTTCAGTTTTATAGGAACAGTGTTAAAACACTGTCTTACGAGAAAAGAGGTATAACTCCCTGGGTGGAATGCACACATCACAAAGCGGTTTCTCCGAAAGCTTCTCTCCAGTTTTTATCTGGTGATATTTCCTATTTCCCCAGAAGCCTTAATGTGCTCCCAAATGTCCCTTTGGGAATCCGTCCACGACACAGTTTCAAAACTGTGTAATAAACAGAAAGATTTATCTAAGTGAGATGAATAGACATATCTATTACAAAGCAGTGTGAGAGAACGCTTCTTTCCAGTTTTTGTCTGAGGATAATTCCTTCCTCACCATAGTCATTTGTATACTGCCGAATTTCCCCAGTAACGTTTTCTCCAAACGGGATTCCCCAATCCTCTATGAGAAGAAAGGTTTCACTCTGTGAGTGGAATGTACACGTCAGAAGCACCACCTCGGAAATCTTCTCTCCAGTATCTATCTGAAGATATTTCCGTTTTAACCATAAGCCTCAAAGCACTCCCGAGTTTCCCTTAGCTGACTCACCTAAAACAGTGTTAGAATACTGCCCAATGAAAACAGAAGGAACAGTGCTCAAATGCTGTCTTACGAGAAAAGAGGTATAACTCCCTGGGAGGAATGCACACATCACAAAGCGGTGTCACCGAAAGTTTCTCTCCAGTTTTTATCTGGTGATATTTCCTATTTATCCATAAGCCTTAATGTGCTCCTGAATGTCCCTTCGGTAATTCATCCATGACACAATTTCAAAACTGCATAATAGAAAGAAAGATTTATCCACGTGAGAGGAATAGATATATTTATTACAAAGCAATGTGAGAGAACGCTTCTTTCGAGGTTTAGTCTGAGGATAATTCCTTTTTCACCATAGAGGTCTGTATACTCCCGAATGTCCACTTGTAGCGTTTTCTCCAAACGGGATTCCCCAATCCTCTATGAGAAGAAAGGTTTCACTCTGTGAGTGGAATGTACACGTCAAAACCACCTCCTTGGAAATCTTCTCTCCAGTATCTATCTGAAGATATTTCCGTTTTCAACAAAAGCCTCAAAGGGCTCCCGACTGTCCCTAAGCTGACTCACCTTAAACAGTGTTAGAATACTGCCCAATGAAAACAGAAGCTTAACAGTGCGAGTGGACTTCATGTGACCTAAAGCAGTTCCACAGAAAGTTTCCTTCTGGTTTTTATCGGAGGGTATTACTTTTCCAGCATATTCTTTTTTTTTTTTTTTTTTTTTTTGAGACGGAGTCTCGCTCTGCCGCCCAGGCTGGAGTGCAGTGGCCGGATCTCAGCTCACTGCAAGCTCCGCCTCCCGGGTTCACGCCATTCTCCTGCCTCAGCCTCCCGACTAGTTGGGACTACAGGCACCCGCTACCGTGCCCGGCTAGATTTTTGTATTTTTTAGTAGAGACGGGGTTTCACCGTGTTAGCCAGGATGGTCTCGATCTCCTGACCTCGTGATCCGCCCGTCTCGGCCTCCCAAAGTGCTGGGATTACAGGCTTGAGCCACCGCGCCCGACCTTTTCCAGCATATTCTTAAGAGCGTTCTCAAATGTCCTTTCTCAGGTTCCACAGAAACAGTGATTTCAAACTACTCAATCCAAAGAATGATTCAACTCTATGAGATGAATACACACAGCACAAAGCACTGGGTCCAAAAGCTTCTCACCAGTTTTCATGCGAAGACGTTTCCTTTCTCAAAGGAAGCCTCCAGCACCTCTGAATTTTCCTTCACAGATTCCTCAAACACATAGTTTCCAAACTGTGCAACATACTGGAAGCTTTAACTCTCTGAAATGAATGCACTCGTCAGAGAGCAGTTTCTTGGAATGCTTCTTTCTGGGTTTTATATCCATATATTTCACTTGTGGCCATAGTCTTCAATGCGCTGCAAAATATCACTTTTTCAGTTTTACAGGAACAGTGTTTGAACACTGCCGTATGAGAAAAGAGGTATAATTCCCTGAGTGGAATGCACACACACAAAGCAGTCTCTCAGAAAGCTTCACTCCAGTATTTATCAGAAGGTATTTCCTATTTCCCCACAGGCCTGAATGTGTCTCCGAATGTCCCTTCGTGAATCCGTCTTAATGAGTATCAATCGGTCTATGACACAGTATCAACACTATGACGAGTGGAATGCACACGTCACAAAGGAGCTCCTCAGAAATCTTCTCTCCAGTATCTATCTGAAGATATTTCCTTTTCCACCATAAGCCTTAGGGTGCTCCCGAGTATCCCTTAGCTGACTCACCTAAAACAGTGTTAGAAGACAGCTCAATGAAAAGAGAAGCTTAAATGTGTGAATGCCATTCACGTGACCTAGAGCGGTTTCACAGAAAGATTCCTTGTGGTCTTTATTGGAGGGTATTGCTTTTTCAGCATATTCTTAAGAGCGTTCCCAAATATCCTTTCTCAGGTTTCACAGAAACAGTGATTTCAAATTGCTCAATCCAAAGAATGATTTAACTCTATGAGATGAACACACACATCACAAATCACTTGCTCCGAAAGCTTCTCTCCACTTCTCACTGGAAGACCTTTCCTTTCTCACCACAAGAATCCAGGTGCCACTTAATATCCCTTTCCAGATTCCTCAAAGACAGAGTTTTCAAACTGGGCAACGTAGTGGAAGCTCTAGCTCCTTGAAATCAATGAAAACCAAAGAGAACAGTTTCGTGTAACGTTTCTTTCTGGTTTTTATTTCCGGATATTTCACTTTTTGCCATAGTCTTCAACGCGCTGCAAAATATCACTCTTTCAGTTTTACAGGTACAGTTCTCAAACACTGCTGTTAGAAAAAAGGTGTAACACGCTGTGGAATGCACACATCACAACGCAGTTTCTCAGATAGCTTCTCTACAGTTTTTATCTGAAGATATCTCCCATTTAACATTCAGCACGAATGTGCTCCTGAATGTCTCTTCGCAAATCCATCCATGACTCAGTTTCCACACTGCATAATAGAAAGAAAGTTTTATCTATGTGAGATGCATAGACATGCCTATCACAAAGGACTTTCACAGAAAGCTTCTTTCCAGTTTTTGTCTGAAGATACATGCTTTTACACCATAGCTGTCCATATGTTCCAAAATGTCCCATGGTAGCTTATTCTCCAAATGGGATTCCCCCATCCTCTATGAGAAGAAAGGTATAACTCTGTGAGTGGAATGCACACATAACAGCAGCTCCACAGAAATCTTCTCTCCAGTATGTATCTGAAGATATTTCCCTTTTCACCATAAGCCTCAAAGCGATCCGGTGTATCCCTTAGCTGACTCACCTAAAACAGTGTTAGAATACTGGTCAATGAAAACAGAAGCTTAAATGTTGGAGTGGAATGCACGTGACCTACAGCAGTTTCACAAAAGGCTTCCTTCTGGTTTTTATTGGAGGGTATTTCTTTTTCAGCATATTCTTAAGAGTGTTCACAAAAGTCCTGTCTCAGTTTCCACAGAAACAGTTATTTCAAATGCTCAATTCAATGAATGATTTAACTCTATGAGATGGATACACACATCACAAACCAGGTTCTCCGAAAGCTTCTTTCCAGTTTTCATTCTAAGACGTTTCCTTTCTCACCACAAGCATCCGGGCACCACTTAATATCCCTTCACTGATTAATCAGAGACAGGGTTTCCAAACAGAGCAACGTAGTGGAAGCATTAACTCTCTGAAATGAATGCACTCGTCAGAGAGCAGTTTCCTGGAATGCTTCTATATGAGTTTTATTTCCAGATATTTCCCTTTTTGCTATTGTCTTCAATGTGCTGCAAAATATCACTTTTTCAGTTTTACAGGAACAGTGCTCGAACACTGACTTATGATAAAAGAGGTATAATTACCTGAGTGGAATGCACACATCACAAAGCAGTCTCTCCAAAAGCTTAACTCAAATATTTATTAGAAGATATATATTGTTTCACCAAGGGCCAGAATGTGTCTTCGAATGTCCATTCACGAATCTATCTATGACGAGTATCAATCCATCTATGACGCAGTTTCAACACTATGACGAGTGGAATGCACACGTCACAAAGGAGCTCCTTGGAAATCTTCTCTCCAGTATCTATTGGAAGATATTTCGGTTTTCACCATAAGCCTCACGGCGCTCACAAATATCCCGTAGCTGACACACCTAAAACAGTGTTAGAATACTGCTCATTGAATACAGAAGCTACATTGTGCGAATGCAATTCACGTGACCTAGAGCAGTTTCACAGAAAGTTTCCTTCTGGTTTTAATCGGAGGGTGTTACTTTTTCAGCATATTCTTACGAGCGTTCCGAAATATCCTTTCTCAGGTTCCACAGAAACAGTGATTTCAAACTGCTCAATCCAATGAATGATTTAACTCTAGGAGATGAATACACACAACACAAAGCACTTGCTCCAAAAGCTTCCCTCCACTTCTCATCGAAAGATGTTTCCTTTCTCAACACAAGAATCCGGGCGCCACTTAATATCTCTTCCCAGATTCCTCAAAAACACAGTTTCCAAACTGGGCAACGTAGTGGAAGCTTTAACCCTCTGAAATGAATCCACACCCCAGAGAACAGTTTCTTGGAACTTTTCTTTCTGGTTTTGATTTCCAGATATTTCACTTTTTGCCATAGTCTTCAACGTGCTGCAAAACATCACTTTTTCAGTTTTACAGGAACAGGGCTCAAACACTGCTATGAGAAAAAATATATAACGCCCCGTGAAATGCACACATCACAACGCAGTTCCTCAGAAAGCTTCTCTCCAGTTTTTATCTGAAGATACATCCTATTTAACGTCAAGTGCGAATGCGGTCCCAAATATCCCTTCACAAATCAGTCCATGACGCAGTTTCAAATCTGCGTAAAAAAAGTAACTTTTATCTATGTGAGATGCATAGACATACCTATCACAAAGCAGTTTCAAAGAAAGCTTCTGTCAAGTTTTTGTTTGGGGATACTTGCTTTTTCACCATAGCCGTCCAATACTTCCAAATTCCCGTGGTAGCTTATTCTCCAAATGGGAATCCCCCATGCTCTATGAGAAGAAAGGTATAACTCTGTGAGTGGAATACACATGTAAGAAAGCAGCTGCATTGAAATACTCTCTCCAGTATTTATCTGAAGATATTTCCCTTTTCACCATAAGCCTTGAAGCCCTCCCGATTATGCCTTGGCTGACTCACCTAAAACAGTGTTAGAATACAGGTCAATGAAAACAGAATGTTAAATGTGTGAGTGGAATGCACGTGACCTAGAGCAGTTTCACAGATGGTTTCCTTCTGGTTTTTATTGGAGGGTATTTCTTTTTCAGCATATTCTTAAGAGTGTTTCCAAATGTCTTTCTCAGTTTCCACAAAAACAGTGATTTCAAACTGCTCAATACAAAGAATGATTTAACTCTATGAGATGGATATACACATCACAAACCAGGTTCTCCAAAATCTTCTCTCCAGTTTTCATTCTAAGACGTTTCCTTTCTCACCACAAGCATCTGGGTGCCACTTAATATCCCTTCACAGATTAATCAGAGACAGAGTTTCCAAACTGGGCGATGTAGTGTCAACTTTAACTCTCTGAAATGAATGCACACGCCAGAGAGAAGTTTCTTGCAACGTTGCTTTCTGGGTTTTATTCCCTATATTTCAATTTCACCATATTCTTCCAAGCACTACAAAATATCCCTTTTTCAGTTTTATAGGAACAGTGTTAAAACACTGTCTTACGAGAAAAGAGGTATAACTCCCTGGGTGGAATGCACACATCACAAAGCGGTTTCTCCGAAAGCTTCTCTCCAGTTTTTATCTGGTGATATTTCCTATTTCCCCAGAAGCCTTAATGTGCTCCCAAATGTCCCTTTGGGAATCCGTCCACGACACAGTTTCAAAACTGTGTAATAAACAGAAAGATTTATCTAAGTGAGATGAATAGACATATCTATTACAAAGCAGTGTGAGAGAACGCTTCTTTCCAGTTTTTGTCTGAGGATAATTCCTTCCTCACCATAGTCATTTGTATACTGCCGAATTTCCCCAGTAACGTTTTCTCCAAACGGGATTCCCCAATCCTCTATGAGAAGAAAGGTTTCACTCTGTGAGTGGAATGTACACGTCAGAAGCACCACCTCGGAAATCTTCTCTCCAGTATCTATCTGAAGATATTTCCGTTTTAACCATAAGCCTCAAAGCACTCCCGAGTTTCCCTTAGCTGACTCACCTAAAACAGTGTTAGAATACTGCCCAATGAAAACAGAAGGAACAGTGCTCAAATGCTGTCTTACGAGAAAAGAGGTATAACTCCCTGGGAGGAATGCACACATCACAAAGCGGTGTCACCGAAAGTTTCTCTCCAGTTTTTATCTGGTGATATTTCCTATTTATCCATAAGCCTTAATGTGCTCCTGAATGTCCCTTCGGTAATTCATCCATGACACAATTTCAAAACTGCATAATAGAAAGAAAGATTTATCCACGTGAGAGGAATAGATATATTTATTACAAAGCAATGTGAGAGAACGCTTCTTTCGAGGTTTAGTCTGAGGATAATTCCTTTTTCACCATAGAGGTCTGTATACTCCCGAATGTCCACTTGTAGCGTTTTCTCCAAACGGGATTCCCCAATCCTCTATGAGAAGAAAGGTTTCACTCTGTGAGTGGAATGTACACGTCAAAACCACCTCCTTGGAAATCTTCTCTCCAGTATCTATCTGAAGATATTTCCGTTTTCAACAAAAGCCTCAAAGGGCTCCCGACTGTCCCTAAGCTGACTCACCTTAAACAGTGTTAGAATACTGCCCAATGAAAACAGAAGCTTAACAGTGCGAGTGGACTTCATGTGACCTAAAGCAGTTCCACAGAAAGTTTCCTTCTGGTTTTTATCGGAGGGTATTACTTTTCCAGCATATTCTTTTTTTTTTTTTTTTTTTTTTTTGAGACGGAGTCTCGCTCTGCCGCCCAGGCTGGAGTGCAGTGGCCGGATCTCAGCTCACTGCAAGCTCCGCCTCCCGGGTTCACGCCATTCTCCTGCCTCAGCCTCCCGACTAGTTGGGACTACAGGCACCCGCTACCGTGCCCGGCTAGATTTTTGTATTTTTTAGTAGAGACGGGGTTTCACCGTGTTAGCCAGGATGGTCTCGATCTCCTGACCTCGTGATCCGCCCGTCTCGGCCTCCCAAAGTGCTGGGATTACAGGCTTGAGCCACCGCGCCCGACCTTTTCCAGCATATTCTTAAGAGCGTTCTCAAATGTCCTTTCTCAGGTTCCACAGAAACAGTGATTTCAAACTACTCAATCCAAAGAATGATTCAACTCTATGAGATGAATACACACAGCACAAAGCACTGGGTCCAAAAGCTTCTCACCAGTTTTCATGCGAAGACGTTTCCTTTCTCAAAGGAAGCCTCCAGCACCTCTGAATTTTCCTTCACAGATTCCTCAAACACATAGTTTCCAAACTGTGCAACATACTGGAAGCTTTAACTCTCTGAAATGAATGCACTCGTCAGAGAGCAGTTTCTTGGAATGCTTCTTTCTGGGTTTTATATCCATATATTTCACTTGTGGCCATAGTCTTCAATGCGCTGCAAAATATCACTTTTTCAGTTTTACAGGAACAGTGTTTGAACACTGCCGTATGAGAAAAGAGGTATAATTCCCTGAGTGGAATGCACACACACAAAGCAGTCTCTCAGAAAGCTTCACTCCAGTATTTATCAGAAGGTATTTCCTATTTCCCCACAGGCCTGAATGTGTCTCCGAATGTCCCTTCGTGAATCCGTCTTAATGAGTATCAATCGGTCTATGACACAGTATCAACACTATGACGAGTGGAATGCACACGTCACAAAGGAGCTCCTCAGAAATCTTCTCTCCAGTATCTATCTGAAGATATTTCCTTTTCCACCATAAGCCTTAGGGTGCTCCCGAGTATCCCTTAGCTGACTCACCTAAAACAGTGTTAGAAGACAGCTCAATGAAAAGAGAAGCTTAAATGTGTGAATGCCATTCACGTGACCTAGAGCGGTTTCACAGAAAGATTCCTTGTGGTCTTTATTGGAGGGTATTGCTTTTTCAGCATATTCTTAAGAGCGTTCCCAAATATCCTTTCTCAGGTTTCACAGAAACAGTGATTTCAAATTGCTCAATCCAAAGAATGATTTAACTCTATGAGATGAACACACACATCACAAATCACTTGCTCCGAAAGCTTCTCTCCACTTCTCACTGGAAGACCTTTCCTTTCTCACCACAAGAATCCAGGTGCCACTTAATATCCCTTTCCAGATTCCTCAAAGACAGAGTTTTCAAACTGGGCAACGTAGTGGAAGCTCTAGCTCCTTGAAATCAATGAAAACCAAAGAGAACAGTTTCGTGTAACGTTTCTTTCTGGTTTTTATTTCCGGATATTTCACTTTTTGCCATAGTCTTCAACGCGCTGCAAAATATCACTCTTTCAGTTTTACAGGTACAGTTCTCAAACACTGCTGTTAGAAAAAAGGTGTAACACGCTGTGGAATGCACACATCACAACGCAGTTTCTCAGATAGCTTCTCTACAGTTTTTATCTGAAGATATCTCCCATTTAACATTCAGCACGAATGTGCTCCTGAATGTCTCTTCGCAAATCCATCCATGACTCAGTTTCCACACTGCATAATAGAAAGAAAGTTTTATCTATGTGAGATGCATAGACATGCCTATCACAAAGGACTTTCACAGAAAGCTTCTTTCCAGTTTTTGTCTGAAGATACATGCTTTTACACCATAGCTGTCCATATGTTCCAAAATGTCCCATGGTAGCTTATTCTCCAAATGGGATTCCCCCATCCTCTATGAGAAGAAAGGTATAACTCTGTGAGTGGAATGCACACATAACAGCAGCTCCACAGAAATCTTCTCTCCAGTATGTATCTGAAGATATTTCCCTTTTCACCATAAGCCTCAAAGCGATCCGGTGTATCCCTTAGCTGACTCACCTAAAACAGTGTTAGAATACTGGTCAATGAAAACAGAAGCTTAAATGTTGGAGTGGAATGCACGTGACCTACAGCAGTTTCACAAAAGGCTTCCTTCTGGTTTTTATTGGAGGGTATTTCTTTTTCAGCATATTCTTAAGAGTGTTCACAAAAGTCCTGTCTCAGTTTCCACAGAAACAGTTATTTCAAATGCTCAATTCAATGAATGATTTAACTCTATGAGATGGATACACACATCACAAACCAGGTTCTCCGAAAGCTTCTTTCCAGTTTTCATTCTAAGACGTTTCCTTTCTCACCACAAGCATCCGGGCACCACTTAATATCCCTTCACTGATTAATCAGAGACAGGGTTTCCAAACAGAGCAACGTAGTGGAAGCATTAACTCTCTGAAATGAATGCACTCGTCAGAGAGCAGTTTCCTGGAATGCTTCTATATGAGTTTTATTTCCAGATATTTCCCTTTTTGCTATTGTCTTCAATGTGCTGCAAAATATCACTTTTTCAGTTTTACAGGAACAGTGCTCGAACACTGACTTATGATAAAAGAGGTATAATTACCTGAGTGGAATGCACACATCACAAAGCAGTCTCTCCAAAAGCTTAACTCAAATATTTATTAGAAGATATATATTGTTTCACCAAGGGCCAGAATGTGTCTTCGAATGTCCATTCACGAATCTATCTATGACGAGTATCAATCCATCTATGACGCAGTTTCAACACTATGACGAGTGGAATGCACACGTCACAAAGGAGCTCCTTGGAAATCTTCTCTCCAGTATCTATCGGAAGATATTTCGGTTTTCACCATATGCCTCACGGCGCTCACAAATATCCCGTAGCTGACACACCTAAAACAGTGTTAGAATACTGCTCATTGAATACAGAAGCTACATTGTGCGAATGCAATTCACGTGACCTAGAGCAGTTTCACAGAAAGTTTCCTTCTGGTTTTAATCGGAGGGTGTTACTTTTTCAGCATATTCTTACGAGCGTTCCGAAATATCCTTTCTCAGGTTCCACAGAAACAGTGATTTCAAACTGCTCAATCCAATGAATGATTTAACTCTAGGAGATGAATACACACAACACAAAGCACTTGCTCCAAAAGCTTCCCTCCACTTCTCATCGAAAGATGTTTCCTTTCTCAACACAAGAATCCGGGCGCCACTTAATATCTCTTCCCAGATTCCTCAAAAACACAGTTTCCAAACTGGGCAACGTAGTGGAAGCTTTAACCCTCTGAAATGAATCCACACCCCAGAGAACAGTTTCTTGGAACTTTTCTTTCTGGTTTTGATTTCCAGATATTTCACTTTTTGCCATAGTCTTCAACGTGCTGCAAAACATCACTTTTTCAGTTTTACAGGAACAGGGCTCAAACACTGCTATGAGAAAAAATATATAACGCCCCGTGAAATGCACACATCACAACGCAGTTCCTCAGAAAGCTTCTCTCCAGTTTTTATCTGAAGATACATCCTATTTAACGTCAAGTGCGAATGCGGTCCCAAATATCCCTTCACAAATCAGTCCATGACGCAGTTTCAAATCTGCGTAAAAAAAGTAACTTTTATCTATGTGAGATGCATAGACATACCTATCACAAAGCAGTTTCAAAGAAAGCTTCTGTCAAGTTTTTGTTTGGGGATACTTGCTTTTTCACCATAGCCGTCCAATACTTCCAAATTCCCGTGGTAGCTTATTCTCCAAATGGGAATCCCCCATGCTCTATGAGAAGAAAGGTATAACTCTGTGAGTGGAATACACATGTAAGAAAGCAGCTGCATTGAAATACTCTCTCCAGTATTTATCTGAAGATATTTCCCTTTTCACCATAAGCCTTGAAGCCCTCCCGATTATGCCTTGGCTGACTCACCTAAAACAGTGTTAGAATACAGGTCAATGAAAACAGAATGTTAAATGTGTGAGTGGAATGCACGTGACCTAGAGCAGTTTCACAGATGGTTTCCTTCTGGTTTTTATTGGAGGGTATTTCTTTTTCAGCATATTCTTAAGAGTGTTTCCAAATGTCTTTCTCAGTTTCCACAAAAACAGTGATTTCAAACTGCTCAATACAAAGAATGATTTAACTCTATGAGATGGATATACACATCACAAACCAGGTTCTCCAAAATCTTCTCTCCAGTTTTCATTCTAAGACGTTTCCTTTCTCACCACAAGCATCTGGGTGCCACTTAATATCCCTTCACAGATTAATCAGAGACAGAGTTTCCAAACTGGGCGATGTAGTGTCAAGTTTAACTCTCTGAAATGAATGCACACGCCAGAGAGAAGTTTCTTGCAACGTTGCTTTCTGGGTTTTATTCCCTATATTTCAATTTCACCATATTCTTCCAAGCACTACAAAATATCCCTTTTTCAGTTTTATAGGAACAGTGTTAAAACACTGTCTTACGAGAAAAGAGGTATAACTCCCTGGGTGGAATGCACACATCACAAAGCGGTTTCTCCGAAAGCTTCTCTCCAGTTTTTATCTGGTGATATTTCCTATTTCCCCAGAAGCCTTAATGTGCTCCCAAATGTCCCTTTGGGAATCCGTCCACGACACAGTTTCAAAACTGTGTAATAAACAGAAAGATTTATCTAAGTGAGATGAATAGACATATCTATTACAAAGCAGTGTGAGAGAACGCTTCTTTCCAGTTTTTGTCTGAGGATAATTCCTTCCTCACCATAGTCATTTGTATACTGCCGAATTTCCCCAGTAACGTTTTCTCCAAACGGGATTCCCCAATCCTCTATGAGAAGAAAGGTTTCACTCTGTGAGTGGAATGTACACGTCAGAAGCACCACCTCGGAAATCTTCTCTCCAGTATCTATCTGAAGATATTTCCGTTTTAACCATAAGCCTCAAAGCACTCCCGAGTTTCCCTTAGCTGACTCACCTAAAACAGTGTTAGAATACTGCCCAATGAAAACAGAAGGAACAGTGCTCAAATGCTGTCTTACGAGAAAAGAGGTATAACTCCCTGGGAGGAATGCACACATCACAAAGCGGTGTCACCGAAAGTTTCTCTCCAGTTTTTATCTGGTGATATTTCCTATTTATCCATAAGCCTTAATGTGCTCCTGAATGTCCCTTCGGTAATTCATCCATGACACAATTTCAAAACTGCATAATAGAAAGAAAGATTTATCCACGTGAGAGGAATAGATATATTTATTACAAAGCAATGTGAGAGAACTCTTCTTTCGAGGTTTAGTCTGAGGATAATTCCTTTTTCACCATAGAGGTCTGTATACTCCCGAATGTCCACTTGTAGCGTTTTCTCCAAACGGGATTCCCCAATCCTCTATGAGAAGAAAGGTTTCACTCTGTGAGTGGAATGTACACGTCAAAACCACCTCCTTGGAAATCTTCTCTCCAGTATCTATCTGAAGATATTTCCGTTTTCAACAAAAGCCTCAAAGGGCTCCCGACTGTCCCTAAGCTGACTCACCTTAAACAGTGTTAGAATACTGCCCAATGAAAACAGAAGCTTAACAGTGCGAGTGGACTTCATGTGACCTAAAGCAGTTCCACAGAAAGTTTCCTTCTGGTTTTTATCGGAGGGTATTACTTTTCCAGCATATTCTTTTTTTTTTTTTTTTTTTTTTTGAGACGGAGTCTCGCTCTGCCGCCCAGGCTGGAGTGCAGTGGCCGGATCTCAGCTCACTGCAAGCTCCGCCTCCCGGGTTCACGCCATTCTCCTGCCTCAGCCTCCCGACTAGTTGGGACTACAGGCACCCGCTACCGTGCCCGGCTAGATTTTTGTATTTTTTAGTAGAGACGGGGTTTCACCGTGTTAGCCAGGATGGTCTCGATCTCCTGACCTCGTGATCCGCCCGTCTCGGCCTCCCAAAGTGCTGGGATTACAGGCTTGAGCCACCGCGCCCGACCTTTTCCAGCATATTCTTAAGAGCGTTCTCAAATGTCCTTTCTCAGGTTCCACAGAAACAGTGATTTCAAACTACTCAATCCAAAGAATGATTCAACTCTATGAGATGAATACACACAGCACAAAGCACTGGGTCCAAAAGCTTCTCACCAGTTTTCATGCGAAGACGTTTCCTTTCTCAAAGGAAGCCTCCAGCACCTCTGAATTTTCCTTCACAGATTCCTCAAACACATAGTTTCCAAACTGTGCAACATACTGGAAGCTTTAACTCTCTGAAATGAATGCACTCGTCAGAGAGCAGTTTCTTGGAATGCTTCTTTCTGGGTTTTATATCCATATATTTCACTTGTGGCCATAGTCTTCAATGCGCTGCAAAATATCACTTTTTCAGTTTTACAGGAACAGTGTTTGAACACTGCCGTATGAGAAAAGAGGTATAATTCCCTGAGTGGAATGCACACACACAAAGCAGTCTCTCAGAAAGCTTCACTCCAGTATTTATCAGAAGGTATTTCCTATTTCCCCACAGGCCTGAATGTGTCTCCGAATGTCCCTTCGTGAATCCGTCTTAATGAGTATCAATCGGTCTATGACACAGTATCAACACTATGACGAGTGGAATGCACACGTCACAAAGGAGCTCCTCAGAAATCTTCTCTCCAGTATCTATCTGAAGATATTTCCTTTTCCACCATAAGCCTTAGGGTGCTCCCGAGTATCCCTTAGCTGACTCACCTAAAACAGTGTTAGAAGACAGCTCAATGAAAAGAGAAGCTTAAATGTGTGAATGCCATTCACGTGACCTAGAGCGGTTTCACAGAAAGATTCCTTGTGGTCTTTATTGGAGGGTATTGCTTTTTCAGCATATTCTTAAGAGCGTTCCCAAATATCCTTTCTCAGGTTTCACAGAAACAGTGATTTCAAATTGCTCAATCCAAAGAATGATTTAACTCTATGAGATGAACACACACATCACAAATCACTTGCTCCGAAAGCTTCTCTCCACTTCTCACTGGAAGACCTTTCCTTTCTCACCACAAGAATCCAGGTGCCACTTAATATCCCTTTCCAGATTCCTCAAAGACAGAGTTTTCAAACTGGGCAACGTAGTGGAAGCTCTAGCTCCTTGAAATCAATGAAAACCAAAGAGAACAGTTTCGTGTAACGTTTCTTTCTGGTTTTTATTTCCGGATATTTCACTTTTTGCCATAGTCTTCAACGCGCTGCAAAATATCACTCTTTCAGTTTTACAGGTACAGTTCTCAAACACTGCTGTTAGAAAAAAGGTGTAACACGCTGTGGAATGCACACATCACAACGCAGTTTCTCAGATAGCTTCTCTACAGTTTTTATCTGAAGATATCTCCCATTTAACATTCAGCACGAATGTGCTCCTGAATGTCTCTTCGCAAATCCATCCATGACTCAGTTTCCACACTGCATAATAGAAAGAAAGTTTTATCTATGTGAGATGCATAGACATGCCTATCACAAAGGACTTTCACAGAAAGCTTCTTTCCAGTTTTTGTCTGAAGATACATGCTTTTACACCATAGCTGTCCATATGTTCCAAAATGTCCCATGGTAGCTTATTCTCCAAATGGGATTCCCCCATCCTCTATGAGAAGAAAGGTATAACTCTGTGAGTGGAATGCACACATAACAGCAGCTCCACAGAAATCTTCTCTCCAGTATGTATCTGAAGATATTTCCCTTTTCACCATAAGCCTCAAAGCGATCCGGTGTATCCCTTAGCTGACTCACCTAAAACAGTGTTAGAATACTGGTCAATGAAAACAGAAGCTTAAATGTTGGAGTGGAATGCACGTGACCTACAGCAGTTTCACAAAAGGCTTCCTTCTGGTTTTTATTGGAGGGTATTTCTTTTTCAGCATATTCTTAAGAGTGTTCACAAAAGTCCTGTCTCAGTTTCCACAGAAACAGTTATTTCAAATGCTCAATTCAATGAATGATTTAACTCTATGAGATGGATACACACATCACAAACCAGGTTCTCCGAAAGCTTCTTTCCAGTTTTCATTCTAAGACGTTTCCTTTCTCACCACAAGCATCCGGGCACCACTTAATATCCCTTCACTGATTAATCAGAGACAGGGTTTCCAAACAGAGCAACGTAGTGGAAGCATTAACTCTCTGAAATGAATGCACTCGTCAGAGAGCAGTTTCCTGGAATGCTTCTATATGAGTTTTATTTCCAGATATTTCCCTTTTTGCTATTGTCTTCAATGTGCTGCAAAATATCACTTTTTCAGTTTTACAGGAACAGTGCTCGAACACTGACTTATGATAAAAGAGGTATAATTACCTGAGTGGAATGCACACATCACAAAGCAGTCTCTCCAAAAGCTTAACTCAAATATTTATTAGAAGATATATATTGTTTCACCAAGGGCCAGAATGTGTCTTCGAATGTCCATTCACGAATCTATCTATGACGAGTATCAATCCATCTATGACGCAGTTTCAACACTATGACGAGTGGAATGCACACGTCACAAAGGAGCTCCTTGGAAATCTTCTCTCCAGTATCTATCGGAAGATATTTCGGTTTTCACCATAAGCCTCACGGCGCTCACAAATATCCCGTAGCTGACACACCTAAAACAGTGTTAGAATACTGCTCATTGAATACAGAAGCTACATTGTGCGAATGCAATTCACGTGACCTAGAGCAGTTTCACAGAAAGTTTCCTTCTGGTTTTAATCGGAGGGTGTTACTTTTTCAGCATATTCTTACGAGCGTTCCGAAATATCCTTTCTCAGGTTCCACAGAAACAGTGATTTCAAACTGCTCAATCCAATGAATGATTTAACTCTAGGAGATGAATACACACAACACAAAGCACTTGCTCCAAAAGCTTCCCTCCACTTCTCATCGAAAGATGTTTCCTTTCTCAACACAAGAATCCGGGCGCCACTTAATATCTCTTCCCAGATTCCTCAAAAACACAGTTTCCAAACTGGGCAACGTAGTGGAAGCTTTAACCCTCTGAAATGAATCCACACCCCAGAGAACAGTTTCTTGGAACTTTTCTTTCTGGTTTTGATTTCCAGATATTTCACTTTTTGCCATAGTCTTCAACGTGCTGCAAAACATCACTTTTTCAGTTTTACAGGAACAGGGCTCAAACACTGCTATGAGAAAAAATATATAACGCCCCGTGAAATGCACACATCACAACGCAGTTCCTCAGAAAGCTTCTCTCCAGTTTTTATCTGAAGATACATCCTATTTAACGTCAAGTGCGAATGCGGTCCCAAATATCCCTTCACAAATCAGTCCATGACGCAGTTTCAAATCTGCGTAAAAAAAGTAACTTTTATCTATGTGAGATGCATAGACATACCTATCACAAAGCAGTTTCAAAGAAAGCTTCTGTCAAGTTTTTGTTTGGGGATACTTGCTTTTTCACCATAGCCGTCCAATACTTCCAAATTCCCGTGGTAGCTTATTCTCCAAATGGGAATCCCCCATGCTCTATGAGAAGAAAGGTATAACTCTGTGAGTGGAATACACATGTAAGAAAGCAGCTGCATTGAAATACTCTCTCCAGTATTTATCTGAAGATATTTCCCTTTTCACCATAAGCCTTGAAGCCCTCCCGATTATGCCTTGGCTGACTCACCTAAAACAGTGTTAGAATACAGGTCAATGAAAACAGAATGTTAAATGTGTGAGTGGAATGCACGTGACCTAGAGCAGTTTCACAGATGGTTTCCTTCTGGTTTTTATTGGAGGGTATTTCTTTTTCAGCATATTCTTAAGAGTGTTTCCAAATGTCTTTCTCAGTTTCCACAAAAACAGTGATTTCAAACTGCTCAATACAAAGAATGATTTAACTCTATGAGATGGATATACACATCACAAACCAGGTTCTCCAAAATCTTCTCTCCAGTTTTCATTCTAAGACGTTTCCTTTCTCACCACAAGCATCTGGGTGCCACTTAATATCCCTTCACAGATTAATCAGAGACAGAGTTTCCAAACTGGGCGATGTAGTGTCAACTTTAACTCTCTGAAATGAATGCACACGCCAGAGAGAAGTTTCTTGCAACGTTGCTTTCTGGGTTTTATTCCCTATATTTCAATTTCACCATATTCTTCCAAGCACTACAAAATATCCCTTTTTCAGTTTTATAGGAACAGTGTTAAAACACTGTCTTACGAGAAAAGAGGTATAACTCCCTGGGTGGAATGCACACATCACAAAGCGGTTTCTCCGAAAGCTTCTCTCCAGTTTTTATCTGGTGATATTTCCTATTTCCCCAGAAGCCTTAATGTGCTCCCAAATGTCCCTTTGGGAATCCGTCCACGACACAGTTTCAAAACTGTGTAATAAACAGAAAGATTTATCTAAGTGAGATGAATAGACATATCTATTACAAAGCAGTGTGAGAGAACGCTTCTTTCCAGTTTTTGTCTGAGGATAATTCCTTCCTCACCATAGTCATTTGTATACTGCCGAATTTCCCCAGTAACGTTTTCTCCAAACGGGATTCCCCAATCCTCTATGAGAAGAAAGGTTTCACTCTGTGAGTGGAATGTACACGTCAGAAGCACCACCTCGGAAATCTTCTCTCCAGTATCTATCTGAAGATATTTCCGTTTTAACCATAAGCCTCAAAGCACTCCCGAGTTTCCCTTAGCTGACTCACCTAAAACAGTGTTAGAATACTGCCCAATGAAAACAGAAGGAACAGTGCTCAAATGCTGTCTTACGAGAAAAGAGGTATAACTCCCTGGGAGGAATGCACACATCACAAAGCGGTGTCACCGAAAGTTTCTCTCCAGTTTTTATCTGGTGATATTTCCTATTTATCCATAAGCCTTAATGTGCTCCTGAATGTCCCTTCGGTAATTCATCCATGACACAATTTCAAAACTGCATAATAGAAAGAAAGATTTATCCACGTGAGAGGAATAGATATATTTATTACAAAGCAATGTGAGAGAACGCTTCTTTCGAGGTTTAGTCTGAGGATAATTCCTTTTTCACCATAGAGGTCTGTATACTCCCGAATGTCCACTTGTAGCGTTTTCTCCAAACGGGATTCCCCAATCCTCTATGAGAAGAAAGGTTTCACTCTGTGAGTGGAATGTACACGTCAAAACCACCTCCTTGGAAATCTTCTCTCCAGTATCTATCTGAAGATATTTCCGTTTTCAACAAAAGCCTCAAAGGGCTCCCGACTGTCCCTAAGCTGACTCACCTTAAACAGTGTTAGAATACTGCCCAATGAAAACAGAAGCTTAACAGTGCGAGTGGACTTCATGTGACCTAAAGCAGTTCCACAGAAAGTTTCCTTCTGGTTTTTATCGGAGGGTATTACTTTTCCAGCATATTCTTTTTTTTTTTTTTTTTTTTTTTTGAGACGGAGTCTCGCTCTGCCGCCCAGGCTGGAGTGCAGTGGCCGGATCTCAGCTCACTGCAAGCTCCGCCTCCCGGGTTCACGCCATTCTCCTGCCTCAGCCTCCCGACTAGTTGGGACTACAGGCACCCGCTACCGTGCCCGGCTAGATTTTTGTATTTTTTAGTAGAGACGGGGTTTCACCGTGTTAGCCAGGATGGTCTCGATCTCCTGACCTCGTGATCCGCCCGTCTCGGCCTCCCAAAGTGCTGGGATTACAGGCTTGAGCCACCGCGCCCGACCTTTTCCAGCATATTCTTAAGAGCGTTCTCAAATGTCCTTTCTCAGGTTCCACAGAAACAGTGATTTCAAACTACTCAATCCAAAGAATGATTCAACTCTATGAGATGAATACACACAGCACAAAGCACTGGGTCCAAAAGCTTCTCACCAGTTTTCATGCGAAGACGTTTCCTTTCTCAAAGGAAGCCTCCAGCACCTCTGAATTTTCCTTCACAGATTCCTCAAACACATAGTTTCCAAACTGTGCAACATACTGGAAGCTTTAACTCTCTGAAATGAATGCACTCGTCAGAGAGCAGTTTCTTGGAATGCTTCTTTCTGGGTTTTATATCCATATATTTCACTTGTGGCCATAGTCTTCAATGCGCTGCAAAATATCACTTTTTCAGTTTTACAGGAACAGTGTTTGAACACTGCCGTATGAGAAAAGAGGTATAATTCCCTGAGTGGAATGCACACACACAAAGCAGTCTCTCAGAAAGCTTCACTCCAGTATTTATCAGAAGGTATTTCCTATTTCCCCACAGGCCTGAATGTGTCTCCGAATGTCCCTTCGTGAATCCGTCTTAATGAGTATCAATCGGTCTATGACACAGTATCAACACTATGACGAGTGGAATGCACACGTCACAAAGGAGCTCCTCAGAAATCTTCTCTCCAGTATCTATCTGAAGATATTTCCTTTTCCACCATAAGCCTTAGGGTGCTCCCGAGTATCCCTTAGCTGACTCACCTAAAACAGTGTTAGAAGACAGCTCAATGAAAAGAGAAGCTTAAATGTGTGAATGCCATTCACGTGACCTAGAGCGGTTTCACAGAAAGATTCCTTGTGGTCTTTATTGGAGGGTATTGCTTTTTCAGCATATTCTTAAGAGCGTTCCCAAATATCCTTTCTCAGGTTTCACAGAAACAGTGATTTCAAATTGCTCAATCCAAAGAATGATTTAACTCTATGAGATGAACACACACATCACAAATCACTTGCTCCGAAAGCTTCTCTCCACTTCTCACTGGAAGACCTTTCCTTTCTCACCACAAGAATCCAGGTGCCACTTAATATCCCTTTCCAGATTCCTCAAAGACAGAGTTTTCAAACTGGGCAACGTAGTGGAAGCTCTAGCTCCTTGAAATCAATGAAAACCAAAGAGAACAGTTTCGTGTAACGTTTCTTTCTGGTTTTTATTTCCGGATATTTCACTTTTTGCCATAGTCTTCAACGCGCTGCAAAATATCACTCTTTCAGTTTTACAGGTACAGTTCTCAAACACTGCTGTTAGAAAAAAGGTGTAACACGCTGTGGAATGCACACATCACAACGCAGTTTCTCAGATAGCTTCTCTACAGTTTTTATCTGAAGATATCTCCCATTTAACATTCAGCACGAATGTGCTCCTGAATGTCTCTTCGCAAATCCATCCATGACTCAGTTTCCACACTGCATAATAGAAAGAAAGTTTTATCTATGTGAGATGCATAGACATGCCTATCACAAAGGACTTTCACAGAAAGCTTCTTTCCAGTTTTTGTCTGAAGATACATGCTTTTACACCATAGCTGTCCATATGTTCCAAAATGTCCCATGGTAGCTTATTCTCCAAATGGGATTCCCCCATCCTCTATGAGAAGAAAGGTATAACTCTGTGAGTGGAATGCACACATAACAGCAGCTCCACAGAAATCTTCTCTCCAGTATGTATCTGAAGATATTTCCCTTTTCACCATAAGCCTCAAAGCGATCCGGTGTATCCCTTAGCTGACTCACCTAAAACAGTGTTAGAATACTGGTCAATGAAAACAGAAGCTTAAATGTTGGAGTGGAATGCACGTGACCTACAGCAGTTTCACAAAAGGCTTCCTTCTGGTTTTTATTGGAGGGTATTTCTTTTTCAGCATATTCTTAAGAGTGTTCACAAAAGTCCTGTCTCAGTTTCCACAGAAACAGTTATTTCAAATGCTCAATTCAATGAATGATTTAACTCTATGAGATGGATACACACATCACAAACCAGGTTCTCCGAAAGCTTCTTTCCAGTTTTCATTCTAAGACGTTTCCTTTCTCACCACAAGCATCCGGGCACCACTTAATATCCCTTCACTGATTAATCAGAGACAGGGTTTCCAAACAGAGCAACGTAGTGGAAGCATTAACTCTCTGAAATGAATGCACTCGTCAGAGAGCAGTTTCCTGGAATGCTTCTATATGAGTTTTATTTCCAGATATTTCCCTTTTTGCTATTGTCTTCAATGTGCTGCAAAATATCACTTTTTCAGTTTTACAGGAACAGTGCTCGAACACTGACTTATGATAAAAGAGGTATAATTACCTGAGTGGAATGCACACATCACAAAGCAGTCTCTCCAAAAGCTTAACTCAAATATTTATTAGAAGATATATATTGTTTCACCAAGGGCCAGAATGTGTCTTCGAATGTCCATTCACGAATCTATCTATGACGAGTATCAATCCATCTATGACGCAGTTTCAACACTATGACGAGTGGAATGCACACGTCACAAAGGAGCTCCTTGGAAATCTTCTCTCCAGTATCTATCGGAAGATATTTCGGTTTTCACCATAAGCCTCACGGCGCTCACAAATATCCCGTAGCTGACACACCTAAAACAGTGTTAGAATACTGCTCATTGAATACAGAAGCTACATTGTGCGAATGCAATTCACGTGACCTAGAGCAGTTTCACAGAAAGTTTCCTTCTGGTTTTAATCGGAGGGTGTTACTTTTTCAGCATATTCTTACGAGCGTTCCGAAATATCCTTTCTCAGGTTCCACAGAAACAGTGATTTCAAACTGCTCAATCCAATGAATGATTTAACTCTAGGAGATGAATACACACAACACAAAGCACTTGCTCCAAAAGCTTCCCTCCACTTCTCATCGAAAGATGTTTCCTTTCTCAACACAAGAATCCGGGCGCCACTTAATATCTCTTCCCAGATTCCTCAAAAACACAGTTTCCAAACTGGGCAACGTAGTGGAAGCTTTAACCCTCTGAAATGAATCCACACCCCAGAGAACAGTTTCTTGGAACTTTTCTTTCTGGTTTTGATTTCCAGATATTTCACTTTTTGCCATAGTCTTCAACGTGCTGCAAAACATCACTTTTTCAGTTTTACAGGAACAGGGCTCAAACACTGCTATGAGAAAAAATATATAACGCCCCGTGAAATGCACACATCACAACGCAGTTCCTCAGAAAGCTTCTCTCCAGTTTTTATCTGAAGATACATCCTATTTAACGTCAAGTGCGAATGCGGTCCCAAATATCCCTTCACAAATCAGTCCATGACGCAGTTTCAAATCTGCGTAAAAAAAGTAACTTTTATCTATGTGAGATGCATAGACATACCTATCACAAAGCAGTTTCAAAGAAAGCTTCTGTCAAGTTTTTGTTTGGGGATACTTGCTTTTTCACCATAGCCGTCCAATACTTCCAAATTCCCGTGGTAGCTTATTCTCCAAATGGGAATCCCCCATGCTCTATGAGAAGAAAGGTATAACTCTGTGAGTGGAATACACATGTAAGAAAGCAGCTGCATTGAAATACTCTCTCCAGTATTTATCTGAAGATATTTCCCTTTTCACCATAAGCCTTGAAGCCCTCCCGATTATGCCTTGGCTGACTCACCTAAAACAGTGTTAGAATACAGGTCAATGAAAACAGAATGTTAAATGTGTGAGTGGAATGCACGTGACCTAGAGCAGTTTCACAGATGGTTTCCTTCTGGTTTTTATTGGAGGGTATTTCTTTTTCAGCATATTCTTAAGAGTGTTTCCAAATGTCTTTCTCAGTTTCCACAAAAACAGTGATTTCAAACTGCTCAATACAAAGAATGATTTAACTCTATGAGATGGATATACACATCACAAACCAGGTTCTCCAAAATCTTCTCTCCAGTTTTCATTCTAAGACGTTTCCTTTCTCACCACAAGCATCTGGGTGCCACTTAATATCCCTTCACAGATTAATCAGAGACAGAGTTTCCAAACTGGGCGATGTAGTGTCAACTTTAACTCTCTGAAATGAATGCACACGCCAGAGAGAAGTTTCTTGCAACGTTGCTTTCTGGGTTTTATTCCCTATATTTCAATTTCACCATATTCTTCCAAGCACTACAAAATATCCCTTTTTCAGTTTTATAGGAACAGTGTTAAAACACTGTCTTACGAGAAAAGAGGTATAACTCCCTGGGTGGAATGCACACATCACAAAGCGGTTTCTCCGAAAGCTTCTCTCCAGTTTTTATCTGGTGATATTTCCTATTTCCCCAGAAGCCTTAATGTGCTCCCAAATGTCCCTTTGGGAATCCGTCCACGACACAGTTTCAAAACTGTGTAATAAACAGAAAGATTTATCTAAGTGAGATGAATAGACATATCTATTACAAAGCAGTGTGAGAGAACGCTTCTTTCCAGTTTTTGTCTGAGGATAATTCCTTCCTCACCATAGTCATTTGTATACTGCCGAATTTCCCCAGTAACGTTTTCTCCAAACGGGATTCCCCAATCCTCTATGAGAAGAAAGGTTTCACTCTGTGAGTGGAATGTACACGTCAGAAGCACCACCTCGGAAATCTTCTCTCCAGTATCTATCTGAAGATATTTCCGTTTTAACCATAAGCCTCAAAGCACTCCCGAGTTTCCCTTAGCTGACTCACCTAAAACAGTGTTAGAATACTGCCCAATGAAAACAGAAGGAACAGTGCTCAAATGCTGTCTTACGAGAAAAGAGGTATAACTCCCTGGGAGGAATGCACACATCACAAAGCGGTGTCACCGAAAGTTTCTCTCCAGTTTTTATCTGGTGATATTTCCTATTTATCCATAAGCCTTAATGTGCTCCTGAATGTCCCTTCGGTAATTCATCCATGACACAATTTCAAAACTGCATAATAGAAAGAAAGATTTATCCACGTGAGAGGAATAGATATATTTATTACAAAGCAATGTGAGAGAACGCTTCTTTCGAGGTTTAGTCTGAGGATAATTCCTTTTTCACCATAGAGGTCTGTATACTCCCGAATGTCCACTTGTAGCGTTTTCTCCAAACGGGATTCCCCAATCCTCTATGAGAAGAAAGGTTTCACTCTGTGAGTGGAATGTACACGTCAAAACCACCTCCTTGGAAATCTTCTCTCCAGTATCTATCTGAAGATATTTCCGTTTTCAACAAAAGCCTCAAAGGGCTCCCGACTGTCCCTAAGCTGACTCACCTTAAACAGTGTTAGAATACTGCCCAATGAAAACAGAAGCTTAACAGTGCGAGTGGACTTCATGTGACCTAAAGCAGTTCCACAGAAAGTTTCCTTCTGGTTTTTATCGGAGGGTATTACTTTTCCAGCATATTCTTTTTTTTTTTTTTTTTTTTTTTGAGACGGAGTCTCGCTCTGCCGCCCAGGCTGGAGTGCAGTGGCCGGATCTCAGCTCACTGCAAGCTCCGCCTCCCGGGTTCACGCCATTCTCCTGCCTCAGCCTCCCGACTAGTTGGGACTACAGGCACCCGCTACCGTGCCCGGCTAGATTTTTGTATTTTTTAGTAGAGACGGGGTTTCACCGTGTTAGCCAGGATGGTCTCGATCTCCTGACCTCGTGATCCGCCCGTCTCGGCCTCCCAAAGTGCTGGGATTACAGGCTTGAGCCACCGCGCCCGACCTTTTCCAGCATATTCTTAAGAGCGTTCTCAAATGTCCTTTCTCAGGTTCCACAGAAACAGTGATTTCAAACTACTCAATCCAAAGAATGATTCAACTCTATGAGATGAATACACACAGCACAAAGCACTGGGTCCAAAAGCTTCTCACCAGTTTTCATGCGAAGACGTTTCCTTTCTCAAAGGAAGCCTCCAGCACCTCTGAATTTTCCTTCACAGATTCCTCAAACACATAGTTTCCAAACTGTGCAACATACTGGAAGCTTTAACTCTCTGAAATGAATGCACTCGTCAGAGAGCAGTTTCTTGGAATGCTTCTTTCTGGGTTTTATATCCATATATTTCACTTGTGGCCATAGTCTTCAATGCGCTGCAAAATATCACTTTTTCAGTTTTACAGGAACAGTGTTTGAACACTGCCGTATGAGAAAAGAGGTATAATTCCCTGAGTGGAATGCACACACACAAAGCAGTCTCTCAGAAAGCTTCACTCCAGTATTTATCAGAAGGTATTTCCTATTTCCCCACAGGCCTGAATGTGTCTCCGAATGTCCCTTCGTGAATCCGTCTTAATGAGTATCAATCGGTCTATGACACAGTATCAACACTATGACGAGTGGAATGCACACGTCACAAAGGAGCTCCTCAGAAATCTTCTCTCCAGTATCTATCTGAAGATATTTCCTTTTCCACCATAAGCCTTAGGGTGCTCCCGAGTATCCCTTAGCTGACTCACCTAAAACAGTGTTAGAAGACAGCTCAATGAAAAGAGAAGCTTAAATGTGTGAATGCCATTCACGTGACCTAGAGCGGTTTCACAGAAAGATTCCTTGTGGTCTTTATTGGAGGGTATTGCTTTTTCAGCATATTCTTAAGAGCGTTCCCAAATATCCTTTCTCAGGTTTCATAGAAACAGTGATTTCAAATTGCTCAATCCAAAGAATGATTTAACTCTATGAGATGAACACACACATCACAAATCACTTGCTCCGAAAGCTTCTCTCCACTTCTCACTGGAAGACCTTTCCTTTCTCACCACAAGAATCCAGGTGCCACTTAATATCCCTTTCCAGATTCCTCAAAGACAGAGTTTTCAAACTGGGCAACGTAGTGGAAGCTCTAGCTCCTTGAAATCAATGAAAACCAAAGAGAACAGTTTCGTGTAACGTTTCTTTCTGGTTTTTATTTCCGGATATTTCACTTTTTGCCATAGTCTTCAACGCGCTGCAAAATATCACTCTTTCAGTTTTACAGGTACAGTTCTCAAACACTGCTGTTAGAAAAAAGGTGTAACACGCTGTGGAATGCACACATCACAACGCAGTTTCTCAGATAGCTTCTCTACAGTTTTTATCTGAAGATATCTCCCATTTAACATTCAGCACGAATGTGCTCCTGAATGTCTCTTCGCAAATCCATCCATGACTCAGTTTCCACACTGCATAATAGAAAGAAAGTTTTATCTATGTGAGATGCATAGACATGCCTATCACAAAGGACTTTCACAGAAAGCTTCTTTCCAGTTTTTGTCTGAAGATACATGCTTTTACACCATAGCTGTCCATATGTTCCAAAATGTCCCATGGTAGCTTATTCTCCAAATGGGATTCCCCCATCCTCTATGAGAAGAAAGGTATAACTCTGTGAGTGGAATGCACACATAACAGCAGCTCCACAGAAATCTTCTCTCCAGTATGTATCTGAAGATATTTCCCTTTTCACCATAAGCCTCAAAGCGATCCGGTGTATCCCTTAGCTGACTCACCTAAAACAGTGTTAGAATACTGGTCAATGAAAACAGAAGCTTAAATGTTGGAGTGGAATGCACGTGACCTACAGCAGTTTCACAAAAGGCTTCCTTCTGGTTTTTATTGGAGGGTATTTCTTTTTCAGCATATTCTTAAGAGTGTTCACAAAAGTCCTGTCTCAGTTTCCACAGAAACAGTTATTTCAAATGCTCAATTCAATGAATGATTTAACTCTATGAGATGGATACACACATCACAAACCAGGTTCTCCGAAAGCTTCTTTCCAGTTTTCATTCTAAGACGTTTCCTTTCTCACCACAAGCATCCGGGCACCACTTAATATCCCTTCACTGATTAATCAGAGACAGGGTTTCCAAACAGAGCAACGTAGTGGAAGCATTAACTCTCTGAAATGAATGCACTCGTCAGAGAGCAGTTTCCTGGAATGCTTCTATATGAGTTTTATTTCCAGATATTTCCCTTTTTGCTATTGTCTTCAATGTGCTGCAAAATATCACTTTTTCAGTTTTACAGGAACAGTGCTCGAACACTGACTTATGATAAAAGAGGTATAATTACCTGAGTGGAATGCACA
Source organism: Macaca fascicularis (assembly GCF_037993035.2). Lineage (NCBI taxonomy): Eukaryota > Metazoa > Chordata > Mammalia > Primates > Cercopithecidae > Macaca > Macaca fascicularis. Next base: position 37,763,278 of record NC_088385.1, on the reverse strand, counting down.
CATCACAAAGCAGTCTCTCCAAAAGCTTAACTCAAATATTTATTAGAAGATATATATTGTTTCACCAAGGGCCAGAATGTGTCTTCGAATGTCCATTCACGAATCTATCTATGACGAGTATCAATCCATCTATGACGCAGTTTCAACACTATGACGAGTGGAATGCACACGTCACAAAGGAGCTCCTTGGAAATCTTCTCTCCAGTATCTATCGGAAGATATTTCGGTTTTCACCATAAGCCTCACGGCGCTCACAAATATCCCGTAGCTGACACACCTAAAACAGTGTTAGAATACTGCTCATTGAATACAGAAGCTACATTGTGCGAATGCAATTCACGTGACCTAGAGCAGTTTCACAGAAAGTTTCCTTCTGGTTTTAATCGGAGGGTGTTACTTTTTCAGCATATTCTTACGAGCGTTCCGAAATATCCTTTCTCAGGTTCCACAGAAACAGTGATTTCAAACTGCTCAATCCAATGAATGATTTAACTCTAGGAGATGAATACACACAACACAAAGCACTTGCTCCAAAAGCTTCCCTCCACTTCTCATCGAAAGATGTTTCCTTTCTCAACACAAGAATCCGGGCGCCACTTAATATCTCTTCCCAGATTCCTCAAAAACACAGTTTCCAAACTGGGCAACGTAGTGGAAGCTTTAACCCTCTGAAATGAATCCACACCCCAGAGAACAGTTTCTTGGAACTTTTCTTTCTGGTTTTGATTTCCAGATATTTCACTTTTTGCCATAGTCTTCAACGTGCTGCAAAACATCACTTTTTCAGTTTTACAGGAACAGGGCTCAAACACTGCTATGAGAAAAAATATATAACGCCCCGTGAAATGCACACATCACAACGCAGTTCCTCAGAAAGCTTCTCTCCAGTTTTTATCTGAAGATACATCCTATTTAACGTCAAGTGCGAATGCGGTCCCAAATATCCCTTCACAAATCAGTCCATGACGCAGTTTCAAATCTGCGTAAAAAAAGTAACTTTTATCTATGTGAGATGCATAGACATACCTATCACAAAGCAGTTTCAAAGAAAGCTTCTGTCAAGTTTTTGTTTGGGGATACTTGCTTTTTCACCATAGCCGTCCAATACTTCCAAATTCCCGTGGTAGCTTATTCTCCAAATGGGAATCCCCCATGCTCTATGAGAAGAAAGGTATAACTCTGTGAGTGGAATACACATGTAAGAAAGCAGCTGCATTGAAATACTCTCTCCAGTATTTATCTGAAGATATTTCCCTTTTCACCATAAGCCTTGAAGCCCTCCCGATTATGCCTTGGCTGACTCACCTAAAACAGTGTTAGAATACAGGTCAATGAAAACAGAATGTTAAATGTGTGAGTGGAATGCACGTGACCTAGAGCAGTTTCACAGATGGTTTCCTTCTGGTTTTTATTGGAGGGTATTTCTTTTTCAGCATATTCTTAAGAGTGTTTCCAAATGTCTTTCTCAGTTTCCACAAAAACAGTGATTTCAAACTGCTCAATACAAAGAATGATTTAACTCTATGAGATGGATATACACATCACAAACCAGGTTCTCCAAAATCTTCTCTCCAGTTTTCATTCTAAGACGTTTCCTTTCTCACCACAAGCATCTGGGTGCCACTTAATATCCCTTCACAGATTAATCAGAGACAGAGTTTCCAAACTGGGCGATGTAGTGTCAACTTTAACTCTCTGAAATGAATGCACACGCCAGAGAGAAGTTTCTTGCAACGTTGCTTTCTGGGTTTTATTCCCTATATTTCAATTTCACCATATTCTTCCAAGCACTACAAAATATCCCTTTTTCAGTTTTATAGGAACAGTGTTAAAACACTGTCTTACGAGAAAAGAGGTATAACTCCCTGGGTGGAATGCACACATCACAAAGCGGTTTCTCCGAAAGCTTCTCTCCAGTTTTTATCTGGTGATATTTCCTATTTCCCCAGAAGCCTTAATGTGCTCCCAAATGTCCCTTTGGGAATCCGTCCACGACACAGTTTCAAAACTGTGTAATAAACAGAAAGATTTATCTAAGTGAGATGAATAGACATATCTATTACAAAGCAGTGTGAGAGAACGCTTCTTTCCAGTTTTTGTCTGAGGATAATTCCTTCCTCACCATAGTCATTTGTATACTGCCGAATTTCCCCAGTAACGTTTTCTCCAAACGGGATTCCCCAATCCTCTATGAGAAGAAAGGTTTCACTCTGTGAGTGGAATGTACACGTCAGAAGCACCACCTCGGAAATCTTCTCTCCAGTATCTATCTGAAGATATTTCCGTTTTAACCATAAGCCTCAAAGCACTCCCGAGTTTCCCTTAGCTGACTCACCTAAAACAGTGTTAGAATACTGCCCAATGAAAACAGAAGGAACAGTGCTCAAATGCTGTCTTACGAGAAAAAGAGGTATAACTCCCTGGGAGGAATGCACACATCACAAAGCGGTGTCACCGAAAGTTTCTCTCCAGTTTTTATCTGGTGATATTTCCTATTTATCCATAAGCCTTAATGTGCTCCTGAATGTCCCTTCGGTAATTCATCCATGACACAATTTCAAAACTGCATAATAGAAAGAAAGATTTATCCACGTGAGAGGAATAGATATATTTATTACAAAGCAATGTGAGAGAACGCTTCTTTCGAGGTTTAGTCTGAGGATAATTCCTTTTTCACCATAGAGGTCTGTATACTCCCGAATGTCCACTTGTAGCGTTTTCTCCAAACGGGATTCCCCAATCCTCTATGAGAAGAAAGGTTTCACTCTGTGAGTGGAATGTACACGTCAAAACCACCTCCTTGGAAATCTTCTCTCCAGTATCTATCTGAAGATATTTCCGTTTTCAACAAAAGCCTCAAAGGGCTCCCGACTGTCCCTAAGCTGACTCACCTTAAACAGTGTTAGAATACTGCCCAATGAAAACAGAAGCTTAACAGTGCGAGTGGACTTCATGTGACCTAAAGCAGTTCCACAGAAAGTTTCCTTCTGGTTTTTATCGGAGGGTATTACTTTTCCAGCATATTCTTTTTTTTTTTTTTTTTTTTTTTTGAGACGGAGTCTCGCTCTGCCGCCCAGGCTGGAGTGCAGTGGCCGGATCTCAGCTCACTGCAAGCTCCGCCTCCCGGGTTCACGCCATTCTCCTGCCTCAGCCTCCCGACTAGTTGGGACTACAGGCACCCGCTACCGTGCCCGGCTAGATTTTTGTATTTTTTAGTAGAGACGGGGTTTCACCGTGTTAGCCAGGATGGTCTCGATCTCCTGACCTCGTGATCCGCCCGTCTCGGCCTCCCAAAGTGCTGGGATTACAGGCTTGAGCCACCGCGCCCGACCTTTTCCAGCATATTCTTAAGAGCGTTCTCAAATGTCCTTTCTCAGGTTCCACAGAAACAGTGATTTCAAACTACTCAATCCAAAGAATGATTCAACTCTATGAGATGAATACACACAGCACAAAGCACTGGGTCCAAAAGCTTCTCACCAGTTTTCATGCGAAGACGTTTCCTTTCTCAAAGGAAGCCTCCAGCACCTCTGAATTTTCCTTCACAGATTCCTCAAACACATAGTTTCCAAACTGTGCAACATACTGGAAGCTTTAACTCTCTGAAATGAATGCACTCGTCAGAGAGCAGTTTCTTGGAATGCTTCTTTCTGGGTTTTATATCCATATATTTCACTTGTGGCCATAGTCTTCAATGCGCTGCAAAATATCACTTTTTCAGTTTTACAGGAACAGTGTTTGAACACTGCCGTATGAGAAAAGAGGTATAATTCCCTGAGTGGAATGCACACACACAAAGCAGTCTCTCAGAAAGCTTCACTCCAGTATTTATCAGAAGGTATTTCCTATTTCCCCACAGGCCTGAATGTGTCTCCGAATGTCCCTTCGTGAATCCGTCTTAATGAGTATCAATCGGTCTATGACACAGTATCAACACTATGACGAGTGGAATGCACACGTCACAAAGGAGCTCCTCAGAAATCTTCTCTCCAGTATCTATCTGAAGATATTTCCTTTTCCACCATAAGCCTTAGGGTGCTCCCGAGTATCCCTTAGCTGACTCACCTAAAACAGTGTTAGAAGACAGCTCAATGAAAAGAGAAGCTTAAATGTGTGAATGCCATTCACGTGACCTAGAGCGGTTTCACAGAAAGATTCCTTGTGGTCTTTATTGGAGGGTATTGCTTTTTCAGCATATTCTTAAGAGCGTTCCCAAATATCCTTTCTCAGGTTTCACAGAAACAGTGATTTCAAATTGCTCAATCCAAAGAATGATTTAACTCTATGAGATGAACACACACATCACAAATCACTTGCTCCGAAAGCTTCTCTCCACTTCTCACTGGAAGACCTTTCCTTTCTCACCACAAGAATCCAGGTGCCACTTAATATCCCTTTCCAGATTCCTCAAAGACAGAGTTTTCAAACTGGGCAACGTAGTGGAAGCTCTAGCTCCTTGAAATCAATGAAAACCAAAGAGAACAGTTTCGTGTAACGTTTCTTTCTGGTTTTTATTTCCGGATATTTCACTTTTTGCCATAGTCTTCAACGCGCTGCAAAATATCACTCTTTCAGTTTTACAGGTACAGTTCTCAAACACTGCTGTTAGAAAAAAGGTGTAACACGCTGTGGAATGCACACATCACAACGCAGTTTCTCAGATAGCTTCTCTACAGTTTTTATCTGAAGATATCTCCCATTTAACATTCAGCACGAATGTGCTCCTGAATGTCTCTTCGCAAATCCATCCATGACTCAGTTTCCACACTGCATAATAGAAAGAAAGTTTTATCTATGTGAGATGCATAGACATGCCTATCACAAAGGACTTTCACAGAAAGCTTCTTTCCAGTTTTTGTCTGAAGATACATGCTTTTACACCATAGCTGTCCATATGTTCCAAAATGTCCCATGGTAGCTTATTCTCCAAATGGGATTCCCCCATCCTCTATGAGAAGAAAGGTATAACTCTGTGAGTGGAATGCACACATAACAGCAGCTCCACAGAAATCTTCTCTCCAGTATGTATCTGAAGATATTTCCCTTTTCACCATAAGCCTCAAAGCGATCCGGTGTATCCCTTAGCTGACTCACCTAAAACAGTGTTAGAATACTGGTCAATGAAAACAGAAGCTTAAATGTTGGAGTGGAATGCACGTGACCTACAGCAGTTTCACAAAAGGCTTCCTTCTGGTTTTTATTGGAGGGTATTTCTTTTTCAGCATATTCTTAAGAGTGTTCACAAAAGTCCTGTCTCAGTTTCCACAGAAACAGTTATTTCAAATGCTCAATTCAATGAATGATTTAACTCTATGAGATGGATACACACATCACAAACCAGGTTCTCCGAAAGCTTCTTTCCAGTTTTCATTCTAAGACGTTTCCTTTCTCACCACAAGCATCCGGGCACCACTTAATATCCCTTCACTGATTAATCAGAGACAGGGTTTCCAAACAGAGCAACGTAGTGGAAGCATTAACTCTCTGAAATGAATGCACTCGTCAGAGAGCAGTTTCCTGGAATGCTTCTATATGAGTTTTATTTCCAGATATTTCCCTTTTTGCTATTGTCTTCAATGTGCTGCAAAATATCACTTTTTCAGTTTTACAGGAACAGTGCTCGAACACTGACTTATGATAAAAGAGGTATAATTACCTGAGTGGAATGCACACATCACAAAGCAGTCTCTCCAAAAGCTTAACTCAAATATTTATTAGAAGATATATATTGTTTCACCAAGGGCCAGAATGTGTCTTCGAATGTCCATTCACGAATCTATCTATGACGAGTATCAATCCATCTATGACGCAGTTTCAACACTATGACGAGTGGAATGCACACGTCACAAAGGAGCTCCTTGGAAATCTTCTCTCCAGTATCTATCGGAAGATATTTCGGTTTTCACCATAAGCCTCACGGCGCTCACAAATATCCCGTAGCTGACACACCTAAAACAGTGTTAGAATACTGCTCATTGAATACAGAAGCTACATTGTGCGAATGCAATTCACGTGACCTAGAGCAGTTTCACAGAAAGTTTCCTTCTGGTTTTAATCGGAGGGTGTTACTTTTTCAGCATATTCTTACGAGCGTTCCGAAATATCCTTTCTCAGGTTCCACAGAAACAGTGATTTCAAACTGCTCAATCCAATGAATGATTTAACTCTAGGAGATGAATACACACAACACAAAGCACTTGCTCCAAAAGCTTCCCTCCACTTCTCATCGAAAGATGTTTCCTTTCTCAACACAAGAATCCGGGCGCCACTTAATATCTCTTCCCAGATTCCTCAAAAACACAGTTTCCAAACTGGGCAACGTAGTGGAAGCTTTAACCCTCTGAAATGAATCCACACCCCAGAGAACAGTTTCTTGGAACTTTTCTTTCTGGTTTTGATTTCCAGATATTTCACTTTTTGCCATAGTCTTCAACGTGCTGCAAAACATCACTTTTTCAGTTTTACAGGAACAGGGCTCAAACACTGCTATGAGAAAAAATATATAACGCCCCGTGAAATGCACACATCACAACGCAGTTCCTCAGAAAGCTTCTCTCCAGTTTTTATCTGAAGATACATCCTATTTAACGTCAAGTGCGAATGCGGTCCCAAATATCCCTTCACAAATCAGTCCATGACGCAGTTTCAAATCTGCGTAAAAAAAGTAACTTTTATCTATGTGAGATGCATAGACATACCTATCACAAAGCAGTTTCAAAGAAAGCTTCTGTCAAGTTTTTGTTTGGGGATACTTGCTTTTTCACCATAGCCGTCCAATACTTCCAAATTCCCGTGGTAGCTTATTCTCCAAATGGGAATCCCCCATGCTCTATGAGAAGAAAGGTATAATTCTGTGAGTGGAATACACATGTAAGAAAGCAGCTGCATTGAAATACTCTCTCCAGTATTTATCTGAAGATATTTCCCTTTTCACCATAAGCCTTGAAGCCCTCCCGATTATGCCTTGGCTGACTCACCTAAAACAGTGTTAGAATACAGGTCAATGAAAACAGAATGTTAAATGTGTGAGTGGAATGCACGTGACCTAGAGCAGTTTCACAGATGGTTTCCTTCTGGTTTTTATTGGAGGGTATTTCTTTTTCAGCATATTCTTAAGAGTGTTTCCAAATGTCTTTCTCAGTTTCCACAAAAACAGTGATTTCAAACTGCTCAATACAAAGAATGATTTAACTCTATGAGATGGATATACACATCACAAACCAGGTTCTCCAAAATCTTCTCTCCAGTTTTCATTCTAAGACGTTTCCTTTCTCACCACAAGCATCTGGGTGCCACTTAATATCCCTTCACAGATTAATCAGAGACAGAGTTTCCAAACTGGGCGATGTAGTGTCAACTTTAACTCTCTGAAATGAATGCACACGCCAGAGAGAAGTTTCTTGCAACGTTGCTTTCTGGGTTTTATTCCCTATATTTCAATTTCACCATATTCTTCCAAGCACTACAAAATATCCCTTTTTCAGTTTTATAGGAACAGTGTTAAAACACTGTCTTACGAGAAAAGAGGTATAACTCCCTGGGTGGAATGCACACATCACAAAGCGGTTTCTCCGAAAGCTTCTCTCCAGTTTTTATCTGGTGATATTTCCTATTTCCCCAGAAGCCTTAATGTGCTCCCAAATGTCCCTTTGGGAATCCGTCCACGACACAGTTTCAAAACTGTGTAATAAACAGAAAGATTTATCTAAGTGAGATGAATAGACATATCTATTACAAAGCAGTGTGAGAGAACGCTTCTTTCCAGTTTTTGTCTGAGGATAATTCCTTCCTCACCATAGTCATTTGTATACTGCCGAATTTCCCCAGTAACGTTTTCTCCAAACGGGATTCCCCAATCCTCTATGAGAAGAAAGGTTTCACTCTGTGAGTGGAATGTACACGTCAGAAGCACCACCTCGGAAATCTTCTCTCCAGTATCTATCTGAAGATATTTCCGTTTTAACCATAAGCCTCAAAGCACTCCCGAGTTTCCCTTAGCTGACTCACCTAAAACAGTGTTAGAATACTGCCCAATGAAAACAGAAGGAACAGTGCTCAAATGCTGTCTTACGAGAAAAGAGGTATAACTCCCTGGGAGGAATGCACACATCACAAAGCGGTGTCACCGAAAGTTTCTCTCCAGTTTTTATCTGGTGATATTTCCTATTTATCCATAAGCCTTAATGTGCTCCTGAATGTCCCTTCGGTAATTCATCCATGACACAATTTCAAAACTGCATAATAGAAAGAAAGATTTATCCACGTGAGAGGAATAGATATATTTATTACAAAGCAATGTGAGAGAACGCTTCTTTCGAGGTTTAGTCTGAGGATAATTCCTTTTTCACCATAGAGGTCTGTATACTCCCGAATGTCCACTTGTAGCGTTTTCTCCAAACGGGATTCCCCAATCCTCTATGAGAAGAAAGGTTTCACTCTGTGAGTGGAATGTACACGTCAAAACCACCTCCTTGGAAATCTTCTCTCCAGTATCTATCTGAAGATATTTCCGTTTTCAACAAAAGCCTCAAAGGGCTCCCGACTGTCCCTAAGCTGACTCACCTTAAACAGTGTTAGAATACTGCCCAATGAAAACAGAAGCTTAACAGTGCGAGTGGACTTCATGTGACCTAAAGCAGTTCCACAGAAAGTTTCCTTCTGGTTTTTATCGGAGGGTATTACTTTTCCAGCATATTCTTTTTTTTTTTTTTTTTTTTTTTTGAGACGGAGTCTCGCTCTGCCGCCCAGGCTGGAGTGCAGTGGCCGGATCTCAGCTCACTGCAAGCTCCGCCTCCCGGGTTCACGCCATTCTCCTGCCTCAGCCTCCCGACTAGTTGGGACTACAGGCACCCGCTACCGTGCCCGGCTAGATTTTTGTATTTTTTAGTAGAGACGGGGTTTCACCGTGTTAGCCAGGATGGTCTCGATCTCCTGACCTCGTGATCCGCCCGTCTCGGCCTCCCAAAGTGCTGGGATTACAGGCTTGAGCCACCGCGCCCGACCTTTTCCAGCATATTCTTAAGAGCGTTCTCAAATGTCCTTTCTCAGGTTCCACAGAAACAGTGATTTCAAACTACTCAATCCAAAGAATGATTCAACTCTATGAGATGAATACACACAGCACAAAGCACTGGGTCCAAAAGCTTCTCACCAGTTTTCATGCGAAGACGTTTCCTTTCTCAAAGGAAGCCTCCAGCACCTCTGAATTTTCCTTCACAGATTCCTCAAACACATAGTTTCCAAACTGTGCAACATACTGGAAGCTTTAACTCTCTGAAATGAATGCACTCGTCAGAGAGCAGTTTCTTGGAATGCTTCTTTCTGGGTTTTATATCCATATATTTCACTTGTGGCCATAGTCTTCAATGCGCTGCAAAATATCACTTTTTCAGTTTTACAGGAACAGTGTTTGAACACTGCCGTATGAGAAAAGAGGTATAATTCCCTGAGTGGAATGCACACACACAAAGCAGTCTCTCAGAAAGCTTCACTCCAGTATTTATCAGAAGGTATTTCCTATTTCCCCACAGGCCTGAATGTGTCTCCGAATGTCCCTTCGTGAATCCGTCTTAATGAGTATCAATCGGTCTATGACACAGTATCAACACTATGACGAGTGGAATGCACACGTCACAAAGGAGCTCCTCAGAAATCTTCTCTCCAGTATCTATCTGAAGATATTTCCTTTTCCACCATAAGCCTTAGGGTGCTCCCGAGTATCCCTTAGCTGACTCACCTAAAACAGTGTTAGAAGACAGCTCAATGAAAAGAGAAGCTTAAATGTGTGAATGCCATTCACGTGACCTAGAGCGGTTTCACAGAAAGATTCCTTGTGGTCTTTATTGGAGGGTATTGCTTTTTCAGCATATTCTTAAGAGCGTTCCCAAATATCCTTTCTCAGGTTTCACAGAAACAGTGATTTCAAATTGCTCAATCCAAAGAATGATTTAACTCTATGAGATGAACACACACATCACAAATCACTTGCTCCGAAAGCTTCTCTCCACTTCTCACTGGAAGACCTTTCCTTTCTCACCACAAGAATCCAGGTGCCACTTAATATCCCTTTCCAGATTCCTCAAAGACAGAGTTTTCAAACTGGGCAACGTAGTGGAAGCTCTAGCTCCTTGAAATCAATGAAAACCAAAGAGAACAGTTTCGTGTAACGTTTCTTTCTGGTTTTTATTTCCGGATATTTCACTTTTTGCCATAGTCTTCAACGCGCTGCAAAATATCACTCTTTCAGTTTTACAGGTACAGTTCTCAAACACTGCTGTTAGAAAAAAGGTGTAACACGCTGTGGAATGCACACATCACAACGCAGTTTCTCAGATAGCTTCTCTACAGTTTTTATCTGAAGATATCTCCCATTTAACATTCAGCACGAATGTGCTCCTGAATGTCTCTTCGCAAATCCATCCATGACTCAGTTTCCACACTGCATAATAGAAAGAAAGTTTTATCTATGTGAGATGCATAGACATGCCTATCACAAAGGACTTTCACAGAAAGCTTCTTTCCAGTTTTTGTCTGAAGATACATGCTTTTACACCATAGCTGTCCATATGTTCCAAAATGTCCCATGGTAGCTTATTCTCCAAATGGGATTCCCCCATCCTCTATGAGAAGAAAGGTATAACTCTGTGAGTGGAATGCACACATAACAGCAGCTCCACAGAAATCTTCTCTCCAGTATGTATCTGAAGATATTTCCCTTTTCACCATAAGCCTCAAAGCGATCCGGTGTATCCCTTAGCTGACTCACCTAAAACAGTGTTAGAATACTGGTCAATGAAAACAGAAGCTTAAATGTTGGAGTGGAATGCACGTGACCTACAGCAGTTTCACAAAAGGCTTCCTTCTGGTTTTTATTGGAGGGTATTTCTTTTTCAGCATATTCTTAAGAGTGTTCACAAAAGTCCTGTCTCAGTTTCCACAGAAACAGTTATTTCAAATGCTCAATTCAATGAATGATTTAACTCTATGAGATGGATACACACATCACAAACCAGGTTCTCCGAAAGCTTCTTTCCAGTTTTCATTCTAAGACGTTTCCTTTCTCACCACAAGCATCCGGGCACCACTTAATATCCCTTCACTGATTAATCAGAGACAGGGTTTCCAAACAGAGCAACGTAGTGGAAGCATTAACTCTCTGAAATGAATGCACTCGTCAGAGAGCAGTTTCCTGGAATGCTTCTATATGAGTTTTATTTCCAGATATTTCCCTTTTTGCTATTGTCTTCAATGTGCTGCAAAATATCACTTTTTCAGTTTTACAGGAACAGTGCTCGAACACTGACTTATGATAAAAGAGGTATAATTACCTGAGTGGAATGCACACATCACAAAGCAGTCTCTCCAAAAGCTTAACTCAAATATTTATTAGAAGATATATATTGTTTCACCAAGGGCCAGAATGTGTCTTCGAATGTCCATTCACGAATCTATCTATGACGAGTATCAATCCATCTATGACGCAGTTTCAACACTATGACGAGTGGAATGCACACGTCACAAAGGAGCTCCTTGGAAATCTTCTCTCCAGTATCTATCGGAAGATATTTCGGTTTTCACCATAAGCCTCACGGCGCTCACAAATATCCCGTAGCTGACACACCTAAAACAGTGTTAGAATACTGCTCATTGAATACAGAAGCTACATTGTGCGAATGCAATTCACGTGACCTAGAGCAGTTTCACAGAAAGTTTCCTTCTGGTTTTAATCGGAGGGTGTTACTTTTTCAGCATATTCTTACGAGCGTTCCGAAATATCCTTTCTCAGGTTCCACAGAAACAGTGATTTCAAACTGCTCAATCCAATGAATGATTTAACTCTAGGAGATGAATACACACAACACAAAGCACTTGCTCCAAAAGCTTCCCTCCACTTCTCATCGAAAGATGTTTCCTTTCTCAACACAAGAATCCGGGCGCCACTTAATATCTCTTCCCAGATTCCTCAAAAACACAGTTTCCAAACTGGGCAACGTAGTGGAAGCTTTAACCCTCTGAAATGAATCCACACCCCAGAGAACAGTTTCTTGGAACTTTTCTTTCTGGTTTTGATTTCCAGATATTTCACTTTTTGCCATAGTCTTCAACGTGCTGCAAAACATCACTTTTTCAGTTTTACAGGAACAGGGCTCAAACACTGCTATGAGAAAAAATATATAACGCCCCGTGAAATGCACACATCACAACGCAGTTCCTCAGAAAGCTTCTCTCCAGTTTTTATCTGAAGATACATCCTATTTAACGTCAAGTGCGAATGCGGTCCCAAATATCCCTTCACAAATCAGTCCATGACGCAGTTTCAAATCTGCGTAAAAAAAGTAACTTTTATCTATGTGAGATGCATAGACATACCTATCACAAAGCAGTTTCAAAGAAAGCTTCTGTCAAGTTTTTGTTTGGGGATACTTGCTTTTTCACCATAGCCGTCCAATACTTCCAAATTCCCGTGGTAGCTTATTCTCCAAATGGGAATCCCCCATGCTCTATGAGAAGAAAGGTATAATTCTGTGAGTGGAATACACATGTAAGAAAGCAGCTGCATTGAAATACTCTCTCCAGTATTTATCTGAAGATATTTCCCTTTTCACCATAAGCCTTGAAGCCCTCCCGATTATGCCTTGGCTGACTCACCTAAAACAGTGTTAGAATACAGGTCAATGAAAACAGAATGTTAAATGTGTGAGTGGAATGCACGTGACCTAGAGCAGTTTCACAGATGGTTTCCTTCTGGTTTTTATTGGAGGGTATTTCTTTTTCAGCATATTCTTAAGAGTGTTTCCAAATGTCTTTCTCAGTTTCCACAAAAACAGTGATTTCAAACTGCTCAATACAAAGAATGATTTAACTCTATGAGATGGATATACACATCACAAACCAGGTTCTCCAAAATCTTCTCTCCAGTTTTCATTCTAAGACGTTTCCTTTCTCACCACAAGCATCTGGGTGCCACTTAATATCCCTTCACAGATTAATCAGAGACAGAGTTTCCAAACTGGGCGATGTAGTGTCAACTTTAACTCTCTGAAATGAATGCACACGCCAGAGAGAAGTTTCTTGCAACGTTGCTTTCTGGGTTTTATTCCCTATATTTCAATTTCACCATATTCTTCCAAGCACTACAAAATATCCCTTTTTCAGTTTTATAGGAACAGTGTTAAAACACTGTCTTACGAGAAAAGAGGTATAACTCCCTGGGTGGAATGCACACATCACAAAGCGGTTTCTCCGAAAGCTTCTCTCCAGTTTTTATCTGGTGATATTTCCTATTTCCCCAGAAGCCTTAATGTGCTCCCAAATGTCCCTTTGGGAATCCGTCCACGACACAGTTTCAAAACTGTGTAATAAACAGAAAGATTTATCTAAGTGAGATGAATAGACATATCTATTACAAAGCAGTGTGAGAGAACGCTTCTTTCCAGTTTTTGTCTGAGGATAATTCCTTCCTCACCATAGTCATTTGTATACTGCCGAATTTCCCCAGTAACGTTTTCTCCAAACGGGATTCCCCAATCCTCTATGAGAAGAAAGGTTTCACTCTGTGAGTGGAATGTACACGTCAGAAGCACCACCTCGGAAATCTTCTCTCCAGTATCTATCTGAAGATATTTCCGTTTTAACCATAAGCCTCAAAGCACTCCCGAGTTTCCCTTAGCTGACTCACCTAAAACAGTGTTAGAATACTGCCCAATGAAAACAGAAGGAACAGTGCTCAAATGCTGTCTTACGAGAAAAGAGGTATAACTCCCTGGGAGGAATGCACACATCACAAAGCGGTGTCACCGAAAGTTTCTCTCCAGTTTTTATCTGGTGATATTTCCTATTTATCCATAAGCCTTAATGTGCTCCTGAATGTCCCTTCGGTAATTCATCCATGACACAATTTCAAAACTGCATAATAGAAAGAAAGATTTATCCACGTGAGAGGAATAGATATATTTATTACAAAGCAATGTGAGAGAACTCTTCTTTCGAGGTTTAGTCTGAGGATAATTCCTTTTTCACCATAGAGGTCTGTATACTCCCGAATGTCCACTTGTAGCGTTTTCTCCAAACGGGATTCCCCAATCCTCTATGAGAAGAAAGGTTTCACTCTGTGAGTGGAATGTACACGTCAAAACCACCTCCTTGGAAATCTTCTCTCCAGTATCTATCTGAAGATATTTCCGTTTTCAACAAAAGCCTCAAAGGGCTCCCGACTGTCCCTAAGCTGACTCACCTTAAACAGTGTTAGAATACTGCCCAATGAAAACAGAAGCTTAACAGTGCGAGTGGACTTCATGTGACCTAAAGCAGTTCCACAGAAAGTTTCCTTCTGGTTTTTATCGGAGGGTATTACTTTTCCAGCATATTCTTTTTTTTTTTTTTTTTTTTTTTGAGACGGAGTCTCGCTCTGCCGCCCAGGCTGGAGTGCAGTGGCCGGATCTCAGCTCACTGCAAGCTCCGCCTCCCGGGTTCACGCCATTCTCCTGCCTCAGCCTCCCGACTAGTTGGGACTACAGGCACCCGCTACCGTGCCCGGCTAGATTTTTGTATTTTTTAGTAGAGACGGGGTTTCACCGTGTTAGCCAGGATGGTCTCGATCTCCTGACCTCGTGATCCGCCCGTCTCGGCCTCCCAAAGTGCTGGGATTACAGGCTTGAGCCACCGCGCCCGACCTTTTCCAGCATATTCTTAAGAGCGTTCTCAAATGTCCTTTCTCAGGTTCCACAGAAACAGTGATTTCAAACTACTCAATCCAAAGAATGATTCAACTCTATGAGATGAATACACACAGCACAAAGCACTGGGTCCAAAAGCTTCTCACCAGTTTTCATGCGAAGACGTTTCCTTTCTCAAAGGAAGCCTCCAGCACCTCTGAATTTTCCTTCACAGATTCCTCAAACACATAGTTTCCAAACTGTGCAACATACTGGAAGCTTTAACTCTCTGAAATGAATGCACTCGTCAGAGAGCAGTTTCTTGGAATGCTTCTTTCTGGGTTTTATATCCATATATTTCACTTGTGGCCATAGTCTTCAATGCGCTGCAAAATATCACTTTTTCAGTTTTACAGGAACAGTGTTTGAACACTGCCGTATGAGAAAAGAGGTATAATTCCCTGAGTGGAATGCACACACACAAAGCAGTCTCTCAGAAAGCTTCACTCCAGTATTTATCAGAAGGTATTTCCTATTTCCCCACAGGCCTGAATGTGTCTCCGAATGTCCCTTCGTGAATCCGTCTTAATGAGTATCAATCGGTCTATGACACAGTATCAACACTATGACGAGTGGAATGCACACGTCACAAAGGAGCTCCTCAGAAATCTTCTCTCCAGTATCTATCTGAAGATATTTCCTTTTCCACCATAAGCCTTAGGGTGCTCCCGAGTATCCCTTAGCTGACTCACCTAAAACAGTGTTAGAAGACAGCTCAATGAAAAGAGAAGCTTAAATGTGTGAATGCCATTCACGTGACCTAGAGCGGTTTCACAGAAAGATTCCTTGTGGTCTTTATTGGAGGGTATTGCTTTTTCAGCATATTCTTAAGAGCGTTCCCAAATATCCTTTCTCAGGTTTCACAGAAACAGTGATTTCAAATTGCTCAATCCAAAGAATGATTTAACTCTATGAGATGAACACACACATCACAAATCACTTGCTCCGAAAGCTTCTCTCCACTTCTCACTGGAAGACCTTTCCTTTCTCACCACAAGAATCCAGGTGCCACTTAATATCCCTTTCCAGATTCCTCAAAGACAGAGTTTTCAAACTGGGCAACGTAGTGGAAGCTCTAGCTCCTTGAAATCAATGAAAACCAAAGAGAACAGTTTCGTGTAACGTTTCTTTCTGGTTTTTATTTCCGGATATTTCACTTTTTGCCATAGTCTTCAACGCGCTGCAAAATATCACTCTTTCAGTTTTACAGGTACAGTTCTCAAACACTGCTGTTAGAAAAAAGGTGTAACACGCTGTGGAATGCACACATCACAACGCAGTTTCTCAGATAGCTTCTCTACAGTTTTTATCTGAAGATATCTCCCATTTAACATTCAGCACGAATGTGCTCCTGAATGTCTCTTCGCAAATCCATCCATGACTCAGTTTCCACACTGCATAATAGAAAGAAAGTTTTATCTATGTGAGATGCATAGACATGCCTATCACAAAGGACTTTCACAGAAAGCTTCTTTCCAGTTTTTGTCTGAAGATACATGCTTTTACACCATAGCTGTCCATATGTTCCAAAATGTCCCATGGTAGCTTATTCTCCAAATGGGATTCCCCCATCCTCTATGAGAAGAAAGGTATAACTCTGTGAGTGGAATGCACACATAACAGCAGCTCCACAGAAATCTTCTCTCCAGTATGTATCTGAAGATATTTCCCTTTTCACCATAAGCCTCAAAGCGATCCGGTGTATCCCTTAGCTGACTCACCTAAAACAGTGTTAGAATACTGGTCAATGAAAACAGAAGCTTAAATGTTGGAGTGGAATGCACGTGACCTACAGCAGTTTCACAAAAGGCTTCCTTCTGGTTTTTATTGGAGGGTATTTCTTTTTCAGCATATTCTTAAGAGTGTTCACAAAAGTCCTGTCTCAGTTTCCACAGAAACAGTTATTTCAAATGCTCAATTCAATGAATGATTTAACTCTATGAGATGGATACACACATCACAAACCAGGTTCTCCGAAAGCTTCTTTCCAGTTTTCATTCTAAGACGTTTCCTTTCTCACCACAAGCATCCGGGCACCACTTAATATCCCTTCACTGATTAATCAGAGACAGGGTTTCCAAACAGAGCAACGTAGTGGAAGCATTAACTCTCTGAAATGAATGCACTCGTCAGAGAGCAGTTTCCTGGAATGCTTCTATATGAGTTTTATTTCCAGATATTTCCCTTTTTGCTATTGTCTTCAATGTGCTGCAAAATATCACTTTTTCAGTTTTACAGGAACAGTGCTCGAACACTGACTTATGATAAAAGAGGTATAATTACCTGAGTGGAATGCACACATCACAAAGCAGTCTCTCCAAAAGCTTAACTCAAATATTTATTAGAAGATATATATTGTTTCACCAAGGGCCAGAATGTGTCTTCGAATGTCCATTCACGAATCTATCTATGACGAGTATCAATCCATCTATGACGCAGTTTCAACACTATGACGAGTGGAATGCACACGTCACAAAGGAGCTCCTTGGAAATCTTCTCTCCAGTATCTATCGGAAGATATTTCGGTTTTCACCATAAGCCTCACGGCGCTCACAAATATCCCGTAGCTGACACACCTAAAACAGTGTTAGAATACTGCTCATTGAATACAGAAGCTACATTCTGCGAATGCAATTCACGTGACCTAGAGCAGTTTCACAGAAAGTTTCCTTCTGGTTTTAATCGGAGGGTGTTACTTTTTCAGCATATTCTTACGAGCGTTCCGAAATATCCTTTCTCAGGTTCCACAGAAACAGTGATTTCAAACTGCTCAATCCAATGAATGATTTAACTCTAGGAGATGAATACACACAACACAAAGCACTTGCTCCAAAAGCTTCCCTCCACTTCTCATCGAAAGATGTTTCCTTTCTCAACACAAGAATCCGGGTGCCACTTAATATCTCTTCCCAGATTCCTCAAAAACACAGTTTCCAAACTGGGCAACGTAGTGGAAGCTTTAACCCTCTGAAATGAATCCACACCCCAGAGAACAGTTTCTTGGAACTTTTCTTTCTGGTTTTGATTTCCAGATATTTCACTTTTTGCCATAGTCTTCAACGTGCTGCAAAACATCACTTTTTCAGTTTTACAGGAACAGGGCTCAAACACTGCTATGAGAAAAAATATATAACGCCCCGTGAAATGCACACATCACAACGCAGTTCCTCAGAAAGCTTCTCTCCAGTTTTTATCTGAAGATACATCCTATTTAACGTCAAGTGCGAATGCGGTCCCAAATATCCCTTCACAAATCAGTCCATGACGCAGTTTCAAATCTGCGTAAAAAAAGTAACTTTTATCTATGTGAGATGCATAGACATACCTATCACAAAGCAGTTTCAAAGAAAGCTTCTGTCAAGTTTTTGTTTGGGGATACTTGCTTTTTCACCATAGCCGTCCAATACTTCCAAATTCCCGTGGTAGCTTATTCTCCAAATGGGAATCCCCCATGCTCTATGAGAAGAAAGGTATAACTCTGTGAGTGGAATACACATGTAAGAAAGCAGCTGCATTGAAATACTCTCTCCAGTATTTATCTGAAGATATTTCCCTTTTCACCATAAGCCTTGAAGCCCTCCCGATTATGCCTTGGCTGACTCACCTAAAACAGTGTTAGAATACAGGTCAATGAAAACAGAATGTTAAATGTGTGAGTGGAATGCACGTGACCTAGAGCAGTTTCACAGATGGTTTCCTTCTGGTTTTTATTGGACTGTGTTTCTTTTTCAGCATATTCTTAAGACTGTTCCAAAATGTCCTTTCTCAGTTTCCACAGAAACAGTGATTTCAGACTGCTCAATACAAAGAATGATTTAACTCTATGAGATGAATACACTCAACACAAACTGTTGCTCTGAAAGCTTCTCACCAGTTTTCATGCGAAGGCGTTTCCTTCTCAAGGGAAGCCTCTGGAAGCTACTTAATATCCCTTCCCAGATTCCTCAGGGACAGTGTTTTCAAGCTGGGCAATGTAGTGGAAGCTTTAACTCTAAAAAATGAATGCTTCTTTCTGAGTTTTATTTCCAGATATTTCACTTTTTGCCATAGTCTTCAAAAGGCTGCAAAATATCACTTTTGCCATTTTACAGGAACAGTGTTCCAACACTGCCTTATGAGTAAAGAGGTATAATTCCTTAGTGAAATTCACACATCACAACGCAGTCTCGCGGAAAGCTTCACTCCAGTATTTATCAGAAGATATTTCCTATTTCCCCACAGGCCTGAATGTGTCTCCGATTGTCCCTTCGTTAATTTGTCTATGACGAATATCAATCCATCTATGATGCAATATCAACACTATGAAGAATGGAATGCACACGTCACAAAGGAGCTCCTCGGATATCTTCTCTCCAGTATCTATCAGAAGATAATGCCGTTTTCACCGTAAGCCTCAAGGTGCTCCTGAGTATCCCTTAGGTGACTCACCTAAAACATTGTTAGAAGACTGCTCAATGAAAACAGAAGCTTAGCTGTGCGAATGCAATGAACATGACCTAGAACAGTTTCACAGAAAGATTCCTTCTGGTTTTCTTCGGAAGGTATTACTTTTTCAGCATATTCTTAAGTGCGTTCCCAAATGTCCTTTCTCAGTTTCCACAGAAACTGTGATTTCAAACTGCTCAATACAAAGAATGATTTAACTGTATGAGATGGATACACACATCACAAACCAGGTTCTCCAAAAGCTTCTCTCCAGTTTTCATTATAAGACATTACCTTTCTCATCGCAAGCATACAGGCGCCACTTAATATCCTTTCACAGATTATCAGAGACATACTTTCTAAACTGGGCAACGTAGTGTCAACTTTAACAATCGGAAATGAATGCACATGCCAGAGAGAATTTTCTTGGAACGTTGCTTTCTGGGTTTTATTCCCGGATATTTCACTTTTTGCCATATTCTTCAAAGTGCTGCAAAATAACCCTTTTTCAGTTTTACAGGAACAGTGTTCAAACACTGTCTTATGAGAAAAGAGGTATAACTCCCTGCATGGAATGCACACATCACAAAGAGATTTCTCAGAAAGCTTCTCTCTGGTTTTTTTCTGGTGATACTTCCTGTTTCCCCATAAGCCTTAAAGTGCTCCCGAATGTCCCTTCAGCAATCCGTCTATGATGCAGTTTCAAAACTGTGTAACAGAAAGAAAGATTTATCTAAGTGAGATGAATGGACATATCTGTTACAAAGCAGTGTCAGGCAGTGATTCTTTCCAGTTTTTGTCTGAGGATAATTCCTTTTGCACCATAGCCATCTGTATACTCTAGAATGTCCCCTGGTAGCCATTTCTCTAAACGAGATTGCTCAATCCTCTATGAGTAGAAAGGCTACACCCTGTGAGTGGAATGTACACGTGAAAAGCACCTCCTCGGAAATCTTCTCTCCAGTATGTATCTGAAGATATTTCCGTTTTCACCATAAGCCTCAAAGCGATCCCGAGTGACCCTTAGTTTACTCGTCTAAAACAGTGTTAGAATACTGCCAAATGACAAGAGAAACTTAACAGTGCGAGTGGACTTCACGTGACCTAGAGTGTTTCACAGAACGTCTCCTTCTGGTTTTTATCAGAGGGTATTACTTTTTCAGTATATTCTTAAGACCGTTCCCAAATATTCTTTGTCAGGTTCCACAAAAACAGTGACTTCAAACTGCTCAATCCAAAGAATAATTTAATTCTATGAGATGAATACACACATCACAAAGCACTTGCTCCAAAAGCTTCTCTTCACTTCTCATCGGAAGACGTTTCCTTTCTCCCACAAGAATCCGGGCACCCCTTGATATCCATTCCCAGATTCCTCAAAGGCAGAGTTTCCAAACGGGGCAACGTAGTGGAAGCTTTAACTCTCTGAAATGAATGCACACCCCAGAAAGCAGTTTCTTGGAACGTTTCGTTCTTTTTTATATTTCTGGATATTTCACTTTTTGCCATATTCTTCAACACGCTGCCAAATATCATCCATCCATGACGCAGTTTCAAAACTGCGTAATAGAAAGAAAGTTTTATCTATGCGAGATGCATAGACATATCTATCACAAAGCTGTTTCACAGAAAGCTTCTTTCCAGTTTTTGTCTGATGATACTTGGTTTTTCACCATAGCCGTCCATATACTCCCAAATGTCCCATGGTTTCTTATTCTCCAAATGGGATTCCCCCGTCTGCTATGAGAAGAAAGGTATAACTCTGTGAGTGGAATGCACACATAACAAAGCAGCTCCAAGGAAATCTTCTCTCCAGTATCTATCTGAAGATATTGCCCTTTTCGCCGTAAGCCTCAAAGTGCTCCCGAGTATCCCTTAGCTCACCCACCTAAAACAGTGTTACAATACCGGTCAATGAAAACAGAAGCTTCAATGTGCAAGTGGAATGCACGTGACGTAGAGCAGTTTCACAGAAGTTTTCCTTCAGGTTTTTTTGGAGTGTTTTCCTTTTTCAGCATATTCTTAGGAGTGTCCCCAAATGTTCTTTCTCAGTTTCCACAGAAACAATGATTTCAAAGTGCTCAAAACAAAGAACGATTTAACTCTATGATATGGATACACACATCACAAACCAGGTTCTCCAAAAGCTTCTCTCCAGTTTTCATTGGAAGATGATTCCTTTCTCACTGCAAGCATCCGGACGCCACTTAATATCCCTTCACAGATTAATCAGAGAGAGAGAGTTTCCAAACTGGGCAATGTAGTGTCAACTTTAACTCTCTGAAATGAATGCACCCACCAAGAGAAGTTTCTTGGAACGTTGCTTTCTGGGTTTTATTCCCGGATATTTCACTTTTCCCCATATTCTTCAAAGCGCTGCAAAATATCCCTTTTTCAGTTTTACAGGAACAGTGTTGAAACACTGTCTTATGAGAAAAGAGGTGTAACTCCATGGGTGGAATGCGCACATCACAAAGTGATTTCTCCGAAAGCTTCCCTCCAGTTTTCACCTGGTGATATTTCCTATTTCTCCATAAGCCTTAAAGTACTCTCGAATGGCCCTTCAGAATCCGTCCATGAAGCAGTTTCAAAACTGCGTAATAGAAAGAAAAATTTATCAAAGTGAGATGAAGAGACATATCTATTACAAAGCAATGTTAGAGAACGCTTCTTACCAGTTTTAATCTGAGGATAATTTCTTTTTCACCATAGAATCTGTATACTCCTGAATGTCCCCTTGTAGCGTTTTCTCCAAACGGAATTCCCCGATCCTCTATGAGAAGAAAGCTTCTACTGTGTGTGTGGAATGTACACGTGAAAAGCATCTACATGGAAATCTCTCCAGAATCTACCTGAAGATATTTCTGTTTTCACCATAAGCCTCAATGCGCTCCTGTGTGTTCTTTAACAGATGTACCTAAAACAGTGTTAGAATACTGCCCATTGAAAACAGAAGCTTAACAGTGTGAGTGGACTTCAAGTGGCCTAGAGCAGTTTCACAGAAAGTTTTCTTCTGCTTTTTATTGGATGTTATGTCTTTTTCCGCATATTCTTAAGAGTGTTTCCAAATGTCCTTTCTTAGGTTCCACAGAAACAGTGATTTCAAACTGCTCAATCCAAAGTATGACTCAACTCTATGAGATTAATACACACAGCACAAAGCACGTGCTCCGAAAGCTTTTCACCAGTTTTCATGCGAAGACGTTTCCTTTCTTATCTTAAGCCTCCAGGTGCCACTTATATATCCCTTCACAGATTAATCAGAGACAGAGTTTCCAAACTGGGCAACGTAGTATCATCTTTAACTCTCTGAAATGCATGCACACGCCAGAAAGAAGTTTCTTTGAACGTTGCTTTCTGGGTTTTATTCCTGGATATTTCACTTTTTGCCATATTCTTCAAAGTGCTTCAAAATATCCCTTTTTCAGGTTTACAGGAACATTGTTCAAACACTGTCCTATGAGAAAAGAGGAATAACCCCTGGATGGAATGCACACATCACAAAGCGATTTCCCCGAAAGCTTCTCTCCAGTTTTTATCTGGTGATATTTCCTATTTCCTCATAAGCCATAATATGCTCCCGGATGTCCCTTTGGGAATCCGTCCATGATGCTGTTTCAAAACCGTGTAATACAAAGAAAGACTTATCTAAGTGAGATGAATAGACATATCTATGACAAAGCAGTGTGAGAGAATGCTTCTTTCCAGTTTTTGTCTGAGAATAATTCCTTTTTCACCATTGCTGTCTGTATACTCCTGAATGTCCCCTGGTAGCGTTTTCTCCAAGCGGGATTCCCCAATCCTCTAGGAGAAGAAAGGTTTCACTCTGTGAGTGGAATGTACACGTCAAATGCACCTCCTCGGAAATCTTCTCTCCAGTATCTCTGAAGATATTTCCGTGTTCACCATAAGCCTCAAATCGCTCCTGAGTGTCCCTTAGCTGACTCATCTAAAACAGTGTTAGAATACTACCCAATGAAATCAGAAGCTCAACAGTGCTAGTGGACTTCACGTGGCCCTGAGCAGTTTCACAGAAAGTTTCCTTCTCGTTTTTATTGGAGTTTATGTCTTTTTCAGCATATTCTTAAGAGTGTTCACAAATGTCCTTTCTCAGGTTCCAGAGAAAACGTGATTTCAAACTGCTCAATACAAAGAATGATTCAACTCAATGAAATGAATACACACAGCTCAAAGCAGTTGCTCTGAAAGCTTCTCACCAGTTTTCATGCGAAGACGTTTCCTTCTCACCTGAAGCCTCCACGCACCACTTAATATCCCTTCACAGATTCCTCAAAGGCAGAGTTTCCAAACTGGGCAACGTTGTGGAAGCTTTAACTCTCTTAAATGAATGCACTCGTCAGAGAGTAGTTTCTTGTAATGCTTCTTTCTGGGTTGTATTTCCAGATATTTCCCTTTTTGCCATAGTCTTCAATGCGCTGCAAAATATCACTCTTTCAGTTTTACAGGAACAGTGTTCAAACAGTGCCTTAGGAGAAAAGAAGTATAATTCCCTGAGTGCAATGCACACATCACAAAGCAGTCTCTCGGAAAGCTGCACTCCAGTATTTATCAAAAGATATTTCCAATTTCCCCACAGACCTGAATGTGTCTCCGAATGTCCCTTTGCGAATCTGTCTATGACGAGTATCAATTCGTCTATGACACAGGATCAACACTCTGATGAGTGGAATGCAGACGTCACAAAGGAGCTCCTCGGAATTTTTCTCTCCAGTATGTATCTGAAGATATTTCCGTTTTCACCGTAAGCTTTGAGGCGATCCTGAGTATCCCTTAGCTGACTCACCTAAAACAGTGTTAAAATACTGCTCAATGAAAATAGAAGCTTAACTGTGCGAATGCAATTCAAGTAACCTAGAGCAGTTTCACAAAAAGTTTCCTTCTAGTTTTTATTGGAGGGTATTACTTTTTAAGCATATTCTTAAAAGCATTCCCAAATATACTTTTTTGGGTATCACAAAAACAGTGATTTCAAACTGCTCAATCCAAAGAATGATTTAAGTCTATGAGATGAAGACACACATCACAAAGCACTTGCTCTGAAAGCTTCTCTATACTTCTCACTGGAAGACGTTTCCTTTCTCACCACAAGAATCTGGGCGCCACTTAATATCCCTTCCCAGATTCCTCAAAGACGGAGCTTCCAAACAGGTCAACGTAGTGGAAGCTTTAACTCTCTGAAATGAATGCGTGCCCCAGAGAACAGTTTCTTGGAACGTTTCTTTCTGGTTTTTATTTCCGTATATTTCACTTTTTGCCATACTCTTCAACATACCGCAAAATATCACTTTTTTGATTTTACAGGAACAGTGCTCAAACACTGCCATGAGAAAAAAAATATAACTCCATGTGGAATGCACACATCACAACGCAGTTTCTCAGAAATCTTCTCTCCAGTTTTTATCTGAAGATGCCTCCTATTTAACATCAACACGAATGTGCTCCCAAATATCCTATCGCAAATTCGTCCATGACGCAGTTTCAAATCTGCGTAATGGAAAGTATCTTTTATCTATGTGAGATGCATAGACATATCTATCACAAAGCAGTTTCACAGAAAGCTTTTTTCCAGTTTTTGTCTGAGGATACTTGCATTTTCTTTTTTTTTTTTTTTTTTCAAATTTATTTATTATTATTATACTTTAAGTTGTAGGGTACATGTGCATAACGTGCAGGTTTGTTACATATGTATACTTGTGCCATGTTGCTGTGCTGCACCCATCAACTCGTCATTTACATCAGGTATAACTCCCAGTGCAATCCCTCCCCCCTCCCCCCTCCCCATGATAGGCCCCGGTGTGTGATGTTCCCCTTCCTGAGTCCGAGTGATCTCATTGCTCAGTTCCCACCTATGAGTGAGAACATGCGGTGTTTGGTTTTCTGTTCTTGTGAGAGTTTGCTAAGAATGATGGATTCCAGCTGCATCCAAGTCCCTACAAAGGACTCAAACTCATCCTTTTTGATGGCTGCATAGTATTCCATGGTGTATATGTGCCACATTTTCTTAATCCAATCTGTCAATGATGGACATTTGGGTTGATTCCAAGTCTTTGCTATTGTGAATAGTGCCGCAATAAACATACGTGTGCATGTGTCTTTATAGCAGCATAATTTATAATCCTTTGGGTATATACCCAGTAATGGGATGGCTGGGTCATATGGTACATCTAGTTCTAGATCCTTGAGGAATCGCCATACTGTTTTCCATAATGGTTGAACTAGTTTACAATCCCACCAACAGTGTAAAAGTGTTCCTATTTCTCCACATCCTCTCCAGCACCTGCTGTTTCCTGACTTTTTAATGATTGCCATTCTAACTGGTGTGAGATGGTATCTCATTGTGGTTTTGATTTGCATTTCTCTGATGGCCAGTGATGATGAGCATTTTTTCATGTGTCTGTTGGCTGTATGCATGTCTTCTTTTGAGAAATGTCTGTTCATATCCTTTGCCCACTTTTTGACGGGGTTGTTTGTTTTTTTCTTGTAAATTTGTTTGAGTTCTTTGTAGGTTCTGGATATTAGCCCTTTGTCAGATGAGTAGATTGCAAAAATTTTCTCCCATTCTGTAGGTTGCCTGTTCACTCTGATGGTAGTTTCTTTTGCTGTGCAGAAGCTCTTTAGTTTAATGAGATCCCATTTGTCAATTTTGGCTTTTGCTGCCGTTGCTTTTGGTGTTTTAGACATGAAGTCTTTGCCCATGCCTATGTCCTGAATGGTACTACCTAGGTTTTCCTCTAGGATTTTTATGGTATTAGGTCTAACATTTAAGTCTCTAATCCATCTTGAATTAATTTTCGTATAAGGAGTAAGGAAAGGATCCAGTTTCAGCTTTCTACTTATGGCTAGCCAATTTTCCCAGCATCATTTATTAAATAGGGAATCCTTTCCCCATTTCTTGTTTCTCTCAGGTTTGTCAAAGATCAAATGGCTGTAGATGTGTGGTATTATTTCTGAGGACTCTGTTCTGTTCCATTGGTCTATATCTCTGTTTTGGTACCAGTACCATGCTGTTTTGGTTACTGTAGCCTTGTAGTATAGTTTGAAGTCACGTAGCGTGATGCCTCCAGCTTTGTTCTTTTGACTTAGTATTGTCTTGGAGATGCGGGCTCTTTTTTGGTTCCATATGAACTTTAAAGCAGTTTTTTACAATTCTGTGAAGAAACTCATTGGTAGCTTGATGGGGATGGCATTGAATCTATAAATTACTTTGGGCAGTATGGCCATTTTCACGATATTGATTCTTCCTATCCATGAGCATGGTATGTTCTTCCATTTGTTTGTGTCCTCTTTGATTTCACTGAGCAGTGGTTTGTAGTTCTCCTTGAAGAGGTCCTTTACATCCCTTGTCAGTTGGATTCCTAGGTATTTGATTCTCTTTGAAGCAATTGTGAATGGAAGTTCATTCCTGATTTGGCTCTCTGTTTGTCTGTTACTGGTGTATAAGAATGCTTGTGATTTTTGCACATTAATTTTGTATCCTGAGACTTTGCTGAAGTTGCTTATCAGCTTAAGGAGATTTTGGGCTGAGATGATGGGGTTTTCTAAATATACAATCATGTCATCTGCAAACAGGGACAATTTGACTTCTTCTTTTCCTAACTGAATACCCTTGATTTCTTTCTCTTGCCTGATTGCCCTAGCCAGAACTTCCAACACTATGTTGAATAGGAGTGGTGAGAGAGGGCATCCCTGTCTTGTGCCAGTTTTCAAAGGGAATGCTTCCAGTTTTTGCCCATTCAGTATGATATTGGCTGTGGGTTTGTCATAAATAGCTCTTATTATTTTGAGGTACGTTCCATCAATACCGAATTTATTGAGCGTTTTTAGCATGAAGGGCTGTTGAATTTTGTCAAAAGCCTTTTCTGCATCTATTGAGATAATCATGTGGTTCTTGTCTTTGGTTCTGTTTATATGCTGGATTATGTTTATTGATTTGCGAATGTTGAACCAGCCTTGCATCCCAGGGATGAAGCCCACTTGATCATGGTGGATAAGCTTTTTGATGTGTTGCTGAATCCGGTTTGCCAGTATTTTATTGAGGATTTTTGCATCGATGTTCATCAGGGATATTGGTCTAAAATTTCTTTTTTTGTTGTGTCTCTGCCAGGCTTTGGTATCAGGATGATGTTGGCCTCATAAAATGAGTTAGGGAGGATTCCCTCTTTTTCTATTGATTGGAATAGTTTCAGAAGGAATGGTACCAACTCCTCCTTGTACCTCTGGTAGAATTCAGCTGTGAATCCATCTGGTCCTGGACTTTTTTTGGTTGGTAGACTATTAATTGTTGCCTCAATTTCAGAGCCTGCTATTGGTCTATTCAGGGATTCAACTTCTTCCTGGTTTAGTCTTGGAAGAGTGTAAGTGTCCAGGAAATTATCCATTTCTTCTAGATTTTCCAGTTTATTTGCATAGAGGTGTTTATAGTATTCTCTGATGGTAGTTTGTATTTCTGTGGGGTCGGTGGTGATATCCCCTTTATCATTTTTTATTGCGTCGATTTGATTCTTCTCTCTTTTCTTCTTTATTAGTCTGGCTAGTGGTCTGTCAATTTTGTTGATCTTTTCAAAAAACCAACTCCTGGATTCATTGATTTTTTGGAGGGTTTTTTGTGTCTCTATCTCCTTCAGTTCTGCTCTGATCTTAGTTATTTCTTGCCTTCTGCTAGCTTTCGAATGTGTTTGCTCTTGCTTCTCTAGTTCTTTTAATTGCGATGTTAGAGTGTCAATTTTAGATCTTTCCTGCTTTCTCTTGTGGGCATTTAGTGCTATAAATTTCCCTCTACACACTGCTTTAAATGTGTCCCAGAGATTCTGGTATGTTGTATCTTTGTACTCATTGGTTTCAAAGAACATCTTTATTTCTGCCTTCATTTCGTTATGTACCCAGTAGTCATTCAGGAGCAGGTTGTTCAGTTTCCATGTAGTTGAGCGGTTTTGATTGAGTTTCTTAGTCCTGAGTTCTAGTTTGATTGCACTGTGGTCTGAGAGACAGTTTGTTATAATTTCTGTTCTTGTACATTTGCTGAGGAGTGCTTTACTTCCAATTACGTGGTCAATTTTGGAGTAAGTATGATGTGGTGCTGAGAAGAATGTATATTCTGTTGATTTGGGGTGGAGAGTTCTATAGATGTCTATTAGGTCTGCTTGCTGCAGAGATGAGTTCAATTCCTGGATATCCTTGTTAACTTTCTGTCTCGTTGATCTGTCTAATGTTGACAGTGGAGTGTTGAAGTCTCCCATTATTATTGTATGGGAGTCTCAGTCTCTTTGTAAGTCTCTAAGGACTTGCTTTATGAATCTGGGTTCTCCTGTATTGGGTGCATATATATTTAGGATAGTTAGCTCTTCCTGTTGAATTGATCCCTTTACCATTATGTAATGGCCTTCTTTGTCTCTTTTGATCTTTGATGGTTGAAAGTCTGTTTTATCAGAGACTAGTATTGCAACCCCTGCTTTTTTTTGTTCTCCATTTGCTTGGTAAATCTTCCTCCATCCCTTTATTTTGAGCCTATGTATGTCTCTGCGTGTGAGATGGGTCTCCTGAATACAGCAGACTGATGGGTCTTGACTCTTTATCCAGTTTGCCAGTCTGTGTCTTTTGATTGGAGCATTTAGTCCATTTACATTTAAGGTTAAGATTGTTATGTGTGAACTTGATCCTGCCATTATGATATTAACTGGTTATTTTGCTCGTTAGTTGATGCAGTTTCTTCCTAGCCTCGATGGTCTTTACATTTTGGCATGTTTTTGCAATGGCTGGTACCGGTTGTTCCTTTCCATGTTGAGTGCTTCCTTCAGGGTCTCTTGTAAGGCAGGCCTAGTGGTGACAAAATCTCTAAGCATTTGCTTATCTGTAAAGGATTTTATTTCTCCTTCACTTATGAAACTTAGTTTGGCTGGATATGAAATTCTGGGTTTAAAATTCTTTTCTTTAAGAATGTTGAATATTGGCCCCCACTCTCTTCTGGCTTGTAGAGTTTCTGCTGAGAGATCTGCTGTTAGTCTGATGGGCTTCCCTTTGTGGGTAACCCGACCTTTCTCTCTGGCTGCCCTTAAGATTTTTTCCTTCATTTCAACTTTGGTGAATCTGGCAATTATGTGTCTTGGAGTTGCTCTTCTCGAGGAGTATCTTTGTGGCGTTCTCTGTATTTCCTGGATTTGAATGTTGGCCTGCCCTACTAGGTTGGGGAAGTTCTCCTGGATGATATGCTGAAGAGTGTTTTCCAACTTGGTTCCATTTTCCCCCTCACTTTCAGGCACCCCAATCAGACGTAGATTTGGTCTTTTTACATAATCCCATACTTCTTGCAGGCTTTGTTCATTTCTTTTTCTTCTGTTTTCTTTTGGTTTCTCTTCTCGCTTCATTTCATTCATTTGATCCTCCATCGCTGATACTCTTTCTTCCAGTTGATCGAGTCGGTTACTGAAGCTTGTGCATTTGTCACGTATTTCTTGTGTCATGGTTTTCATCTCTTTCATTTCGTTTAGGACCTTCTCTGCATTAATTACTCTAGCCATCAATTCTTCCACTTTTTTTTCAAGATTTTTAGTTTCTTTGCGCTGGGTACGTAATTCCTCCTTTAGCTCTGAGAAATTTGATGGACTGAAGCCTTCTTCTCTCATCTCATCAAGGTCATTCTCCGTCCAGCTTTGATCCGTTGCTGGCGATGAGCTGCGCTCCTTTGCCGGGGGAGATGCGCTCTTATTTTTTGAATTTCCAGCTTTTCTGCCCTGCTTTTTCCCCATCTTTGTGGTTTTATCTGCCTCTGGTCTTTGATGATGGTGATGTACTGATGGGGTTTTGGTGTAGGTGTCCTTCCTGTTTGATAGTTTTCCTTCTAACAGTCAGGACCCTCAACTGTAGGTCTGTTGGAGATTGCTTGAGGTCCACTCCAGACCCTGTTTGCCTGGGTATCAGCAGCAGAGGCTGCAGAAGATATAATATTTCTGAACAGTGAGTGTACCTGTCTGATTCTTGCTTTGGAAGCTTCCTTTCAGGGGTGTACTCCTCCCTGTGAGGTGTGGGGTGTCAGACTGCCCCTAGTGGGGGATGTCTCCCAGTTAGGCTACTCAGGGGTCATGGACCCACTTGAGCAGGGAGTCTGTCCCTTCTCAGATCTCAACCTCCGTGCTGGGAGATCCACTGCTCTCTTCAAAGCTGTCAGACAGAGTTCTTTGCATCTGCAGAGGTGTCTGCTGCGTTTGTTTAGTTTACTGTGCCCGGTCCCCAGAGGTGGAGTCTACAGAGACAGGCAGGTTTCCTTGAGCTGCTGTGAGCTCCACCCAGTTCGAGCTTCCCAGCAGCTTTGTTTACCTACTTAAGCCTCAGCAATGGCGGGCGCCCCTCCCCCAGCCTCGCTGCTGCCTTGCCGGTAGATCACAGACTGCTGCGCTAGCAATGAGGGAGTCTCCGTGGGTGTGGGACCCTCCCGGCCAGGTGTGGGATATGATCTCCTGGTGTGCCTGTTGCCTAAAGCGCAGTACTGGGGTGGGAGTTACCCGATTTTCCAGGTGTTGTGTGTCTCAGTTCCCCTGGCTAGGAAAAGGGACTCCCTTCCCCCTTGCGCTTCCCAGGTGAGGCAATGCCTCGCCCTGCTTCAGCTCTCGCTGGTCGGGCTGCAGCAGCTCACCAGCACCGATAGTCCGGCACTCCCCAGTGAGATGAACCCAGTACCTCAGTTGAAAATGCAGAAATCACCGGTCTTCTGTGTCGCTCGCGCTGGGAGTTGGAGACTGGAGCTGCTCCTATTCGGCCATCTTGCTCCGCCCCCGATACTTGCATTTTCAACATAGCCGTAAATATACTCCCAAAGGTCCGGTGGTAACTTAGTCTCCACAAGAGGTTCCCCGGTCCTCATGAGAAGGAAAGTATAACTCTGTGAGTGGAATGCACACGTAACAAGGCAGCTCCAAGGAAATATTTCCCCTGGTATCTATCTGAAGATATTTCCCTTTTTACCATAAGCCTCAAAGCGGTCCCGAGTATCCCTTAGCTGACTCACCTAAAACAGTGTTAGAATACTGGTCAATGAAAACAGAAGCTTAAATGTGCGAGTGCAATGCACGTGACCTAGAGCAGTTTCACAGCAGGTTTCCTTCTGGTTTTTCTTGGAGAGTATTTCTTTATCAGCGTATTCTTAAGAGTGTTCCCAAATGTCCTTTCTCAGTTTCCACAGAAACAGTGATTTCAAACTGCTCAATGCAAAGAATGATTTAACTCTATGAGATTGATACACACATCACAAACTAGGTTGTCCGAAAACTTCTCTCCAGTTTCCATTGTAAGACGTTTCCTTTCTCACAGCAAGCCTCTGGGCGCCACTTAATATCCCTTCACAGATTCCTCAAACACAGAGTTTCCAAACTGGGCAATGTAGTGGAAGCTTTCACTCTGAAAAGAATGCAATTGTCAGAGAGCAATTTGATGGAATGCTTTTTTCTGGGTTTCATTTCCAGAGATTTCACTTTTTGCCATAGTCTTCACTGTGCTGCAAAATATCACATTTTCAGTTTTACAGGAATGGTGTTCAAACACTGTCTTATGAGAAAAGAGGTATAATTCCCTGAGTGGAATGCAAACATCACAAAGCAGTCTCTCGGAAAGCTTCACTCCAGTATTTTCAGAAGATATTTCCTGTTTCCCCACAGGCCTGAATGTGTCTCTGAATGTCCCCTTGCAAATCCGTCTATGATGAGTATGAATCCATCTATGACGCAGTATCAACAATATGATGAGTGGAAGGCACACGTCACAAAGGAGCTCCTCGGAAATCTTCTCTCCAGTATCTATTGGAAGATATTTCCGTTTTCACCAAAAGCCTCAAGGTGCTCCCGAGTATCCCTTAGCTGACTCACCTTAAAGAGTGTTAGAATACTGCTCAATGAAAACAGAAGCTTAACTGTGCAAATGCAATTCATGTGACCTACAGCAGTTTCACAGAAAGTTTCCTTCTGGTTTTTATCAGAGAGTATTACTTTTTCAGCATATGCTTAAGAGTGTTCCCAAATATCCTTTCTCAGGTTTCACAGAAACAGTGATTTCAAACTGCTCAAACCAAAGAATGATTTAACTCTATGAGATGAATACACACATCACAAATCACTTGCTCCGAAAGCTTCTCTCCACTTCTCATCGGAAGACATTTCCTTTCTCACCACAAGAACCCGGGTGCCGCTTGGAATCCCTTCCCAGATTCCTCAAAGACAGAGTTTCCAATCTGGGCAATGTAGTGGAAGCTTTAACTCTCTGAAATGAATGCACACCCCAGAGAACAGTTTCTTGGAACGTTTCTTTCTGGTTTGTATTTCCAGATATTTCACTTTTTGCCATATTCTTCAACGCGCTGCCAAATATCACTTTTTCAGTTTTACAGGAAGAGTGCTCAAACACTGCTATGAGGAAAAAGGTATAACGCCCTGTGGAATGCACACATCAAAAAGCAGTTTCGCAGAAAGCTTCTTTCCAGTTTTTATCTGAAGATATCTCCTATTTAAGGTCAAACGCGAATGTGCTCCCTAATGTCCCTTCGCAAATCCATCCACGACGCAGTTTTGAAACTATGCAATAGAAAGAAAGTTTTATCTATTGAGATGCATAGACATATCTATCACAAAGCAGTTTCACAGAAAGCTTCTTTCCTGTTTTTGTCTCAGGATATTTGATTTTTCACAATACCCATCCATATACTCCAAAATGTCCCGTGGTAGCTTATTCTCCAAGTGGAATTCCCCTGTCCTCTATGAGAAGAAAAGTATAATTCTGTGAGTGGAATGCACACTTAACAAAGCAACTCCACGGAAATCCTCTCTCCAGTATCTTTATGAAGATATTGCCCTTTTCACCGTAAGCCTCAAAGAGCTCCCCAATATCCCGTAGCTGACTCACTTAAAATCGGATACTTCACTTTTCGCCATATTTTTCAAAGCATTTCAAAATATCCCATTTTCAGTTTTACAGGCACAGTGTTCAAACACTGTCTTACGAGAAAAGATGTAAACTCCCTCGGTGGAATGCACACATCACAAAGTGGTTTCTCTGAAAGCTTCTCTCCAGTTTTTATCTGGTGATATTTCCTATTTCCTCATAAGCCTTAATGTGCTACCGAATGTCCCTTCAGGAATCCGTCCATGATGCAGTTTCAAAACTGCATAATGGAAAGAAACATTTATCTAAGTGAGATGAATAGACATATCTATGACAAAGCAGTGTGAGAGAACGCTTCTTTCCAGTTTTTGTCTGAGAATAATTCCTTTTTCACCATAGCCGTCTGTATACTCCTGAGTGTCCCCTGGTAGTGTTTTCTCCAAACGGAATTCCCCAATCCTCTATGAGAAGAAAGGTTTCACTCTGTGTGTGGAATGTACACGTCAAAGCATCTCCATGGAAATCATTTCTCCAGTATCTACCTGAAGATATTTCCGTTTTCACCATAAGCCTCAAAGCGCTCCCGAGTGTTCTTTAGCAGATGTACCTAAAACAGTGTAGGAATACTGCCCAATGAAAACAGAAGCTTAAAGTGTGAGTGGATTTCAAGTGACCTTGAGCAGTTTCACAGACAGTTTCCTTCTGCTTTTTATTGGATGTTATGTCTTTTTCCGCATATTCTTAAGAGTGTTTCCAAATGTCCTTTCTTAGGTTCCACAGAAACAGTGATTTCAAACTGCTCAACCCAAAGTATGATTCAACTCTATGAGATTAATATACACAGCACAAAGCAGTTGCTCTAAAAGCTTTTCACCAGTTTTCATGCGAAGACGTTTCCTTTCTTATCTTAAGCCTCCAGGTGCCACTTATATATCCCTTCACAGATTAATCAGAGAGAGATTTTCCAAACTGGGCAATGTAGTGTCATCTTTAACTCTCTGAAATGCATGCACACGCCAGAAAGAAGTTTCTTTGAACGTTGCTTTCTGGGTTTTATTCCTGGATATTTCACTTTTTGCCATATTCTTCAAAGTGCTTCAAAATATCCCTTTCTCAGGTTTACAGGAACATTGTTCAAACACTGTCCTATGAGAAAAGAGGAATAATTCCTGGATGGAATGCACACATCACAAAGCGGTTTCCCCGAAAGCTTCTCTCCAGTTTATATCTGGTGATATTTCCTATTTCCTCATAAGCCATAATATGCTCCCGAATGTCCCTTCGGGAATCCGTCCATGATGCTGTTTCAAAACCGTGTAATGCAAAGAAAGACTTATCTAAGTGAGATGAATAGACATATCTATGACAAAGCAGTGTGAGAGAACGCTTCTTTCCAGTTTTTGTCTGAGGATAATTCCTTTTTCACCATAGCCATCTTTATACTCCCAAATGTCCCCTGGTAGTGTTTTCTCCAAAGGGGGTTCCCCAATCCTCTAGGAGAAGAAAGGTTTCACTCTGTGAGTGGAATGTACACGTCAAATGCACCTCCTCGGAAATCTTCTCTCCAGTATCTCTGAAGATATTTCCGTGTTCACCATAAGCCTCAAATCGCTCCTGAGTGTCCCTTAGCTGACTCAACTAAAACAGTGTTAGAATATTACCCAATGAAATCAGAAGCTCAACAGTGCTAGTGGACTTCACGTGGCCCTGAGCAGTTTCACAGAAAGTTTCCTTCTCGTTTTTATTGGAGTTTATGTCTTTTTCAGCATATTCTTAAGAGTGTTCACAAATGTCCTTTCTCAGGTTCCAGAGAAAACGTGATTTCAAACTACTCAATACAAAGAATGATTCAACTCAATGAAATGAATACACACAGCACAAAGCAGATGCTC
Source organism: Macaca fascicularis (assembly GCF_037993035.2). NCBI lineage: Eukaryota > Metazoa > Chordata > Mammalia > Primates > Cercopithecidae > Macaca > Macaca fascicularis. Next base: position 37,728,366 of record NC_088385.1, on the reverse strand, counting down.
TGAAAGCTTCTCACCAGTTTTCATGCGAAGATGTTTCCTTTCTCACCGGAAGCCTCCGTGTGCCACTTAATATCCCTTCACAGATTCCTCAAAGGCAGAGTTTCCAAACTGGGCAACGTTGTGGAAGCTTTAACTCTCTTAAATGAATGCTCTCGTCAGAGAGCAGTTTCTTGGAACGCTTCCTTCTTGGTGATATTTCCATATATTTCACTTTTCACCATAGTCTTTAAAGCACTGCAAAATATCACTTATTCAGATTTACAGGAACAGTGTTCGAACACTGCCTCAGGAGAAAAGAGGTATAATTCCCTGAGTGGAATGCACATATCACAAAGCAGTCTCCTGGAAAGATTCACTCCAGTATTTATCAGAAGATATTTCTGATTTCCCCACACGCCTAAATGTGTCTCCGAATGTCCCTTTGCGAATCCGTCTATGACGAGTATCAATCCGTCAATGATGCAGGATCAACACTATGATGAGTGGAATGCACACTTCACAAAGGAGCTCTTCGGAAATCTTCTCTCCAGTATCTATCTGAAGATATTTCTGTTTTCATCATAAGCCTCAAGGCGCTCCTGAGTATCCCTTAGCTGACTCACCTAAAACAGTGTTAGAATGCTGCTCAATGAAAACAGAAGATTTACTGTGCGAATGCAATTCAAGTGACCTAGAGCAGTTTCACAGAAAGTTTCCTTCTGGTTTTAATTGGAGGGTATTACTTTTTCAGCATATTCTTAAGAGCGTTCCAAAATATCCTTTATCGGGTTCCACAGAAACAGGGATTTCAAATTGATCAATGCAAAGAATGATTTAACTCTATGAGATGAAAAGACACATCACAAAGCACATGCTCTGAAAACTTCTCTCCACTTATCGGAAGACGCTTCCTTTCTCACAACACGAATCCGGTCCCCACTTAATATCCCTTCCCAGATACCTCAAAGACAGAGATTCCAAAGTGAGCAACGTAGTGGAAGCTTTAACTCTCTGAAATGAATGCACACCCCAGAGAGCAGTTTCTTGGAACGTTTCTTTCTGGTTTTTATATCCAGATATTTCACTTTTTCTATAGCCTTCAACGTGCTGCAAAATATCACTTTTTCCGATTTACAGAAACAGTGCTCAAACACTGCTATGAGAAAAAAGATATAACGACCTGTGGAATGCACACATCACAACGCAGTTTCTAGGAAAGCTCCTCTCCAATTTTTTTCTGAAGATATCTCCTATTTAACATCAAGCACAAATATGCTCCCGAATGTCCCTTCGCAAATACCTCCATGACGCAGTTTCAAAACTGTGTGTTAGAAAGAAATTTTTATCTACGTGAGATGCATAGACATATCTATCACAAAGCAGTTTCACAGAAAGCTTCTTTCCAGTTTTTGTCTGAGGATACTTGCTTTTTCACCATAGCCATCCATATACTCCCAAATATCCTGGGGTAGCTTATTCTCCAAATGGGATTACCCCATTCCCTCTGAGAAGAAAGATATACCTCTGAGTGGAATGCACAGGTAACAAAGCAGCTCCACGGAAATCTTCTCTTCAGTATCTATCTGAAGATATTGCCCTTTTCACTGTAAGCCTCAAAGTGTTCCCGAGTATGCCTTAGCTGACTCACCAAAAACATTGTTAGAATACTGCTCAATGAAAACCGAAGCTTAAATGTGCGAGTGGAATGCACGTGACGTAGAGCAGTTTCACAGAGGGTTTCCTTCTGTTTTTTATTGGAGGGTATTTATTTTTCAGCATAGTCTTAACAGTGTTCCCAAATGTCCTTTTTCAGTTTCCACAGAAACAGTGATTTCAAACTGCTCAATACAAACAATGTTTTAACTCTATAAGATGGATACACACATCACAAAACAGGTTCTCCAAAAGTTTTTCTCCAGTTTTCATTCTAAGACGTTTCCTTTCTCACCCCAAGCATCCGGGCACCACTTAATATCCCTTCACAGATTAATCAGAGACAGAATTTCCAAACTGGGCAAGGTAGTGTCAACTTTAACTCTCTGAAATGCATGCACACGTCAGAAAGAAGTTTCTTGGAACGTTGCTTTCTGGGTTTAATTCGCGGATATTTCACTTTTAGCCATATTCTTCAAAGCGCTGCAAAATATCCCCTTTCAGTTTTACAGAAACAGTTTTCAAACACTGTGTTACGAGAAAAGAGGTATAACTCCCTGGGTGGAATGCCCACATCGCAAAGCGGTTTCTCTGAAAGCTTCTCTCCAGTTTTTATCTGGTGATATTTCCTATTTCCCCATGAGCCTTAATGTGCTCCTTAATGTCCCTTTGGGAATCCGTCCATGAAACAGTTTCAAAACAGCGTAAAAGAAAGATTTTTCTAAGTGAGATGAATAGATATATCTATTACAAAGCAGTGTGAGACAGTGCTTCTTTCCAGTTTTTGTCTGAGAATAATTCCTTTTTCACCACAGCCATCTGTATATTCCAGAATGTCCCTGGGGAGCGATTTCTCCAAACGGGATTCCCCAATCTTCTATGAGAGGAAAGGTTTCACTCTGTGAGTGGAATGTACACGTGAAAAGCACCTCCTCAGAAATCTTCTCTCCAGTATCTATCTGAACGTATTTCCGTTTTCACCGTAAGCCTCAATGGGCTCCCGAGTGTGCCTTAGCTGACTCAACTATAACAGTCTCAGAATACTGCTCAATGAAAACACAAGTTTCACAGTACGAGTAGACTTTAAGTGGCCTAGAGCAGTTTCACAGAAAGTTTCCTTCTGGTTTTTATTGGAGGTTACGTCTTTTTCGGCATATTCTTAAGAGCATTCCCAAATGTCCTTTCTGAGGTTCCACAGGAACAGTTATTTCATACTGCTAAATCCAAATTATGATTCAACTCTATGAGATGAATACATACAGCATGAAACAGTTGCTCCAAAAGCTTCTCACCAGTTTTCCTGCAATGACGTTTCCTTTCTCAACAGAAGCCTCCGGGCGCCACTTAATTTCCTTCACAGATTCCTAAAAGACATAGTTTCCAAATTAGGCAACGTAGTGGAAGCTTTAACTCTCTGAAATGAATGCGCTTGTCAGAGAGCAGTTTCTTGGAACGCTTCTTTCTGGGTTTTACTTCCAGATATTTCACTTTTTGCCATAGTCTTCAATGGGCCGCAAAATATCACTTTTTCAGCTTTACAGGAATAGTGCTCAAACACTGCTATGAGAAAAAAGGTATAACGCCCTGTGGAATGCACACATCACAACGCAATTTGTCAGAAAGATTCTCTCCTGTTTTTATATGAAGATATCTCCTATTTAACGTCAAGCGCAAATGTACTCCCGAATGTCCCTTTGGAAATCCTTCCATGATGCAGTTTCAAAACTGCGTAATAGAAAGAAAGTTTTATCTATGTGAGTTGCATAGACATATCCATCACAAAACGGTTTCACAGAAAGCTTCTTTCCAGTTTTTGTCTGAGGATACTTGCTTTTTCACCATAGCCATCAATATTCCTAAATGTCCCGTGGTACCTTATTCTCCAAATGGGATTCCTTCGTCCTCTATGAGAAGAAAAGTATAACTCTGTGAGTGGAATGCACATGTAACAAAGCAGCTCCACAGAAATCTTCTCTCCACTATCTTTCTGAAGATTGAAGATATTTCCCTTTTCATCATAAGCCTCAAAGCGCTCCCGAGTTTCCCTTAGCTGACACACCAAAAACAGTGTTAAAATACTGGTCAATGGAAACCGAAGCTTAAATGTGCAAGTGGAATGCACGTGACTTAGAGCAGTTTCACAGAAGGTTTCTTTCTGGTTTATCTTGGAGGGTATTTCTTTTTCAGCATATTCTTAAGAGTGTTCACAAATGTCCTGTCTCAGTTTCCACAGAAACAGTCATTTCAAAGTGGTCAATACAATGAATGATTTAACTCTATGAGATGGATACACACATTACAAACCAGTTTTCATGCGAAGACGTTTCCTTTCTCACCAGAAGTCACCGGGCGCCACTGACTATCCCTTCACAGATTCCTCAAAGACAGGGTTTACAAACTGGGCAACGTAGTGGAAGCATTAACTCTCTGAAATGAATGCACTCGTCTTAGAGGAGTTTCTTGGAACGCTTCTATCTAGCTTTATTTCCAGATATTTCACTTTTCACCATAGTCTTCAATGTGCTGCAAAATATCACTTTTTCAGTTTTACAGGAACAGTGCTCGAACACTGCCTTATGAGAAAAGAGGTATAATTCCCTGAGTGGAATGCACACATCACAATGCCGTCTCTCGGAAAGCTTAACTCAAGTATTTATCAGAAGATATATCCTGTTTCCCCACAGGCCTGAATGTGTCTCCGAACATCCATTCACGAATCTGTCGATGACGATTATGAATCCGACTATGATGCAGTATCAACACTATGACGAGTGGAATGCACACATCACAAAGGAGCTCCTCGGAAATCTTCTTTCCAGTATCTATTCGATGATATTTCCATTTTCACCGTAAGCCTCAAGGTGCTCCCGAGTATCACTAAGCTGACTCATTTAAAACAGTGTTAGAATAATGCTCAATGAAAACAGAAGCTTAACTCTGCGAATGCAATTCACGTGATCTAGAGTAGTTTCACAGAAAGTTTCCTTCTTTTCATCATTACTGTTTCATCATATTCATTGGAGCGTTCCCAAATATCCTTTCTCAGTTTCCACAGAAACAGTGATTTCAAACTGTACAATCCAAAGAATGATTAAACTCTACGAGATGAATACGCACATCACAAAGCACTTGCTCCAAAAGCTTCTCTCCACTTCTCATCGAAAGACGTTTCCTTTCTCACCACAAGAATCTGGGCACCATTTAATATCCCTTCCCAGATTCCTCAAAGACAGAGTTTCCAAATCTGGGCAATGTAATTTAACCTTTAACTCTCTGAAATAAGGCACACCCCATAGAGCAGTTTCTTGGAACGTTTGTTTCTGGTTTTTATTTCCAGATATTTCACTTTTTGCCATAGTCTTCAACGTGCTGCATAACATCACTTTTTCAGTTTTACAGGAACAGTGCTCAAACACTGCTATGAGAAAAAAGGTATAACGCCCTGGGGAATCCACACATCACAACGCAGTTTCTCAGAAAGCATCTTTCCACTTTTTATCTGAAGATACACCCTATTTTACGTCAAGCGCAAATGCGGTCCCAAATGTCCCTTCGCAAATCCATCCATGTTACAGTTTCAAATCTGTGTAATAGAAAGAAAGTTTTATCTAAGTGAGATGCTTAGACATATCTATCACAAAGCAGTTTCACAGAAAGCTTCTTTCCAGGTTTTGTTTGGGGATACTTGCTTTTTCAACATAGCTGTCCAATACTTCCAAGTTCCCATTGTAGCTTATTCTCCAAATGGAAATCCCCCGTCCTCTGTGAGAAGAAAGGTATAATTCTGTGAGTGGAATACACACGTAACAAAGCAGCTGCATTGAAATACTCTCCCCAGTATCTATCTGAAGATATTTCTCTTTTCGCCATAAGCCTTGCAGCCCTCCTGATTATGCCTTAGCTGAATCACCTAAAAGAGTGTTAGAATACTAGTCAATGAAAACAGAAGCTTAACAGTGTGAGTGTAATGCATGTGACCTAGAGCAGTTTCACTGAAGGTTTCCTTCTGGATTGTATTGGAGGGTATTTCATTTTCAGCCTACTCTTAATAGTGTTTCCAAATGTCCTTTCTCAGTTGCCACAGAAACAGTGATTTCAAAGTGCTCAATACAAAGAATGATTTAAGTCTATGAGATTTATACACGCATCACAAACCAGGTTCTCCTAAGCTTCTCTTCAGTTTTCATTATAAGACGTTTCCTTTCTCACTGCCAGCATCCGGGCGCCACTTAATATCCCTTCACAGATTAATCAGAGACAGAGTTTCCAAACTGGGCAACGTAATGTCAACTTTAACTCTCAGAAATGAATGCACACGCCACAGAGAAGTTTCTTGGAACGTTGCTTTCTGGGTTTTATTCCCGGATATTTCACTTTTCCCAATATTCTTCAAAGCGCTGCAAAATCTCCCTTTTTCAGATTTACAGGAACAGTGTTCAAACACTGTCTTAAGAGAAAAGAGGCATAACTCCCTGGGTGGAATGCAGACATCACAAAGCGGTTTCTCCGAAAGCTTCTCTCCAGTTTTTATCTGGTGATATTTCCTATTTCCCCAGAAGCCTTAAAGTGCTCCCGAATGGCCCTTTGATAAACCGTCCATGATGTAGTTTCAAAACTGCCTAATAGAAAGAAAAATTTATCTAAGTGAGATGAATAGACATATCTATTACAAAGCAGTGTGAGAGAACGCTTCTTACTTGTTTTTGTCTGACGATAATTCCTTTTTCACCATAGCCGTCTGTATACTCCCAAATGTCCCCTGGAAGCGTTTTCTCCAAGCGGGATTCCCCAATCCTCTATGAGAAGAAAGGTTTCAATCTGTGAGTGGAATGTACACGTGAAAAGCACCTCTGCAGAAATCTTCTCTCCGGTATCTATCTGAGGATATTTTTGTTTTCACCATAAACCTCAAAAGGCTCCCGAATGTCCCTTAGCTGTGTAACCTAAAACAGTGTTAGAATTCTGCCTAATGAAAACAGAAGTTTACCAGTGCAAGGGGACTTCATGTATCCTAGAGCAGTTTCACAGAAAGTTTCCTTCTGGTTTGTATCAGAGGTTATGTCTTTTTCAGCATATTCTTAAGAGTGTTCCCAAATGTCCTTTCTCAGGAACAACAGAAACAGTGATTTTAAACTGCTCAACCCAAAGAACGATTCAACTCTATGAGATGAATACACACAGCACAAAGCAGTAGCTCTGAAAGCTGCTCACCAGTTTTCAAGGGAAGACGTTTTCTTTCACACTGGAAGCCTCTGGGTGCCACTTAATATCCCTTCACAGATTAATCAGAGATAGAGTTTCCAAACTGGGTAACATAGTGGAAGTTTTAACACTCTGAAATGAAAGCAAACGTCAGAGAGCAGTTTCTTGGACCCCTTATTTCTGGGTTTTATTTCCAGATATTTCACTATTCACTATAGTCTTCAATGCACTGCAAAATAACACATTTTCAGTTATACAGGAACAGTGTTCAAACACTGACACATGAGAAAAGAGGTATAATTACCTGAGTGGAATGCACACATCACAAAGCAGTCTCTCGGAAAGTTTCACTCCAGTATTTATCAGAAGATATTTCCTATTTCCGCACAGGCCTCAATGTGTCTCAGAATGTCCCTTCGTGAATCTGTCTATGACGAGAATCAATCCGTCTATGAGGCAGTATCAACACTATGTCGAGTGGAATGCACACGTCACAAAGGAGCTCCGCGGAAACCTTCTCTCCAGTATCACTCTGAAGATATTTCCTTTTTCACCATAAGCCTCAAGGCGTTTCCGAGTATCCCTTAGCTGACTCACCTAAAACAATCTTAGAATACTGCTCAATGAAAACAGAAGCTTAACTGTGCAAATGCCATTTACGTGCCTAGAGCCATTTCATGGGAAGTTTCCTTCTGGTTTTTATCAGTGGGTATTTTTTTTCAGCATATTCTTAAGAATGTTCCCAAATGTCCTTTCTAAGGTTCCACAGAAAAAGTGATTTCAAACTGCTCAATCCAAAGAATGATTCAACTCTATGTGATGAATACACACAGCACAAAGCAGTTGCTCCGAAAGCTTCCTCCAGTTTTCATACGAAGACCTTTCCTTTCTCACTGGAAGCCTCTGGCGAAATTTAATATCCCTTCACAGATTCCTCAAAGACAGAGTTTCCAAACTGGTCAACGTTGTGGAAGCTTTAACTCTCTGAAATGAACGCACTTGTCAGAGAGCAGTTTCTTGGAACGCTTCTACACGGGTTTTATTTCCACATATTTCACTTTCCACCATAGTCTTCAATGCACTGGAAAGTATCATGTTTTCAGTTTTACAGGAACAGTGTTCGAATGCTGCCTTAGAGAAAAGAGGTATAATTCCCTGAGTGGAATGCACACAATACAAGAAGTCTCTCAGAAAGCTTCACTCCAGTATTTATCAGGAGATATTTCCTATTTCCCCACATGCCTGAATGTGTCTCGGAATATGCCTTCGGGAATCTGTCTATGACGAGTATCAATGCGTCTGTGACGCAGTATCAACACTATGATGAGTGGAATGCACACGTCACAAAGGAACTCCTTGGAAATCTTCTCTCCAGTATCTATAGGAAGATATTTCCGTGTTCACCGTAAGCCTCAAGGCACTCAAAAGTAATCCTTAGATGACCCACCTAAAACAGTGTTAGAATACTGCTCAATGAAAACAAGATTAACTGGGCAAATGCAATTCGCGTGACCAAGAGCAATTTCAGACAAAGTTTCCTTCCAGTTTTTATTGGCGGTATTACTTTTTCAGCATATTCTTAAGAGCGTTCCCAAATATCCTTCCTCAGGTTCCACTTCTCATCGGAAGATGATTCCTTTTTCACCACAAGAATCCGGGTGCCACTTAATAACCACTTAGTGCTCAAACACTGCTATGAGAAAAAAGATATAATGCCCTGTGGAATGCACACATCACAACGCAGTTTCTCAGAAAGCTTCTCTCCAGTTTTTATCTGAAGACACCTCCTATTTTGCATCAAGTGCGAATGTGCTCCCAAATGTCCCTTCACAAATCCGTCAATGACTTAGTTTCAAAACTGCGTAATAGAAAGAAAGTTTTATCTATGTGAGATGCATAGACATATCTATCTCAAAGCAGTTTAACAGAAAGCTTCTTCCCAATTTTTGTCTAAGGATACTTGCTTTTTCACCGTAGCCGTCCATATACTCTCAAATGTCCGGGGGTAGCTTATCCTCCAAAAGCGATTCCCCAGTCCTCATGAGTGGAAAGGTATAACTATTTGAGTGGAATGTACACGTAACAAGGCAGCTCCACGGAAATCTTCTCTCTAGTATCTATATGAAGATATTGCCCTTTTCATCGTAAGCCTTAAAGCGCTCCCGAGTATCCCTTAGCTGACTCACCTGAAACAGTGTTAGAATACTGGTCAATGAAAACAGAAGGTTAAATGTGCGAGTGGAATGCACGTGACCTAGAGAAGTTTCACAGAAGGTTTCCTTCTTGTTTTTATTGGAGAGTATTTCTTTTTCAGCATATTCTTAAGAGTGTTCCCTAAAGTATTTTCTCAGTTTCTACAGAAACAGTGATTTCAAACTGTTCAATACAAAGAATGATTTAACTCTATGAGATGGACACAAGCATCACAACCAGGTTCTCCAAAAGCTTCTCTCCAGTTTCAAAACTGCGTCATAGAAATAAAGATTTATCTATGTGAAATGAATAGACATATCTATTACAAAGTGGTGTGAGAGAATGCTTCTTTCCAGTTTTTGTCTGAGGATAATTCCTTTTTCAAATAGCCATCTGTACACTCCCGAATGTCCTCTGGAAGTGTTTTCTCCATACGGGATTCCCCAATCCTCTATGAGAAGAAAGGTTTCACTCTGTGAGTGGAATGTACACATCAAAAGCACTTTCTTGGAAATCTTCTGTCCAGTATCTATCTGAAGATATTTCCGTTTTCTCCATAAGCCTCAAAGTGCTCCCGAGTGTAACTTAGCTGACTCACCTAAAACAGTGTTAGAATACTGCCCAATGAAAACAGAAGATTAACAATGCGAGTGGACTTCACGTGGTGTAGAGCTGTTTCACAGAAAGATTCCTTCTGGTTTTTATTGGAGGCTACGTCTTTTTCAGCATATCCTTAAGAGCGTTCCCAAATGTCCTTTCTCAGGTTCCATGGAAACAGTGATTTCAAACTGCTCAATCCAAGAATGATTCAACTCTATGCGATAAATACACTGAGCACAAAGCAGTTGCTCTGAAAGCTTCTCAAGAGTTTTCATGTGAAAACGTTTCCTTTCTCACCAGAAGCCTCCGGGCGCAACTCGATACCCCTTCACAGATTCCTCAAAGACAGAGTTTCCAATCTGGGCAATGTAGTGGAAGCTTTAACTCTCTGAAATGAATGCACACCTCAGAGAGCAGTTTCTTGGAACGTTTCTTTCTGGTTTGTATTTCCAGATATTTCACTTTTTGCCATAGTCTTCAATGCACTGCAAAATATCACTTTTCAGTTTTAAAGAAACAGTGCTCAAACACTGCTATGAGAAAAAAGGTATAACGCCCTGTGGAATGCAAACTTCAAAACGTAGTTTCTTAGAAAGCTTCTTTCCAGTTTTTTTCTGAAGTATTTAAAATCAAGCGCAAATGTGCTCTCGAATGTCCCTTTGCAAATCCATCAATGATGCAGTTTCAAAACTGCGTAATAGAAAGAAAGTTTTATCTATGTGAGATGCATAGACATATCTATCACAAAGCAGTTTCACAGAAAGCTTCTTTCTGGTTTTTGTCTGACCGTATTTGCTTTTTCACCATAGCCGTCCATATACTCCAAAATGTCCTGTGGTAGCTTACTCTCCAAGTGGAATTCCCTGGTCCTCTATGAGAAGAAAGGTAAAACTTTGTGAGTGGAATGCACACTTAAGAAATCAGCTCCACGGAAATCCTCTCTCCAGTATCTTTCTGAAGATATTGCCCTTTACACCTTAAGCCTAAAATCGCTCCCCATTATCCCTTAGCTGACTCACCTAAAACCGGATATTTCACTTTTTGCCATAGACTTCAAAGTGCTGCAAAATATCACCTTTTCAGTTTTACAGGAACAGTGCTCAAACACTCCTATGAGAAAAAGGAATAACGCCCTGTGGAATGCACACATCACAACGCAGTTTGTCAAAAAGCTTCTCTCCAGTTTTTACCTGAAATATCTCCCATTTAATGTCAAGCACGAATGTGCTCCCAAATATCCCTTCGCAAATCCCTCCATGACACAGTTTCAAAACTGTGTAATAGAAAGAAAGTTTTATCTACATGCGATACAAAGACATATCTATCACAAAGCAGTTTCACAGAAAGCTTCTTTCCAGTTTATGTCTGAGGATACTATCCTTTTCACCACAGCCGTCCATATACTCCAAATGTCCGGTGATAGCTTATTCTCCAAATGGGATTCACCTGTCCTCTATGAGAATAAAGCTATAACTCTGTGAGTGGAATGCTCATATAACAAAGCAGGTCCACAGAAATCTTCCCTCCAGTATCTATCTGAAGATATTTCCTATTTCACCGTAAGCCTCAAAGCGCTCCCGAGTACCCCTTAGCTGACTCACCTAAAACAGTGTTAGAATACTGCTCAATGAAAAGAGAAGCTTAAATTTCCGAGGGGAATGCACGTGACCTAGAGCAGTTTCACAGAAGGTTTCCTTCCAGTTATTATTGGAGTAGATTTCTTTTTCAGCATATTCTTGAGACTGTTCCCAAATGTCCTTTCCCAGTTTCCACCAAAACAGTGATTTCAAATAGCTCAATACAAAGAATTATTTAACTCTATGAGTCGGATACACACATCACAAACCAGGTTCTCCAAAAGGTTCTCTCCAGTTTTCATTATAAGACGTTCCCTTTCTTAGTGCAAGCATATGGGCGCCACTTAATATCCCTTCACAGATTAATCAGAGACAGAGTTTCCAAACTGGGCAACATAGTGTCAACTTTAACTCTCTGAAATGAATGCACACGCCAGAGAGAAGTTTCTTGGAACGTTGGTTTCTGGCTTTTATTCCTGGATATTACACTTTTCGCCATATTCTTCACAGCGTAGCAAAATATCCCTTTTTCAGCTTTACAATTACAGTGTTCAAACACTGTCTTACGAGAAAAGAGGTATAGCTCCCTGGGTGGATAGCACACATCACAAAGCAATTTCTCCGAAAGCTTCTCTCCAGTTTTTATCTGGTGATACTTCCTATTTCCTCATAAGCCTTAATGTACTCCCAAATATCCTTTCGGGAATCAGTCCACGACACAGTTTCAGCAGTGTGTAATAGAAAGAAAGATTTATCTAAGTGAGATGAATAGACATATCTCTTACAAAGCAGTTTGAGAGAACGTTTCTTTCCAGTTTTTGTCTGAGGATAATGCCTTTTTCACCATAGCTGTCTGTATACTCCCGAATGTCCCCTGATAGCATTTTCTCCAAACGGGATTCCCCAATCCTCTATGAGACGAAAGGTTTCACTCTCTGAGGGGAATGTGCACGTCAAAAGCTCCAACTCGGAAATCTTCTCTCCAGTATCTCTCTGAGGATATTTCTGTTTTCACCCTAAGCCTCAAAGTGCTCCCGAGTGTCCCTTAGCTGACTCACCTAAAACAGTGTTAGAATACTGCCAAATGAAAACAGAAGATTAACAGTGTGAGTGGACTTCACCTGACCTAGAGCAGTTTCACAGAAAGATTCCTTCTGGTTTTTATTGGAGGTTACGTCTTTTTCACCATATATTTAAGGGCGTTCCCAAATGTCCTTTCTCAGGTTCCACGGAAACAGTGATTTCAAACTGCTAAATTCAAAGAATGATTCAACTCTATGAGGTGAATAAACACAGCACAAAGCAGTTGCTCTGAAAGCTTCTCACCAGTGTTCATGTGAAGTCGTATTCTTTCTCAATGGAAGCCTCCAGACGCCACTTAATATCCCTTTCCAGATTCCTCAAAGACAGTGTTTCCCAACTGGGCAACGTAGTGGAAGCTTTAACTCTCTGAAATGAAAGCAAACCCCTGACAGCAGTTTCTTGGAATGTTTCTTTCTGGTTTGTATTTCCGAATATTTCACTTTTTGCCATAGTCTTCAACGTGCTACACAATATCTCTTTTTCAGTTTTACAGGAACAGTGCTCAAACACTGCCTTATGAGAAAAGAGGTATAATTCCCTGAGTGGAATGTGCACATCACAAAGTAGTCTCTCGAGAAGCTTCACTCCAGTATTTATCAGAAGATATTTTCTGTTTCCCCACAGGACTGAAGATGTCTCCGAATGTCCCTTCACCAATCCGTCTATGATGAATATCAATCCGTCTATGATGCAGTATCAACAGTATGACGAGTGGAATGCACACATCACAAAGGAGCTCCTCGTAAATCTTCTCTCCCATATCCACAGAAACAGTGATTTCAAACTGCTCAATTCAAAGAATGATTCAACTCTATGATACGAATACACACAGCATAAAGCACTTGCTCCGAAAACTTCTCCCTGGTTTTCATGCAAAGAAGTTTCCTTTCTCACCAGAAGCCTCTGGGTGCCACTTAATATCCCTTCACAGATTCCTCCAAGACAGAGATTCCAAAATGGGCAACGTAGTGAAAGCTTTAAATCTCTGAAATGAATGCACTCGTCAGAGAGCAGTTTCTTAGAATGCTTCTTTCTGGGTTTTATTTCCAGATATTTCACTTTTCACCATAGTCTTCAGTGCGCTACAAAATATCAGGTTTTCAGTTTTACAGGAATTGTTCAAACACTGTCTTATGAGAAAAGAGGTATAACTCCCTGGGTGGAATGCACACATCACAAAGCGGATTCTCCCAAAACTTCTCTCCAGTTTTTATCTGGTGATATGTCCTATTTCCCCATAAGCCTTAATGTGCTACCGAATGACCCTTCGGGAGTCCGTCCATGATGCAGTTTCAAAACTGCATAGTAGAAAGAAAGATTTATCTAAAGGAGATGAATAGACATATCTATTACAAAGCTGTGTGAGAGAACCCTTCTTTTCTGTTTTTGTCTGAGGATAATTCCTTTTTCACCATAGCCATCTGTATACTCCCGAATGTCCCCTGGTAGCGTTTTATCCAAACTAGATACCCCAATCCTCTATGAGAAAAAAGTTTTCACTCTGTGAGTGGAATGTACACGTCAAATGCACCTCCTTGGAAATCTCTCCAGTATCTATCTGAAGATATTTCCGTTTTCACCATAAACATCAAAGCGCTCCCGAGTGTCCCTTAGTTGACTAATCTAAAACTGTGTTAGAATACTGCCCAATGAAAAGAGAAGCTTAACAGTGCGAGTAGACTTCATGCGAGCTAGAGCAGTTTCACAGAAAGTTTCCTTCTGGTTTTTACTTGAAGTTTTTTCCTTTTCAGCATATTCTTAAGAGCATTCCCAAATGTCCTTCCTCAGGTGCCACAGAGACACTAATTTCAAACTGCTCAATCTGAAGACTGATTCACCTCTATGAGATGAATACACACAGCACAAAGCAGTTGCTCTGAAAGCTTCTCACCAGTTTTCATGTGAAGGTTTTTCCTTTCTCGCGGGAAGCCTCTGGGAGCCACTTAATATCCCTTCCCAGATTCCTCAAAGACAGAGTTTCCAAACTGGGCAATGTAGTGGAAGCTTTAACTCTCTGAAATGAATGCACTCGTCAGAGAGGAGTTTCTTGGAACGCTTCTTTCTGGGTTTTATTTCCAGATATTTCACTTTTTGCCATAGTGCTTCAATGCACTGCAAAATATCACTTTTTCAGTTTTATATTAACAGCGTTTGAACACTGCCTTATGAGAAAAGAGGTATAATTCCCTCAGTGGATTGCACACATCACAAGGCAGTCTCTCAGTAAGCTTCACTCCAGTATTTATCAGAAGATATTTCCTATTTCCCAACAGGCCTGAATGTGTCTCTGAATGTTCCTTCGTGAATCCATCTATGACGAGTATCAATCCATGTATGATGCAATATCAACACTATGTCAAGTGGGCTGCACACGTCACAAAGGAGCTCCTCGGATATCTTCTCTCCAGCATTCATTGGAAGATATTGCCCTTTTCACCGTAAGCCTCAAGGTGCTCCCGAGTATCCCTTATCTGACTCACCTAAAACAGTGTTAGAATACTGCTGAATGAAAACAGATGCTTAACTGTGCGAATGCATTTCATGTGACCTAGAGCAGTTTCACAGAATGTTTCCTTCTGGTTTTTATCGGAGGGTATTCCTTTTCCAGCATATTCTTCGGAGAGTTCCCAAATATCCTTTCACCTGTTCCAGAGAAACAGGGATTTCTGACCGCTATATCCAAAGAATGATTTAACTCTATGAGATTAATACACACATCACAGAGCACATACTCCGAAAGCTTCTCTCCACTTCTCATCGGAAGACGTTTCCTTTCTCACCGCAAGAATCTGGGCGCAACTTAATATCCCTTTCCAGACTCCACAAAGACAGAGTTTCCAAACTGGGCAACGTAGTGGAAGCTTTAACTCTCTGAAATGAATGTACACCCCAAAGAGCAGTTTCTTGGAACCTTTCTTTCTGGTTTTGATTTCCGGATATTTCACTTTTTGCCATAGTCTTCAATGTGCTGCAAAATAAGACTTTTTCAGTTTTACAGGAACAGTGCCACTGCCATGAGGAAAAAAGGTATAACGCCCTGTGGAATGCACACATCACAACGCAGTTTCTCAGAAAGCTTCTTTCCAGTTTTATCTGAAGATACATTCTATATAACGTGAAGCATGGATGTGCTCCTGGATGTCCCTTCACAAAACCTTCCATGATGCAGTTTCAAAACTGCGTAATAGAAAGAAAGTTTTTTCTATGTGAGATGTATAGACATATCTATCACAAATCAGTTTCACAGAAAGTCTCTTTCCAGTTTTTGTCTGAGGATAGTTGCTTTTTCACCATAGCCATCTGTATAGTCCCTATGTCCCCTGGTAGCATTTTCTTCAAACGGGATTCGCCAATCCTCTATTAGAAGAAAGGTTTCACTCAGTGAGTTGAATGTTCAGGTCAAAAGCATGTGCTCGGTAATCTTCTCTCAAGTATCTATCTGAAGATATTTCCGTTTCCACCATAAGCCGCAAAGCGCTCCTGAGTGTCCCTTAGCTGACTCACCTAAAACAGTGTTAGAATAGTGCCAAATGAAAACAGAAGCTTAAGAGTGCGAGTGGACTTCACGTGGCCTAGAACAGTTTCACAGAAAGTTTCCTTCTTGTTTTTATTGGAGGTTATGTCTTTTTCAGCATATTCTTCAGAGCGTTCCCAAATATCTTTTCTCAGGTTCCACAGAAACAGTGATTTCAAACTGTTCAATCCAAAGAATGATTCAATACCATGAGATGAATACACACAGCAGAAAGCAGTTGCTCCGAAAGCTGCTCACCACTTCTCATGGGAAGAAGTTTCCTTTCTCACTGGAAGCTTCTGGGTGCCACTTAATATCCCTTCACAGATTCCTCAAAGAAAGAGTTTCCAACCTGGACAATGTAATGGAATCTTTCACTCTCTGAAATGATTGCACTCCTCAGAGAGCAGTTTCTCGGAATGCTTCCACCTGGGTTTTGTTTCCTGATATTTCACTTTTCGCCATAGTCTTCAATGAGGTGCAAAATATCACTTTTCAGTTTCACAGGAACAGTGTTTGAGCACTGCCTTATGAGAAAAGAGGTAAAATTCCCTGAGTAGAATGCACATATCACAAAGCAGTCTCTCAGAAAGCTTCACTCCAGTATTTATCAGAAGATATTTCCTATTTTCCCACAGGCCTTAAAGTGTCTCTGAATGTCCCTTCACATGTCCGTCTATGACGAGTATCAATCCGTCTATGACGCAGTATCAACACAATGATGAGCGGAATGCACACGTCACAAAGGAACTCCACGGAAATCTTCTCTCCAGTATCTATCGGAAGATATTTCCGTTTTCACCGTAAGCCTCAAGGTGCTCCCGAGTATCCCTTAGCTGACTCACCTAAAAGAGTGTTAGAATACTGCTCAATGAAAACAGAAGCTTAACTGTGTAAATACAGTTCACGTGACCTTGAGCAGTTTCACAGAGTTTCCTTCTTGTTTTTAGTGGAGGGTGTTACTTTTTCAGCATTTTCTTATGAGTGTTCTCAAATATGCTTTCTCAGGTTCCACAGAAACAGTGATTTCAAACTGCTCAATCCAAAGAATGATTTAACTCTATGAGATGAATACGCACATCACAAAGAACTTGCTCCGAAAGCTTCTCTCCAATTCTCATCGGAAGACGTTTCCTTTCTCACCACAGATACCCCGGCGTCACTTAATATCCCTTCCCAGATTCCTCAGAGACAGAGTTTCCAAACTGGGCAACGTCGTGGAATCTTTAACTCTCTAAAAAGAATGCACACCCCTGAGAGCTCTTTTTTGGAACGTTTCTTTCTTGTTTTTATTGAGGATATTTCTCTTCTTGCCATAGTATTCAACGTGCTGCAAAATATCACCTTTTCAGGTTTACAGGAACAGTGGTCAAACACTGCTATGAGCAAAAAGGTATAATGCCCTGTGGAATGCACACATCACAACGCAGTTTCTCAGAAAGCTTCTCTCCAGTTTTTATCTGAAGATATCTCCTATTTAACGTTAAGCGCGAATGTGCTCCCGAATGTCCCTTCACAAATCCATCCATGACGCAGTCTCAAACTGCATAATAGAAAGAAAGTGTTATCTATGTGAGATGCATAGACACATCTATCACAAAGCAGTTTCACAGAAAGCTTCTTTCCAGTTTTTGTTTGAGGATATTGCTTTTCACCATAGCCGTCCATATATTCCAAAATGTCCCGTGGTAACTTATTCCCCAAATGGATTCCTCCATCTTCTATGAGAAGAAATGTTTAACTCTGTGTGTGGAATGCACACGTAACAATGCAGCTTGACAGAAACCTTCTCTCCGGTATCTATCTGAAGATATTTCCCTTTTCACCATAAGCCTCAAAGAGCTCCCGAGTATCCCTTAGCTGAATCAGACCTAGAGCAGTTTCACAGAGGGTTTCTTTCTGGATTTTTTGGAGGGTATTTCATTTCCAGCATATTCTTAGAGTGTTCCGAAATGTCCTTTCTTAGGTTCTACAGAAACAGTGATTTCAAACTGCTCAATACAAAGAATGATTTAACTCGATGAGATGGATACACACATCACGAACCAGGTTCTCCAAAAGCTTCTCTCCAGTTTTCATTCTAAGATGTTTTCTTTCTCACAGCAAGCATCTGGGAACCACTTAATATCTCTTCACAGATTAATCAGAGACAGTTTCCAAACTTGGCAACATAGTGTCAACTTTCATTCTGTGAAATGCATGCACACACCAGAAAGAAGTTTCTTGGAACATTGCTTTCTGGGTTTTATTCCCGTATATTTCACCTTTCGCCATATTTTTCAAAGCACTTCAAAATATCCCTTTTTCAGTTTTACAGGAACAGTGTTCTACCACTGTCTTATGAGAAAAGAGGAATAACTCCCTGGGTGGAATGCACACATGACAAAGCGATTTCTCTGAAAGCTACTCTTCAGTTTTTATTTGGTGATATTTCCTATTTTCCCAGAAGCCTTAATGTGCTCCCGAATGTCTCTTCGGGAATCCATCCATGACACAGATTCAAAACTACGTAATACAAATAAAGATATAACTAAGTGAGATGAATAGACATATCTATTACAAAGCAGTGTGAGAGTACGCTTCTTTCCAGTTTTTGTCTGAGGATAATTCCTTTTTCACCGTAGCTGTGTGTATACTTCCAAATGTCCCCTTGTAGCGTTTTCTCCAAACGGGATTCTCTGATCCTCTATGAGAAGAAAGGTTTAACTCTTTGAGAGGAATGTACTCGTCAAATGCACCTTCTCGGAAATCTTCTCTCCAGTATCTACCTGAAGATATTTCCATTCTTGACAAAAGCCTCAAAGCGCTCCCGAGTGTTCCTTAGCAGGTGAACCTAAAACAGTGTTAGAATACTGCCCAATGAAAACAGAAACTTAACAGTGTGAGTGGACTTCAAGTGGCCTAGAGCAGTTTCACAGAAAGTTTCCTTCTGGTTTTTATTGGAGGTTATGTCTTTTTCCGCATATTCTTAAAAGCATTTCCAAATGTCCTTTCTCAGGTCCCACAGAAACAGTGATTTCAAACTGCTCAATCAAAAGAATGATTCAACACATTGAGATGAATACACACAGCACAAAGCAGTTGCTCCGAAATCTTTTCACCAGTTTTCGTGCAAAGACGTTTCCTTTCTTACCTTAACCCTCCGGGTGCCACTTAATATCCCTTCACAGATTCCTCAAAGACATAGTTTCCAAACTGGGCATTGTAGAGGAAGCTTTAACTCTCTGAAATGAATGCACTCGTCAGAGAGTAGTTTCTTGGAACACTTCTTTCTGGGTTTTATTTCCAGATATTTCACTTTTCACCAAGTCTTCAATGCCCTGCAAAATATCACTTTTTGTGTTTTACAGGAACAGTGTTCAAACACTGTCTTATGAGAAAAGAGGTATAATTCCCTGAGTGGAATGCACACATCACAAAGCAGTCTCTCAGAAAGCTTCACTTCAGTATTTATCAGAAGATATTTCCTATTGCCCTACAGGACTGAATGTGTCTCCGAATGTCCCTTTGCTAATCCGTCTATGACTCGTATCAATCTGTCTATGATGCAGTATCAACAATATGACGAGTGGAATGCACACGTCAAAAAGGAGCTCCTCGGAAACCTTCTCTCCAGTATCTATCAGAAGATATTTCCGTTTCCACCTACTGCCGCAAGGCTCTCCAGAGAATCCCTTAGTTGACATACCTAAAACAGTGTTAGAATACTACACAATTAAAACAGAAACTTAACTGTGTGAATGCAATTCACGTGACCTAGGAAAATTTTCCTTCTGGTTTTCATCTTAGGGTATTACTTTTCCAGTATGTTCTTAAGAGCGTTCCCAAATATACCTTCTCAGGTTCCACAGAAACTGTGATTTCAAACTGCTCAATCCAAAGAATGATTTAACTCTATGAGATGAATACACACATCACAAAGCTCTTGCTCCAAAAGCTTCTCTCCACTTCTCATAGGAAGACGTTTCCTTTCTCACCACAGGAATCCAGGCGCCACCTGATATCCCTTCCCAGATTGCTCAAAGACAAAGTTTCCAAACTGGGCAACGTAGTGGAAGCTTCCACTCTCTGAAATGAATGCACACCCCAGGGAACAGTGTCTTGGAACGTTTCCTTCTGGTTTGTATTTCCGTATATTTCACTTTTTGCCATAGTATTCAACGCACTGCAAAATATCACTTTTCCAGTTTTACAGGAACAGTGCTCAAACATTGCTATGAGAAAAAGGGTATAACGCCCTGTGGAATGCACACATCATAACGCAGTTTCTCAAAAAGCTACTTTCCAGTTTTTATCTAAAGATACATCCTATTTCATGTCAACTGTGAATGTGCTCCCAAATATCCCTTCTCAAATCCGTCCATGACGCAGTTTCAAAAATGCGTAATAGAAAGAAATTTTTATCTGTGGGAGATGCATAGACATATCTATCACAAAGCAGTTTCACAGAAAGCTTCTTTCCAGTTTTTTTCTGAGGATACTTGCTTTTTCACCACAGCCGTCCATACACTCCAAAATGTCCTGTGGTAGCTTATTTTGCAAAAGGGATTCCCCTATGTTCTATGAGAAGAAATGTATAACTCTGTGAGTGGAATACACAGGTAACAAAGCAGCCCCACGGAAATCTTCTCTCTGGTTTCTATCAGAACATATTGCCCTTTTCAATGTAAGCCTCAAAAACGCTCCCGAGTATCCCTTAGCTCACTCACCTAAAACAGTGTTAGAATACTGGTCAATGAAAACAGAAGCTTAAATGTGCGAGTGCAATGCACGTGACCTCGAGCAGTCTCACAGATAGTTTCCTTCTGGTTTTTTTGGAGGGTATTTCTTTTTCAACATATTCGTAAGAGTGTTCCCAAATATTCTTTCTCAGTTTCCACAGAAACAGTGATTTCAAACTGCTCAATACAAACAATGATTTAACTCGATGAGATGGATATACACATCACAAACCAGGTTCTCTGATAGCTTCTCTCCAGTTTTCATTATAAG
The DNA here is from genome assembly GCF_037993035.2 of Macaca fascicularis. Classification (NCBI taxonomy): domain Eukaryota; kingdom Metazoa; phylum Chordata; class Mammalia; order Primates; family Cercopithecidae; genus Macaca; species Macaca fascicularis. The sequence goes on along the minus strand of NC_088385.1, from coordinate 37,707,573 downwards.
ACGTTTCCTTTCTACTGCAAGCATCCGGGAGTCACTTAATATCCCTTCACAGATTAATCAGAGATAGAGTTAACAAACTGGTCAACGTAGTGTCATCTTTAACTTTCTGCAACAAATGCACACGCCAGAGAGAAGTTTCTTGGAAGGTTGCTTTCCGGGTTTTATTCCTGGATATTTCACTTTTCGCATTATTCATCCAAGTGCTACAAAATATCCCTTTTTCAGTTTTACAGGAACAGTGTTCAAACAGTGTCTTACCAGAAAAGAGATGTAACTCTCTGGGTGGAATGTACACAGCACAAAGTGGTTTCTCCGAAAACTTCTCTCCAGTATTTATCTGGTGATATTTCCTATTTCCCCACAAGCCTTAATGTGCTCCCGAATGTCCCTTTGGGAATCCGTCCAAGAAGCAGTTTCAAAACTGCGTAATAGAAAGAAAGATTTATCTAAGTGAGATGAAAAGACATATCTATTACAAAGCAGTGTGAGAGAATGCTTCTTTCAGGTTTTAGTCTGAGGATAATTCCTTTTTCACCATAGAAGACTGTATACTCCCGAATGTGCCCTAGTAGCCTTTTCTCCAAATGAGATTCCCTAATCCTATATGAGAAGAAAGGTTTCACTCTGTGAGTGGAATGTACATTTCAAAAGCCCCTCTAGGAAATCTTCTCTCCACTATCGTTCTGAAGATATTTCTGTTTTCACCAGAAGCCTCAAAGCACTCCCAAGTGTCCCTTAGCTGACTCACCTAAAACAGTGTTAGAATGCTGCCCAATGAAAAGAGAAGCTTACCAGTGCGAGTGGACTTCACAAGACCTAAAGCAGTTTCACAGAGAGTTTCCTTCTGATTTTTATTGGTGGTTATGTCTTTTTCACTATATTCTTAAGGGCGTTCCCAAATGTGCATTCTCAGTTTCCACAGAAACAGTGATTTCAAACTGCTCAATCCAAAGAATGATTTAACTGTATGAGGTGAATACACACAGCACAAAGCAGTTGCTCCAAAAGCTTCTCACCTGTTTTCATGTGAAGACGTTTAATTTCTCACCAGAAGCCTCCGGGCACCACTTAATATCCCTTCACAGATTCCTCAAAGACAGAGTTTCCAAACTGGGCAACGTAGTGGAAATTTTCAGTCTCTGAAATGAATGCACTCGTCAGAGAGCAGTTTCTTGGAACACTTCTTTCTGGATTTTATTTTAAGATATTTCACGTTTAGCCATAGTCTTCCACACGTTGCCAGATATCACTTTTTCATTTTTACATGAACAGTATTCGAACACTACCTTATGAGAAAAGAGGTATAATTCCCAGAGTGGAATGCACACGTCACAAAGCAGTCTCTCGGAAAGCTTCACTCCTGTATTATCAGAAAATATTTCCTATTTCCCCACAGGCCTGAATGTGTCTCTGAATGTCTCTTTGCTAATCCATCTATGACGAGTATCAATCCGTCTATGATGCAGTATCAACAATATGACGAGTGGAATGCACACGTCACAAAGGAGATCCTCGGAAATCTCTCCAGTATCTATCAGAATATATTTCCGTTTTCACCATAAGCCTCAAGGTGCTCCCGAGTATCCCTTAGCTGACACACCTAAAACAGTTTTAGAATACTGCTCAATGAAAACAGAAGCTTAACTGTGCGAATGCAATTCACGTGAACTAGAGTAGTTTCAGAAAAAGTTTCCTTCTGGTTTTTATCGGAGGGTATTACCTTTTCAGCATATTCTTAGGAACGTTCCTAAATATCCTTTCTCAGATTCCACAGAAACAGTGATTTCAAACTACTCAATCCAAAGAATGATTTAACTCTATGAGATGAATACACACATCACAAGGCACTTGCTCCGAAAGCTTCTCTCCACTTCTTATCAGAAGACGTTTCCTTTCTAATCACAAGAATCTGGGCGACTCTTAATATCTTTTGCCAGATTCCTGAAAGACACAGTTTCCAAACCAGGCAATGTATTGGAAGCTTTAACTCTCTGAAATGAATGCACACCCCAGAGAGCAGTTTCTTGGAACGTTTCTTTCTGGTTTTTATTTCCGCATATTTCACTGTTTGCCATAGTCTTCAACGTGCTACAAAATATCACTTTTTCAGTTTTCCAGGAACAGTGCTCAAACACTGCTATGAGAAAAAAGATATAACGCCCTGTGGAATGCACACATCACAACGCAATTTCTCCAAAAGCACCTTTCCAGTTTTTATCTGAAAATACTACCTATTTAACGTCAAGCACGAATGTCCTCCCGAATGTCCCTTTGCAATTCCATACATGACGCAGTTTCAAAACTGCACAATAGAAAGAAAGTTTTATCTATGTGAGTTGCATAGACATATCTATCACAAAGAAGTTTCACAGAAAGCTTCTTTACTGTTTTTCTCTGAGGATACTTGCTTTTTCACCATAGCCGTCCATATACTCCCAAATGTCCCGTAGTAGCTTATTCTCCAAAAGATATTCCCCAGTGTTCTATGAGAAGAAGGGTATAACTCTGTGAGTGGAATGCACACGTAACAGGGCAGCTACACGGAAATCTTCTCTCCAATATCTATCTGAAGATATTCCCCTCTTCACCATAAGCCTCAAAGCGCTCCCGAGTATCCCTTAGCTGACTCACCTAAAACAGTGTTAGAATACTGGTCTTGAAAACAGAAGCTTACATGTGTGAGTGGAATGCACGTGACCTAGAGCAGTTTCACAGAAGGTTTCCTTCTGGTGTTTATTGGAGGGTATTTCTTTTTCAGCATATTCTTAAGAGTGTTCCCAAATGTCCTTTCTCAGTTTCCACAGAAACAACGATTTCGAACTGCTCAATACAAAGAATGATTTAACTCTATGAGATGGATACACACATCACAAACCAGGTTCTCCGAAAGCTTCTTTCCAGTTTTCATTATAAGTCATTTCCTTTCTCACTGCAAGCATCTGGGCGACACTTAATATCCCCTCACAGATTAATCAGAGACAGAGTTTCCAAACTGGGCACCATAGTGTCCACTTTAACTCTCTGAAATGAATGCAAATGCCATAGAGGAGTTTCTTGGAACATTGCTTTCTAGGTTTTATTCCCAGATATTTCACTTTTTGCCATATTCTTCAAAGCTCTGCAAAATATCCCTTTTTCAGTTTTACAGGAAGAGTGTTCAAACACTGTCTTAAGAGAAAAGAGGTATAACTCCCTGTGTGGAACGCACATTTCAAAAAGCGATTTTTCTGAAAGGTTGTCTCCAGTTTTTATAGCGTGATATTTTTATTTCCACATAATCCTCAATGTGCTCCCGAATGTCCCCTCGGGAATGTGTTCATGATGCAGTTTCAAAACTGTCTTATAGAAAGAATGATTTATCTACATGAGATGAATAGATATATGTATTACAAAGCAGTTTGAGAGAACGCTACTTTCCAGTTTTTGTCTGAGGATAATTCCTTTTTCACCATAGCTGTATGTATACTCCTGAATGTCCCCTGAATTTTCTCTAAACGGGATTCCCCAATCCTCTATGAGAAGGAAGGTTTCACTCTGTCAGTGGAATGTACACATCAAAAAGACCTCTTTAGAAATATTCTTACCAGTATCTATCAGAAGATATTTCCGTTTTCACCATAAGCCTCAAAGCGCTCCCGAGTGTCTCTTAGCTGACTCACCTAGAACAGTGTTAGGACACTCCCAATGAAAACAGAAGTTTAACAGTGTGAGTGGACTTCACGTGACCTAGAACAGTTTTACAGAAAGATTCCTTCTGGTTTTTATTGGAGGTTATGCCTTTTTCAACATATTCTTAAGGGCGTTCCCCAATGTCTTTTCTCAGGTTCCACAGAAACAATGATTTCAAACTGCTAAATTCAAATAATCATCCACTCTATGAGGTGAATACACACAGCACAAAGCTGTTGCTCCAAAAGCTTCTCACCAGTGTTCATGCAAAGTCGTTTCCTTTCTCACTGGAAGCCTCTGGGCGCCACTTAATATCCCTTCCCAGATTCCTCAAAAACAGAGTTTCCAAAATGGACACTGTAGTGGATCATTTAACTCTGTGAAATGAAAGTACACCCTAGAGAGCAGTTTCTTGGAACGTTTCTTTCTGGTTTGTATTTCCGAATATTTCACTTTTTGCCATAAACTTCAACATGCTGCAAAATATCACTTTTTCAGTTTTACACGAACAGTGATCAAATACTGCCTAATGAGAAAAGAGGTATAATTCCCTGAGTGGAATACACACATCGCAAAGCAGTCTCTCAAAAACCTTCACTCCAGTATTTATCAGAAGATATTTCCTGTTTCTCCACAGGCCTGAATGTTTCTCCGCATGTCCCTTCGAGAATCCATCTATGAGGATTATCAATCCGTCTGTGACTCAGTATCAACACTATTACGAGTGGAATGCACAGGTCACTAGGAGCTCCTTGGAAAGCTTCTCTCCAGCATCTATCAGAAGATATTTCCGTTTACACTGTAAGCCTCAAGGCGCTCCCGAGTAACCCTTAGTTTACTCACATAAAACAGTGTCAAAATACTGCTCAATGAAAACGGAAGCTTAACTGTGTGAATGCAATTCATGTGACCTAGAGCAGTTTCACAGAAAGTTTCCTTCTGGTATTTATCGGAGGGTATTACCTTTCCAGCATATTCTTAAGAGCGTTCCCAAATATCCTTTCTCAGTTTCCAAAGAAACAGTGATTTCAAACTGCTCAATCCAAAGAATGCTTTAACTCTATGAGATGAAAACATACATCTCAAAGCACATGCTCTGAAAGCTTCTCTCCACTTGTCATCGGAAGATGATTATTTTCTCACAACAAGAATCCTGGCGTCACTTAACATACCTTCCCAGATACCTCAAAGAAAGAGTTTCCAAACTGGGCAACGTAGTGGAAGCTTTAACTCTCTGAAATGAATGGACACCCCAGAGAACAACTTCTTGGAACGTTTCTTTCTGGTTTGTATTTCCGGATATTTCACTTTTCACCATAGTCTTCAACGTACTGCAAAATATCTTTTTCTCAGTTTTACAGGAACAGAGCTCAAACACTGCTATGATAAAAAATTTATAACGCCCTGTGGAACGCACACATCACAACGCAGTTTCTCGGAAAGCTTCTCTCCAGTTTTTATCTGAAGATATCTCCTCTTTAACCTCAAGGGCGAATGTGCTCTGGAAAGTCCCTTCACAAATCCTTCCGTGACACAGTTTCAAAACTGCGTAATAGAAAGAAAGTTTTATCTATGTGAGATGCATAGACACATCTATCACAAAGCAGTTTCACAGAAAGCTTCTTTCCAGTTTTTGCCTAAGGATACTTGCTTTTTCACCATAGCCGTCCATATATTCCCAAATGTCCCGTGATAGATTATTCTCCAAATGGGATTCCCACGCCCTCTATGAGAAGAAAGGTATAACTCTGTGAGTGGAATGCACATGTAACAAAGCAGCCCCACGGAAATCTTCTCTCCAGTATCTATCTGAAGATATTTCCTTTTTCACCGTAAGCCTCAACGTGCTCCCGAGTATCCCTTAGCTGACTCACCTGAAACAGTGTTAGAATACTGGTGAATGAAAACAGAAGCTTAAGTGTTAGAGTGGAATGCACACGACCTAGAGCAGTTTCACAGAAGGTTTCCTTCTGGTGTTCATTGGAAAGTATTACTTTTTCAGCATATTCTTAAGAGTGTTCCCAAATGTCCTTTCTCAGTTTCCACAGAAACAGTGATTTCAAACTGCTCAATACAAAGAATAGTTTAACTCTATGAGATGGATACATACATCACAAACCAGGCTCTCGGAATGCTTCTCTCCCGTTTTCATTATAAGACGTTTTCTTTCTCACTGCAAGCATCCGGGCGCCACTTAATATCCCTTCACAGATTAATCAGAGACAGAGTATCAGAACTGGGCAACATAGTGTCCACTTTAACTCTCTGAAATGAATGCACACGCCAGAGAGAAGTTTCTTGGAAAGTTGCTTTCTGGGTTTTATTCCCGGATATTTCACTTTTCACCGTATTCTTCAAAGCAGTGTAAAATATCCCTTTTTCAGTTTTACAGGAACAATATTCAAACACTGTCTTACGAGAAATGAGTTATAACTCCCTGCGTGTAATGCATACATCACAAAGCAGTTTCTCCAAAAGCTTCTCTCCAGTTTTTATGTGGTGATAATTCTTTTTTCAGCATAAGCCTCAAGTGCTCCCGAATGTCCCTTAGAGAATTTGTCCATGACGCAGTTTCAAAACTGCATAAGAGAAAGAAAGATTTATCTAAGTGAGATGAATAGACATATCCATTACAAAGCAGTGTGAGAGAACTTTTCCTCCTTTATCACCATAGCCCATAGCCGTCTGTGTAATCCCAGAAGTCCACTGGTAGCTTTTTCTCCAAACAGGATTCCCCAATCCTCTATGAGAAGAAAGGTTTCACTCTGTGAGTGGAATGCACACATCAAATTCACATCTTCAGAAATCTTCTCTCCAGTATCTATCTGAAGATATTTCCGTTTTCACCATACTGCCCAATGAAAACAGAGGCTTAACAGTGCGAGTGGACTTCACGTGGCTTAGAGTGGTTTCACTGAAAGTTTTCTTCTGGTTTTTATTGGAGGTTATGTCTTTTTCAGCATATTCTTAAAGCATTCCCAAATGTCCTTTCTCAGGTTCCACAGAAACAGTGATTTCAAACTGCTAAATCCAAGAATGATTTAAATCTATGACATGAACACAAACATCACAAAGCACTTGATCCGAAAGTTTCTCTCCACTTTTCATCAGAAGACGTTTCCTTTCTCAACACAAGAATCCGGGCTCCACTTGATATCCCTTCCCAGATTCCTCAAAGACAGATTTTCCAATCTGGGCAACGTAGTGGAAGCTTTAACTCTCTGAAATGAATGCGCTCGTCAGAGAGCAGTTTCTTGGATCCTTTCTTTCTGGTTTCTATTTGCAGATATTTCACTTTTCCCCATACTCTTCAACGTGCTGCAAAATATCACTTTTTCGGTTTCACAGGAACAGTGTTCAAACACTGCTATGAGAAAAAAGATATAACGACCTATGGAATGCACACATCACAACGCAGTTTCTCCAAAAGCTACTTTCCAGTTTTTATCTGAAGATATCTCCTATTTAACGTCAAGCGCGATGTGCTCCTGATTGTCCCTTCGCAAATCCGTCCATTACACATTTTCAAAATGCGTAATAGAAAGAAACTTTTATCTATGTGAGTTGCATAGACATTTCTCTCACAAAGCAGTTTCACAGAAAGCTTCTTTACTGTTTTTGTCTGAGGATACTTGCTTTTTCACCATAGCTGTCCAGCTACTCCCAAATGTCCTGTGGTAGCTTATTCTCCAAATGGGATTCCCCCATCCTCCATGAGAAGAAAGGTATAACTCTGTCAGTGGAATGCACATGTAACAAGGCAGTTCCATGGAAATCTTCTCTCCAGTATCTATCTGAAGATATTTCCCTTTTCACCATAAGCCTCCAAGCCCTCCCGAGTATCCATTAGCTGACTCACCTCAAACAGTGTTAGAATACTGGTCAATGAAAACAGAAGCTTTAGTGTGCGAGTGGAATGCACGTGACCTAGAGCAGTTTCACAGAAGGTTTCCTTCTGGTGTTTATTGGAGGGTATTTCCTTTTCAGCATATTCTTAAGAGTGTTCCCAAATGTTCTTTCCACAGAAAAAGTGATTTCAGACTGCTCAAAACACAGAATGATTTAACTCTATGAGATGGACACACACATCACAAACCAGCTTCTCTGAAAGCTTCTCTCCCGTTTTCATTATAAGACGTTTCCTTTCTCACCGCAAGCACCTGGATGCCACTTATATCCCTTCACAGGTTAATCAGAGACAGAGTTTCAAAAATTAGCAACATAGTGTGAACTTTAACTCTCTGAAATGAGTGCTCACGCCAGAGAGAAGTTTCTTGTAACTTTGCTTTCTGGGTTTTATTCCCAGATATTTCACTTTTCACCATATCCTTCAAAGCGCTGCAAAATATCCCTTTTTCAGTTTTACAGGAACAGTGTTCAAACACTGTCTTACGAGAAAAGAGGTATAACTCCCTGAGTGGAACGCACACATCACAAAGCAGATTCTCTGAAAAGTTATTTCCAGTTTTTATCTGGTGACATTTCCTATTTCCCCATCAGCATTTAGTTGATCCCGAATGTCCCTTCGGGAATCCATCCATGACGCAGTTTCAAAACTGCGTAATAGAAAGACTAATCTAAGTGAGATGAATAGACATAAGTATTATGAAGCAGTGTGAAAGAACGCTTCTTTCCAATATTTGTCTGAGGATAATTCCTTTTACACCATTGCCATATGTATACTCACGAATGTCCCCTGCGAGCCGTTTCTCCAAATGAGATTTCCCAATCCTCTATGAGAAGAAAGGTTTCACTCTGTGAGTGGAATGTACACGTCAAAAACACCTCCTCGGAAATCTTCTCTCCAGTATGTATCTGAAGATATTTCCATTTTCACCATAAGCCTCATAGCGCTCCTGCGTGACCCTTAGCTGACCCACCTAAAACAGTGTTAGAATACTGCTCAATGAAAATAGAAGCATTACAGTGTAAGTGGATTTCAGGTGACCTAGAGCAGTTTCACAAAAAGTTTCCTTCTGGTTTTTATTGGAAGTTATGTTTTTATCCACATATTCTTAAGAACATTCCCAAACGTTCTTTTCAGGTTCCATAGAAACAGTGATTTCAAACTGCTCAATCCAAATAATGACTCAACTCTATGAGATTAATACACACAGCACAAAGCAGTTTCTCTGAAAACTTCTCACCAGTTTTCATGCGAAGACGTTTCCTTTCTCACTGGAACCCTCAGGGTGAAACTTAATTTCACTTCACAGATTCCTCAAAGACAGAGTTTCCAAACTGGTCAACGTTGTGGAAGCTTTAACTCTCTGAAATGAATGCACTCGTCAGAAAGCAGTTTCTTGGAATGCTTCTATCTGGGGTTTATTTCCAGATATTTCACTTTTCGCCATAGTCTTCAACAAGCTGCAAAATATCACTTTTTCAGTTTTACAGGAACAGTGTTTGAACACTGCTTTATGAGAAAAGAGGAATAATTCCCTGAGTGGAATGCACACATCACAAAGCAGTCTCTCGGACATCTTAACTCCAGTATTTGTCAGAAGATATTTCCTAATTTCCCACATGCCTGAATGTGTCTCCGAACATCTATCTGAAGATATTGCCCTGTTCACCATAAGCCTCAAAGTGCTCCCGAGTATTCCTTAGCTGACTCACCTAAAACAGTGTTAGAATACTGGTCAATGGAAACAGAAGCTTAAATGTGTGAGTGGAACGTGCGTAATCTAGAGCAGTTTCACAGAAGGTTTCCTTCTGGTTTTTATTGGAGGGTATTTCTTTTTCAGCATATTCTTAAGAGTGTTCCCAAATATCCTTTCTCGGTTTCCACAGAAACAGTGATTTCAAAGTGCTCAATACAAAGAATGATTTAACTCTATGAGATGGGTACACTCATCACAAACCAGGTTCTCCGAAAGCTTCTCTCCAGTTTTTATTATAAGACATTTCCTTTCTCACCGCAGGCCTCCAGGCGCCACTTAATATCCCTTTACAGATTAGTCAGAGACAGGGTTTCCAAAAGGAGCAACGTAGTGTCAACTTTAACTCTCTGAAATGAATGCACATGCTAGAGACAAGTTTCTTGGAACGTTGCTTTCTGGGTTTTATTCCCGGATATTTCACTTTTCGCCATATTCTCCAAAGCACTGCCAAATATCACTTTTTCAGTTTTACAGGAATAGTGCTCAAACACTGCTATGAGAAAAAAGGTATAATGCTTTGTTGAAAGCACATATCACAAAGCAGTTTCACAGAAAGCTTCTCTCCAGTTTTTATCAGAAGATATCTCCTCTTTAACATCATGCGCGTACGTGCTCCTGAATGTCACTTCACAAATCCGTCCATGACGCAGTTTCAAAACTGCATAATCGTAAGAAAGTTTTATCTATGTGAGATGCATAGACATATCTGTCACAAAGCAGTTTCACAGAAAGCTTTTTCCAGTTTTTGTCTGAGGATACTTGCTTTTTCACCATAGCCATCCATATACTCCCAAATGTCCCGTAGTATCTTATTCTCCAAATGGGATTCCCCTGTCCTCTATGAGAAGAAAGGTATAACTCTGTGAGTGGAATGCACACATAAGAAACCAGCTCCATGGAAATCTTCTCTCCAGTATCTATCTGAATATATTGCCCTTTTCACCATAAGTCTCAAAGCGCTCCTGAGTATCCCTTAGCTGACTCACCTCAAACAGTGTTAGTATACTGCTCACTGAAAACAGAAGCTAAAATGTGTGAGTGGAATGCACGTGACCCAGAGCAGCTTCACAGAATGTTTTCTTCTGGTTTTTATTGGAGGGTATTTCTTTTTCAGCATATTCTTAAGAGTGTTCAGAAATGTTCTTTCTCAGTTTCCATAGAAACAGTGATTTCAATCTGCTCAACGCACAGAATGATTTAACTCTATGAGATGGATACACACATCACAAACCAGGTTCTCCGAAAGCTTCTCTCCAGTTTTCATTCTAAGACGTTTCCTTTCTCACCACAAGCATCCGGGCACCGCTTAATATCCCTTCACAGATTAATCAGAGACAGAGTTTCCAAACTGGGCAACGTACTGTCAACTTTAACTCTGAAACGAATGGACACACCAGAGAGAAGTTTCTTGGAATGTTGCTTTCTTGGTTTTATTCCCGGATATTTCACTTTTCGTCCTATTCTTCAAAGTGCTGCAAAATATCCCTTTTTCAGTTTTACCAGAACAGTGTTCAAACACTGTTTTATTAGAAAAGAGGTATAACTCCCTGGGTGGAATGCACACATCACAATGTGGTTTCTCCGAAAGCTTCTCTCCAGTGTTTATCTTGTCGTATATCCTATTTTCCCAGAAGCCTTAATGTGCTCCCGAATATCCCTTCGGAAATACGTCCATGACGCAGTTTCAAAACTGCATAATAGGAAGAAAGATTTATCTAATTGAGATGAATAGACATATCTATTACAAGGCAGTGTGAGAGAACGCTTCTTTCCAGTTTTTGTGTGAGGATAATGCCTTTTACATCATAGCCATCTGTACACTCCCGAATGTCCCTTGGTAGTGTTTTCTCCAAACGGGATTCCCCAATCCTCTATGAAAAGAAAGGTTTCACCGTGTGAGTGGAATGTACACGTCAAAAGCACCTCCTCGGAAATCTTCTCTCCAGTATGTATGTGAAGATATTTCCGTTTTCACCATAAGCCTCAAGGCGCTCCCGAATGTCCCTTAGCTGACTCACCTAAAACAGTGTTAGAATACTGCCCAATGAAAACGGAAGCTTAACAGTGCGAGTGGACTTCACATGGCCTAGAGCAGTTTCACAGAAAGTTTCTTTCTGGTTTTTAATTGGAGGTTATGTCTTTTTCAGCATATTCTTAAGAGCGTTCACAAATGTCCTTTCTCAGGATCCACAGAAACAGTGATTTCAAACTGGTCAATCAAAAGAATGATTCAAATCTCTGATATGAATACACAAAGCACAAAGCACTTGCTCCGAAAGCTCCTCTCCACTTCTCATCGGAAAATGTTTCCTTTCTCACAAGAAGCCTCCGGGCGCCACTGAATATCCCTTCCCAGATTCCTAAAAGACAGAGATTCCAAACTGAGCAATGTAGTGGAAGCTTTAACTTTCTGAAATGAATGCACACCCCAGAGATCAGTTTCTTGGAACGTTTATTTCTGGTTTTTATTTCTGAATATTTCACTTTTTGCCATAGTCTTCAAGGTACTGCAAAATATCACTTTTTCAGTTATACAGGAACAGTGCTCAAGCTCTGCTATGAGAAAAAAGTTATTACGGCCTGTGGAATGCACCCAAAACAACGCAGTTTCTCAGAAAGTTTCTCTCCAGTTTTTATCTCAAGATACCTCCTATTTAACGTCAAGCGTGAATGTGCTCCTGAATGTCCCTTCGCAAATCCGTCCATGATGCAGTTTCAAAACTGCGTAATAGAAAGAAAGTTTTATCTATGTGAGATGCATAGACATATCTATCACAAAGCAGTTTCACAGAAAGCTTCTTTCCAGTTTTTGTCTGAGGATAATTCCTTTTTCACCATAGCCGTCTGTATACACCCAAATGTCCCCTGGTAGCGTGTGCTCCAAACAGAATTCCCCAATCCTCTATGAGAAGAAAGTTTTCACCCTGTCAGTGGAATTTACACATCAAAAGCACATCCCCAGAAATCTTCTCTCCAGTATCTATCTGAAGATATTTCCGTTTTCACCATAAGCCTCAACGCCCTCCCGAGTGTCCCTTAGCTGACTCACCTAAAACGGTGTTAGAATACTACCCAATGAAAACAGAATCTTAACAGTGTGAGTGGACTTCACGTGGCCTAGAGCAGTTTCACAGAAAGTTTCCTTCTGGTTTTTATTGGAGGTTATGTCTCTCTCAGCATATTCTTAAGAGCGTTCCCAAATGTTCTTTCTGAGGTTCCACAGAAACAGTGATTTCAAACTGCTCAATCCAAAGAATGATTCAAATCTATGAGATGGATACACAAAGCACAAAGCAGTTGCTCTGAAAGCTTCTCACCAGTTTTCATGCGAAGACGTTTCCTTTCTCACTGGAAGCCTACAGGCCACACTTAACATCCCTTCACAGATTCCTCAAAGACAGAGTTTCCAAACTGGGCAATGTACTGGAAGCTTTAACTCTCTGAAATGAATGCACTCGTCAGAGAGCAGTTTCTTGGAACGCTTCTTTCTGGGTTTTATTTCCAGATATTTCACTTTTTGCCAAGTCTTCAATGCCCTGCAAAATATCACATTTCGTGTTTTACAGGAAAAGTGTTCAAACACTGCCTTATGTGAAAAGAGGTATCATTCCCTGAGTGGAATGCACACATCACAAAGCAGTCTCTCAGAAAGCTTTACTCCAGTATTTATCAGAAGATATTTCTTATTTCCCCACAGGCCTGAATGTGTCTCTGAATGTCACTTGGCCAATCTTTCTATGACGGGTATCAATACGTCTATGATGCAGTGCCAACACTATGACGAGTGGAATGCACACGTCAAAATGAGCTCCTCGGAAATCTTCTCTCCAGTATCTATCAGAAGATATTTCCATTTTCACCAACAGCCTCAAGGCTCTCCAGAGTATCCCTTAGCTGATTCACCTAAAACAGTGTTAGAATACTACACAATTAAAACAGCAGCTTAACTGTGCGAATGTAATTCACGTGACCTAGAGCAGTTTCACAGAAAGCTTCCTTCTGGTTTTTATCAGAGGGTATTACTTTTTCAGCATATTCTTAAGAGCGTTCCCAAATATACTTTCTCAGGTTCCACAGAAACTGTGATTTCAAACTACTCAATCCTAAGAATGATTTAACTTTATGAGATGAATACACACATCACAAAGCTCTTGCTACGAAAACTTCTTTCCACTTCTCATCAGAAGACGTTTCCTTTCTCAGCACAGGATTCTGGACGCCACCTGATATCCCTTCCCAGATACCTCAAAGACAAAGTTTCCAAACTGGGCAACTTAGTGTTAACTTTAACTCTCTGAAATGAATGCACCCGCCAGAGAGATGTTTCTTGGAACGTTGCTTTCTAGGTTTTATTCTCGGATATTTCACTTTTTGCCATATTCTTTAAAGCACTGCAAAATATCACTTTCTAAGTTTTACAGGAACAGTGTTCAAACACTGTCTTAAGAGAAAAGAGGTGTAACTCCCTGGGTGGAATGCACACATCACAAAGCAGTTTCTCCCAAAGCTTCTCTCCAGTTTTTATATGGTGATATTTCCTCTTTCCTCATAAGCCTTAATGTGCTCCCGAATGTCTCTTCAAGAATCCGTCCACGACGCAGGTTCAAAACAGCGTAATAGAAAGATTTATCTAAGTGAGAAGAATAGACATATCTATTACAAAGCAGTGTGAGAGAATGCTTCTTTCCACTTTTTTTCTGAGGATAATTCCTTTTTCACCATAGCCGTCTGTATGCTCCCGAATGTCCCCTGGTAGCGTTTTCTCCAAACGGGATTCCCCAATCCTCTATGAGAAGAAAGGTTTCACTCTGTGAGTGGAATGTACACGTCAAATGCACCTCTTTGGAAATCTTCTCTCCAGTATCTATCCGAATATATTTCCCTTTTCACCATAAGCATCAAAGCGCTGCCGAGTGTCCCTTAGCTGACTCACCTAAAACAGTGTTAGAATACTGCCCAATGAAAACAGAAGCTTAGCAGTGCGAATGGACTTCACGTGGCCTAGAGCAGTTTCACAGAAAGTTTCCTTCTGGATTATATTGCAGGTTATGTCTTTTTCAGCATATTCTTAAGGGCGTTCCCAAATGTCCTTTCTAAGGTTGCAAAGAAACAGTGATTTCAAACTGCTCAATCCAAAGAATGATTCAACTCTATGAGATGAATACACACAGAACAAAGCAGTTGCTCCGAAAGCTTCTCATAGCTTTCATGTGAGGACGTTTCCTTTCTCACCTGAAGTCTCCGGGTGCCACTTAATATCCCTTCACAGATTCCTCAAAGACAGAATTTCCAAATTGCGCAATGTAGAGGAAGCTTTCACTCTCTGAAATGAATGCACTTGTCTGAGAGCAGTTTCTTGGAAAGCTTCTTTCTGGGTTTTATTTCCAGATATTTCACGTTTCGCCATAGTCTTCAATGAGCTGCAAAATATCACTTTTTCAGTTTTACAGGAACAGTGTTCGAACACTGCCTTATGAAAAAAGAGGTATAATTCCCTGAGTGGAATGCACACATCACAAAGCAGCCTCTCAGAAAGCTTCACTCCAGTATTTATCAGAAGATATTTCCTATTTCCCCACAGGCCTGAATGTGTCTCTGAATGTCCCTTCACGAATCTGTCTATGACGAGTATCAATCCATCTATGACGCAGTATCAACACTATGATGAGCGGAATGCACATGTCACAAAGGAGCTCCTCGGAAATCTTCTCTCCAGTATCTATCTGACGATATTTCCGTTTTCACTGTAAGCCTCAAGTCGCTCCCGAGTATCCCTTAGCTGATTCACCTAAAACAGTGTTAGAATACTGCACAATGAAAACAGATGTTTAACTGCAAGAATGATATTAAGGTGATCTAGAGTAGTTTCACAGAAGGCTTCCTTCTGGTTTTTATCAGTGGGTATTTGTTTTTCAGGATATTCTTAAGAGCATTCACAAATGTCCTTTCTCAGGGTCCACAGAAATATTGATTTCAACCTGCTCAATCCAAAGAATGAGAAGAATACACACATCAAAAAGCACTTGCTCTGAAATCTCACCAGTTTTCATGCGAAGACGTTTCCTTTCTCACCGAATGCCACGGGCACCACTTAATATCCCTTCCCAGATTCCTCAAAGATAGGGTTTCCAAACTGGGTGACGTAGTGGAAGATTTAACTCTCTGAAATGAATGGACTCGTCAGAGAGCAGTTTCTTGGAATGCTTCTATCTGAGTTTTATTTCCAGATATTTCAACGTAGTGGAAGATTTATCTCTCTGAAAAATATCACTTTTACAGGTTTAGAAGAACAGTGTTCAAACACTGCTATCAGAAAAAAGGTAAAACGCCCTGTGGAATGCACACATCACAATACGGTTTCTCAGAAAGCTTCTCTCCAGTTTTTATCTGAAGATATCTCCTATTTAACGTCATGCACCAATGTGCTCCCGAATGTCCCTTCACAAATCCATCCATGACGCAGTTTCAAAACTGTGTAACAGAAAGAAAGTTTTATCTATGTGAGATGCATAGACATATCTATCACAAAGCAGTGTAACAGAAAGTTTCTTTCCAGTTTTTGACTGAGGATGCTTGCTTTTTGGCATAGCAGTCCATATACTCCCAAATGTCCCATCGTAGCGTATTCTCCAAATCGGATTCCCCCGTGTTCTATGAGAAGAAAGGTAAAACTCTGTGAGTGGAATGAACATGTAACAGGGCAGCTCCATGGAAATCTTCTCTCCAGTATCTATATGAAGATATTGTCCTTTTCACCATAAGCCTCAACATGCTCCCAAGTATCCCTTAGCTGACTCACCTAAAACAGTGTTAGAATACTGGTCAAGGAAAACTGAAGCTTAACTGTGTGAATGCAATTCACATGACCTAAAGCAGATTCACAGAAAGCTTCCTTCTTGTTTTTATCGGAGGGTGTCACTTTTTCAGCATATAATTAAGAGCGTTCCCAAATATCCTTTCTCAGGTTCCACAGAAACAGTGATTTCAAACTGCTCAATCCAAAGAAAGATTTAACTCTATGAGATGAACACACATTTCACAAAGCACTTGCTCCGAAAGCTTCTCTCCACTTCTCATTGGAAGATGTTTCCTTCTTCACCACAAGAATCCGGGCGCCAGTTAATATCCCTTCCCAGATTCCCCAAAGACAGAACTTCCAAACTGGGCAACGTAGTGGAAGCTTTAACTCTCTGAAATGAATACACACCCCAGAGAACAGTTCCTTGGAACGTTTCTTTCTGCTTTGTATTTCCGGATATTTCACTCTTTGCCACAGTCTTCAATGCCCTGCAAAATATTACTTTTTCAGTTTCACAGGAACAGTGCTCAAACACTCCTATGAGAAAAAACGTATAACGCCCTGTGGAATGCACCTACCACAAAGCAGTTTCTCAGAAGGCTTCTCTCCAATTTCTATCTGAAGATATCTCCTGTTTAACCTCAAGCGCAAATGTGCTCCCGAATTTCCCTTCGCAAATCCGTCCATGACGCAGTTCAAAATTGCGTAATAGAAAGAAAGTTTTATCTATCTGAGATGCATAGGCATATCTATCACAAAGCAGCTTCACAGAAAGCTTCTTTCCACTTTTTGTCTGAGGATAGTTGCTTTTTCACCATAGCCGTCCATATAGTCCCAAATGTTCCCTGGTAGCTTATTCTCCAAAAGAGATTCCCCGGTACTCTATGAGAGGAAAGGTGTAACTCTGTGGGTGGAATGCACACATAACAAGACAGCTCCACGGAAACCTTCTTTCCACTATCTGTCTGAAGATATTGCCCTTTTCACCGTAAGCCTCAAAGCGCTCCCAAGTATCCCTGAGCTGGCTCACCTAAAACAGTGTTAGAATACTGGTCAATGAAAACAGAAGCTTAAATGTGCGAGTGCAATGCACGTGACCTAGAGCAGTTTAACAGACGGTTTCCTTCTGGTTTTTATTGGAGGTTATTTCTTTCTCAGCATATTCTTAAGAGTGTTCCCAAATGTCCATTCTCAGTTTCCACAGAAACAGTGATTTCAAACCGCTCAATACAAAGAATGATTTAACACGATGAGATGGATACACACATCACAAACCAGATTTTCTGGAAGCTTCTCTCCAGTTTTCATTCTAAGACATTTCGTTTCTCACCACAAGCATCTAGGTGCCACTTAATATCCCTTCACAGATTAATCAGAGAGAGAGTTTCCAAACTGGGCAACGTAGAGTCAACTTTAACTCTCTGAAATGAATGCACATGCCAGAGAGAAGTTTCTTGCAACGTTGCTTTCTGGGTTTTATTCCCAGATATTTCACTTTTCACCATATTCTTCAAAGCGCTGCAAACTATCCCTTTTTCAGTTTTACAGGAACAGTGTTCAAATACAGTCTTACGAGAAAAGAGGTATAACTCCCTGTGTGGAATGCACACATTACCAAGTGGTTTCTCCGGAAGCTTCTCTGCAGTTTTTATCTGGTGATATTTCCTATTTCCCCAGAAGCCTTAATGTGCAACCAAACGTCCCTTCAGAAATCCGTCAATGAGGCAGTTTCAAAACTACGTAATATAAAGAAACATTTATTTAAGAGAGATGAATAGAGATATCTATGACAAAGTAGTGTGAGAGAACGCTTCTTTCCAGTTTTTGTCTGAGGATAATTACTTCTTCACCATAGCCGTCTGTATACTCCCGAATGTCCCCTGGTAGCATTTTCTCTAAACGGAATTCCCAATCCTCTATGAGAAGAAAGGTTTCACTCTGTGAGTGGAATGTACATGTCAAAAGCACCTCCTCGGAAATCTCTCCAGTATCTCCCTGAAGATATTTCCGTTTTCACCATAAGCCTCAATGCGCTCATGAGTGTCCCTTAGCTGACTCACCTAAAACAGTGTTAGAACAGTGCCCAATGAAAACAGAAGCTTAGCAGTGCAAGTGGATATCACGTGGCCTAGAGTAGTTTCACAGAAAGTTTCCTTCTTGTTTTTATTGGAGGTTATGTCTTTTTTTGCGCATATTCTTAAGAGCATTCCCAAATGTCCATTTTGATGTTCCACAGAAACAGTAATTTCAAACTGCTCAATCCAAAGAATGCTTCAACTCTATGAGATGAATACACACAGCACAAAGCAGTTGCTCCGAAATCTTCTCACCAGTTTACATGCGAGGACATTTCCTTTCTCACTGGAAGCCTCCGGGTGCCACTTAATATCGTTCACAGATACCTCAAAGACAGAGTTTCCAAACTAAGCAACGTAGTGGAAGCATTCACTCTCTGAAAAGTATGCACTCGTCAGAGAGCAGTTTCTTGGAACGTTTCTTTCTGGGTTTTATTTCCAGATATTTCACTTTACTCCATGGTCTTCAATGCGCTGCAAAATATCACTTTTTCAGTTTTACAGGAACAGTATTCGAGCACTGCCTTAGGAGAAAAGGGGTATAATTCCCTCAGTGGAATGCACACATCACAAAGCAGTCTCTTGAAAGCTTCACTCCAGTATTTATCAGAAGATATTTCCTATTTCCCACAGGCCTGAATGTGTCTCCGAATGTCCGTTCGCGAACCCGTCTATGACGAGTATCAATACGACTATGACCAGTATCAACA
Organism: Macaca fascicularis; assembly: GCF_037993035.2. Lineage (NCBI taxonomy): Eukaryota > Metazoa > Chordata > Mammalia > Primates > Cercopithecidae > Macaca > Macaca fascicularis. The sequence continues at coordinate 37,688,657 of NC_088385.1, read as the reverse complement.
CTATGACGAGTGGAATGCCCACGTCACAAAGGAGCTCCTCGGAAATCTTCTCTCCAGTATCTACCGGAAGATATTTCCATTTTCACCATAATCTTCAAGGTGCTCCCGAGTATCCCGTAACTGACTCACCTAAAACAGTGTTAGAATACTGCTCAATGAAAACGGAAGCTTAACTGTGTGAATGCTATTCACGTGACCTAGAACAGTTTCACAGAAATATTCCTTCTGTTTTTTATCAGAGGGTATTACTTTTTCAGCATATTCTTAAGAGCATTCCCAAATATCCTTTGTCAGGTTCCACAGAAACAGTGATTTCAAACTGATCCATCCAAAGAATGATTTAACTCTATGAGATGAACGCACACATCACAAAGCACTTGCTCCAAAAGCTTCTCTCCACTTCTCATTGGAAGACGTTTCCTTTCTCACCACAGATATCCGGGGCCACTTAATATCCCTTCCCAGATTCCTCAAAGACAGATTTTCCAAACTGGGCAACGTAGTGGAACCTTTAACTCTCTGAAACGAATGCACATCCCAGAGAGCAGTTTCTTGGAACGTTTCTTTCTGGTTTTTATTTCTGGATATTTTACTCTTGCCATAGTCTGCAATGTGCTGCCAAATATCACTTTTTCAGTATTACAGGAACTGTGCTCTAACACTTTTCTGATAAAAAAGCTATAACGCCCTGTGGAATGCACACATCACAATGCAGTTTCTCAGAAAGCTTCTCTCCAGGATTTATATGGAGATATTTCCTATTTCCCCACAGACCTGAATGTGCTCTCGAATGTCCCTTTGTTAATTTGTCCATGATGCAGTTCCAAAACTGCGTAATGGAAAGTTTTAGCTATGTGAGTTGAATAGACATATCTATCACAAAGCAGTTTCATAGAAAGATTCTTTTTAGTTTTTCTCTGAGAAAACTTCCTTTTTCACCATAGCTGTCCATATACTTCCAAATGACCCTGATAGCGTTTTATCCAAACGGGGTTCCCCAATCCTTTAGGAGAAGAAAGGTACATGTCTGTGAGTGGAATGCACACGTCACTAAGAAGCTCCTCAGAAATCTTCTCTCCAGTATCTATCTGCAGATAATTCCGTTCTCACAGTAAGCCTGAAAGTGCTCCCAAGTATCCATTAGCTGACTAACGTAAAACAGTGTTAGAGTGCTGCTCAATTAAAACAGAATCTTAACTGTGTGAGTGGACTTCACGTGATGTAGTATATTTTAACAGAAATTTTCCTTCTGGTTTTTATCGGAAGGTATTGCTTTTTCAGCATATTCTTAAGAGCGTTCCCAAATATCCTTACTGAGGATCCAGAGAAACAGTGATTTCAAATTGCTCAATCCAAAGAATGATTTAACTCAATGAGATGAATACACACACCACAAAGAACTAGCTCCGAAAGCTTCTCTCCAGTTTTCATCAGAAGACGTTTCCTTTCATACCACAAGCCTTCATGCACCACTTAATATCACTTCAGAGATTCCTCAAAGACAGTTTCCAAACAGAGCAGCTTGGTGTCAGCTTTAACTCTCTGAAATGAATGCACACATCAGAGAGCAGTTTCTTGGAACGCTTCTTTCTGGGTTTTATATCAGCATATTTCACTTTTCACCATACTCTTCCAGGCACTGCAAATTATCACTTTCTCAGTTTTACAGAAACAGTGTTAAAACACTGCCTTATGTGAAAAAGGTATAACTCCCTGAAGGGAACGCACACATCACAACGCTGTTTCTCAGAAAGCTTCTCTCCAGTTTTTATCTGAAGGTATCTCCGATTTAACGTCAAGCGCAAATGTGCTCCCGAATGTCCCTTCGCAAATCCGTCCATGAGGCAGTTTCAAAACTGCATAATAGAAAGAAAGTGTTATCTATGTGACATGCTTAGACATATCTATCAAAAAGCAGTTTCACAGATAGCTGCTTTCCAGTTTTTGTCTGAGGATACTTGCTTTTTCACCATAGCTGTCCATATACTCCCAAATGTCCCGTGGTCACTTATTCTCCAAATGGGATTCCCCCATCCTCTATGAGAAGAAAGGTATAACTCTGTGAGTGGATCGCACACGTAACAAAGCAGCTCCACGGAAATCTTCTCTCCAGTATCTATCTGAAGATATTGCCCTTTTCACCGTAAGCATCAAAGCGCTCCCGATTATCCCTTAGCTGACTCACCTAAAACAATGTTAGAACAATAGTCAATGAAAACGGGAGCTTAAATGTGTGAGTGGAATGCATGTGACCTACAGCAGTTTCACAGAAGGTTTCCTTCTGGTTTTTATTGGAGGGTATTTCCTTTTCAGCATATTCATAAGAGTGTTCCCAAATGTCCTTTCTCAGTTTCCACAGAAACAGTGATTTCAAACTGCTCACTACAAAGAATGACTTAACTCTATGGGATGGATACACACATCACAAATCAGGTTCTCCACAAGCTCCTCTCCAGTTTTCTTTATATGACGTTTCCTTTCTCACTACAAGCCTCCGGGTGCCACTTAATATCCCTTCACAGATTAATCAGAGACAGAGTTTCCAAACTGGGCAACGTAGTGACAACTTTAACTCTCTGAAATGAATGCACATGCCAGAGAGAAGTTTACTGGAAAGTTGCTTTCTTGGTTTTATTCCCGGATATTTCACTTTTTGCTACATTCTTCAAACCTCTGCAAAACATCCGTTTTTCAGTTTTATAGGAACAGTGTTCAAACCCTGTGTTACCTGAAAAGAGATATAACTCCCTGGGTGGAATGCACACATCACAAAGTGGTTTCTCCGAAAGCTGCCCTCCAGTTTTTATCTGGTGATATTTCCTATTTCCCTGTAAGCCATAATGGGCTCCAGAATTACCCTTCGGGAAACCGTGAACGATGCAGCTTCAAAACTGCTTAATAGAAAGAAAGATTATCTGAGTGAGATGAATAAATATATCTATTACAAAGCTGTGTGAGAGAACACTTCTTTCCAGTTTTTGTCTGAGGATAATTCCTTTTTCACCATAGCCATCTGTATACTCCCGTATTTCCCTGGGAGCGATATCTCCATACGGCATTCCCCAATCCTCTATGAGAAGAAAGGTTTCACTCTGTGAGTGGAATGTACACGTCAAAAAGACCTCCTCAGAAATCTTCTTACTAGTATCTACATGAAGATATTTCCATTTTCACCATAAACCTCAAAGCGCTCCTTAGTGTCCCTTAGCTGACTAACCTAAAACTGTTAGAATACTGCCAAATGAAAACAGAAGCTTAACAGTGCGAATGGACTTCACGTGGCCTAGAGCAGTTTCATGGAAAGTTTTCTTCTAGTTTTTATTGGAGGTTATGTCTTTTTCATCATATTCTTAAGAGTGTTCCCAAATGTCCTTTCTCAGGTTCCACAGAAACAGTTATTTCAAACTGCTCAATACAAAGGATGTTGCAAATCTATGAGATGTATACACACAGCACAAAGCAGTTGCTCCAAAAGCTGCTCACCAGTTTTCATGCGAAGACGTTTCTTTTCTCACTGTAAGACTCTGGGCACCACTTAATATCCCTTCACTGATTCCTCAAAGACAGAATTTCCAAACTAGGCAATGTAGTGGAAGATTTCACTCTCTGAAATGAAGGCACTTGTCAGAGAGCAGATTCTTGGAACGCTTCTTTCTGGGTTTTATTTCCAGATATTTCACTTTTCGCCATAGTCTTCAATGTGCTGCAAAATATCACGTGTTCAGTTTTACAGGAACAGTGTTCAAACACTGTCTAAAGACAAAAGAGGTATACCTTCCTGGGTGGAATGCACACATCACAAAGCGGTTTATCCGATTGCTTCTCTCCAGTTTTTATCTGGGGATATTTCCTGGTCCCCATAGCCTTTATGTGCTCCCCAATGTCCCATCGGTAATCCGTCCATAATGCAGTTTCACAACTGCGCAATAGAAAGAAAGATTTATCTAAGTGAGATGAATAGATATATCTATTACAAAGCAGTGTGAGAGAACGCTTCTTTCCAGTTTTTGTCTGAGGATAATTCCTTTTTCAACACAGCCGTCTGTATACTCCCGAATGTCCCCTAGTAGCGTTTTCTCCAAACTGGATTCCCCAATCCTCTATGAGAAGAAAGGTTTCACTCTATGAGTGGAATGTACACGTCAAAAGCACCTCCTCAGAAATCTTCTCTCCAGTATGTATCTGAAGATATTTCCGTTTTTGCCATAGGCCTCAAAGCACTCCTGAGTGCTCCTTAGCTGACTCCCCTAAAACAGTGTTAGAATGCTGCCCATTGAAAACAGAAGCTTAAAAGTGCGAGTGGACTTCACGTGACCTAGAAGAGTTTCACAGAAAGATTCTTTCTGGTTTTTATTGGTGGTTATGTCTTTTTCACCATATTCTTAAGGGCGTTCCCAAATGTCCTTTCTCAGGTCCACAGAACCAGTGATTTCAAACTGCTCAATCCAAAGAATCATTCAACTTTATGAGGTGAATACACACAGCACAAAGCACTTACTCCAAAAGTTTCTCACCAGTTTTCATGCGAAGACGTTTTCTTTCTCACCGGAAGCCTCCAGGCGCAACTTATGTCCCTTCACAGATTCCTCGAAGACAGAGTTTCCAAACTGGGCAACGTAGTGGAAGCTTTCACACTCTGTAATGAAAGCACTTGTCAGAGATCAGTTTCTTGGAACACTTCTTTCTGGGTTTTATTTCCAGATATTTCACTTTTCACCATAGTCTTCAACGTGCTGCAAAATATCACTTTTTCAGTTTTACAGAAACAGTGTTCGAACACTGCCTTATGAGAAAAGTGGAATAATTCCCGTAGTGGAATACACACATCACAAAGCAGTCTCTCAGAAAGCTTCACTCCAGTATTTATCAAAAAAATTTCCTATTTTCCCACAGGCCTGAATATGTCTCCGAACATCTATCTGAATGTATTGCCCTTTTCACCGTAAGCCTCAAAGCGCTCCCGAGTATAGCTTAGCTGACTCACCTAAAACAGTGTTAGAATACTAGTCAATGGAGACAGAAGCTTAAATGTGTGAGTCGAATGCACTTGATCTAGAGGGGTTTCACAGAAGGTTTCCTTCTGGTTTTTATTGGAGGGTGTTTCATTTTCAGCATATTCTTAAGAGTGTTCCGAAATGTCCTTTCTCAGTTTCCACAGACACAGTGATTTCAACCTGCTCAATACAAAGAATGATTTAACTCTATGAGATGGATACACATCACAAACCAGGTTCTCCAAAATTTTCTCCCCGGATTTCATTATAAGACGTTTCCTTTCTCACCACAGACATCAAGGAGACCCTTAATATCCCTTCACAGAGATAATCAGAGATAGTTTCCAAAATGGGCAATGTAGTGTCAACTTTAACTCTCTGAAATGAATGCACACGCCAGAGAGAAGTTTCTTGGAACGTTGCTTTCTGGGTTTTATTCCTGGATATTTCACTTTTCGCCTTATTCTTCAAAGTGCTGCAAAATTGTCCATTTTCAGTTTTACAGGAACAGTGTTCAAACACTGTCTTATGAGAAAAGAGGTATAACTCCCTTGGTGGAATGCACACATCACAAAGCGGATTCTCTGAAAAGTTATTTCCAGTTTTTATCTGGTGATATTTCCTATTTCCCCATAAGCCTTAAAGTGTTCCCAATGTCCCTTTGACAATCCGTCTTTGATGCAGTTTCAAAACTGTGTAATAGAAAGAAAGATTTATCTAAGTGAGATGAATGGACACATCTATTAAAAAGCAGTATGAGACAGCGCGACTTTCCAGTTTTTGTCTGAGGATAATTCCTTTTTCACCATAGCCATCTGTATACTATAGAATGTCCCCTGGTAGCCATTTCTCTAAACGGGATTCCTCAATCCTCTATGAGTAGAGAGGTTTCACTCTGGGAGTGGAATGTACACGTCAAAAGCACCTCCTCGGAAATATTCTCCAGTATCTATCTGAAAATATTTCCGTTTTCACCATAAGCCTCAAAGCGCTCCCGAGTGTCCCTTAGTTGACTCACCTAAAACAGTGTTAGAATACTGCCAAATGAAAAGAGAAGCTTAACAGTGTGAGTGGACTTCACGTGACCTAGAGCAGTTTCACAGAACGTCTCCTTCTGGTTTTTATTGGAGGGTATTACTTTTTCACCATATTCTTAAGTGCGTTCCCAATTATGCTTTGTCAGGTTTCACAGAAACAGTAATTTCAAACTGCTCAATCCAAAGAATGAATTAATTCTATGAGATGAATGCGCACATCACAAAGAACTTGCTCCGAAAACTTCTCTTCACTTCTTATTGGAAGACGTTTCCTTTCTCACCAAAGAATCCGGGCACCACTTGATATCCATTCCCAGATTCCTCAAAGGCAGAGTTTCCAAACAGGGCAACGTAGTGGAAGATTTAACTCTCTGAAATGAATGCACACCCCAGAAAGCAGTTTCCTGGAACGTTTTGTTCTTTTTTATATTTTTGGATATTTCACTTTTTGCCATAGTCTTCAACGCGCTGCCAAATATCACTTTTTCAGTTTTACAGGAACGGTGCTCAAACACTGCTATGAGAAAAATTGTATAACACCCTGTGGAATGCACACATCACAACGCAGTTTCTGAGAAAACTTCTCTCAGGTTTTATCTGAAGATATCTCCTATTTGATGTCAAGCGGGAATGTGCTCCCGTATGTCTTTTCACAAATCCGTCCATAACGCAGCTTCAAAACTGCGTAATAGAAATAAAGTTTTATCTATGTGAGATGCATAGATATATCTCTCACAGAGCAGTTTCACAGAAAGCTTCTTTCCAGATTTTTTCTGAGGGTACTTGCTTTTTCACCATAGCCATCCATAAACTCCCAAATGTCCCATGGTAGCTTATTCTCCAAATGGGATTCCCACGCCCTCTATGTGAAGAAAGGTATAACTGTGTGAGTGGAATGCACACGTAACAAAGCAGCTCCAAGAAAAACTTCTCTCCAGTATCTATCTGAAGATATTGCCCATTTCACCGTAAGCCTCAAAGTGCTCCTGAGTATCCCTTTGCTGACCCACCTAAAACAGTGTTATAATACTGTTCAATGAAAACAGAAGCTTAAATTTGCGAGTGGAATGCACGTGACCTAGAGCAGTTTTTACAGAAGGTTTCCATCTGCTTTTTATTGGAGGGTATTTCTTTTTCAGCATATTCTTAAGAATGTTCCCAAATGTCCTTTCTCAGTTTCTACAGAAACAGAGATTTCAAAGTGCTCAATACAATGAATGATTTAACTCTATGAGATGGATAGACACATTACAAACCAGTTTTCATATGAAGACTTTTCCTTTCTCACCAGAAGCCACTGGGCACCACTTAATGTCCCTTCCCAGATTCCTCAAAGACAGGGTTTCCAAACTGGGCAACGTAGTGGAAGCATTAACTCTCTGAAATGAATGCACTCGTCAGAGAGCAGTTTCCTGGAACGCTTCCATCTGAGTTTTATTTCCAGATATTTCACTTTTCGCCATAGTCTTCAATGTGCTGCAAAAATATCACTTTTTCAGTTTTACAGGAACAGTGTTCGAACACTGACCCATGAGAAATATATAATTACCTGAGTAGAATGCACACATCACAAAGCAGTCTCTCGGAAAGCTTAACTCAAGTATTTATCAGAAGATATATCTTGTTTCCCCAAGGACGGAATGTATCTCTGAACGTCCATTCACGAATCTGTCTATGACGAGTATCAATTCGTCTATGACGCAGTATCAACACTATGATGAGTGGAATGCACATATCACAAAGGAGCTCCTCGGAAATCTTCTCTCTAGTATCTATCTGAAGATATTTCTGTTTTCACCGTAAGCCTAAAGGCGCTCCCGAGTATCCCTAAGCTGACTCACCTAAAACAGTGGTAGAATACTGCTCAATGAAAACAGAAGCTTAACTGTGCAAATGCAATTCACGAACCTAGAGCAGTTTCACAGAAAGTTTCCTTTTGGTTTTAATCGGAGAGTGTTACTTTTTCAACATATTCTTAAGAGCATTCCCAAATTTCCTTTCTCAGGTTCCACAGAAACCGTGATTTCAAGCTGCTGAATCCAAAGAATGATTTAACTCTATGAGATGAATACACATAACACAAAGCTCTTGCTCCGAAAGCTTCTCTCCAGTTCTCATCGGTAGACGTTTCCTTTCTCAGCACAAGAATTTGGGCAACACTTAATATCCCTTCCTAGATTCCTCAAAAACAGAGTTTCCAAACTGGGCAACGTAGTGGAAGCTTTAACTCCCTGAAATGAATGTACACACCAGAGAACAGTTTCTTGGAACGTTTCTTTCTGGTTTTGATTTCCGGATATTTCACTTTTTGCCTCAGTCTTCAACGTGCTGCAAAATATTACTTTTTCAGTTTTACAGGAAGAGTGCTCAAACACTGCTATGAGAAAAAAGGTATAACGCCCTGTGGAATGCACACATCACAAAGTGGTTTCTCCGAAAGCTTCTCTCCAGTTTTTATCTGGTGATATTTCCTATTTCCCCTTAAGCCTTAATGTGCTCCCGAATGTCCCTTTGGGAGTCCGTCCATGACGCAGTTTCAAAACAGCATAATAATAGGAAAGATTTATCTCAGTGAGATGAATAGACATATCTATTACAAAGCAGTGTGAGAGCACACTTATTTCCAGTTTTTGTCTGAGGATAATTCTTTTTCACCATAGCCATCTGTATACTCCCGAATGTCTCCTGGTAGCGTTTTCTCCAAACGGGATTCCCCAATCCTCTATATGAAGAAAGGTTTCACTCTGTGAGTGAAATGTACACGTTAAAAGCACCTCCTCAGAAATCTTCTCTCCAGGATCTATCTGAAGACATTTCCGTTTTCACCATAAGCCTCGAAGAGTTCCCGAGTGTCCCTTAGCAGTCGATCCTAAAAGAGTGTTAGAATACTACCCAATGGAAACAAGCTTAACAGTGTGAATGAACTTCACGTGGCCTAGAGCAGTTTCACAGAAAGTTTCCTTATGGTTTTTATCGGAGGGCATTACTTTGTCAGCATATTCTTAAGAGCGTTTACAAACGTCCTTTCTCAGGTTCCACAGAAACAGTGATTTCAAACAGCTCAATCCAAAGAATGATTCATATCGATGAGATGAATACATGCAGCACAAAGCAGTTGCACCGAAAGCTTCTCACCAGTATCTATGTGAAGTTGTTTCCGTTCTCACCGGAAGCCTCCGGGTGCCACTTAATATCCCTTCTCAGATTCCTCAAAGACAGAGTTTCCAAACTGGGCAATGTAGTGGAAGATTTCACTCTCTGAAGTAAATGCACTCGTCAGAGACCAGTTTCTTGGAACGTTTCTTTCTGGTTTGTATTTCCGAATATTTCATTTTTTGCCATAGTTTTCAACGTGCTGCAAAATATCACTTTTTCAGTTTTACAGGAACAGTACTCAAACACTGCCTAATGAGAAATGAGGTATACTTCCCTGAGTGGAATGCACACATCACAAAGCAGTCTCTCGAAATGCTTCACTCCAGTATTTATCGGAAGATATTTCCTGTTTCCCCACAGGCCTGAATGTGTCTCCGAATGTCCCTTCTCGAATCCATCTATGACGAGTATCAATCCGCCTATGACTCAGTATCAACTCTATGACGAGTGGAATGCACATGTCACAAAGGAGCTCCTCAGAAATCTTCTCTCCAGTATCTATCGGAAGATATTTCCGTTTTCACCGTAAGCCTGAAAGCGCTGCCGAGGGTACCTTAGCTGACTCACCTAAAACAGTGTTAGAATACTGCCCAATGAAAACAGATGTTTAACTGTGAGAATGCAATTCAAGTGACCTAGAGTATTTTCACAGAAAGTTTCCTTCTGGTTTTTTTCACAGGGTATTAATTTTTCAGCATATTCTTAAGAGCGTTCCCAAATGTCCTTTCTTAGGTTCCACAGAAACAGTGATTTCAGACTGCTCAACCCAAAGAATGATTTAACTCTATGAGATGAATACACACATCAAAAAGCATTTGCTCCGAAATCTTCTTACCAGCTTTCATGCGAAGACGTTTCCTTTCTCACCGAAAGCCACGGGCGCCACTTAATATCCCTTCCCAGATTCGTCAAAGATAGGGTTTCCAAACTGGGCAACGTAGTGGAAGCTTTAAAACTCTGAAATGAATGCCCTCGTCAGAGAGCAGTTTCTTGGAATGCTTCTATGTGAGTTTTATTTCCAGATATTTCAATGTAGCAGAAGCTTTATCTCTCTGAAAAATATTACTTTTACAGGTTTACAAGAACACTGTTCGTCATGTGCCAATGTGCACCCGAATGACCCTTCACAAATCCGTCCATGAGGCAGTTTCAAAACTGCGTAATAGAAAGTTTTATCTATGTGAGATGCATAGACATATCTATCACAAAACAGTTTCACAGAAAGCTTCTTTCCAGTTTTTGTCTCAGAATACTTGCTTTTTCACCATAGCCGTCCATATATACCCAATTGTCCCATGGTAGCTTATTCTCCAAATGGGATTCCCACGTCCTCTATGAGAAGAAAGGTATAATTCTGTGAGTTGAATGCACATGAAACAGAGAAGCTCCACGGAAATCTTCTCTCCAGTATCTATCTGAAGATATTGCCCTCTTCACCGTCAGCCTCAAAGCGCTCCAGAGTTTCCCTTAGCTGACTCACTAAAACAGTGTTAGAATACTGGTGAATGAACACAGAAGCTTAAATGTCTGAGTGGAATGCACGTGACCTAGAGCAGTTTCACAGAAGGTTTCCTTCCAGTTATTATAGGGGGGTATTTCTTTTTCAGCATATTCTTAAGACTGTTCCTAAATGTCCTTTCTCAGTTTCCACATAAACAGTGATTTCAAACAACTCAATACAAAGAATGATTTAACTCTATGAGACGGATACACACATCACAAACCAGGTTCTCCGAAAGCTTCTCTGCAGTTTTCATTCTAAGACGTTTCCTTTCTCACCACAAGCATCTGGGCGCCACATAATATCCCTTCACAGATTAATCAGAAACAGAGTTTCCAAACTGGGCAACGTAGTGTCAACTTTAACTCTCTGAAATGAATACACATGCCAGAGAGAAGTTTCTTGGAACGTTGCTTTCTGGGTTTTATTCCTGGATATTTCACTTTTTGCTATATTCTCAAACGCGCTGCAAAATATCCCTTTTTCAGTTTTAAAGGAACAGTGTTCAAGCACTGTCTTATGAGAGAAGAGGTATAACTCCCTGGGTGGAATGCACACATCACATGGCGGTTTCTCTGAAAGCTTCTTTCCGGTTTTTATCTGGCGATATTTCCTATTTCCCCAAAAGCCTTAAGGTGCTCCCAAATGTCCCTTCCATAATCCGTCCGTGATGCAGTTTCAAAACTGTGTAACAGAAAGAAAGATATATCTAAGTGAGATGAATAGACATATCTATTACAAAGCAGTGTGAAAAAATGCTTCTTCCCATTTTTTGTGTGAGGATAAATCCTTTTTCACCACAGCCATCTCTATACTCCCGCATTCCCTTGGTAGTGTTTTCTCCAAACGGGATTCCCCAATCCTCTATGAGAAGAAAGGTTTCACTCTGTGAGTGGAATGTACACGTCAAAACACCTCCTCAGAAATCTTCTCTCCAGTATCTATCTGAAGATATTTAAGTTTTCACCATAAGCCTCGAAGCGCTCCCGAGTTTCCCTTAGCTGGCTCACCTAAAACAGTATTAGAATACTGCCCAATGAAAACAGAAGATTAACAGTGCGAGTGGACTTCACGTGGCCTGGAGCAGTTTCACAGAAAGGTTCTTTCTGGAATATATTGGATGTCTTTTTCAGCATATTCTTAAGAGCACACCCAATGTCCTTTCTAAGGTTCCACAGAAACAGTGATTTCCAACTGCTCAATCCAAAGAATGATTCAACTCTATGAGGTGAATACACACAGCACAAAGCAGTTGCTCCGAAATTTGCTCACCAATTTTCATGCGAAGACGTTTCCTTTCTCACCGGAAGACTCTGGGCGCCACTTAATATCTTTTCACAGATTCCTCAAAGACAGAGTTTCCAAACCTGGCAACGTAGTGGAAGCTTTAACTCTGAAATGAAGGCAATCGTCAGAGAGCAGTTTCTTGGAATGCTTCTTTCTGGGTTTTATTTCCAGATATTTCACTTTTTGCCACAGTCTTCAATGCGCTGCAAAATACAGGAACAGTGTTGGAACACTGCCTTATGAGATAAGAGGTATAATACCCTGAGTGGAATGCACACATCACAAAGCAGTCTCTCGGAAAGCTTCACTCCAATATTTATCAGAAGATATTTCCTATTTCCCCACACTCCTGAATGTGTCTCCGAATGTCACTTCGCAAATCCGTCTATGATGAATATCATTCCGTGTGTGATGCAGTATCAACACTATGACGAGTGGAATGCACACATCACAAAGGATCTCCTAGGAAATCTTCTCTCCTGTATCTATTGGAAGATATTTCTGTTTTCACCGTAAGCCTCAAGGTGCTCCCAAGTATCCCTTAGCTGACTCACCTAAAACAGTGTTAGAATATTGCTCAATGAAAAAAGAAGCTTAATTGTGCGAATGCAATTCACATGATCTACAGGAGTTTCACAGTTTCCTTCTGCTTTTTTCGGAGAGTATTAGTTTTCCAGCATATTCTTAAGAGCGTTCCCAAATATCCTTTTTCACGTTCCACAGAAACAGTGATTTCAGACTGTTCAATCCAAAGAATAATTTAACTCTAGGAGATGAATACACACATCACAAAGCACTTGCTCCGAAAGTTTCTCTCCACTTCTCATCGGAAGACGTTTCCTTTCCCACTGCAAGAATCTGGGCGCCACTTAATATCCCTTCCCAGATTTCTCAAAGACAGAGTTTCCAAACTGGGCAACGTAGTCAAGGCTTTAACTCTCTGAAATGAATACACACCCCAGAGAGCAGTTTCTTGGAACGTTTCTTTCTGGTTTTTATTTCCGGATATTTCACTTTTTGCCATAGTCTTCAATGAGCTGCAAAATATCACTTTTTCAGTTTTACAGGAACAGTTCTCAAACACTGCTATGAGAAAAAAGGTATAATGCCCTGTGGCATGCAAACGTCACAACGCAGTTTCGCAGATACCTTCTCTCCAGTTTTTATCTGAAGCTATCTCCCATTTAACGTGAAGCGCGAATGTGCTCCAGAATGTCCGTTTGGAAATCCATCTATGACGCAGTTTCAAAACTGCGTAATAGAAAGAAAGTTTTATCTATGTGAGATGCATAGACATATCTATCACAAAGCAGTTTCACAGAAAGCTTCTTTCAAATTTTTGTCTGACGATACTTGCTTTTTCACCATAGCCATCCACATACTCCCAAATGTCATGTGGAAGGTTGTTCTCCAAATGGGTTTCCACCGTCCTCTATGAGAAGAAAGGTATAACTCTGTGAGTGGAATGCACACGTAACAGCAGCTCCACGGATATCTTTTCTCCAGTATCTATCTGAAGATATTGCCCTTTTCATTGTAAGCCTCAAAGCACTCCCAAGTTTCCCTTAGCTGACTCACCTAAAACAGTGTTAGAATACTAGTCAATGGAATCAGAAGTTTAACTGTGCGAATGCAATTCACTTGACCTAGAGCAGTTTCACAGAACGTTTCCTTCTGGTTTTAATGGAAGGGCATTACTTTTTCAGCATATTCTTTAGAGCGTTCCCAAATATCCTCTCTCAGGTTCCACAGAAACAGTGATTTCAAACTGTACAATCCAAAGAATAATTAAACTCTATGAGATGAATACGCACATCACAAAGAATTTTCTCCAAAAGGTTCTCTCCACTTCTCATCGGAAGACGTTTCCTTTCTCACCTCAAAAATCTGGGCTCCATTTAATATCCCTTCCCAGATTCATCAAAGAAGAGTTTCCAAACTGGGCAACGTAGTGGAAGCTTTAACTCTCTGAAATGAATGCGCCCATCAGAGAGCAGTTTTTTGGAACATTACTTTCTGGTTTTGATTTCCGGATATTTCACTTTTTATCAGTCTTCAATGCGCTGTCAAATGTCAGTTTTACAGGAACAGTGCTCAAACACTGCTATGAGAAAAAAGGTATAACGCCCTGTGGAATGCACACATCACAATGCACTTTTTCAGAAAGCTTCTTTCCATTTTTATCTGAAGATGCATCCTATTTAACATCAAGCGTGAATGCGCTCCCGAATGTCCCTTTGCAAATCCTTCCAACGCAGTTTCAAAACTGCGTAATAGAAAGAAAGTTTTATCTATGTGAGATGCATAGACATACATATCACTAAGCAGTTTCACAGAAAGCTTCTTTCCAGTTTTTGTCTGGGTATTCTTGCTTTTTCACCATAGCTGTCCAATACTCCCAAATGTCACGTGGTAGCTTATTCTCCAAATGGGATTCCCCAGTCCTCTATGAGAAGAATGGTTTCACTCCGGTAGTGGAATGCACACGTAACAAAGCAGCTGCATTGAAATTCTCTCTCCCGTATCTATCTAAAGACATATCCCTTTTCAACGTAAGCCTCGAATCCCTCCCAATTATGCCTTAGCTGACTCACCTAAAACAGTGTTAGAATACTGTTCAATGAAAACCTAATCTTAACAGTGTGAGTGGAATGCACGTGACCTAGAGAAGTTTCACAGAAGGTTTCCTTCTGGTTTTCATTGGAGAGTATTTCTTATTCAGCATATTCTTAAGTGTTACCAAATGTCCTTTCTCATTCTCCACAAAAACAGTGATTTCAAACAGCTCAATACAAAGAATGATTGAACTATATGAGATGGATACACACATCACAAACCAGATTCTCTAAAAACTTCTCTCCAGCTTTCATTATAAGACTTTTTCTTTCTTGCCACAAGCATCCAGTCACCACTTAATTTCCCTTCACAGATTAATCAGAGACAGAGTTTCCAAACTAGGCAACGTAGTGTCCACTTTAAATCTCTGAAATGAATGCACACGCCAGAGAGAAGTTTCTTGGGACGTTGCTTTCTGCGTTATATTCGCGGATATTTCACTTTTTGCCATATTCTTCAAAGCGCTGTGAAATATCCCTTTTTCAGTTTTACAGGAACAGTGTTCAAACACTGTCTTATGAGAAAAGAGGTATAACTCCCTGGGTGGAATGCACACAATACAAAGCGGTTTCTCCGAAACCTTCTCCCCAGGTTTTATCTGGTGACATTTCCTATTTTCCCATAAGCCTTAATGTGCTCCCGAATGTCCCTTTGGGAGTCCGTCCATGACACAGTTTCAAAACTGCGTAATAGAAAGAAAGATTTATCTAAATGAGATGAATAGACATGTCTATTGCAAAGTAGTGTGAGAGAACCCTTCTTTGCAGTTTTTGTCTGAGGATAATTCCTTTTTCACCATAGCCGTCTGTATACTGCTGAATGTCCCCTGGTAGCTTTTTCTCCAAACGGGATTCCCCAATCCTCTATGAGAAGAAAAGTTTCACTCTGTGATTGGAATGTACACGTCAAAAGCACCTCCTCAGAAATCTTCTCTCCAGAGTCTATCTGAAGATATTTGCGTTTTCACCATAAGCCTCAAAGCGCTCCTGAGTGTTCCTTAGAAGGTGAACCTAAAACAGTGTTAGAATACTGCCTAATGAAAACAGAAGCTTAACAGTGTGAGTGGACTTCTTGCGAAATAGAACAGTTTCACAGAAAGTTTCCTTCTGGTTTTTTTTTTTTAGGTTTTGTCTTTTTCAGCATATTCTTCAGAGCATTCCCAAATGTCATTTCTCAGGTTCCACAGAGACAGTGATTTCAAACTGCTCAATCCAAAGATTGATTCATCTCTATGAGATGAATGCACTCAGCACAAAACAGTTGCTCTGAAAGCTTCTTACTAGTTTTCATGCGAAGGCGTTTCCTTTCTCACAGGAAGCCTCCAGTAATCACTTAATATCCCTTCCCAGATTCCTCAAAGACGGAGTTTCCAAACTGGGCAACGTAGTGGAAGCTTTAACTCTCTGAACTGAATGCACTCGTCAAAGAGTAGTTTCTTGGAACACTTCTTTCTGGGTTTTATTTCCAGATATTTCACTTTTTGCCACAGTCTTCAATGCACTGCAAAATATCACTTTTTCAGTTTTACAGGAACAGTGTTGGAACATTGCCTTCTGAGAAAAGAGGTATAATTCCCTGAGTAGAATGCACACATCACAAAGCAGTCTCTTGGAAAGCTTCACTACAGTATTTTTCAGAAGATATTTCCTATTTCCCCACAGGCCTGAATGTGTCTCCGAATGTCCTTTCACGAATCCGTCTATGACGAGTGTCAATCCGTGTATGATGCACTATGAACACCATGACGAGTGGAATGCACACATCACAAAGTAGCTGCTCGGAAATATTCTCTCCAGTATCTCTCTGCAGATATTTACATTTTCACCATAAGACTCAAGGTGCTCCCGAGTATCCCTTAGCTGACTCTCCTAAAACAGTGTTAGAATACTGCTCAATGAAAACAGAAGGTTAAATGTGCGAATGCAATTCACGTGACCTAGAGAAGTTTCACAGAATGTTTCCTTCTGGTTTTTCTTTGAGATTATGTCTTTTTCACCATATTCTTAAAGGTATTCCCAAATGTCATTTCTCAGGTTCCAAAGAAACAGTGATTTCAAACTGCTCAATCCATAGAATGATTCAATTCCATGAGGTGAATACACAGAGCACAAAGCAGTTGCTCCAAAGGTTTCTCACCGGTTTTCATGCGAACATGTTTCCTTTCTCAACAAAAGCCTCTGGGCGCCACTTAATATCCCTTCACAGATTTCTCAAAGACAGAGTTTCCAAACTGGGCAACGTATTGGAAGCTTTAACTCTCTAAAATGAATGCACACCCCTGAGAGCTCTTTTTTGGAACGTTTCTTTCTTGTTTTTATTGCGGATATTTCTCTTCTTGCCATAGTATTCAACGTGCTGCAAAATATCACCTTTTCAGGTTTACAGGAACAGTGGTCAAACACTGCTATGAGCAAAAAGGTATAATGCCCTGTGGAATGCACACATCACAACGCAGTTTCTCAGAAAGCTTCTCTCCAGTTTTGATCTGAAGATATCTCCTATTTAACGTCAAGCACGAATGTGCTCCCGAATGTCCCTTCGCAAATCCGTCCATGACGCACTTTCAAAACTGCATAATAGAAAGAAAGTTTTATCTGTGTGAGATGCATAGACATATCTATCACAAAGTAGTTTCACAGAAAGCTTCTTTCCAGTTTATGTCTGAGGACACTTGCTTTTTCACCATAGCAGTCCATATACTCCCAAATGTCCAGTGGTAGCTTATTCTCCAAATGGGATTCCCTCATCCTCTATGAGAAGAAAGGTGTAACTGTGTAAGTAGAATGCACATGTAAAAAAGCAGCTCCATGGAAATCTTCTCTCCAGTATCTATCTGAAGATATTGCCCTTTTCACCATAAGAATCAAAGCGCTCCCGATTATCTCTTAGCTGACTCACCTAAAACAGTCTTAGAATACTGGTCAATGAAAACAGAAGCTTAAATGTGCGAGTGGAATGCACGTGACATATAGAAGCTTAACAGAAGGTTTCCTTCTTGTTTTTATTGGAGGGTATTTCTTTTTCAGCATATTCTTAAAAGTGTTCCAAAATGTCCTTTCTCAGTCTCCACAGAAACAGTGATTTCAAACTGCTCACTGCAAAGAATAACTTAACTCTATGAAATCGATACACACATCTCAAACCAGGTTCTCTGAAAGCTTCTCTCCAGTTTTCATTATAAGACGTTTCCTTTCTTACCAGAAGCATCCAGGCGCCACTTAATATCCTTTCACAGATTAATCAGAGACAGAGTTTCCAAACAGGGCAACGTAGTGTCAACTTTCACTCTCTGAAATGAATGCACACGCCAGAGGGAAGTTTACTGGAAAGTTGATTTCTTTGTTTTATTCCCGGATATTTCACTTTTGCCACATTCTTCAAAGCACTGCAAAATATCCCTTTCTCAGTTTTACAGGAACAGTGTTCAAACACTCTTTTTCTAGAAAAGAGGTATAACTAACTCCCTGGGTGGAATGCTCACATCACAAAGTGGTTTCTCCGAAAGCTTCTCTCCAGTTTTTATCTTGTGATATTTCCTATTTTCCCAGAACCCTTATTGTGCTACCGAATATCCTTTCTGAAATCCGTCCGTGATGCAGTTTCAAAACTGCAAAATAGAAAGAAAGATTTATCGAAGTGGGATGAATAGACATATCTATTATAAAGCAGTGTGAGAGATCTCTTCTTTCCCGTTTTTGCCTGAGGATAATTCCTTTTTCACCATAGCCGTCTGTACACTAGCGAATGTCCTCTGGTAGCGTTTTCTCCAAATAGGATTCCCCAATTGTCTATGAGAAGAAAGGTTTCACCCTGTCAGTGGAATGCCACATCAAAAGAACCTCCTCAGAAATCTTCTCTCCAGTATCTATCTGAAGATAATTCCATTTTCACCAAAAGCCTCAACATGCTCCCGAGTGTCCCTTGGCTGATTCACCTAAAACAGTGTTAGAATACTGCCCAATGAAAACAGAAGCTTAACATTGCGAGTGGACTTCACGTGGCTTAGAGCAGTTTCACAGAAAGTTTCCTTCTCATTTTTATTGGAGTTTAAGTCTATTTCAGCATATTCTTAAGAGCGTTTACAAATGTCCTTTCTCAGGCTCCACAGAAACAGTGATTTCAAACTGCTCAATCCAAAGAATGATTCAACTCTATGTGGTGAATACACACATCACAAAGCACTGGCTCTGAAAGATTTCTCCACTTCTCATTGGAAGACGTTCCCTTTCTCTGTGGAAGCCTCCGGGCGCCACTTAATTTCCCTTCACAGATTCCTCAAAGACAGAGTTTCCAAATGGGGCAATGTAGTGGAAGCTTTTAACTATCTGAAATGAATGCACACCCCAGAGAACAGTTTCTTGGAACGTTTCTTTCTGGTTTGTATTTCCGGATATTTCACTTTTTGCCATAGTCTTCAAGGTACTGCAAAATATGACTTTTTCAGTTTTACAGGAACAGTGCTCAAACATTGCTATGAGAAAACAGTTATAACGCCCTGTGAAATACACACATCACAACGTAGTTTCTCAGAAAGCTTCTTTCCAATTTTTATCCGAAGATACCTCCTGTTAAACCTCAAGGGCGTATGTGCTCCCGAATGTCCCCGCGAATCCGTATATGAGGCAGTTTCAATACTGTGTAATAGAAAGAAAGTTTTATCTATGTGAGATGCATAGACATATCTATCACAAAGCAGTTTCACAGAAAGCTTCTTTCCAGTTTTTGTCTCAGAATACTTGCTTTTTCACCATAGCCGTCCATATATACCCAATTGTCCCATGGTAGCTTATTCTCCAAATGGGATTCCCACGTCCTCTATGAGAAGAAAGGTATAATTCTGTGAGTGGAATGCACATGAAACAGAGAAGCTCCATGGAAATCTGTCCAGTATCTGTCTGAAGATATTTCATTTTTCACCATAAGCTTCAAAGGGCTCCCGAGTATCCCTTAGCTGACTCACCTCAGACAGTGTTAGAATACTGGTCAATGAAAACAGAAGCTTAGGTGTGCGAGTGGAATTCACGTGACCTAGAGCAGTTTCACAGACGGTTTCCTTCTGGTGTTTATTGGAGGGTATTTCTTTTTCAGCATATTCTTAAAAGTGTTCCCAGATGTCCTTTCTCAGTTTCCACAGAAACAGTGATTTCTAACCGCTCAATACAAAGAATGATGTAACCCCCTGAGATGGATACACACATCACAAACCAGGTTCTGTGAAAGCTCCTCCCCAGTTTTCATTATAAGGTTTTTCCTTTCTCACTGCAAATATCCGGGTGCCACCTAATATCCCTTTTCAGATTAATCAGAGACACAGTGTCAAACTGGGCCATGTAGTGTCCACTTTAACTCTCTTAAATGAATGCACTCGCCAGAGAGAATTTTCTTGGAACGTTGCTTTCTGTGTTTTATTCCTGGATATTCACTTTTTGCCATGTTCTTCAAAACGCTGTAAAATATCCCTTTTTCAGTTTTACAGGAACAGTGTTCAAACACTGTCTTAAGAGAAAAGAGATATAACTCCCTGGGTGGAATGCACACATCACAAAATGATTTCTTCGAAAGCTTCTCTCCAGTTTTTATAAGGTGATATTTCCTATTTCCCCATAAGCCTTAATGTGTTCCCGAATGTCCCTTTTGGAATCTGTCCATGACGCAGTTTCAAAACTGCATAATAGAAAGCAAGATTTATCTTAGCGAGATGAATAGACATTTGTAGAGCAGTTTGTGAGAACGCTTCTTTCCAGTTTTTGTGTGAGGATAATTCCTTTTTCACCATAGCCATCTGTATACTCCCGAACATTCCCTGGTAGCATTTTCTCCTAACAGGATTCCCCAATCCTCTATCAGAAGAAAGGTTTCAGTCTGTGAGTGGAATGTACACGTCAAAAGCACCTCCTCGGAAATCTTCTCTCCAGTATGTATGTGAAGACATTTCCGTTTTCACCATAAACGTCAAAGCGCCCCCGAGTGTCTCTTAGCTGACTCACTTAAAACAGTGTTAGAATACTGCCCAATGAAAACAGAAGCTTAACAGTTCGAGTGGACTTCACCTGACCTAGAGCAGTTTCACAGGAATTTTCCCTCTGGTTTTTATTGCAGGTTATGTCCTCTTCTGCATATTCTTAAGAACATTCCCAAATGTCCTTTCTAAGGCTCCACAGAAACAGTGATTTCAAACTGCTCTATCCAAACAATGATTCAACTCTATGTGATGAATACACACAGCACAAAGCAGTTGCTCCGAAAGCTTCACACCAGTTTTCATGCGAAGACTTTTCCTTTCTCACCGGAAGCCTCCGGGCACCACCTAATATCCCTTCACAGATATCTCAAAGACAGAGTTTCAAAACTGGGCAACATAGTGGAAGCTTCAACAATCTGAAATGAATGCCCTGTCAAAGAGAAGTTTTTGGAACGTTTCTGTCTGGGTTTTATTTCCAGATATTTCACTTTTCACCGTAGTTTTCAATGGGCTGCAAAATATCACTTTTTCAGTTTTACAGGAACAGTGTTTGAACACTGCCTTATGAGAAAAGAGGTATAATTCCCTGAGTTGAAGGCACACATCACAAAGCAGTCTCTCGGAAAGCTTCACTCTAGTATTTATCAGAAGATATTTCCTGTTTCCCCACAGGCCTGAATGTGTCTCCAAATGTCCATTCGCGAATCCGTCTATGATGAGTATCAATCCATCTATGATGCAGTCTCAACACTATGACGAGTGGAATGCACACTTCACAAAGGAGCTCCTCGGAAATCTTCTCTCGAGTATCTATCAGAAGATATTTCCGTTTTCATTGTAGACCTTGAGGTGCTCCTGAGTATCCCTTAGCTGACTCACCTGAAACAGTGTTAGAATACTGCCCAATGAAATCAGAAGCTTAACTATGCAAATGCAATACACGTGACCTAGAGTAGTTTCACAGAACGTTTCCTTCCGGTTTTTATCAGAGGGTATTACTTTTACAACATATTCTTAAGATCGTCCCAAATATACCTTCTCAGGTTCCAAAGAAACTGTGATTTCAAAATACTCAATCCAAAGAATGATTTAACTCTATGAGATGAATACACACATCACAAAGCACTTTCTCCAAAAGCTTCTCTCCTCTTGCCATCGGAAGACGTTTCCTTTCTCACCACAAGAATCCGGGAGACACTTAATATCCCTTCCCAGATTCCTCAAAGACAGAGTTTCCAAACTGGGCAACATAGTGGAAGCTTTAACATTCTGAAATGAATGCATCCCCCAGGGAACGGTTTCTTGGAACGTTTCTTTCTGGTTTCTATTTCCGGATATTTCACTTTTTGCCATAGTCTTCAACGCGCTGAAAAATATCACTTTTTCAGTTTTACAGGCACAGTGCTCAAACACTGCTATGAGAAAAAAGGTATAACGCCTGTGGAAAGCACACATCACAACGCAGTTTCTCAGAAAGCTTCTCTCCAGTTTTTATCTAAAGATACCTCCTATTTAACATCAACTGCGAATGTGCTCCAGAATATCCCTTCACAAATCCGTCCATGACGCAGTTTCAAAACTGCGTAATAGAAAGAAAGTTTCCTCTATGTGAGATGCATAGACATATCTATCACAAAGCAGTTTCACAGAAAGCTTCTTTCCAGTTTTTGTCTGAGGATACCTGCTTTTTCACCATAGCTGTCCAAATACTCCCAAATGTCCCATGGTAGCTTATCTCCAAATGTGATTCCCCATCCTCTATGCGAAGAAAGGTATAACTCTGTGAGTGGAATGCACAGGTAAGAAACCAGCTCCATGGAAATCTTCTCTCCAGTATCTATCTGAAGATATTGCCCTTTTCACCGTAAGCCTCAAAGCGCTCCCGAGTATCCCTTAGCTGACTCACCTCAGAGTTGGAATACTGGTCAATGAACACAGAAGCTTAAACGTGCGAGTGGAATGCACGTCACCTAGAGCAGTTTCACAGAAGGTTTCCTTCTGGTTTTGATTGGAGGGTATTTCTTTTTCAGCATATTTTAAAGAGTGTTCCCAAATGTCCTTTCTCAGTTTCCACAGAAACAGTGATTTCAAACTGCTCAATACAAAGAATAATTTAACTCTATGAGAGGGATACACACATCACCAACCAGGTTTTCCGAAAGCTTCTCTCCAATTTTCATTATAAGTCGTTTCCTTTCTCACTGCAAGCATCTGGGCGCCACTTAATATCCCTTCAAAAATTAATTAGAGACAGAGTTTCCAAACTGGGCAACATAGTGTCAACTTTAACTCTCGGAAATGAATGCTCACTCCAGAAAGAAGTTTCTTGGAACGTTGCTTTCTGGGTTTTATTCCCAAATATTTCCCTTTTTGCCATATTATTCAAAGCACTGCATAATATCCCTTTTCCAGTTTTACAGGAAAAGTGTTCCAATACTGTCTTACGAGAAAAGAGGTATAACTCTCTGGGTGGAATGCACACATCACAAAGTGGTTTCTCCGAACGTTTCTTTCAAGTTTTTATCTGGTGATATTTCCTATTTACCCATAAGCCTTAACGTGTGCCCGAATGTCCCTTCGGGAATCCATCCATGATGCAGATTCAAAACTGCATAATAGAAAGAAAGGTTTGTCTAAGTGAGATGAATAGACATATCTATTACAAAGCTGTGTGAGAGAATGTTTCTTTCCAGTTTTTCTCTGAGGATAATTCCTTTATCACCATAGAACTCTGTATACTCCCGAATGTCCTCTGGTAGCGTTTTCTCCAAACGGGATTCCCCAAATCTCTATGAAAAGAAAGGTTTCACTCTGTGAGTGGAATATACACGTCAAAAGCACCTCCTTGGAAATCTTCTCTCAAGTATCTACCTGAAGATATTTCCATTACCACCAAAAGTGTCAATGCACTCCCGAGTGTCCCTTAGATCACACATCTAAAACAGTGTTAAATTACTGCCCAATGAAAACAGAAGCTCAACACTGCGAGTGAACTTCACGTGGCCTGGAGCAGTTTCACAGAAAGTTTCCTTCTGGTTGTTACTGGAGTTTATGTCTTTTTCAGCATATTCTTAAGAGCGTTCCCAAATGTCCTTTCTCAAGTTTCACAGAAACAGTGATTTCAAACTGCTCAATCCAAAGAATGATTCAACTCTATGAATTGAACACGCACATCACAAAGCATTTGCTCCGAAAGCTTCTCTCCACTTCTCATCAGAAGATGTTTCCTTTCACACCACGGATATCAGGGTGCCACTTAATATCCCTTCCCAGATTCCTCAAAGACAGAGTTTCCAAACTGGGCAACGTACTCTAAGCTTTAACTCTCTGAAGTGAATGCACACCCCAGGGAGCAGGTTCTTGGAATGTTTCTTTCTGTTTTTTTTTTTTTTTCCGGATATTTCATCTTTTGCCATAGTCTCCAACGTGTGGCCAAATATCACATTTTCAGTTTTACAGGAACAGTGCTGAAACACTGCTATGAGAAAAAAGATATAACGCCCTATGGAATGCACACATCACAACGCAGTGTCTCAGAAAGCTTCTCTCCAGTTTTTATCTGAAGATATCTGCTATTAAACATCAAGAGCGTATGTGCTCCTTAATGTCCCTTTGCAAATCCCTCCATTATGCAATTTCAAAACTGCGTATTAGAAAGAAAGTTTTATCTATGTGAGATGCATAGACATATGTATCACAAAACAGTTTCACAGAAAGCTTCTTTCCAGTTTTTGTCTGAGGATACTTGCTTTTTCACCATAGCCATCTATATACTCCCAAATGTCCTGTGGTACCTTAATTTCCAAATGGGATTATCCCGTCCTCTATGAGAAGAAAGGTGTAACTCTGTGGGTGGAATGCAGACATAACAAAGCAGCTGCATTGAAATCCTCTCTCCCGTATCTATATGAAGATATTTCGTTTTCACCCTAAGCCTCAAAATGCTCCCGAGTTTCCCTTAGCTGACTCACCTAAAACAGTGTTAGAATACGGTCAATGAAAACAGAAACTTACATGTGTGAGTGGAATGCACGTGACCTAGAGCAGTTTCATAGAATGTTTCCTTCTGGTGTTTATAGGAGTGAATTTCTTTTTCAGCATATTCTTAAGTATGTTACCAAATGTCCTTTCTCAGTTTCCACAGAAACAGTGATTTCAAACTGCTCAATACAAAGAATGATTTAACTCTATGAGATGGATACACACATCACAAACCAGGTTCTCTGAAAACTTCTCTCCAGTTTTCATTATAAGGCATTTCCTTTCTCACCACAAGCATCTGGGTGCCACTGAATATCCCTTCACAGATTAATCAGACACAGAGTTTCCAAACTGGGCAACATAGTGTCCAATTTAACTCTCTGAAATGAATGCACATGCCAGAGAGAAGTTTCTTGGAACGTTGCTTTCTGGGTTTTATTCCTGGATATTTCACTTTTCGCCATATCCTTCACAGTGCTGCAAAATATGCCTTTTACAGTTTTACAGGAACAGTGTTCAAACACTGTCTTATGAGAAAAGAGCTATAACTCCCTGCTGGAATGCACACATAACAAACTGGAGTCTCTGAAAGCTTCTCTCCAGTTTTTATCTGGTAATATTTCCTATTTCCCCATCAGCATTTAGTTGATCCCGAATGTCCCTTTGGGATTCCGTCCACGATGCAGTTTCAAAACTGCGTAATAGAAAGAAAGCCTAATCAAAGTGAGATGAATAGATATCTATTACAAAGCAGTGTGAGAGAACGCTTCTTTCCAGTATTTGTCTGAGTATAATTCCTTTCACACCATAGCCATCTGTATACTCACGAATGCCCCTGCGAGCCGTTTCTCAAAACGGGCTCCCCCAATCCTCTATGAGAAGAAATGTTTCACTCTGTGGGTGGAATGTAAACGTCAAAAGCACCTCCTCGGAAATCTTCTCCTCAGTATCTATCTGAAGATATTTCCGCTTTCACCATAAGCCTGGGAGTGCTCCCAAGTGACCCTCAGCTGACCCACCTAAAACAGTGTTAGAATACTGCCAAATGAAAACAGAAGCTTAACAGTGTGAGTGGACTTCATGTGACCTAGAGTAGTTGCACAGAAAGTTTCCTTCTGGTTTTTATTGGAGGTTAAGTTTTTTTCCCCATATTCTTAAGAACATTCCCAAATGTCCTTTCACAGGTTCCACAGGAGCAGTGATTTCAAACTACTCAATCCAAAGAATGATTCAACTATATGAGATGAATACACACAGCACAAAGCAGTTGCTACAAAAACTTCTCACCAGTTTTCATTCCAAAGACGTTTCCTTTCTCACTGGAAGCCTCCGGGTGAAAATAAATTTCACTTCACAGATTCCTCAAAGACAGAGTTTCCAAACTGGTCAACATTGTGGAAGATTTAACTCTCTGAAACGAATGCACTCCTCAGAGAGCAGTTTCTTGGAAAGCTTATATCTGGGTTTTATTTTCAGATATTACCCTTTTTGCCATAGTATTCAATGGGCTGCAAAATATCACTTTTTCAGTTTTACAGGAACAGTGTTTGAACACTGTCTTATGAGAAAAGAGGTAAAATTCCCTGAGTGGAATGAACACATCGCAAAGCAGTCTCTCGGAAAGCTTCACTCCAGTATTTACCAGAAGATATTTCCTATTTCCCCACAGGCCTGAATGTGTCTCCGAACATCTATCTGAAGATATTGCCCTTTCCACCGCAAGCCTCAAAGTGCTCCCGAGTATCCCTTAGCTGACTCACCTAAAACAGTGTTAGAATACTGGTCAATGGAAACAGAAGCTTAAATGTGCGAGTGGAATGCACGTGATCTAGAGTGGTTTCACAGAAGGTTTCCTTGTGGTTTTTATTGGAGGGTATTTGTTTTTCAGCATATTCTTAAGAGTGTTCCCAAATGTCCTTTCTCAGTTTCCACAGAAACAGTGATTTCAAACTGCTCAATGCAAAGAATGATTTAACTCTATGAGATGGATACATACATCACAAACCAGGTTCGCCAAAATTTTCTCTCCAGTTTTCATTCTAAGACGTTTCCTTTCTCACCACAGGCATCTGGGCGCCACTTAATATCCCTTCACAGATATAATCAGAGACAGTTTCCAAACTGGGCAACGTAGTGTCACCTTTGACTCTCTGAAATGAATGTATACACCAGAGAGAAGTTTTTTAGAACGTTGCTTTCTGGGTTTTATTCCCGGATATTTCACTTTTCACCATATTCTCCAAAGCGCTGCAAAATATCCCTTTTTCAGTTTTACAGGAACTGTGTTCAAACACTGTCTTAAGAGAAAAGAGGTATAACTCCCTGGGTGGATTGCGCACATCATAAAGTGGTTTCTCCAAAAGCTTCTCTCCAGTTTTTATCTGATGATATTTCCTGTTTTCCCTTAAGCCTTAATGTGCTCCCGAATGTCCCTTTGGGAATCCATCCATGACGCAGTTTCAAAACTGCCTAATAGGAAGAAAGATTTATCTAAGTGAGATGAATAGACTTTTGTTTGAAAAAGCGTGTGAGAGAATGCTTCTTTCCACTATTTGTCGGAGGATAATTCCTTTTTCACCATAGCCCTCTGTATACTCCCGAATGTCCTCTGCTAGCATTTTCTCCCAACAAGATTCGCCAATCCTCTAGGAGAAGAAAGGTTTCACTCTGTGAGTGGTATGTACACATCAAAAGCTCCTTCTCAGAAATCTTCTTTCCAGTATCTACCTGAAGATATTTCCATTTTCACCATAAGCCGCAAAGCGTTCCTGAGTGTGCCTTAGGTGCCTTACCTAAAAGAGTGTTAGAATACTGCCCAATGAAAACAGAAGCTTAACAGTGTGAGTGGACTTCACGTGGCCTAGAGCAGTTTCACAGAAAGTTTCCTTCTGGTTTTTATTGGAGGTTATGTCTTTTTCAGCATATTCTTAAGAGCGTTCCCAAATGTCCTTTCTCAGGTTCCACAGAGACAGTGATTTCAAACTGCTCAATCCAAAGAATGATTCAACTCTATGAGATGAATACAGACAGCACAAAGCAGTTGTTCCAAAAGCTTCTCACCAGTTTTCATACAAATATTTTTCCTTTCTCACAAGAAGTTTCTGGGCGCCACTTAATATCCATTCCCAGATTCCTCAAAGACAGAGTTTCCAAACCGGGCAACGTAGTGGTAGTGTAGCTCTCTGAAATGAATGCTCTCATCAGAGAGCAGTTTCCTAGAACGTTTCTTTCTGGGTTTTATTTCCAGAAATTTCACTTTTCGCCATTATCTTCAATGCACTACAAAATATCACTTTTTCAGGCTTACAGGAACAGTGTTCGGACACTGTCTAATGAGAAAAGAGGTATAATTCCCTGAGTGGAATGTTCACATCACAAAGCAGTCTCTCGAAAAGCTTCACTCCATTATTTATCAGAAGATATTTCTTGTTTCCCCACAGGCCTGAATGTGTCTCCGATTGTCTGTTCGCGAATCCGTCTATGATGGGTATGAATCCGTCTATGACTCAGTATCAACACTATGACGCGTGGATTGGACACGTCACAAAGGAGGTCTTCGGGAATCTTCTCTCCAGTATCTATCGGAAGATATTTCCATTTTCTCTATAAGCCTCAAGGTGCTCCCATGTATCCTTTAGTTGACTCACCTAAAACAGTGTTAGAATACTGCTCAATGAAAACAGAAGCTTAACAGTGCAAATGCTATTCACGTGACCTAGAGCAGTTTCACAGAAAGTTTCCTTCTGGTTTTTTTTCAGAGGGTATTACTTTTTCAGCACATTCTTAAGAGCGTTCCCAAATATCCTTTCTCAGGTTCCAAAGAAACAGTGATTTCAAACTGCTCAATCCAAAGAATGCTTTAACTCTATGTTATGAAAACACACATCACAAAGCACTTGCTCTGAAAGTTTCTCTCCACTTGTCATCGGAAGATGTTTCCTTTCTGACCACAAGAATCTGGGTGCCACTAAATATCCCTTCCCAAATTCCTCAAAGACAGAGCTTCCAAACTGGCTAAGTAGTGGAAGCTTAAACTCTTTGAAATGAATGCACACCCTAGAGAACACTTTCATGGAACGTTTCATTCTGGTTTCTATTTCTGGATATTTCACTATTCGCCATAGTCTTCAATGTACTGTAAAATATCACTTTTTCAGTTTTACAGGAACAGTGCTCAAACACTGCTATGACAAAAAATTTATAATGCCCTGTGAAATGCACACATCACAACGCAGTTTCTCAGAAAGCTTCCTTTCAGTTTTATCTGAAGATATCTCCTGTTTAACCTAAAGGGCAAATGTGCTCTGGAATGTCGCTTCGCAAATCCGTCCGTGACACACTTACAAAACTGCGTAATAGAAAGAAAGTTTTATCTATGTGAGATGCATAGATACATCTATCACAAAGCAGTTTCACAGAAAGCTTCTTTCCCATTTTTGTCTGAGGATACTTGCTTTTTCAGCATAGCCGTCCATCTACTCCCAATTGTCCCATGGTAGCTTAAACTCCAAATGGGATTCCCACGTCCTCTATGAGAACAAAAGTATAACTCTGTGAGTGGAATGCACACGTAACAGCAGCTCCACGGATATCTTTTCTCCAGTATCTATCTGAAGATATTGCCCTTTTTACCGTAAGCCTCAAAGCGCTCCCGAGTATCCCTTAGCTGACTCACCTCAAACAGTGTTAGAATACTGCTCAAGGAAATCAGAAGCTTAACTGTGCAAATGCAATTCACGTGACCTAGAGCAGTTTCACAGAAACTTTCCTTCTTGTTTTAACTGGAGGGTATTACTTTTTCAGCATATTCTCTAGAGCTTTCCCAAATATCTTCTCTGAGGTTCCAAAGAAACAGTGATTTCAAACTGTACAATCCAAAGAATGATTAAACTCTTTGAGAAGAATACGCACATCACAAAGCACTTGCTCCAAAAGGTTCTCTCCACTTCTCATCGAAAGACGTTTACTTTCTAACCGCAAGCATCCGGGTGCCACTTAATATCCCTTCACAGATTAGTCAGTGAGAGAGTTTCCAAACTAGGCAACGTACTGTCATCTTTAACTCTCTGAAATGCATGCACCCGCCAGAAAGAAGCTTCTGGGAACGTTGCTTTCAGGGTTTTATTGCCGGATATTTCACTTTTCGCCATATTCTTCAAAGTGCAGCAGAATATCCCTTTTTCAGTTGTACAGGAACAGTGTTCAAACACTGTCATACAAGAAAAGCGGAATAACTCCCTGCGTGGAATGCACACATCACAAAGCGATTTCTCCAAAAGCTTCTCTCCAGTTTTGATCTGGCGATATTTCCTATTTCCCCATAAGCCTTAATGTGCTCCCCAATGTCCCTTCAGGAATCCGTCCATGACGCAGATTCAAAACTGCGTAACAGAAAGAAAGATTTATCTAAGTGAGATGAATAGACGTATCTATTACAAAGCAATGTGAGAGAACGCTTCTTTACAGTTTTTGTCTGAGGATAATTCCTTTTTCAGCATAGCCATCTGTATACTCCCAAATGTCCCCTGGTAGCATTTTCTCCAAACGGGATTCCCCCATCCGCTATGAGTTGAAAGGTTTCACTCTGTGAGTGGAATATACACTTCAAAAGCACCTCCTCGGAAATCTTCTCTACAGTATCTATCTGAAGATATTTCCGTTTTCACCCTAAGCCTCAAAGTGCTCCCGAGTGTCCCTTAGCTGACTCACCTAAAACAGTGTTAGAATACTGCCAAATGGAAACAGAAGCTTAACAATGTGAGTGGACTCCACGTGACCTAGAGCAGTTTCACAGAAAGATTCCTTCTGGTTTTTATTGGAGGTTACAGCTTTTTCACCATATACTTAAGGGCGTTCCCAAATGTTCTTTCTCAGGTTCCACAGAAACAGTGATTTCAAACTGCTAAATTCAAAGAATGATTCAAGTGTATGAGATGAATACAAACAGAACAAATCAGTTGCTCTGAAAGCTTCTCACCAGCTTTCATGCGAAGTAGTTTCCTTTCTCACCAGAATCCTCCATATGTCACTTAATATCCCTTCCCAGATTCCTCAAAGACAGAGTTTCCAAACAGGGCAATGTAGTGGAAGCTTTAACTCTCTGAAGTGAATGCACTCGTCAGAGAGCAGTTTCTTGGAACGCTTCTTTCTGTTTTTTTATCCCAGAAATTTCACTTTCCTCCATAATCTTCAATACACTGCAAAATATCACTTTTTCAGTTTTACAAGAACAGTGTTCGAACACTGCCTTATGAGAAAAGAGGTTTAATTCCCTCAGTGGAATGCACACATCACAAAGCAGCCTCTCGGAAAGCTTCACTCCAGTATTTATCAGAAGATATTTCCTATTTCTCCACAAGCCTGAATGTGTCTCCGAATGTCCGTTCGCGAATCCATCTATGACAAGTATCAATCCGTCTATGACGCAGTATCAACACTATGACAAGTGGAATGCACACGTCACAAAGAAGCTCCTCAGAAATCTTCTCTCCAGTATCCATCTGAAGATATTTAAATTTACACCATAAGCCTCAAGGTGGTCCCATGTATCACTTAGCTGACTCACCTAAAACAGTGTTAGAATACTGCTCAATGAAAACAGAAGCTTAACTGTGTGAATGCAATTCACGTCACCTAGAGCAGTTTAACAGAAAGTTTCCTTCTGGTTTTTATCGGAGGGTATTTGTTTTTCAGCATATTCTTAAGAGCGTTCCCAAATATCCTTTCTCAGGTTCCACAGAAACACTGATCAAACTGCTCAATCCAAAGAATGATTTAACGCTATGAGATGAATACACACATCACAAAGCACTTGCTCAAAAGTTTCTCTCCATTTCTCATTGGAAGACGTTTCCTTTCTCAGCAGAAGAATCTGGGCGTCACTTAATAACCCTTCCTATATTCCTCAAAAACAGAGTTTCCAAATTGGACAACGTAGTGGAAGCTTTAAATGATTGAAATGAATGTACACCCCAGAGAGCAGTTTCTTCGAACGTTTCTTTCTGGTTTTTATTTCCAGATACTTCACTTTTTGCCATAGTATTGAACGCTTTGAAAAATATCACTTTTTCAGGTTGACAGGAACAGTGCTCAAACACTGCTATGAGAAAAAAGGAACAATGCCTTGTGGAATGCACACATCATAACGCGGTTTCCCAGAAAGCTTCTCTCCAGTTTTTATCTGAAGATATCTCCTATTTAACGTCAAGCACGAATGTTCTCCCGAATGTCCCTTGGCAAATCCGTCCATGATGCAGTTTCAAAACTGCATAATAGAAAGAAAGTTTTATCTATGTGAGATGCATAGACATAACTATCACAGAGCAGTTTCACCGAAAGCTTCATTCCAGTTTTTGATGGAGAATACTTGCTTTTTCACCGTAGCTGTCCATATACTCCCAAATGTCCCATGGTAGCTTATTCTTCAAAAGGGAATCCCCCGTGTTCTATGAGAAGAAAGGTATAACTCTGTGAGTAGAATGCACACGTAACTGGGCAGCTCCACAGAAATCTTCTCTCCAGTATCTATCTGAAGATATTGTCCTCTTCACCATAAGCCTCAAAGCACTCCCGAGTATTCCTTCTGATGTTTATTGGAGGGTATTTCTTTTTCAGCATATTCTTTTTTTTTTTTTTTTTGAGACGGAGTTTCGCTCTGTCACCCAGGCTGGAGTGCAGTGGCTGGATCTCAGCTCACTGCAAGCTCTGCCTCCCGGGTTTACGCCATTCTCCTGCCTCAGCATCTCGAGTAGCTGGGACTACAGGCACCCGCCACCTCACCCGGCTAGTTTTTTTGTATTTTTAGTGGAGATTTTTCAGCATATTCTTAAGAGTGTTCCCAGATGTCCTCTCTCAGTTTCCACAGAAACAGTGATTTGAAACTGCTCAATACAAAGAATGATTCACCTCTATGATATGGATTAACATCATAAACCAGTTTCTCCGTAAGCTTCTCTCCAGGTTTCATTATAAGAGGTTTCCTTTCTCACTGTAAGCATCCGGTCACCATTTACTATCCCTTCACAGATTAATTAGAGACAGAGTTTCCAAACTGGGCAACGTAGTGTGAACTTTAACTCTCTGAATTGAATGCACACGCCCAAGAGTAGTTTCTTGGAATGTTGCTTTCTGGGTTTCATTCCCAGATATTTTACTTTTCTCCATATTCTTCAAAGCGCTTCAAAATATTGCTTTTTCAGTTTTACAGAAAGAGTGTTCAAACGCTGTCTTACGAGAAAAGAGGAATAACTCCCTGGGTGGAATGCAAACATCACAAAGCGATTTCTCCAGAAACTTCTCTCCAGTTTTTATCTGGTGATATTTCTTATTTTCCCATAAGCCTTAATGTGCTCCTGAATGTCCCTTCGGGAATCCGTCCATGACGCAGTTTCAAAACTGTGTAACAGAAAGAAAGATTTATCTAAGTGAGATGAACAGACATATCTATTACAAAGCAGTGTGAGAGAAAGCTTCATTCCAGCTTTTGTCTGAGGATACCTCCTTTTTCACCATAGCCGTGTGTATACCCCCGAATGTCCCCTGGTAGCGTTTTCTCCAAGCAGGATTCCCCAATTGTCTATGAGAAGAAAGGTTTCACTCTGTGGGTGGAATGTACACGTCAAAAGCACCTCCTCGGAAATCTTCTCTCCAGTATCTATCTGAAGATATTTCCGTTTTCACCATAAGCCTAGAAGCGCTCCCGAGTGTCCCTCAGCTGCCTCACCTAAAATAGTGTTAGAAAACTGCAAAATGAAAACAGAAGCTTAAGAGTGTGAGTGTACTTCATGTGGCCTAGAGCAGTTTCACAGAAAGATTACTTCTGGTTTTTATTGGAGGTTACATCTTTTTCAGCATATTCTTAAGAGCATTCCCAAATGTCCTTTCTCAGGTTCTACAGAAACAGTGAATTCAAACTGCTGAATACAAAGAATGATTCAACTCTATGAGATGAATACACACAGCACAAAGCAGTTGCTCCAAAAGCTTCTCACCTGTTTTCATGCGAAGACATTTCCTTTCTCACAAGAAGCCTCCGGGCGCCACTTAATATCCCTTCCCAGATTCCTCAAAGACAGAGTTTCCAAACTGGGCAACGTAGTGGAAGCTTTAAATCTCTGAAATGAAAGCACACCCCAGAAAGCAGTTTCATGGAATGTTTCTTTCTGGTTTGTGTTTCCGAATATTTCATTTTTGCCATAGTCTTCAACATGATGCAAAATATCACTTTTTCAGTTTTACAGGAACTATGCACAAACACAGCCTAATGAGAAAAGAGATATAATTCCCTGAGTGGAATGCACACATCACAAAGCAGTCTCTCGAAAAGCTTCACTCCAGTATTTATCAGAAGATAATTCTTGTTTCCCCAGAGGCCTGAATGTGTCTCCGAATGTCTGTTCGTGAATCCGTCTATGTCGAATATCAATCCGTCTATGACTCAGTATCAACACTATGACGAGTGGAATGCACACGTCACAAAGAAGCTCCTTGGAAATCTTCTTTCCAGTATCTATCAGAAGATATTTCCATTTTCACCGTAAGCCTCAAGGCGCTCCTGAGTATCTCTCAGTTGACTCACCCAAAACAGTGTTAGAATACTGCTCAATGAAAACAGAAGATTAACAGTGCGAATGCAGTTCACAAGACCTAGAGCAGTTTCACAGAAAGTTTCCTTCTGGTTTTTATCGGAGGGTATTTGTTTTTCAGCATATTCTTAAGAGCGTTCCCAAATATCCTTTCTCAGGTTCCAAAGAAACAGTGATTGAAAACTGCTCAATCCAAAGAATGCTTTAACTCTATGAGATTAAAGGAGACATCACAAAGCACTTGCTCCAAAAGTTTCTCTCCACTTGTCATCAGAAGGCGTTTCCTTTCCCACCACAAGGATCCGGGTGCCACTTAATATCCCTTTCCAAATTCCAAAAAGACAGAGTTTCCAAACTGGGCAACGAAGTGGAAGCTTAAACTCTTTAAAATGAATGCACACCCCAGAGAACACTTTCATGGAACGTTTCTTTCTGGTTTGTATTTCTGGATATTTCACTTTTTGCCATAGTCTTCAACGCGCTGAAAAATATCACTTTTTCAGGCTGACAGGAACAGTGCTCAAACACTGCTGTGAGTAAAAAGGAATAACGCCCTGTGAAATGCATACATCAAAATGCAGTTTCTCAGAAAGCTTATTTCCAGTTTTTACCCGAAGATATCTCCTGTTTAAACGCAAGGGTGAATGTGCTTCCAAATGTCCCTTCGCAAATCCGTCCGTGACGCAGTTTCAAAACTACATAATAGAAAGAAAGTTTTATCTATGTGAGATGCATAGACATATCCATAACAAAGCAGTTGCACAGAAAGCTTCTTTCCAGTTTTTGTCTGAGGATAGTTGTTTTTTCACCATAGCCATCCATATACTTCCTATTGTCCTGTGGTAGCTTATTCTCAAAATGGGATTCCCCCATCCTCTATGAGTAGAAAGGTATAACTCTGTGAGTGGAATGCACACGTAACAATGCAGCTCCACGGAAATCTTCTGTCTGGTATTTATGTGAAGATATTTGGTTTTTCACCATAAGCCTCAAACGCTCCCGAGTATCCCTTATCTGACCCACCTCAAAGAGTGTTAGAATACTGGTCAATGAAAACAGAAGCTTAAGTGTGCGAGTGGAATGCACGTGACTTAGAACCATTTCACAGAAGGTTTCTTTCTGGTTTTTATTGGAGGGTATTTCTTTTTCAACATATTCTTATGATTGTTCCCAAATGTCCTTTCTCAGTTTCCACAGAAACAGTGATTTCAAACTGCTCAATACAAAGAATGCTTTAACTCTATGAGATGGATACACACATCACAAACCAGGCTCTTGGGAAGCTTCTCTCCAGTTTTCATTCTAAGACGTTTCCTTTCTCACCGCAAGCATCCGGGCGCCTCTTAATATCCCTTCACAGATTAATTAGAGACAGAGTATTGAAACTGGGCAATGCAGTGCCAACTTTAACTCTCTGAAATGCATGCACACGCCATAGAGAAGTATCTTGGAACGTTGCTTTCTGGGATTTTTTCCCGGATATTTCACTTTCCGCCGTATTCTTCAAAGCGGTGCAAAATATCCCTTTTTCAGATTTACAGGAACAGTGTTCAAACACTGTCTTACGAGAAAAGAGGTATAACTCCCTGGGTGGAATGCACACATCACAAAGCAGTTTCTCTGAAAGCTTCTCTCCAGTTTTTATCTGGTGATATTTCCTATTTCCCCAGAAGCCTTAAACTTCTCCCGAATGACCCTTCAGGAATCTGTCCACGACACAATTTCAAAACTGTGTAATAGAAAGAAAGATTTATCTAAGTGAGATGAATGGACATATCTATTACAAAGCAGTGTGAGAGAACACTTCTTTCCAGTTTTTGTCTGAGGATAATTCCTTTTTCACAATAGCCGTCTGTATACTCCTGAATGTCCTCTGGTAGCATTTTCTCCAAAAGGGATTCCCCAATCCTCTATGAGAAGAAAGGTTTCACTCTGTGGGTCGAATGTACACGTCAAAAGCACCTCCTCGGAAATCTTCTTTCCAGTATCTACCTGAAGATATTTCCGTTTTCACCATAAGCATCAAAGTGCTCCCGAGTGTCCCTTAGCTGACCCACCTAAAACAGTGTTAGAATACAGCTCAATGAAAACAGAAGCTTAACAGTGCGAGTGGACTTCACATGGCCTAGAACAGTTTCACAGAAAGGTTCCTTCTGGATTATATTGTAGATTATGTCTTTTTCAGCATATTCTTAAGGACGTTCCCAAATGTCCTTTCTCAGGTTCCACAGAAACAGTGATTTCAAACTGCCCAACCCAAAGAATGATTTAACTCTATGAGATGAATACACACATCAAAAAGCACTTGCTCTGAAATCTTCTCACCAGTTTTCATGCGAAGACATTTCCTTTCTCACCGGAAGACTGCGGGCACCACTTAATACCCTTTCACAGATGCCTCAAAGAAAGAGTTTCCAAACTGGGCAATGTAGTGGAATCTTTAACTCTCTGAAATGAATGCACTCATCAGACAGCAGTTTCTTGTAATGCTTCTTTCTGTGTTTTATTTCCAGATATTAAACTTTTTGCCATAGACTTCAACGCGCTGCAAAATAACACTCTTTCAGTTTTACAGGAACAGTGTGCGAACACTACCATATGAGAAAAGAGGTATAATTCCCTGAGTGGAATGCACACATCGCAAAGCAGTCTCTCAGAAAGTTTCACTCCAGTATTTATCAGAAGATATTTCCTATTTCGACACAGGCCTCAATGTGTCTCCAAATGTCCCGTCGCGAATCCGTCTGTGACGAGTATCAATCCGTCTATGACGCAGTATCAACACTATGACGAGTGGAATGCACACGTCACAAAGGAGCTCCTCGGAAAGCTTCTCTCCAGTATCTCTCTGAAGATATATCCATTTTCACCATAAGCCTCAAGGCGTTCCCGAGTATCTTTTAGCTGGCTCACCTAAAACAATCTTAGAATACTGCTCAATGAAAACAGAAGCTTAACTGTGCGAATGCCATTTACGTGACCTAGAGCCATTTCACAGAAAGTTTCCTTCTGGTTTTTATCGGAAGGTATTATTTTTTCAGCATATTCTTAAGAGCATTCCCAAATGTCCTTTCTCAGGTTCCACAGAAACAGTGATTTCAAATGCTCAATCCAAAGAATGATTCAAATCTATGAGATGAATACACACAGCACAAAGCAGTTGCTCTGAAAGCTTCTCACCAGTTTTCACGCACAGACGTTTCCTTTCTCCCTGGAAGCCTCCGGGCGAAATTTAATATCCTTCACAGATCCCTCAAACTCAGAGTTTCCAAACTGCTCAACGTTTTGGAAGCTTTAACTCTCTGAAATGAACACACTCCTCAGAGAGCAGTTTCTTGGAACTCTTCTACCTGGGTTTTATTTCCAGATATTGCACTTTTCGCCATAGTCTTCAATGCGTGGCAAAATATCACTTTTTCAGTTTTACAGGAACAGTGTTTGAACACTGTCTTATGAGAAAACGGTATAATTCCCAGAGTGGAATGCACACATCGCAAGCACTCTCTCGGAAAGATTCACTCCAGTATTCATCAGAAGATATTTCCTATTTCCCCACAGGCCTGAATGTGTCTCGGAATATCCCTTCGCGAATCCGTCTAACACACGTATCAATCTGTCTACCACACAGTATCAACACTTTGACGAGTGGAATGCACACGTCACAAAGGAGCTCCTCTGAAATCTTCTCTCCAGTATCTATAGGAAGATACTTCCACTTTCACTGTAAGCCTCAAGGCGCTCCCGAGTAATCCTTAGCTGACTCACCTAAAACAGTGTTAGAATACTGCCCAATGAAAACAGAAGATTAACTGTGTGAATGCAATTCACGTGACATAGAGCAGTTTCACAGAAAGTTTCCTTCTGGTTTTTATCGGAGGGTATTACTTTTTCACCATATTCTTAAGAGCCTTCCCAAATATCCTTTCTCATGTTCCACAGAAACAGTGATTTCAAACTGCTCAATCCAAAGAATGATATAACTCTATGAGATAACACACAAATCACAAAGCACTTGCTCCGAAAGCTTCTCTCCACTTCTCTTCAGAAGACGTTTCCTTTCTCATCACTAGAATCCGGGCGCCACTTAATATCCCTTCCAGGATTCCTCAAGGACAGAGCTTCCAAACTGGGCAATGTCTTGGAAGCTTTAACTCTCTGAAATGAATGCACACCACACAGAACAGTTTCTTGGAACACTTCTTTCTGGTTTTTATTTCCAGATATTTCACTTTTTGCCATAGTCTTCAACGTGCTGCAAAATATCACATTTTCAGTTTGACAGGAACAGTGCTCAAACACTGCTGTGAGGAAAAAGGTATAACGCCCTGTGGAATGCACACATCACAACGCAGTTTCTCAGAAAGCTTCACTCCAGTATTTATCTGAAGATTACTCCTATTTAACGTCAAGCGCAAATGTGCTCCTGAGTGACCCTTCGAAAATCCGTACATGACGCGGTTTCAAAACTGCGTAATAGAAAGAAAGTTGTATCTATGTGAGATGCATAGACATATCTATCACAAAGCAGTTTCACAGAAAACTTCTTTCCAGTTATGTCTGAGATTACTTGCTTTTTCACCGTAGCCTTCCATATACTCCTAAATGTCCTGTGGTACCTTATTCTCCAAATGGGATTTCCCCATCCTCTATGAGAAGAAGGGTATAACTCTGTGAGTGGAATGTATATGAAAAAAGGAGTTCCACGGAAATCTTCTCTCCAGTATTTCTCTGAAGATATTGCCCTTTTCACCGTAAGCCTCAAAGCGCTCCCGAGTATCCTTTAGCTGACTCACCTCAAACAGTGTTAGAATAATGGTCAATGAAAACAGAAGCTTAAATGTGCGAGTGCAATGCACGTGACCTAGAGCACTTTCTTACAAGGTTTCCTTCTGGTTTTTTTTGGAGGGTATTTCTTTTTCATCATATTCTTAAGAGTGATCCCAAATATCCTTACACAGTTGCCACAGAATCAGTGATTTCAAACTGCTCAGTATAAAGAATGATTGAACTCTATGAGATGGATACACACATCACAAAGCAGGTTCTCTGAAAGCTTCTCTCTGTTTTCATTCTAAGAAGTTTCCTTTTTCACCACAAACTGGGCAATGTAGTGTCAACTTTAACTCTCTGAAATGAATGCACACGCCAGAGAGAAGTTTCTTGGAACACTGTTTTCTGGATTTTATTCCCGGATATTTCACTTTTCCCCATATTCTTCAAAGTGCTGCAAAATATCCCTTTTTCAGTTTTACAGGAACAGGGTTTAAACACTGTCTTACGAGAAAAAAGGTATAACTCCGTGGGTGGAATGCACACATCACAAGCAGTTTCTCGGAAAGCTTCGCTCCAGTTTTTATCTGGTGATTTTTCCTATTTCCCCAGAAACCTTAATGTGCTCCCGAATGTCCTTTCGGGAATCCGTCCATGATGCAGTTTCAAAACTGTGTAATAGAAAGAAAGATTTATCTAAGTGAGGTGAATACACATATCTATTACAAAGCAGAGTGAGAGAACACTTCTTTTCCGTTTTTGTCTGAGGATACTTCCTTTTTCACCATAGCCGTCTGTATACTCCCGAATGTCCCTGGGGAGCAATTTCTCCAAACGGGATTCCCCAATCCTCTATGAGAAGAAAGGTTTCACCCTGTGAGTGGAATGTACACATCAAAAGCACCTCCTCAGACATCTTCTCTACAGTATGTATCTGAAGATATTTCCTTTTCCACCATAAGCCTCAAAGTGCTACCGAGTGTCCGTTAGTTGACTCACCTAAAACAGTCTTGGAATACTGCCCAATGAAAACAGAAGATTAACAGTGCGAGTGGACATCACGTGGCCTAGAGTGGTTTCACAGAAAGTTTCCTTCTGGTTTTTATTGGAGGTTATGTCTTTTTCAGCATATTATTAAGAGTGTTCCCAAAAGTTGTTTCTGAGTATCCTCAGAGACAGTGATTTCAAACTGTTCAATCCAAAGAATGATTTAAATCTATCATATGAACACACACAACACAAAGCACTTGCTCCTAAACCTCCTCTCCACTTCTCATCAGAAAACGTTTCCTTTCTCACCACAAGAATCTGGGCGCCACTTAATATCCCTTCCCAGATTCCTCAAAGAGAGAGTATCCAAACGGAGCAACGTAGTGGAAGCTTTAATTTTCTGTAATGAATCCACACCCCAGAGAACAGTTTCTTGGAATGTTTCCTTCTCATTTGTATTTCCGAATATTTAACTTTTTGCCATAGTCTTCAACATGCTGCAAATTATCACGTTTTCAGTTTTACAGGAACAGTGTTCGAACACAGCCTTATGAGAAAAGAGGTATAATTCCCTGAGTGGAATGCACACATCACAAAGCAGCCTCTCGGAAAGCTTCACTCCAGTATTTATCAGAAGATATTTCCTGTTTCCCCACAGGCCTGAATGTGTCTCCGAATGTCCCTGCGCGAATCTGTCTATGACGAGTATCAACCCGTCTATGTAACAGTATCAACACTATGACGAGTGGAATGCACACATCACAAAGGAGCTCCTCGGAAATCTTCTCTCCAGTATCTATCTGAAGATATTTCCGTTTTCACCATAAGCCTTAAGGGGCTCCCGAGAATCCCTTAGCTGACTCACCTAAAACAGTGTTAGAATACTGCTCAATGAAAACAGAAGCTTAACTGTGCGAATGCAGTTCACGTGACCTAGAGCAGTTTCACAGAAAGTTTTCCTCTGGTTTTTATCAGAGGGTATTACTTTTTCATCATATTCTTAAGAGTGTTCCCAAATT
Source organism: Macaca fascicularis (assembly GCF_037993035.2). Lineage (NCBI taxonomy): Eukaryota > Metazoa > Chordata > Mammalia > Primates > Cercopithecidae > Macaca > Macaca fascicularis. Next base: position 37,647,760 of record NC_088385.1, on the reverse strand, counting down.
TCCTTTCTGAGGTTCCACAGAAACAGTGATTTCAAATTGCGCAGTCCAAAGAATGATTTAACTCTAGGAGATGAATATACACCTCACAAAGCACTTGCTCTGAAAGCTTCTCTCCACTTCTCATCGGAAGAGGTTTCCTTCCTCACCACAGAAATCTGGGGGCCACTTAATATCCCTTCCCAGATTCCTCAAAAAAAGAGTTTCCAAACTGCTCAACGTAGTGGAAGCTTTAACTCTCTGAAATGAATGCACACCTCAGAGAGCAGTTTCTTGGAATTTTTCTTTCTGGTTTTCATCCAGGATATTTCACTTTTTGCCATAGTCTTCAACACGCTGCCAAATATCACTTTTTCAGTTTTACAGGAACAGTGTTCAAACACTACTATGAGAAAAAAGGTATAACGCCCTGTGGAAAGCACACATCACAACGCAGTTTCTCGGAAAGCTTCTCTCCAGTTTTTATCTGAAGATACCTCCTATTTAATGTCAAGCACGAAAGTGCTCCCGAATGTCCCTTGGCAAATCCGTCCGTGACGCAGATTCAAAACTGCGTAATAGATAGAAAGTTTTATCTATGTGAGTTGCATAGACATATCTATCACAAAGCAGTTTTACAGAAAGCTTCTTTCCAGTTTTTGTCTGAGGATACTTGCTTTTTCACCATAGCCGTCCATATACTCCCAAATGTCCTGTGGTAGCTTATTCTCCAAATGGGATTCCCCGTTCTCTACATGAAGAAAGGTACAATTCTGTGAGTGGAATGCACACGTAAGAAACCAGCTCCATGGAAATCTTCTCTCCAGTATCTTTCTAAAGATATTGCCCTTTTCACCGTAAGCCTCAAAGCGCTCCCGAGTATCCCTTAGCTGACTCACCTCAAACAGAGTTAGAATACTGGTCAATGAACACAGAAGCTTAAATATGCGAGTGGAATGCACGTGACCTAGAGCAGTTTCACAGAAGGTTTCCTTCTGGTTTTGATTGGAGGGTATTTCTTTTTCAGCATAGTCTTAAGAGTGTTCCCAAATGTCCTTTTTCAGGTTCCACAGAAATAGTGATTTCAAAATGCTCAATACAAGGAATAATTTAACTCTATGAGAGGGATACACACATCACAAACCAGGTTCTTGGAAAGCTTCTCTGCAGTTTTCATTATAAGACATTTCCTTTCTCTCCGCAAGCATCCGGGCGCCACTTAATATCCCTTCAAAAAATAATCAGACACAGAGTTTCCAAACTGGGAAACGTAGCGTCAACTTTAACACTCGGAAATGAATGCTCACTCCAGAAAGAAGTTTCTTGGAACTTTGCTTTCCGGGTTTTATTCCCGGATATTTCACTTTTTTCCATATTCTTCAAAGTGCTGCATTATATCCCTTTTTCAGTTTTACAGGAAAACTGTTCAAACACTGTCTTACGAGAAAAGAGGTGTAACTCTTTGGGTGGAATAAACACATCACAAAGTGGTTTCTCTGAAAGTTTCTCTCCAGGTTTTATCTGGTGATATTTCCTATTTACCCATAAGCCTTAAGGTGCTCCAGAATGTCCCTTCAGGAATACGTCCACGACGCAGATTCAAAACTGCATGATAGAAAGAAATATTTGTCTAAGTGAGATGAATAGACATATCTATTACAAAGCTGTGTGAGAGAAAGCATCTTTCCAGTTTTTGTCTGAGGATAATTCCTTTATCACCATAGCCTTCTGTATACTCCCGAATGTCCCTGGTACCATTTTCTCCAAACTGGATTCCCCAATTCTCTATGAGAAGAACGGTTTCACTCTGTGAGTGGAATGTACAGGTCCAAAGCATATCCTTGGAAATCTTCTCTCCAGTATCTATCTGAAGATATTTCTGTTATCACCATAAGCATCAATGCACTCCCGAGTGTTCCTTAGATGACTCATCTAAAACAGTGTTAGAATACTGCCCAATGAAAACAGAAGCTTAACAGTGCGAGTGAACTTCACGTGGCCTAGAGCAGTTTCACAGAAAGTTTCCTTCTGGTTTTATTTATTGGAGGTTATGTCATTTTCAGCATATTCTTAAAAGCCTTCCCAAATGTCCTTTTTCAGGTTCCACAGAAACAGTGATTTCAAACTCCTCAATCCAAAGAATGATTTAACTCTATGAGATGAATACACACATCACAAAGCTGTTGCTCTGAAAGCTTCTCTCCACTTCTCATCAGAAGACGTTTCCTTTCTTACCACAAATATCAGGGCGCCACTTAATATCCCTTCCCACATTCCTCAACGACAGAGTTTCCAAACTGGGCAACTCTGGGTAATCTGAGCTTTAACTCTCTGAAATGAATGCACACCCCAGGGAGGAGGTTCTTGGAACCTTTCTTTCTGGTTTTATTTCCGCCTATTTCACTTTTAGCCATAGTCTCCAACATGCTGCCAAATATCACTTTTTCAGTTTTAGAGGAACAGTGCTCAAACACTGCGATGAGAAAAAAGATATAACGCCCTGTGGAATGCACACATCATGACGCAGTTTCTCAGAAAGCTTCTCTCCAGTTTTTGTCTGAAGATATCTCCTATTTAACGTCAAGAGCGAATGTGTTCCCAAGTGTCCCTTTGCAAATCCCTCCATGACGCAGTATCAAAACTGCCTATTAGAAAGAAAGTTTTATTTATGTGAGATGTATAGACATATCTATCACAAAGCAGTTTCTCAGAAAGCTTCTTTCCAGTTTTTGTCTCAGGATACTTGCTTTTTCAACCCTAGCTGTCCATATTCTCCCAAATGTCCCATGGTAGCTTATTCTCCAAAAGGGACACCACGTCCTCTATGAGAAGAAAGGTATAACTCTGTGAGTGGAATGCACATGTAAGAAACCAGCTCCATGCAAATCTTCTCTCCAGTATCTATCTGAAGATATTGCCCTTTTCACCATAAGCCGCAAAACGCTCCAGAGTTTCCTTTAGATGACTCACCTCAAGCAGTGCTAGAATACTGGTCAATGAAAACAGAAGCTAGAAAGTGCGAGTGGAATGCACGTGACCTAGAGCAGTTTCACAGAAGGTTTCCTTCCGGTTTTTGTTGAAGGGTATTACTTTTTCAGCATATTCTTAAGAGTATTCTCAAATGTCCTTTCTCAGTTTCCACAGAAACAGTGATTTCAAACTGCTCAATACAAAGAATGATTTAACTCTATGAGGTGGATACACACATCACAAACCAGGTTCTCCGAAATCTTGTCTCCAGTTTTCATTATAAGACGTTTCCTTTTTCACCGCAAGCATCTGGTCGCCACTTAATAGACCTTCACACATTAATCAGAGACAGAGTTTCCAAACTGGGCAACGTAGTGTCAACTTTAACCCTCTGAAATGAATGCACACGCCAGAGAGAAGTTTCTTGGAACGTTGCTTTCTGGGTTTCATTCCTGCATATTTCACTTTTTGCAATATTCTTCAAAGCGCTGCAAATTATCCCTTTTTCAGTTTTACAGAAACAGTGTTCAAACACTGTCTTACGAGAAAAGAGGTATAACTCCCTGGGTGGAATGCACACATCACAAAGTGGTTTCACCATAGGCTGCTCTCTAGTTTTTATCTGGTGATATTTCCTATTTCCTCATAAGATTAATGTGCTCCCGAATGTCCCTTCGGGAATCCGTCCATGACACAGTTTCAAAACTGCGTAATAGAAAGAAAGATTTATCTAAGTGAGGTGAATAGACATATCTATTACAAAGCAGTGAGAGACAGTGCTTCTTTCCAGTTTTTGTCTGAGAATAATTCCTTTTTCACCATAGCCATCTGTATACTCCCGAATGTCCCCGGGGAGCGATTTCTTCAAACGGGATTCCCCAATCCTCTATGAGAAGAAAGGTTTCACTCTGTGAGTGGGATGTACACGTCAAAAGCACATCCTCAGAAATCTTCTCTCCGGTATCTATCTGAAGATATTTCAATTTTCACCATAAGCCTCAAAGCACTCCCGAGTGTACCTTAGCTGACTCACCTAAAACAGCCTTAAGAACAGTGTTCCAACACTGTCTTACGAGAAAAGAGGTATAACTCCCTGGGTGGAATGCACACATCACAACGCAGTTTCTTAGAAAGCTTCTCTCCAGTTTTTATCTGAAGATATGTCCTATTTATCATCAATCGCGAATGTTCTCCCGAATGTCCCTTCGCAAATCCGTCCATGATGCAGTTTCAAAACTGCGTAATAGAAACAAAGTTTTATCTATGTGAGATGCATAGACATATCTATCACAAAGCATTTTCACAGAAAGCTTCTTCAAGTTTTTGTCTGAGGATACTTGCTTTTTCACCACAGCCGTCCATATACTCCCAAATGTCCCATGGTAGCATATTCTCCAAATGGGATTCACCCATCCTCTATGAGAAGAAAGGTATAACTCTGGGAGTGGAATGCTCATGTAAGAAAGCAGCTCCACGGAAATCTTCTCTCCAGTATCTATCTGAAGATATTTCCTTTTTCAACGTAAGCCTCAAGGTGCTCCCGGGTATCCCTTAGCTGACTCACCTAAAACAGTGTTAGAATAATGGTCAATGAAAACAGAAGCTTAAATGTGCGAGCGGAATGAACGTGACCTAGAGCAGTTTCACAGAAGATTTCCTTCCTGTTTTTATTGGAGGGTATTACTTTTCCAGCATATTCTTAAGAGTGTACCCAAATGTCCTTTCTCAGTTTCCACAGAAACAGTGATTTCAAACTACTCAATGCAAACAATGATTTAACTCTATGAGATGGATATGCCCATTACAAACCAGGTTCTCCGAAAGCTTCTCTCCAGTTTTCGTTATAAGACGTTTCCTTTCTCTCCGCTAGCTTCCTGGCACCACTTAATATCCCTTCACAGATTAATCAGAGACAGAGTTTCCAAACTGGGCAACGTAGTGTCAACATTAACTCTCTGAAATGAATGCACTCGCCAGAGAGAAGTTTCTTGGAACGTTGGTCTCTGGGTTTCATTCCCGGATATTTCACTCTTCGCCATATTCTTCAAAGCACTGCAAAATATCCCTTTTTCAGTTTTACAGGAACAGTGTTCAAACACGGTCTTATGAAAAAAGAGGTATAACTCCCTGGGTGGAATGCACACATCACAAAGCGGTTTCTCCAATATCTTCACACCAGTTTTTATCTGGTGATATTTCCTATTTCCCCAGAAGCCTTAATGTGCAACTAAACGTCCAATCAGAAATCCGTCCATGACGCAGTTTCAAACTGTGTAATAGAAAAAAACATTTATTTAAGTGAGATGAATAGAGATATCTATTACAAAGCAGTTGAGAGAACGGTTCTTTCAAGTTTTTGTCTGAGGATACTTGCTTTTTCACCATATCCATCCAAATACTCCAAATTTCCCGTGGTAGCTTATTCTCCACATTGGATTCCCTGGTCCTCTATGAGAAGAAAGGTATAACTCTGTGAGTGGAATGCACACGTAACACAGCAGATCCACAGAAATCTTCTCTCCTGTAAATATATGAAGATATTGCCCTTTTCAAAGTAATCCTCAAAGTGCTCCCGAGTATCCCTTAGCTGACTCACCTAAAACAGTGTTAGAATACTGGTCAATGAAAACAGAAGCTTAAATGTGCGAGTGGAATGCACGTGACCTAGAGCAGTTTCACAGAAGGTTTCCATCTGGTATTTATTGAAGGGTATTTCTTTTTCAGCATAGTCTTAAGAGTGTTCCCAAGTGTCCTTTCTCAGTTTCCACAGAAACAGTGATTTCAATCTGCTCAATCCAAAGAATGATTCAACTCTATGAGGTGATTATACACAGCACACAACAGTTGCCCTGAAAGCTTCCCACCGGTTTTCATGCGAAGGGGTTTCCTTTCTCACGGGAAGCATCTGGGGGCCACTTATTATCCCTTCCCAGATTTCTCAAAAAAAGAGTTTCCCAACTGGGCAACGTAGTGGAAGCTTTAACTCTCTGAAATGAATGCACTCATCAGAGAGCAGTTTCTTGGAATGCTTCTTTCTGGGTTTTATTTCCAGATATTTCACTTTTTGCCATAGTCTTCAATGTGCAGCAAAATATCACTTTTTCAGTTTTACAGTAACAGTGTTCGATCACTGCCTTATGAGAAGAGAGGTATAATTCCCTGAGTGGAATGCACACACCTCAACGCATTCTCTCAGGAAGCTTCTCTCCGGTTTTTATCTGAAGATATCTGCTATTTAACGTCTAGCACGAATGTGCTCCCGAATGTCCCTTGACAAATCCGTCCATGACGCAGTTTCAAAACTGCGTAATAGAAAGAAAGTTTTATCTATGTGAGATGCATAGATATATCTATCACAAAGCAGTTTCACAGAAAGCTTCTTTCCAGTTTTTGTCTGAAGATACTTGCTTTTTCACCATAGCCGTCCATAAAATCCCAAATGTCCTGTGGTACCTTACTCTCCAAATGGGATTCCCCCATCCTCTTTGAAAAGAATGGTATAACTCCGTGAATGGAATGCCCATGTAATAAAGCAGCTACACGAAGATTTTCTCTCCAGTATCTATATGAAGTAATTTCCCTTTTCACCGTAAGCCTCAAAGCACTCCTAAGTATCACTTAGCTGACTCACTTAAGACAGTGTTAGAATACTGGTCAATGAAAACAGAAGCTTAAATGTGCGAGTGGAATGCACGTGACCTAGAGCAGTTTCACAGAAGGTTTCCTTCTGGTTTTTATTGGAGGGCATTCCTTTTTCAGCATATTCAGAAGAGTGTTCCCAAATGTCCTTTCTCAGTTTCCACAGAAACAGTGATTTCAAAGTACTCAATACAAAGAATGATTCAACTCTATGAGATGGATATGCACATTACAAACCAGGTTCTCCAAAAGCTTCCCTCCAGTTTTCATTATAAGATGTTTCCTTTCTCACTGCTAGCATCCAGGCACCACTTAATATCCCTTCACAGATTAATCAGAGACAGAGTTTCCAAGCTGGGCAATGTAGTGTCAACATTAACTCTCTGAAAAGAATGCACTCGCCAGAGAGAAGTTTCTTGGAACGTTGCTTTTGGGTTTCATTCCTGGATATTTCACTCTTTGCCAAATTCTTCAAAGCGCTGCAAAGTATCCCTTTTTCAGTTTTACTGGTACAGTGTTCAAACACTGTCTTACGAGAAAAGAGGTATAACTCCCTGCGTGGAATGCACACAGCACAAAGCGGTTTCTCCGGAAGCTTCTCTCCAGTTTTTATCTGATGATATTTCCTATTTCCCCAGAAGACTTAATGTGCAACTAAACGTCCCATCAGAAATCCGTCCATGACGCAGTTTCAAACTGTGTAATAGAAAGAAACATTTATTTTAGTGAGATGAATAGAGATATCTATCAAAGCAGTTGAGAGAACGGTTCTTTCAAGCTTTTGTCTGAGGATACTTGCTTTTTCACCGTAGCCGTCCATATAATCCCAAATGTCCATGGTAGCTTATTCTCCAAATGGAATTCCCTCATCCTCTATGAGAAGAAAGGTATAACTCTGTGAGTGGAATGCACACATAACACAGCAGATCCACAGAAATCTTCTCTCCTGTAACTATATGAAGATATTGCCCTTTTCACTGTAATCCTCAAAGCGCTCCCGAGTATCACTAGCTGACTCACCTAAAACAGTGTTAAAATAATGGTCAATGAAAACAGAAGCTTAAATGTGCGAGTGGAATGCACGTGACCTAGAGCAGTTTCACAGAAGGTTTCCATCTGGTTTTCATTGAAGGGTATTTCTTTTTCAGCATAGTCTTAAGAGTGTTCCCAAATGTCCTTTCTCAGTTTCCACAGAAACAATGATTCCAAGCTGCTCAATGCAAAGAATGATTTAACTCTATGAGATGGATACACACATCACAAACCAGGTTCTCCAAAAGCTTCCCTTCTGTTTTCATTATAAGACGTTTCCTTTCTCACCACAAGCATCCAGACACCACTTAATATGACTTCACAGATTAATCAGAGACAGAATTTCTAAAGTGGGCAACGTATTGCCCACTTTAACTCCCTGAAATGAATGCACACGCCAGAGAGCAGTCTCTCGGAACGTTGCTTTCTGGGTTTTATACCCAGATATTTCACTTTTAGCCATATTCTTCAAAGCGCTGCAAACTATCCCTTTTTCGTTACAGGAGCAGTGTTCAAACACTGTCTTACAAGAAAAGAGGTATAATTCGCTGGGTGGAATGCACACATCACAAATCGGTTACTCATAAAGCTTCTCTCCAGTTTTTATCTGGTGATATTTCCTATTTCCCCATAAGCCTTAATGTGTTCCCGAATGTCCCTTTGGGGATCCATCCATGACGCGGTTTCAAAACTGTATAATAGAAAGAAAGATTTAACTAAGTGAGGTGATTAGACATATCTATTACAAAGCAGTGTGAGAGAACGCTTCTTTCCAGTTTTGTCTGAGGATAAATAGTTGTCTGTATACACCCGAATATCCCCTGGTAGCGTTTTCTCCAAACGGGATTCCCCAATCCTCTATGAGAAGAGAAGTTTCACTCTGTGAATGGAATGTACACGTCAAAATCCCCTTCTTAAAAATCTTCTCTCCAGTATCTACCTGAAGATATTTCCGTTTTCAGCATAAGCCTAAAAATGCTCCAGAGTATCCCTCAGCTGACTAACCAAAACCAGTGTTAGAATACTGCCCAATGAAAACAGAAGCTTAACTGTGCAAGTGGACTTCACGTGGCCTAGAGCAGTTTCACAGAAAGTTTCATTCTGGTTTTTATTGGAGGTTATGACTTTTTCAGCATATTCTTAAGAGCGTTCCCAAACGTCCTTTCTCAGGTTCCACAGAAACAGTGATTTCATACTGCTCAATCCAAAGAATGATTCAACTCTATGAGATGAATACACACAGCACATAGCAGTTGCTCCGAAAGCTTCTCACCAGTTTTCATGTGAAGATGTTTCCTTTCTCACTGGAAACCTCTGGGCACCACTTAATATGCCTTCACAGATTCCTCATAGACAGAGTTTCCAAACTGGGCAAAGTAGTGGAAGCTTTCACTCTCTGAAATGAATGGACTCGTCAGAGAGCAGTTTCTTGGAATGCTTCTTTCTGGGTTTTATTTCCAGATATTTCTCTTTTCGCCATAGTCTTCAATGTGCTGCAAAATATCACGTTTTCAGTTTTGCAGGAACAGCGTTCGAACACTGCCTTATGAGAAAAGAGGTATAATTGCCTGAATGGAATACACACACCACAAAGCAGTCTCTCGGAAAGCTTCACACTAGAATTTTTCAGAAGATATTTCCTATTTCCCCACAGGCCTGAATGTCTCGCCGAATGTCCCTTCGTGAATCCATCTATGACGAGTATCAATTCATCTATGATGCATTATCAACACTATGACGAGTGGAATGTCCAGGTCACAAAGGAGCTCCTCGGAAATCTTCTCTCCAATATCTACCTCAAGATATTTCCGTTTCCACCGTCAGCTTCAAGGCGCTCCCAAGTATCCTGTAGTGGACCCACCTAAAACAGTATTAGAATACTGCTCAATGAAAACAGAAGCTTAACTGTGCAAATGCAATTCAGGTGACATAGAGCAGTTTCACAGAAAGTTTCCTTCTGGTTTTTATTGGAGAGTATTACTTTTTCACCATATTCTTAAGAGTGTTCCCAAATATCCTTTCTCATGTTCCACAGAAACAGTGATTTCAAACTGCTCAATCCAAAGAATGATATAACTCTATGAGATAACACACAAATCACAAAGCACTTGCTCCGAAAGCTTCTCTCCACTTCTCTTCAGAAGACGTTTCCTTTCTCACCACTAGAATCCGGGCGCCACTTAATATCCCTTCCAAGATTCCTCAAGGACAGAGCTTCCAAACTGGGCAATGTCTTGGAAGCTTTAACTCTCTGAAATGAATGCACACCACACAGAACAGTTTCTTGGAACGCTTCTTTCTGGTTTTTATTTCTGGATATTTCACTTTTTGCCATAGTCTTCAATGCGCTGCAAAATATCACATTTTCAGTTTGACAGGAACAGTGCTCAAACACTGCTGTGAGGAAAAAGGTATAAGGCCATGTGGAATGCACACATCACAACGCACTTTCTCAGAAAGCTTCTCTCCAGTTTTTATATGAAGATATCTTCTATTTAGTGTCAAGCATGAATATGCTCCCAAATATCCCTTCACAAATCCGTCCATGAAGCAGTTTCAAAACTGTGTAATAGAAAGAAAGTTTTATCTATGTGAGATGCATAGACATATCTATCACAAAGCAGATTGACAGAAAGCATTTTACAGTTTTTGTCTGAAGATACTTGTTTTTTCAACATAGCCATCCATATACTCCCAAACATTCCGTGGTAGCTCATTCACCAAAAGGGATTCCCCTGTCCTCTATGAGAAGAAAGGTATAACTCTGTGGGTGGAATGCACAAGTAACAAGGCAGCTCCACAGAAATCTCTCCAGTATCTATCTGAAGATATTTCCCTTATCACCGTAATCCTCAAAGCGCTCCCGAGTATCCCTTAGCTGACCCACCTAAAACAGTGTTACAATACTGGTCAATGAAAACAGAAGCTTCAATGTACCAGTGTAATGCATGTGACCTAGAGCAGTTTCACAGAGGGTTTCCTTCTGGTTTTTAATGGAGGGTATTTCTTTTTCAGCATATTCTTAAGAGTGTTCAAAAATGTTCTTTCTCAGTTTCCACAGAAACAGTGATTTCAAACTGCTCAATACAAATAATGATTTAACCCTATGAGATGGATACACACCTCACAAACGAGGTTCTGGAAAAACTTCTCTCCACTTTTCATTATAAGACGTTTCCTTTCCACTGCAAGCATCTGTGAGCCACTTAATATCCCTTCACAGATTAATCAGAGATAGAGTTTCCAAACTGGGCAATGTAGTGTCAACTTTAACTTTCTGAAATGAATGCACACGCCAGAGAGAAGTTTCTTGAAACGTTGCTTTCTGGGTTTTATTCTGGATATTTCACTTTTTGCCATATTCTTCCAAGCACTACAAAATATCCCTTTTTCAGTTTTACAAGAACAGTGTTCAAACACTGTCTTACGAGAAAAGAGGTATAACTCCCTGGGTGACATGCAGACATCACAAAGAGATTTCTCAGAAACCTTCTCTCCAGTTTTTATATGGTGATATATCCTATTTCCCCTTAAGCTTTAATGTGCTCCTGAATGTCCCTTCGAGAATCCTTCCATGATGCAGTTTCAAAACTGCATAATAGAAAGAAAGATTTACCTAAGTGAGATGAAGAGACATATCTATTACAAAGCAGTGTGAGAGAGCGCTTCTTTCCAGTTTTAATCTGATGATAATTCCTTTTTTACCATAACTGGCTGTATACTCCCGAATGTCTCCTAATAGCCTTTTCTCCTAATGGGATTCGCCAATCCTCTATGAGAAGAAATGTTTCACTCTGTGAGTGGAATGTACACGTCAAAAGCACCTCCTTGGAAATCTTCTCTCCACTATCTATCTGAAGACATTTCCGTTTTCACCATAAGCCTCAAAGCACTCCCTAGTGCCAATTAGCTGACTCCTAAAACAGTGTTAGAACACTGCCCAATGAAACCAGAAGCTTAAGAGTGTGAGTGGACTTCACGTGACCTAGAGCAGTTTCACAGAAAGTTTCCTTCTGGTTTTTATTGGTGGTTATGTATTTTTCACCATATTCTTAAGGGCGTTCCCAAATGTCCTTTCTCAGGTTCCACAGAAATAGTGATTTCAAACTGCTCAATCCAAAGAATGATTCAACTCTATGAGGTGAATACACACAGCACAAAGCAGTTGCTCCAAAAGTTTCTCACCAGTTTTCATGTGCAGACGTTTGCTTTCTCACCAGAAGCCTCCGGGCGCCACTTAATATCCTTTCCCAGATTCCTCAAAGACTGAGTTTCGAAACTGGGCAATGTAGTGGAAGCATTAACTCTCTGAAATGAATGGGCACGTCAGAGAGCAGTTTCTTGGTACGCTTCTTTCTGGCTTTTATTTGCAGATATTTCACTTTTCACCATAGTCTTCCACGCACTGCAAAATATCACTTTTCAGTTTTACAAGAACAGTGTTTCAACACTGCCTTATGAGAAAAAAGGTATAATTCCCTGAGTGGAACGCACACATCACAAGGCAGACTCTCAGACAGCTTCACTCCAGTATTTATCAGAAGATATTTCCTATTTGCCAACAGGCCTGAATGTGTCTCCGAATGTCCCTTCGCGAATCCATCTGTGATGAGTATCAATCCATCTATGACCCACATCAACACTATAACGAGTGTAATGCACACATCACAAACGAGCTCCTCGGAAATCTTCTCTCTAGTATCTATTGGAAGATATTTCCATTTTCACCATAAGTCTCAAGGTGAGTGTCCCTTAGGTGATTCACCTAAAACAGTGTTACAATACTGCTCAATGAAAACAGAAGCTTAGCTGTGTGAATGCAATTCACGTCACCTAGAGCAGTTTCACAGAAAGTTTCCTTTTGGTTTTTATCAGAGGGTATTACTTTTCAGAATTTTCTTAAGAGCATTCCTAAATATCCTTTCTGTGGTTCCACAGAAACAGTGATTTCAAACTGCACAATCCAAAGAATGATTTAACTCTATGAGATGAACACACACATCACAAAGCAATCGCTCCGAAAGCTTCTCTCCACTTCTCATCAGAAGACATTTCCTTTCTCACCACAAGAATCAGGGCACTACCTGATATCCCTTCCCAGATTCCTCAAAGACAGAGTTTCCAAACTGGGCAATGTAGTGGAAGCTCTAACTCCCTGAAATGAATGCACACCCAGGAGAGCAGTTTCTTGGAACGTTTCTTTCTGGTTTTTATTTACGGATATTTCACATTTCGCCATAGTCTTCCACGCACTGCAAAATATCACTTTTCCAGTTTTACAGGGAGAGTGCTCAAACACTGCGATGAGAAAAAAGGTATAACGCTCTGTGGAATGCACACATCACCACGCAATTTCTCAGAAAGCTTCTCACCAGTATTTATCTGAAGATATCTCCTATTTAACGTCAAGTGCGAATGTGCTCCCATATGTCCCTTGGCAAATCCGTCCGAGATGCAGTTTCAAAACTGCGTAATAGAAAGAAAGTTATATCTATGTGAGATGCATAGACATATCTATCACAAAGCAGTTTCACAGAAAGCTTCTTTCCAGTTATGTCTGAGGTTACTTGCTTTTTCACCATAGCCGTCCACATACTCCTAAAAGTCCCGTGGTACTTTATTCTCCAAATGGGATTTCCTCGTCCTCTATGAGAAGAAGCGTATAACTCTGTGAGTAGAATGCACACGTAAAAAGGAGCTCCACGGAAATCTTCTCTCCAGTATCTATCTGAAGATATTGCCCTTTTCACCGTACTTCTCAAAGCGCTCCCGAGTATCCTTTAGCTGACTCACCTCAAACAGTGTTAGAATACTGGTCAATGTAAACAGAAGCTTAAATGTGCAAGTGGAATGCACGTGACCGAGAGCACTTTCAGAGAAGGTTTCTTTCTGGTTTTTATTGGAGGGTATTTCTTTTTCATCATGTTCTTAAGAGTGTTCCCAAATATCCTTTCACAGTTTCCATAGAAACAGTGATTTCAAACTGCTCAGTACAAAGAATGATTGAACTCTATGAGATGGATACACACATCACAAAGCAGGTTCTCTGAAAGCTTCTCTCCTGTTTTCATTCTAAGACGTTTCCTTTCTCACCGCAAACTGGGCAACGTGGTGTCAACCTTAACTCTCTGAAATGAATGCACACGCCAGAGAGAAGTTTCTTGGAACTTTGCTTTCTGGATTTTATTCGCAGATATTTCACTTTTCCCCATATTCTTCAAAGTGCTGCAAAATATCCCTTTTTCAGTTTTACAGGAACAGGGTTCAAACACTGTCTTATGAGAAAAAAGGTGTAACTCCCTGGGTGGAATCACACATCGCAAACCAGTTTCTCAGAAAGCTTCGCTCCAGTTTTTATCTGGTGATATTTCCTATTTCCCCAGAAACCTTAATGTGCTCCCAAATGTCCTTTCAGGAATCCGTCCATGATGCAGTTTCACACCTGTGTAACAGAAAGAAAGATTTATCTAAGTGAGATGAATACACATATCTATTACAAAGCAGTGTGAGAGAATGCTTCTTTCCAGTTTTTGTCTGAGGATAATTCCTTTTTCACCATAGCCATCTGTATATTCTCGAATGTCCCGTGGTAGCATTTTCTCCAAATGGGATTACCCAATCCTCTATGAGAAGAAAGGTTTCACTCTTGTGAGTGGAATATACACATCAAAAGCACTACCTCGGAAATCTTCTCTCCAGTATCTATGTGAAGATATATCCGTTTTCACCGTAAGCATCAAAAGTCTCCCCAGTGTCCCTGAGCTGACGAACCTAAAACAGCGTTAGAATACTGCCCAATGAAACCAGAAGCTTAACAGTGTGAGTGGACTTCATGCGAGCTAGAGCAGTTTCACAGAAGTCTCCTTCTGGTTTTTATTTGAGGGGTTGTCTTCTTCAGCATATTCTTAAGAGCGTTCCCAAATGTCCTTTCTCAGGTTCCACAGAAACAGTGATTTCAAACTGCTCAATCCAAAGATTGATTCAACTCTATGAGTTGAATACACACAGCACAAAGCAGTTGCTCTGAAAGCTTCTCACCAGTTTTCATGCAAAAGAGTTTCTTTTCTCACCAGAAGCCTCCGGGAGCAACTTAATATCCCTTCACAGATTCCTGATAGACAGAGTTTCCAAACTGTGCCACGTAGTGTAAGCTTTAACTCTCTGAAATGAATGCACTCGTCAGAGAGCAGTTTCTTGGAATGCTTCTTTCTGGGTTTTATTTCCAGGTATTTCACTTTTCGCCATAGTCTTTAATGCGCTGCAAAATATCACTTTTTCAGTTTTACAGGAACCGTGTTCCAACACTGCCTGAGAAAAAAGAGGTATAATTCCCTGAGTGGAATGCATCCATCACAAGGCAGTCTCTTGGAAAGCTTCACTCCAGTATTTATCAGAAGATATTTCCTATTTCCCCACAGGCCTGAATGTGTCTCCGAATGTCCCTTCGCGAAACCGTCTATGACGAGTATCAATCCGTCTATGATGCAGTATCAACACTATGATGAGTGGAATGCACACGTCACCAAGGAGCTCATCGGATATCTTCTCTCCAGTGTCTGTCAGAAGATATTTCCGTTTTCACCATAAGCCTCAAGGCGCTCCTGTGTATCCCTTAGCTGACTCACCTAAAAGAGTGTTAGAATGCTGCTCAATGAAAACAGAAGCTTAACTGTGTGAATGCAATACATGTGACCTAGAGCAGTTTCACAGAACGTTTCCTTCTGGTTTTTATCGGAGGGTATTACTTTTTCAGGATATTCTTAAGAGCGTTCCCAAATATCCTTTCTCAGGTTCCACAGAAACAGTGATTTCAAGCTGCTGAATGCAAAGAATGATTTAACTCTATGAGATGAATACACACAACACAAAGCACTTGTTCCGAAAGCTTCTCTCCACTTCTCATCGGAAGACGTTTCCTTTCTCACTGCAAGAATCCGGGCGCCACTAAATATCCCTTCCCAGATTCCTCAAAGACAGAGTTTCCAAACTGGGCAACGTTGCAGAAGCTTTAAGTATCTGTAATGGATACACACGCCAGAGAGAAGTTTCTGGGAACGTTGCCTCATGGATTTTATTCCCGGATATTTCACTTTTCTGCATATTCTTCAAAGCGCTGCAAAATATCCCTTTTCAGTTTTACAGGAACTGTGTTCAAACACTGTCTTATGAGAAAAGAGGTATAACTCCGTGGGTGCAATGCACACATCACCAAGTGGTTTCTCCAAAACCTTTTCTCTAGTTTTTATCTGGTGATATTTCCTATTTCCCCATAAGCCTTAAGGTGCTCTGGAACGTCCCTTCTGGAATCTGTCCATGATGCAGATTCAAAACTGTGTAATATAAAGAAAGATTTATCTAACTGAGACGAATAGACATATCTATTACAAAGGAGTGTGAGAGAACGTTTCTTTCCAGTTTTTGTCTGAGGATAATTCCTTTTGCACCATAGCTGTCTGTATATTGCCGAATGTCCCCTGGTAGCATTTTCTCCAAACGGGATTCCCCAATCCTCTGTGAGAAGAAAGGTTTCACTCTGGTGAGTGGGATGTACACGTCAAAAGCACCTCCTCGGAAATCTTCTCTCCAGGATCTATGTGAAGATATTTCCTCTTTCACCATAAGCATCAAATCTCCTCCGAGTGTCCCTTAGCTGACTAACCTAAATAGCGTTAGAATACTGCCCAATGAAACCAGAAGCTTAACAGTGTGAGTGGGCTTCATGCGAGCTAGACTAGATTCACAGAAGGTTTCCTTCTGGTTTTTTTTTTTTTTTTTTTTTTTTTTTTTTTGAGGCTTTGTCTTTTTCAGCATATTCTTAACAGCATTCCCAAATGTCCTTTCTCAGGTTCCACAGAAACAGTGATTTCAAAATGCTCAATCCAAAGATTGATTCAACTCTATGAGATAAATACACACAGCACAAAGCAGTTGCTCCCAAAGCTTCTCACCAGTTTTCATGTGAAGACATTTCTTTTCTCACCGGAAGCCTCCGGGAGCCACTTAATATCCCTTCGCAGATTCCTCATAGACAGAGTTTCCAAACTGGGCAACATAGTGGAAGCTTTAACTATCAGAAATGAATGCGCTCCTCAGAGAGCAGTTTCTTGGAATGTTTCTTTCTGGATTTTATTTCCAGATATTTCACTTTTCGCCATAGTCTTCAATGCGCTGCAAAATATCACTTTTTCAGTTTTACAGGAACAGTGTTGGAACACTTCCTTATGAGAAAAGAGGTATAATTCCCTGAGTGGAACGCACACATCACAAAGCAGTCTCTCGGAAATCTTCACTCCAGTATTTATCAGAAGATACTTCCTGTTTCCCCAGAGGCTTGAATGTGTCTCCGAATATCCCTTTGCGAATCCGTCTATAACGAGTATCAATCCATCTATGATGCAGTATCAACATTATGACGAGTGGAATGCACACGTCCCAAAGCAACTCCTCGGAAATCTTCTCTCCAGTATCTATCGGAAGATATTTCCATTTTCACTGTAAGCCTCAAGGTGCTCCCGTGTATCACTTAGCTGACTCACCTAAAACAGTTAGAATACTGCTCAATGAAAACGGAAGCTTAACTGTGCGAATGCAATTCACGTGACATAGAGCAGTTTCACAGAAAGTTTCCTTCTGGTTTTTATTGGAGGGTATTTCTTTTTCAGCATTTTCTTATGAGTGTTCCCTAATGTGCTTTCTCAGGTTCCACAGAAACAGTGATTTCAACCTGCTCAATCCAAAGAATGTTTTAACTCTATGAGATGAATACACACATCACAAAGCACTTGCTCCAAAACCTTCTCTCCACTTCTTATCGGAAGACGTTTCCTTTCTCAGCACAAGAATCCGGGCGACACTTATTATCCCTTCCCAGATTCCTCAAAGACAGAGTTTCCAAACCGGTCAACCTAATGGAAGCTTTAACTCTCTGAAATGAATGCACACTCCAGAGAGCAGGTTCTTGGAATGTTTCTTTCTTGTTTTTATTTCCAGATATTTCACTTTTTGCCATAGTCCTCAACGCGCTGCCAAATATCACTTTTTCAGGTTTATAGGAGCAGTGCTCAAACACTGCTATGAGAAAAAAGGTGTAAGGTCCAGTGGAATGCACACATCACAACGCAGTTTCTCAGAAAGCTTCTCTCCAGTTTTTGTCTGAAGATACCTCCTATTTAACGTCAAGCGTGAATGTGCTCCCGAATATCCCTTCGCAAATCCGTCCATGACGCAGTTTCAAAACTGCATAATAGAAGGAAAGTTTTATCTATGTGAGATGCATAGACATATCTGTCACAAAGCAGTTTCACAGAAAGCTTCTTTCCAGTTTTTGTCTGAGGATACATGATTTTTCACCATAGCCGTCCATATACTCCCAAAAGTCCGCTGGTAGCTTATTCTCCAAATGAGATTCCCCCGTCATCTATGAGAAGAAAGGTATAACTCTGTGAGTGGAATGCACATGTAACAAAGCAGCTCCACGGAAATCTTCTCTCCAGCATCTATCTGAAGATATTGCCCTTTTCACCGGAAGCCTCAAAACTCTCCCGAGTATCCCTTAGCTGACTCACCTAAAACAGTGTTAGAATACTGGTCAATGAAAACAGAAGCTTAACTGTTTGAATGCAATTCACGTGACTTAGAGCCGTCTCACACAAAGTTTCCTTCTGGTTTTTATTGGAGGGTATTTCTTTTTCAGCATATTCTTAACTGATTCCAAATGTCCTTTCTCAATTTCCACAGAAATAGTGATTTCAAACTGCTCAATACAAAGAATGATTTAACTCTGAGATGGATACACACATCAGAAACCGGGTTCTCCAAAAGCTTCTCTCCAGTTTTCATTATAAGACGTTTCCTTTCTCACTGTAAGCATTCGGGTGACACTTAATATCCCTTCACAGATTAATCAGAGACAGAGTGTTGGAACTGGGCAACGTAGTGTCAACATTAGCTCTCTGAAATGAATGCAGACACCAGAGAGAAGTTTCTGGGAACGTTGCTTTCTGGGTTTTATTCCCTGATATTTCACTTTTTGCCGTATTCTTCAAAGCGGTGCAAAATATCCCTTTTTCAGTGTGATGGGAACAGTGTTCAAACACTGTCTTACTAGAAAAGAGGTATAACTCCCTGGGTGGAATGCCCACATCACAAAGCGATTTCTACAAAAGATCCTCTCCAGTTTTTATCTGGCGATATTTCTTATTTCACCATAAGCCTCAATGTGCTCCCGAATGTCCCTTAGGGAATCTGTCCATGACGCAGGATCAAAATTGCGTAACAGAAAGAAAGATTTATCTAAGTGAGATGAATATACATATCCATTACAAAGCAGTGTGAGAGAACGTTTGTTTCCCATTTTTGTCTGAGGATAATTCCTTTATCACCATAGCCATCTGTGTAATCCCGAATGTACCCTGGTAGCTTTTTCTCCAAACAGGATTCCCCAATCCTCTATGAGAAGAAAGGTTTCACTCTGTGAGAGGAATGTACACGTAAAAAGCATCTCCTCAGAAATCTTCTCTCCAGTATCTATCTGAAGATATTTCCGTTTTCACCATAAGCCTCAACGTGCTCCCGAGTGTCCCTTAGCTGGCTCACCTAAAACAGTGTTAGAATACTGCCCAATGAAAACAGAAGCTTAACAGTGCAAGTGGACTTCACATGGCCTAGAGCAGTTTCAGAGAAAGTTTCCTTCTGACTTTTATTGGAGGTTATGTCTTTTTCAGCATATTCTTAAGAGTATTCCTAAATGTCCTTTCTCAGGTTCCACAGAAACAGTAATTTCAAACTGCTCAATCCAAAGAATGACTTAAATCTATGAGATGAATACACACATCACAAAGCACTTGCTACGAAAGCTTCTCTCCACTTCTCATCGGAACACGTTTCCTTTCTCACCACCAGAATCCGGTCTCCTCTTGATATCCCTTCCCAGATTCCTCCAAGACAGAGTTTCCAAACTGGGCAGCGTTATGGAAGCTTTAACTCTCTGAAATGAATGGGCTCGTCAGAGAGCAGTTTCTTGGAACGGGTCTTTCTGGCTTTTATTTCCAGATATTTCTCTTTTCGCCTCAGTCTTCAATGCACTGCAAAATATCACTTTTTCAGTTTTACAGGAACAGTGTTCAAACCCAGCCTTATGAGAAAAGAGGTATAATTACCTGAGTGAAATGCACACATCACAAAGCAGTCTCTCGGAAAGCTTCACTCCAGTATTTATCAGAAGATATTTCCTATTTCCCCAAAGGCCTGAATGTTTCTCCGAATGTCCCTTTGCGAGTCCATCTATGACGAGTATCAATCCGTCTATGACGCAGTATCAACACTATGATGAGTGGAATGCAAACGTCACAAAGGATCTCCTCGGAAATCTCTCCAGTATCTACCTGAAGATATTTCCATTTTCACTGTAAGCCTCAAGGTGCTCTCGAGTATCCGTTAGCTGAACCACCTAAAACAGTGTTAGAATACTGCCTAATGAAAACAGAAGCTTAACTGTGCGAATGCAATTCGTGTGACCTAGAGCAGTTTCACAGAGAGTGTCTTTCTGGTTTTTATCAGAGTGTATCACGTTTTCAGCATAGGCTTAAGAGCTTTCCCAAATATCCTTTATTGGGTTCGACAGAAACAGTGATTTCAAACTGCTCAATCCAAAGAATAATTTAACTCTATGTGATGAATACACACATCACAAAGCACTTGCTCTGAAAGCTTCTCTCCACTTCTCATCAGAAGACGTTTCCTTTCTCACCACAAGAATCTGGGCGCCACTTAATATCCCTTCCCAGATTCCTCACAGACAGAGTTTCCAAATTGCCCAATGTAGGGGAAGCTTTAACTCTCTGAGAAGAATGCGCACCCCAGAGAGCAGTTTCTTGGAACGTTCCCTACTGGTTTTTATTTCCAGATATTTCACTTTTTGCCATAGTCTTCAACGTGCTGAAAAATATCACTTTTTCAGGTTGACAGGAACAGTGCTCAAACACGGCTATGATAAAAAAGTTATAATGCCCTGTGAAATGCATACATCACAACGCAGTTTCTCAGAAAGCTTCTCTCCAGTTTTTGTCTGAAGATACCTCCTATTTAATGTCAAGCGCGAATGTGCTCCCAAATATCCCTTCGCAAATCCGTCCATGACGCAGTTTCAAAACTGCATAATAGAAGGAAAGTTTTGTCTATGTGAGATGCATAGACATATCTATCACAAAGCAGTTTCACAGAAAGCTTCTTTCCAGTTTTTGCCTGAGGTTACTTGCTTTTTCAGCATAGCCATCCATATACTCCCAAAAGTCCAGTGGTAGGGTATTCTCCAAATGGGAATCCCCCATCCTCTATGAGAAGAAAGATATAACTCTGTGAGTGGAATGCACATGTAACAAAGCAGCCCCACGGAAATTTTCTCTCCAGTATCTATCTGAAGATATTGTCCTTTTCACCATAAGCCTCAAAGCGCTCCCGAGTATCCCTTAGCTGACTCACCTAAAACAGTGTTAGAATACTGGTCAATGAAAACAGAAGCTTAAATATGCGAGTGGAATGCACGTGACCTAGAGCAGTTTCACAGAAGTTTTCCTTCCAGTTTATATTGGAGGGTATTTCTCTTTCAGCATATTCTTAAGTATTCCCAAATGTCCTTTCTCAGTTTCCACAGAAGCAGTGATTTCAAAGTGCTCAATCCAAAGAATGATTTAACCCTATGAGATGGATACACACATTACAACCGAGGTTCTCCAAATGTTTCTCTCAGTTTTCATTCTAAGACGTTTCCCTTCTCACCACAGGCATCCGGGCGCCGCTTAATATCCCTACACAGATATAATCTGAGACAGTTTCCAAACTGGGCAACGTAATGTCAACTTTAACTCTCTGAAATGAATGCACACTCCAGAGAGAATTTTCTTGGAACGGTGCTTTCTGGGTTTTATTCCCGGTAATTTCACTTTTCACCATATTCTTCAAAGCACTGCAAAATATCCCTTTTTCAGATTTACAGGAACAGTGTTCAAACATTGTCTTAAGTGAAAAGAGGTATAACTCCCTGGGTGGAATGCACACATCACAAAGTGGTTTCTCCGAAAGCTTCTCTCCGGTTTTTATAGGGTGATATTTCCTATTTCCCCAGAAGCCTTAGAGTGCTCCCGAATGGCCCTTTGGGAAACCATCCACAACGCAGTTTCAAAACTGCCTAATAGAAATAAACATTTATCTCTGTGAGATGAATAGACATATCTATTACAAAGCAGTGTGAGAGAACGCTTCTTTCCAGTTTTTGTCTGAGGATAATTCCTTTTCACCATAGCCGTCCGTATACTCCTGAATGTCCCCTGGGAGCAGTTTCTCCAAACGGGATTCCCCAATCCTCTATGAGAAGACAGGTTTCACTCTGTGAGTGGAATGTACACGTCAAAAGCACCTCTTTGGAAATCTCTCCAGTATCTATCTGAGGATATTGACGTTTTCACCATAAACCTCAAAAGGCTCCCAAACGTCCCTTAGCTGAGTAACCTAAAACTTTGTTAGAATACTGTCCAATGAAAACAGAAGCTTACCAGTGCGAGTGGACTTCACGTGACCTAGAGCAGTTTCACAGAAAGTCTTCTTCTGGTTTTTATCGGAGGTTATGTCTTTGTCAGCATATTCTTAAGAGCGTTCCCAAATGTCCTTTCTCAGTTTCCACAGAAACAGTGATTTCAAACTGCTCAATCCAAAGAATGATTAAACTCTATGAGATGAATACACACAGCACAAAGCAGTGGCTCCGAGAGCTTCTCACCAGTTTTCACGTGAAGACGTTTCCTTTCTCACCGGAAGACTCCGGGCGCCACTTAATATCCTTTCACAGATGCCTCAAAGACAGAGTTTCCAAACTGGGCAACGTAGTGGAAGCTATAACTCTCTGAAATGAATGCACTTTTCAGACAGCAGTTTCTTGTAATGCTTCTTTCTGGGTTATTTCCAGATATTTCACTTTTCGCCATAGTTTTCAATGCACTGCAAAATATCACTTTTACAGTTTTACAGGAACAGTGTTCAAACACTGCCGTATGAGAAAAGAGATATAATTCCCTGAGTGGAATGCACACATCACAAAGCAGTCTCTCGGAAATCTTCACTCCAGTATTTATCAGAAGATATTTCCTATTTCGGCACAGGCCTCAATGCTTCTCCGAATGTCCCGTTGCGAATCCATCTATGACGAGTATCAATCCGTCTATGACGCAGTATCAACACTATGACTAGTGGAATGCACACGTCACAAAGGAGCTCTTCGGAAATCTTCTCTCCAGTATCTCTCTGAAGATATATCCCTTTTCACCATAAGCCTCAAGGCGCTCCCGTGTATCCCTTAGCTGACTCACCTAAAAGAGTGTTAGAATGCTGCTCAATGAAAACAGAAGCTTAACTGTGTGGATGCAATACACGTGACCTAGAGCCATTTCACAGAAAGTTTCCTTCTGGTTTTTATCGGAGGGTATTATTTTTTCAGCATATTCTTAAGAACGTTCCCAAACGTCCTTTCACAGGTTCCACAGAAACAGTGATTTCAAATGCTCAATCCAAAGAATGATTCAAATCTATGAGATGAATACACACAGCACAAAGCAGTTGCTCTGAAAGCTTCTCGCCAGTTTTCACGCACAGACGTTTCCTTTCTCTCTGGAAGCCTCCGGGCGAAATTTAATATCCTTCACAGATTCCTCAAAGACAGAGTTTCCAAACTGCTCAACGTTTTGGAAGCTTTAACTCTATGAAATGAATGCACTCCTCAGAGAGCAGTTTCTTGGAACGCTTCTACCTGGGTTTTATTTCCAGATATTTCACTTTTCACCATAGTCTTCAATGTGCTGCAAAATATCACTTTTTCAGTTTACAGGAACAGTGTTCGAACACTGTCTTATGAGAAAACAGTATAATTCCCTGAGTGGAATGCACACATCACAAGCAGTCTCTTGGAAAGCTTCACTCCAGTATTTATCAGAAGATATTTCCTATTTCCCCACTGGCCTGAATGTGTCTCAGAATATCACTTCGCGAATCCGTGTATGACGAGTATCAATCCGTCTATGACGCAGTATCAACACTATGACTAGTGGAATGCACACGTCAAAAAGGAGCTCCTCGGAAATCTTCTCTCCAGTATCTATAGTAAGATACTTCCATTTTCACTGTAAGCCTCAACGTGCTCCCGAGTAATCCTTAGCTGACTCACCTAAAACAGTGTTAGAATACTGCCCAATGAAAACAGAAGGTTAACTGTGTGAATGCAATTTGCGTGACCTAGAGCAGTTTCAGAGAAAGTTTCCTTCTGGTTTTCTTCGGAGGGTATTACTTTTTCTGCATATTCTTAAGATCGTACCCAAATATCTTTTCTCAGGTTCCAAAGAAACAGTGACTTCCAACTACTCAATCCAAAGAATGATTTAACTCTAAGAGATGAACACACACATCACAAAGCACTTGCTCCAAAAGCTTCTCTGCACTTCTCATCGGAAGATGTTTCCTTTTTCACCACAAGAATCTGGATGCCACTTAATAACCTTTCCCAGATTCATCAAAGACAGAGCTTCCAATATGGGCAACGTAGTGGAAGCTTTAACTCTCTGAAATGAATGCACACCCCAGAGAGCAGTTTCTTGGAACGTTTCTTTCTGGTTTTTATTTCCGGATATTTCACTTTTTACCATAGTCTTCAAGGTGCTGCCAAATATCACTTTTTCAGTTTTACAGGAACAGTGCTCAAACACTACTATGAGAAAAAAGGTATAAAGCCCTGTGGAAAGCACACATTACAACGCAGTTTCTCAGAAAGCTTCTCTCCAGTTTTTACCTAAAGATATCTCCTATTTAACGTCAAGCGCGAAAGTGCTCCCAAATGTCCCTTCTCAAATCCGTCCATGACGCAGTTTCAAAACTGCGTAATAGAAAGAAACCTTTATCTATGTGAGATGCATAGACATATCTATCACAAAGCAGTTTCACAGAAAGCTTCTTTCCAGTTTTTGTCTGATGATACTTGCTTTTTCACCACAGCTGTCCATATACTCCCAAATGTCACGTGGCAGCTTGTTCTCCAAATGGGTTTCCACCGTCCTTTATGAGAAGAAAGGTATAACTGTGTGACTGGAATGCACACATAACAAAGCAGCCCCACGGAAATCTTCTCTCCAGTATCTATCTGAAGATATTGCCATTTCAACGTAAGCCTCAAAGCGCTCTCGAGTATCCCTTAGCTGACTCACCTAAAACAGTGTTAGAATACTGGTCAATGAAAACAGAAGCTTAAATGTGCGAGTGGAACGCAGTTGTCCTAGAGCAGTCTCACAGAAGGTTTCCTTCTCGTTTTTATTGGAGGGTATTACTTTTTCAGCATATTCTTAAGAGTGTTCCCAAATGTCCTTTCTCAGTTTCCACAGAAACAATGATTTCAAACTGCTCAATACAAAGAATGATTTAACTCTGTGAGATGGATACACACATCGCAAACCAGGTTCTCCGTAAGCTTCTCTCCAGTTCTCATTCTAAGACGTTTCCCTTCTCACCCCAAGCATCCAGGCGCCACTTAATATCCCTTCATAGATTAATCAGAGACAGAGTTTCCAAGCTGGGCAATGTAGTGTCAACTTTAACTTTCTGAAATGAATGCAAACGCCAGAGAGAAGTTTCTTGGAACGTTGCTTTGTGGGTGTTATTCCCGGATATTTCACTTTTTGCCATATTCTTCAAAGCGCTGAAAAATATCCCTTTTTCAATTTACAGGAACAGTGTTCAAACACAGTCTTACGAGAAAAGAAGTATAACTCCCTGGGTGGAATGCACACATCACAAAGCGGTTTCTCCGAAAGCTTCTCTCCAGTTTTTATCTTGTGCTATCTCCTATTTTCCAGAAGCCTTAATGTGCTCCCAAATATCTCTTCGGAAATCGGTCCATGACGCAGTTTCAAAACTGCATAATAGAAAGAAAGATTTATCTAAGTGAGATGAATACACATATCTATTACAAAGCTCTGTGAGAGAATGCTTCTTTTACGTTTTTGTCTGAGGATACTTCCTTTTTCACCATAGCCATCTGTATACTCCGGAATGTCCCCTGGTAGTGTTTTCTCCAAACAGGATTCCCCAATCCACTATGAGAAGAAAGGTTTCACCCTGTGAGTGGAATGTACACGTCAAAAGCACCTCCTCAGACATCTTCTCTACAGTATGTATCTGAAGATATTTCCTTTTTCACCATAAGCCTCAAAGCATTACCTAGTGTCCCTTAGGAGACTCACCTAAAAGAGTCTTACAATACTGCCCAATGAAAACAGAAGATTAACAGTGTGAGTGGACATCACGTGGCCTAGAGTGGTTTCACAGAAAGTTTCCTTCTGGTTTTTATTGGAGGTTATGTCTTTTTCCACATATTCTTAAGAGCGTTCCCAAAAGTTGTTTCTCAGGTTCCTCAGAAACAGTGATTTCAAACTGTTCAATCCAAAGAATGATTTAAATCTATCATATGAACACACACAACACAAAGCACTTGCTCCGAAACCTCCTCTCCACTTCTCATCAGAAAACGTTTCCTTTCTCACCACAAGAATCTGGGCGCCACTTAATATCCCTTCCCAGATTCCTCAGAGAGAGAGTATCCAAACGGAGCAATGTAGTGGAAACTTTAACTCTCTGTAGTGAATCCACACCCCAGAGAACAGTTTCTTGGAATGTTTCCTTCTCATTTGTATTTCTGAATATTTAACTTTTTGCCATAGTCTTCAACATGCTGCAAAATATCACTTTTCCGGTTTTACAGGAACAGTGTTCGAACACTGCCTTATGAGAAAAGGAGTATAATTCCCTGAGTGGAATGCACACATCACAAAGCAGCCTCTCAGAAAGCTTCACTCCAGTATTTATCAGAAGATATTTCCTGTTTCCCCACAGGCCTGAATGTGTCTCTGAATGTCCCTTCGTGAATCCGTCTATGATGAGTATCAATCCGTCTACGATCCAATATCACCATTATGATGAGTGGAATGCACACGTCACAAAGGATCTCCTCGGAAATCTCTCCAGTATCTATCTGAAGATATTTCCGTTTTCACCATAAGCCTCAAGGGGCACCCGAGAATCCCTTAGCTGACTCACCTAAAACAGTGTTAGAATACTGCTCAATGAAAACAGAAGCTTAACTGTGCGAATGCAGTTCACGTGACCTAGAGCAGTTTCACAGAAAGTTTTCCTCTGGTTTTTATCGGAGGGTATTACTTTTTCAGCATATTCTTAAGAGCATTCCCAAATTTCCTTTCTGAGGTTCCACAGAAACAGTGATTTCAAATTGCACAGTCCAAAGAATGATTTAACTCTAGGAGATGAATATACACCTCACAAAGCACTTGCTCTGAAAGCTTCTCTCCACTTCTCATCGGAAGACGTTTTCTTCCCCAGCACAAGAATCTGGGCGCCACTTAATATCCCATCCCAGATTCCTCAAAAAAAGAGTTTCCAAACTGCTCAATGTAGTGGAAGCTTTAACTCACTGAAATGAATGTACACCCCAGAGAGCAGTTTCTTGGAACGTTTCTTTCTGGTTTTAATTTCCGGATATTTCACTTTCTGCCATAGTCTTCAACGCGCTGCCAAATATCACTTTTTCAGTTTTACAGGAACAGTGCTCAAACACTGCTATGAGAAAAAATGTATAACGCCCTGTGGAATGCACACATTACAGCGCAGTTTCTCAGAAAGCTTCTCTCCAGTTTTTATCTGAAGATAGGTCCTATTTAATGTCAAGCATGAATGTGCTCCCGAATGTCCCTTGGCAAATCCGTCTGTGACGCAGTTTCAAAATTGTGTAATAGATAGAAAGTTTTATCTATGTAAGATGCATAGACATATCTATCACAAAGCAGTTTCACAGAAAGCTTCTTTCCAGTTTTTGTCTCAGGATACTTGCTTTTTCACCATAGCTGTCCATATACTCACAAATGTCCCATGGTAGCTTATTCTCCAAATTGGATTCCCCCATCCTCTATGAGAAGAAATGTATAACTCTGTGAGAGGAATGCACATGTAACAAAACAGCTCCACGGAAATCCTCTCTCCAGTATCTATCTGAAGATATTTCCATTTTCACCATAAGCCTCACAGTGCTCCCGAGTATCCCTTAGCTGACTCACCTAAAACAGTGTTAGAATACTGGTCAATGAAAATAGAAGCTTAAGTGTTAGAGTGGAATGCACGTGACCTAGAGCAGTTTCACAGAAAGCATCCTTCTGGTTTGTATTGGAGGGTATTTCTTTTTCAGCATATTCTTAAGAGTGTCCCAAATGTCCTTTCTCAGTTTCCACAGAAACAGTGATTTCAAACTGCTCAATCCAAAGAATGATTTAACTGTATGATATTTATACACACATCACAAACCAGGCTCTCAGATAGCTTCTCTCCAGTTTTCATTTAAAGACGTTTCCTTTCTCACTGCAAGCATCTGAGCGCCACTTAATATCCCTTCACAGATTAATCAGAGACAGAGTATCGAAACTGGGCAACGTAGGGTCATCTTTAACTCTCTGAAGTGAATGCACACGAAAGAGAGAAGTTTCTGGGAATGTTGCTTTCTGGGTTTTATTCCCGGATATTTCACTTTTCACCATATTCTTCAAAGTGGTGTAAAATATCCCTTTTTCATTCTTACAGGAACAGTGTTCAAACACTGTCTTATGAGAAAAGAGGTATAACTCCCTAGGTGGAATGCACACATCACAAAGCGGTTTCTCCGGTATCTTCGCGCCAGTTTTTATCTGGTGATATTTCCTATTTCCCCAGAAGCCTTAATGTGCTCCCGAATGTCCCACCAGGAATCCATCCACGACGCAGTTTCAAAACTGTGTAATAGAAAGAAAGATGTATCTATGTGAGTTGAATAGACATATCTATTACAAAGCAGTGTGAGAGAATGCTTCTTTCCAGTTTTTGTCTGAGGATAATTCCTTTTTCACCATAGACCTCTGTATACTCCCGAATGTCCCCTGGTAGCGTTTTCTTCAAACGGGATTCCCCAATCCTCTATGGGAAGAAAGGTTTCACTCTGTGAGTGGAATGTACACGTCAAAAGCACCTCCTCAGAAATATTCTCTCCAGTATCTATCTGAAGGTATTTCCGTTTTCACCGTAAGCCTCAAAGCGCTCCCAAGTGGTCCTTAGCAGATGAACCTAAAACAGTGTTACAATACTGCCCAATGAAAACAGAAGCTTAACAGTGTGAGTGGACTTCACGTGACCTAGACCAGTTTCACAGAAAGTTTCCTTCTGGTTTTTATCGGAGGTTATGTCTTTTTCCACATATTATTAAAAGCGTTTCCAAATGTCCTTTCTCAGGTTCCTCAGAAACAGTGATTTCAAACTGCTCAATCTAAAGAATGATTCAACTCTATGAGATGAATACACACATTGCAAAGCAGTTGCTCCAAAAGCTTCTCACTAGTTTTCATGCGAAGACTTTTCCTTTCTCACCAGAAGCCTCCGGGTGCCACTTAATATCCCTTCACAGATTCCTCAAAGATTTAGTTTCCAAATTGGGCAAGGTGGTGGAAGCTTTAACTCTCTGAAATGAATGCACTCGTCAGAGAGCATTTTCTTGGAACGCTTCTCTCTGGGTTTTATTTCCAGATATTTCACTTTTCACCATAGTCTTAAAGCGCTGCAAAATATCACTTTTTCAGTTTTACAGGACCAGTTTACACACACTGCCTGATGAGAAAAGAGGTATAATTCCCTGAGTGGAATGCACACATCACAAAGCAGTCTCTCGGAGCTTCACTCTAGTATTGATCAGAAGATATTTTCTATTTCTCCAAAAGCCTGAATGTGTGTCCGAATGTCGCTTCGCGAATCCATCTGTGATGAGTATCAATTCGTGTAAGACGCAGTATCAACACTATGACGAGTGGAATGCACACGTCACAAAGGAGCTCCTCGGAAATCTTCTCTCCATATCTATCTGAAGATATTTCCGTTTTCACCGTAAGCCTCATGGCGCTCCCGAGTATCCCTTAGCTGGCTCACCTAAAACAATGTTAGAATACTGCTCAGTGAAAACAGAAGCTTAACTCTGTGAATGCAATTCAAGTGACCTAGAGCAGTTTAACAGAAAGTTTCCTAATTGTTTTTTTTTTTTTTGGAGGATATTACTTTTTCAGCATATTCTTAAGAGCGTTCCAAAATATCCTTTATCAGGTTCCACAGAAACAGTGATTTCAAACTGCTCAATGCAAAGAATGATTTAACTCTATGAGATGAACACACACATCACAAAGCACTTGTTCCAAAAGCTTCTCTCCACTTCACATTGGAAGACATTTCCTTTTTCACCACAGGAATCCGGGTGCCACTTAAAATCTTTCCCAGATTGCTTAAAGACAGAGTTTCCAAACTGGGCAATGTAGTGGAAGGTTTAGCACTCTGAAATGAAAGCACACCCCAGAGAACTGTTTCTTGGAACGTTTCTTTCTGGTTTTTATTTCCGGATATTTCACTTTTTGCCATAGTCTCCAACGCGCTACAAAATATCACTTTTTCAGTTTTTCTGGAAGAGTGCTCAAACACTGTTATGAGAAAAAAGGAATAACGCCCTGTGGAATGCACACATCACAACGCAGTTTCTCAGAAAACTTCTCTCCAGTTTTTATCTCAATAAATCTCCTATTTAACGCTAAGCACGAATGTGCTCCTGAATGTCCCTTCGCAAATCCGTCCATGATGCAGTTTCAAAACTGCATAATGGAAAGAAAGTTTTATCTATGTGAGATGTATAGACATATGTATCACAAAGCAGTTTCACAGAAAGCTTCTTTCCAGTTTTTGTCTGAGGATACTTGTTTTTTCACCTTAGCCGTCTGTATACTCCCAAATGTCCCGTGGTAGCTCATTCACCAAAAGGGATTCCCTCTTCCTCTATGAAAAGAAAGGTATAACTCTGTGGGTGGAATGCACACGTAACAAGGTAGCTCCATGGAAATCTCCTCTCCAGTATCTATCTGAAGATATTTCCCTTATCACCATAATCCTCAAAGCGCTCCCGAGTATCCCTTAGCTGACCCACCTAAAACAGTGTTAGAATAATAGTCAATTAAAACAGAAGCTTAAATGTGCCAGTGGAATGCACGTGACCTAGAGCAGTTTCACAGAAAGTTTCCTTCTGGTTTTTATTGGAGGGTATTTCTTTTTCAGCATATTCTTAAGAGTGTTCCCAAATGTCCTTTCTCAGTTTCCACAGAAACAGTGATTTCAAACTGCTCAATACAAATAATGATTTAACTCTATGAGATAGATACACACATCACAAACGAGGTTCTCCAAAAACTTCTCTCCACTTTTCATTTTAAGACGTTTACTTTCCACTGCAAGCATCCGTGAGCCACTTAATATCCCTTCACAGATTAATCAGAGATAGAGTTTCCAAACTGGGCAACGTAGTGTCAACTTTAATTTTCTGAAATGAATGCACACGCCAGAGAGAAGTTTCTTGAAACGTTGCTTTCTGGGTTTTATTCCCGGATATTTACTTTTCACCATATTCTTCCAAGCACTACAAAATATCCCTTTTTCAGTTTTACAAGAACAGTGTTCAAACACTGTCTTACGAGAAAAGAGATATAACTCCCTGGGTGGAATGCACACATCACAAAGTTATTTCTCCAAAACCTTCTCTCCAGTTTTTATCTGGTGATATTTCCTATTTCCTCATAAACCATAATATGCTCCCGAATGTCCCTTCGGGAATCCGTCCATGACGCAGTTTCCAAACTGCGTAATAGAAAGGAAGATTTATCTAAGTGAGGTGATTAGACATATCTATTACAAAGCTGTGTGAGGGAATGCTTCTTTCCAGTTTTTGTCTGAGGATAATTCCTTTTTCACCATAGCCGTCTGTATACTCCCAAATGTCCTCTGGTAGCGTTCTCTCCAAACAGGATTCCCCAATCCTCTATGAGAAGAAAGGTTTCACTCTGTGAGTGAAATGTACACGTCAAAAGCAACTCCTCGGAAATCTCTCCTGTATCTATCTGAAGATATTTCCGTTTGCACCATAAGCCTCGAAGCGTTCCCAAGTGTCCCTTAGGTGTCTCACCTAAAACAGTGTTAGAATACTGCCAAATGAAAACAGAAGCTTAGGAGTGTGAGTGGACTTCTCGTGGCCTAGAGCAGTTTCACAGTTTCCTTTTGGTTTTAATTGGAGGTTATGTCTTTTTCAGCATATTCTTAAGAGCGTTCCCAAATGTCCTTTCTCAGGTTCCACAGAAACAGTGATTTCAAACTCCTCAATCCAAAGTATGATTCAACTCTATGAGATGAATACAAATAGTACAAAGCAGTTGCTCCAAAAGCTTCTCTCCACTTCTCATCGGAAGACGTTTCCTTTCTCACAAGAAGCCTCCGGGTGCCACTTATTATACCTTCTCAGATTCCTCAAAGACAGAGTTTCCAAACTGGGCAATGTAGTGTAAGGTTTAACTCTCTGAAATGAATGCACTCGTCAGATATCTGAAAATATCTCCTATTTAATGTCGAGCGTGAATGTACTCCCGAATGTCCCTTCACAAATCCGTCCATGAAGCAGTTTCAACACTGCGTAATAGAAAGAAAGTTTTATCCATGTGAGATGCATAGACATATCTATCACAAAGCAGTTTTACAGAAATCTTGTTTCCTGTTTTTGTCTGAGGATACATTCTTTGTCACCATAGCCGTTCATATACTCCCAAATGTCCCGTGGTAGCTCATTCTCCAAAAGGGAGAATAAGTCTTCATGAAGGAGTTTGCTAACACTTTTTGTGGAATCTGCAAAGTGATATTTGGGAGCGCCTTGAGGCCTATGGTGAAAAAGGAAATATCCTCAGATAATAGCTAGAAAGAAGTTTTCTCAGAAATTGCTTTCTGATGTGTGACTTCGACACATAGAGTTTCACTTTTCCCTTCTCGTAGCAGTTTGCTAACACTGTGTTCTCGTGGAATTTGCTAAGTGATACTTGGGAGCTCATTGAGGGCTATGGTGAAAAAGGAAATATCCTCAGATAAAAACTGGAAAGAAGAGTTCTGAGAAACTGCACTGCAATGTGTGAATGCAACTCCCAGAGTTACACTTTTCTCTTCAGGCATCAGTTTGCTAACACACTTTTCTTGAAATCTGCAATGGGATACTTCTTAGTGCAATGAAGTTTACGGTGACAAAGGAGATATCCTCAGATAAAAACGTGAGAGAGGCTTTCTTAGAAACTTCTTTGTGATGTGTGAATTCATCTCACAGAGTTTCACTTACGTTTCATGGAGCAGACAATTAACACTGCCTTTGAGGATCCTGACAAGGGCTACTCTGGATCTCATTGAGGCCTAGGCTGAGAAAGGAAATATCCTCCATTAAAAACGTGAAGAAAGCTTTGTGAGAAACTTCTTTGTGATATGTGAATTCATCACACAGATTTTCACCTTTCCCTTCTTGTAGCAGTTTGCTAACACTGTGTTCGTGGATTCTGCAAAGTGATATTTGGGAGCTCATTGAGGGCTATGGTGACGAAGGAAATATCCTCAGATAAAAACTGGAAAGAAGCGTTCTGAGAAAATGCACTGTGATGTGAGAATGGAACTTACAGTGTTACACAATTCTCTTCAGAGATGAGTTTGCTAACACATTTTTCTTGAAATCTGCAATGGTTTACTTCTTAGCACAATGAAGCTTATGGTGACAAAGGAGATATCCTTAGATAAAAACGTGAAAGAAGCTTTCTTAGAAACTTCCTTGTGATGTGTGAATTCATCTCATAGAGTTACACATACGTTTCGTGGAGCAGTCGATTAACACTGTCTTTGAGGAACCTGAGAAGGGCTACTTTGGACCGCATTGAGGCCTGTGCTGATAAAGGAAATACCCTATATTAAAAACGTGAAATAAGTTTTGTGAGAAAATTCTTTATGATATGTGAATTCATCTCACAGAGTTACAACTTAGTCTTCATGAAGGAGTTTGCTAACACTGTTTTTGTGGAATCTGCAAAGCGATATTTGGGAGCACCGTGAGGCCTATGGTGAAAAAGGAAATATCCTCAGATAATAACTGGAAAGAAGCTTTCTCAGAAATTGCTTTCTGATGTGTGACTTCGTCACATAGAGTTTCACCTTTCCCTTCTTGTAGCAGTTTGCTAACACTGTTCTCGTGGAATTTGCAAAGTGATATTTGTGAGCTCATTGAGGGTTCTGGTGAAAAAGGAACTATCCTCAGATAAAAACTGGAAAGAAGCGTTCTGAGAAACTGCACTGCGATGTGTGAATGCAAAATGTGTATTCACAAAATGTGAATACACTTTTCTCTTCAGGCATCAGTTTGCTAACACACTTTTCTTGAAATCTGCATCGGAATATTTCTGAGCGCTATGCAGCTTACAGTGACCAAGGAGATATCCTCAGATAAAAACGTGAAAGAAGCTTTCTGAGAAATTGCTTTCTGATATGTGACTTCATCTCCCAGAGTTACACCACTATTTCATGCATCTGTTTGCTAGCCCTGTTTTTGTGGATTCTGAGAACTGATATTTCGGATGGGTTTGAAGAGTAGAAGGACAAAGGAAATATCCTCCAAGAAAAACCGGAATGAAGCTTTCTGAGAAACCGCTTTGTGATGTGTGAATTCATTTCACAGTGTTACACCACTCTTTCATGGAGGAGTTTGCAAGCACTAATTTTGTGGAATCTCAGAAGTGATATATTGGATATCGTTGAATCCCACGGTGAATCATGAAAGAACCTCAGACAAATCTGCAGAGAAGCCTTCTCAGAAACTTCTTTGGTGTGGTGAATTCAGCTCACAGGGTTACATCCTTGTTTTCATTGAGAAGCTTGCTAAGAGTATTTTCACAGAATCTGCAATAAGACACACGGTGGCACTCCGAGACCACAAATAACCTCAGCCCAAAACAGAAAGACGCTTTCTGAGAAACTGCTTTGTGATGTGTGAATTCAATTCACTGAGTTACAGCTGTATTTCATGGAGCCGTTGGCTAGCCCGGTTTTTGTGGAATCTGAGAACTGATATTTCGGATCCCTTTGAAGACTATAGGGCCGAAGGAAATATCCTCTGATAAAAATGAGACAGAAGCTTTCTGAGAAACTTCTTTGTGATCTGTGAATTCATCTCACAGAGTTACAGCTCTCTCCTCATGAAGCCGTTTGCTAAGACTGTTCTCGAGGCATTGGCGAATTGATATTTGGGAGCCCATGGAGGGCTATGGTGAAAAGGGAAATATCCTCAGATAAAAACTGGAAAGAAGCATTCTGAGAAACTGCATTGTGACATGTGAATGCAACTCACACAATTACACTTTCCTTTTCATCGATCCGTTTGCTAACACTGTTTACTTGAAATATGCATCGGGATATTTCTTAGCGCAATGAAGCTTACAATGACAAAGGAAATATCCTCCCATAAAAACTAGAAAGTAGCTTTCTGAGAAACTTCTTTGTGATATGTGAATTCATCTCACCGAGTTACAACTTTGTCTTCACAAAGCAGTTTGCTAACACTGTGTTCGTGGATTCTGCAAAGTGATATTTGGGAGCTCATTGAGGGCTATGGTGAAAAAGGAAATTTCCTCAGATAAAAACTGGAAAGAAGTGTTCTGAGAAACTGCACTGCGATGTGTGAATGCAACTCACAGAGTTACACGTTTCTCTTCAGGCATCAGTTTGCTAACACACTTTTCTTGAAATCTGCAATGGGATACTTCTTAGTGCAATGAAGTTTACGGTGACAAAGGAGATATCCTCAGATAAAAATGTGAAAGAAGCTTTCTTAGAAACTTCTTTGTGATGTGTGAATTCATCTCACAGAGTTACACATACGTTTCGTGGAGCAGTCGATTAACACTGCCTTTGAGGAACCTGAGAAGGGCTACTTCGGACCACATTGAGGCCTGCGCTGACAAAGGAAATATCCTCCATTAAAAACATGAAAGAAGCTTTGTGAGAAACTTCTTTGTGATATGTGAATTCATCTCTCAGAGTTACAACTTAGTCTTTATGAAACAGTTTGCTAACACTGTTTTCGTGGAATCTGCAAAGTGATATTTGGGAGTGCCTTGAGGCCTATGGTGAAAAAGGAAATATCCTCAGATAATAACTGGAAAAAAGCTTCCTCAGAAATTGCTTTCTGATGTGTGACTTCGTCACACAGAGTATCACCTTCCCCTTCTTGTAGCAGTTTGCTAACACTGTTCTCGTGGAATTTGCTAAGTGATACTTGGGAGCTCATTGAGGGCTCTGGTGGAAAAGGAAATATCCTCAGATAAAAACTGGAAAGAAGAGTTCTGAGAAACTGCACTGCGATGTGTGAATGCAACTCACAGAGTTACACATTTCTCTTCAGGCATCAGTTTGCTAACACACTTTTCTTGAAATCTACAGTGGGATACTTCTTAGCGCAATGAAGCTGACAAAGGAGATATCCTCAGATAAAAACGTGAAAGAGGCTTTCTTAGAAACTTCTTTGTGATGTGTGAATTCATCTCACAGAGTTTCACTTACGTTTTGTGAAGCAGTCGATTAACACTGCCTTTGAGAATCCTGACAAGGGCTACTTTGGATCTCATTGAGGCCTAGGCTGAGAAAGGAAATATCCTCCATTAAAAATGTGAAAAAAGCTTTGTGAGAAACTTCTTTGTGATATGTGAATTCATCACACAGATTTTCACCTTTCCCTTCTTGTAGCAGTTTGCTAACACTGTGTTCGTGGATTCTGCAAAGTGATATTTGGGAGCTCATTGAGGGCTATGATGACGAGGGAAATATCCACAGATAAAAACTGGAAAGAAGCGTTCTGAGAAACTGCATTGTGATGTGAGAATGCAACTTACAGAGATAAATTTTCCTCTTCATTGATCAATTTGCTCACACAGTTTTCTTGAAATCTGCCATCGGATACTTCTCAGCACAATGAAGCTTAGGGTGACAAAGAAAATATCCTGAGATAAAAAGTAGAAAGAAGATTTCTGAGAAACTGTTTTGTGATGTGTGAATTCAACTGATTGACTTACACCTGTATTTGGTGGAGCCGTTTGCTAGCTTTGTATTTGTGGTATCTGAGAACTGATAGTTTGGATCGCTTTGAAGAGTAGAAGGACAAAGGAAATATCCTCAGATAAAAACGTGAAAGAAGCTTTCTGAGAAACTTCTTTCTGATATGTGAATTCATCTCACAGAGTTACAACTTAGTCTTCATGGAATCTTCAAAGTGATATTTCGGAGCACATTGTGGCCTATAGTGAAAAAGGAAGTATCATCAGATAATAACTAGAAAGAAGCTTTCTGAGAACTTTCTTTCTGATGTATGAATTCATCACACAGAGATGCTCCTTTCCCTTCGCTCAGCAGTTTGCCAACACTCTTTTCGTGGAATCTGTAAAGTGATATTTGGGAGCTCATGGAGGCCTCTGGTGAAAAAGGAAATATCCACAGATAAAAAATGAAAATATTCGTTGTGGGAAACTGAATTGTGAAGTGTGAATGCAACTAACAGAGATGCACTTTCCTCTTCATTGATCAGATTGCCAACACAGTTTTCTTGAAATCTGTAATCAGACGCTTCTTAGTGCAATGAAGCTCAGGGTGACAAAGGAAATATCCTGAGATAAAAACTAGAAAGAAGCTTCCTTAGAAACTGCTTTGTGATGTGTGATTTCAATTCACTGAGTTACACCTGTATTTCATGGAGCCGTTTGCTAGCCCTTTTTTTGTGAAATCTGAGAACTGATTTTTCCATTGCTTTGAAGAATACAAGGACAAAGGAAATATCCTCAGATAAAAAAGTGAAAGAAGCTTTCTGAGAGACTTCTTTGTGATATGTGAATTCATCTCACAAAGTTACAACTTATTCTTCATTTACCAGTTTGCTCACACTGTTCTCATGGAATCTGCAAAGGAATATTTGGGAGCTCATTGAGGCCTCTGGTGAAAAAGGATGTATCCTCAGATAATAACTACAAAGAAGCTTTCTGAGAACTTACTTTTGGATGTGTGAATTCATCACACAAAGATTCACCTTTCCCTTCTCTTAGTGGTTTGCCAACACTCTTTTCGTGGAATCTGTAAAGTGAAGTATGGGAGTGCTTTGAGGCCTATGGTGAAAAAGGAAATATCCACAGATAAAAACGGGAAAGAAGCGTTCTAAGAAACTACATTGTGATGTGTGAATGCAACTCACAGAACTACACTTTCCTCTTCATTGAACAGTTTGCTAACAGAGTTTTCTTGAAATCTGCAATCGGATACTTCTTAGCGCAATGAAGCCTACGGAGACAAAGGAAAATCCTCAGATAAAAACTAGAAAGCTCTCTGAGAAACTGCTTTGTGAACTGTAAATTCAACTCACTAAATTACAACTGTATTTCATAGAGCCGTTTGCTAGCAAAGTTTTTGTGGAATCTGAGAACTGATATTTCAGATCGCTTTGAAGAGTATATGGCGATAGGAATAGCCACAGATAAAAACGAGAAAGAAGCTTTCTAAAAAACTTCTTTGTGTTGCGTGAGTTCATCTCACACAAGTACGCCTTTCTCTTCACGAAGACTTTTGCTAACACTGTTCTCGTGGAATCTGTAAAGTGATATTTGGGAGTGCATTGAGGCCTATGGTCACAAAGGAAATATCCACAGATAAAAACTGGAAAGATGCGTTCTGGGAAACTGCATTGTGATGTGTGAATGCAACTCACAGAGATATACTTTCCTCTTCAATGATCAGTTTGCTAATACAGTTTTCTTGAAATCTGTAATCGGACGCTTCTTAGTGCAATGAAGCTTAGAGTGAGAAAGGAAATATCCTCAGATAAAAAGTAGAAAGAAGCTTTCTGAGAAACTGCTTTGTGATGTGTGATTTCAATTCACTGACTTACACCTGTATTTCATGGAGACGTTTGCTAGCCTTGTATTTGTGGGATCTGAGAACTGATAGTTTGGATCGCTTTGAAGAGTATAAGGACAAAGGAAGCATCCTCAGATAAAAACGTGAAAGAAGCTTTCTGAGAAACTTCTTTCTGATATGTGAATTCATCTCACAGAGTTGCAACTTAGTCTTAATGAAGTTGTGTGCCAAGACTGTTTTCGTGGAATCTGCAAAGTGATATTTGGAAGCGCTGTGAGGCCTATGGTGAAAAAGGAAGTATCCTCAGATAATAACTAGAAAGAAGCTTTCTGAGAACATTTGTTCTCATGTGTGAATTCATCACACGGAGATTCTCCTTTCCTTTCTCTTATCTGTTTGCGAACACTATTTTCGTGGAATCTTTAGAGTGATATTTGGGAGCTCATTGAGGCCTCTGGTGAAAAAGGAAATATCCACAGATAAAAACTGGAAAGATGCGTCCTGGGAAACTGCATTGTGATGTGTGAATGCAACTAACAGAGATACACTTTCCTCTTCATTGATCGTTTGCAAACACAGTTTTCTTGAAACCTGTAATCGGACGCTTCCTAGTGTAATAAGGCTTAGGGTGAGAAAGGAAATATCCTCAGATAAAAACTAGAAAGAAGCTTTCTGAGAAACTACTTTGTGATGTGTGATTTCAATTCACTGAGTTACACCTGTATTTCATGGAGCTGTTTGCTAGCCCTCTTTATGTGGAATCTGAGAACTGATTTTTCAGATCGGTTTGAAGAATATAAGGACAAAGGAAATATCCTCAGATAAAAAAGTGAAAGACGCTTTCTGAGAAACTTCTTTGTCATATATGAATTCATCTCACAGAGTTACAACATAATCTTCATTAAGCAGTTTGCTCACACTGTTCTCATGGAATCTGCAAAGTGATATTTGGGAGCGCGTTGAGGGCTATCGTGAAAAAGGAAGTATCCTCAGATAGTAACTACAAAGAAGCTTTCTGAAAACTTACTTTCTGGTGTGTGAATTCATCACACAGAGATTCACCTTTCCCTTCTCGTAGCAGTGTGCTAACACTGTTTTCGTGGAATCTGTAGAGTGATATCTGGGAGCGCATTTGCGGCCTATGGTGGAAAAAGGAAATATCCACAGATAAAAACTGGAAAGAAGTGTTCTGAGAAACTACATCGTGATGTGTGAATGCAGCTCACAGAGATACACTTTCCTCTTCATTGATCAGTTTGCTATCAGCGTTTTCTTGAAATCTGCAATTGGATACTTCTTAGGGCAATGAAGCCTACGGTGACAAAGGAAGTATCCTAAGATAAAAACTAGAATGAAGCTTTCTGAGAACTTTCTTTCTGATGTGTGAATTCATCACACAGAGATTCTCCTTTCCCTCTTCTTAGCAGTTTGAAAACACTCTTTTCGTGGAATCTGTAAAGTGATATTTGGGAGCTCATTGAGGCCTCTGGTGAAAGTAAATATACACAGATAAAAACTGGAAAGATGTATTCTGGGAAACTGCATTGTGATGTGTGAATGCAACTCACAGAGATACACTTTCCTTTTCATTGATCACTTTGCTAACACAGTTTTCTTGAAATCTTCAATCAGTTACTTCTTAGCGCAATGCAGCCTAGGTGACAAAGGAAATACCCTCAGATAAAAACTAGAAAGAAGCTCTCTGAGAAACTGCTTTGGGAAGTGTGAATTCAACTCACTGAATTACATCTGTATTTCATACAGCCATTTGCTAGTACTGTTTTTGTGGAATCTGAGAACAGATATTTCGGATCACTTTGAAGAATATACGGCCGTAGGAAATATCCTCAGATAACAATGAGAAAGGAGCTTTGGAAGAAACTACTTGGTGATGTGTGAATTCAACTCACACAGTTACACCTTTCTCTTCATGAAGCCTTTTGCTAACACTGTTCTCATGGAATCTGCAAAGTGATATTTGGGAGCATATTGAGGACTCTGGTGAAAAAGGAAGTATCCTCAGATAATCATTACAAAGAAGTTTTCTGAGAACTTGCTTTCTGATGTGTGAGTTCATCACAGAGAGATTCACCTTTCCCTTCTTGTGGCAGTGTGCTAACACTGTTTTCATGGAATCTGTAAAGTGATATATGGGAGCGCATTGAGGCCTATGGTGAAAAGGAAATATCTACAGATAAAAACTAGAAAGATGGGTTCTGAGAAACTACATTGTGACGTGTGAATGCAACTGACAGAGATACACTTTCCTCTTCATTGATCAGTTTGCTAACAGAGTTTTCTTGAAATCTGCAATCAGATACTTCTTAGCGCAATGCAGCCTAGTGATGACAAAGGAAATATCCTCAGATAAAAAAGTGAAAGAAGCTTTCTGAGAAACTGCTTTGTGATGTGTGAATTCAACTCACTGAATTACACCTGTATATCATAGAGTCGTTTGCTAGCAATGTGTTTGTGGAATCTGAGAACTGATATTTCGGTGCGCTTGAAGAGTATTAGGCCATAGGGAAATATTCTCAGATAGAAACGAAAAATAACCTTTCTCAGAAACTTCTTTGTGATGTGTGAATTCATCTCACACAGTAATGCCTTTCTCTTCATGAAGCCTTCTGCTGACACTGTTCTCGTGGTATCTGTAAAGTGAGATTTAGAAGTGCATTGAGGCTTATGGTGAAAAAGAAAATATCCACAGATAAAAACTGGAAAGAAGCATTCTGAGAAACTGCTTGTGATGTGTGAATTCAACTCACTGACTTACACCTGTATTTCATGGAGCCGTTTGCTAGCCTTGTATTTGTGGTATCTGAGAACTGATAGTTCGGATCACTTTGAAGAGTATAAGGACAAAGGAAATATCCTCAGATAAAAACGTGAAAAAAAATTTCTGAGAAACTTCTATGTGTTATGTGAATTCATCTCACAGAGTTAGAACTTAGTCTTCATGGAGCAGTTGGCTAACACTGTTTTCATGGAATCTGCAAAGTGATATTTGGGAGCGCATTGAGGCCTATGGTGAAAAGGAAGTTTCCTCAGATAATAACTACAAAGAAACTTTCTGAGAACATGCTTTCAGATGTGTGAATTCATCACACAGAGTTGCTCCTTTCCCTTCTCTTAGCAGTTTGCCATCACTCTTTTCATGGAATCTGTAAAGCGACATTTGGGAGTTCATTGAGGCCTCTGTTGGAAAAGGAAATATCCA
This sequence comes from Macaca fascicularis, assembly GCF_037993035.2. NCBI lineage: Eukaryota > Metazoa > Chordata > Mammalia > Primates > Cercopithecidae > Macaca > Macaca fascicularis. Next base: position 37,606,041 of record NC_088385.1, on the reverse strand, counting down.
CAGATAAAAACTGGAAAGATGCGTTCTGGGAAGCTGCATTGTGATCTGTGAATGCAACTAACGGAGATACACTTTCTTCTTCATTGATCAGATTGCTAACACAGTTTTCTTGAAATCTGTAATCGGACGCTTGTTAGTGCAATGAAGCTTAGGGTGAGAAAGGAAATATCCTCAGATAAAAACTAGAAAGAAGCTTTCTGAGAAACTGCTTTGTGATGTGTGATTTCAATTCACTGAGTTACACCTGTATTTCATGGAGCCGTTTGCTAGCCCATTATTGTGGAATCTGAGAACTCATTTTTCGGATCGCTTTGAAGAATAGAAGGACAAAGGTAATATATTCAGATTAAAAAGTGAGAGAAGCTTTCTGAGAAACTTCTTTGTGGTATATGAATTCATCTCACAGAGTTACAACTTATTCTTCATTAAGTAGTTTGCTCATACTGTTCTCATGGAATCTGCAAAGTGATATTTGGGAGCGTTGAGGCCTATGGTGAAAAAGGAAGTATCCTCAGATAATAACTACAAAGAAGCTTTCTGAGAACTTGCTTTCTGATGTGTGAATTCATCACACAGCAATTGACCTTCCCTTCTTGTAGCAGTGTGCTAACACTGTTTTAGTGGAATCTTTAAAGTGATATATGGGAGCGCATTGAGGCCTATGGTGAAAAAGGAAATATCCACAGATGAAAACTGGAAAGAAACGTTCTGGGAAACTGCATTGTGATGTGTGAATGCAACTGACAGAGATACACTTTCCTCTTCATTGATCAGTTTGCTAACAGAGTTTTCTTGAAATCTGCAATCGGATACTTCTTAGCGCAACGAAGCCTACAGTGACAAAGGAAATATCCTCAGATAAAAACTAGAAAGAAGCTTTCTGAGAAACTGCTTTGTGATGTGTGAATTCAACTCACGGAATTACACCTGTACTTCGTAGTGCCGTTTGCTAGCCCTGTTTTTATGGAATCTGAGAACTGATATTTCGTTTCGCTTTGAAGACTACATGGCTAAAGGAAATATCCTCAGATAAAAATGAGAAAGAAGCATTCTGAGAAACTTTTCTGTGATGTGTCAATTCCTTTCACAGTGTTACACCACTCTTTCATGGAGGCATTTACTAGCACTGATTTTGTGGAATCTCAGTAGTGATGTCTTGGATATCGTTGAATCTCATGGTGAATAATGAAATGCCCTCAGACAAAAAGTGAAGAGAAGCCTTCTCTGAAACTGCTTTGTTGTGGGTTAATTCATCACACAGAGTGACATCATTGTTTTCATTGAAAAGCTTGCTTACAGTGTTTTCACAGAATCTGCAATGAGACACATGGGGCGCTTAGTGACCACGAATATCCCCAGCTCAAACAAGAAAGAAGCTTTCTGAGAAACTGCTTTGTGATGTGTGAATTCAACTCACTGAGTTACACATGTATTTCGATGAGCCATTGATTAACCCTGTTTTTGTGTAATCTGAGAACTGTTATTTCGGATTGCTTTGAAGACAGTAGGGCCAAAGGAAATATCCAGATAAAAACGAGAAAGAAGCTTTCTGAGAAACTCCTTTGTGATGTGTGAATTCATCTTACACGGTTACACCTTCCTCTTCATGAAGCCTTTTACTAACACTGTTCTCATGGAATCTGTAAAGTGATATTTGGGAGCATATTGAGGCTTTTGGTGAAAAAGGAGATATCCACAGATAAAAACTGGGAAGAAGCATTCTGAAAAACTGCATTGTGATGTGTGAATGCAACTCGCAGAGATACACTTTCCTCTTCATTGATCAGTTTGCTCACACAGTTTTCTTGAAATCTGCCATTGGATACTTCTTAGCACAATGAAGCTTAGGATGACAAAGGAAATATCCTCAGATTAAAAACTAGAAAGAAGCTTTCGAGAAACTTCTTTGTGATATATGAATTCATCTCACAGATTACAACTTAATCTTCATGAAGCAATTTGGTAACACATTTCTCATGGAATCTGTAAAGTGATATTTGGGAGCTCATTGAGGCCTATGATGATAAAGGAAGTTTCCTCAGAAAATAACTACAAAGAAGCTTTCTGAGAACTTGCTTTCTGATGAGTGAATTCATCACACAGAGACTCACTTTTCCCTTCTTTTAGCAGGGTGCTACCACTGTTTTCGAGGAATCTGTAAAGTGATATATGGGAGCGCATTGAGGCCTATGGTGAAAAAGGAAATATCCACAGATAAAAACTGGAAAGAAGCGTTCTGAGAAACTACATTGTGATGTGTGAATGCAGCTTACAGAGATACACGTTCCCCTTCAATGAACAGTTTGCTAACACAGTTTTCTTGAGATGTGTGAATGCAACTCACAGCGATACACTTTCCTGATAATTGATCAGTTTGCTAACACAGTTTTCTTGAAATCTGCAGTCGGATACTTCTTAGTGCAATGAAACTTAGGGCGACAAAGGAAATATCCTCAGATAAAAAAGTGAAAGAAGCTTTCTGAGGAACTGCTTTGTGATGTATGAATTCATCTCACAGAGTTGAAACTTAGTGTTCATGAAGCAGTTTGCTAACAGTGTTTTCGTGGAATCTGTAAAGTGATATCTGGGAGCACATTAAGGCCTATGGTGAAAAAGGAAGTATCCTCAGATAATAACTACAAAGAAGCTTTCTGAGAACTTGCTTTCAGATGTGTGAATTCATCACACAGAGATTCTCCTTTCCCTTTGCTTAGCAGTTTGCGAACACTGTTTTCATGGAATCTGTAAAGTGATATTTGGGAGCTCATTGAGGCCTATGGTGAAAAAGGAAATATCCACAGATAAAAACTGGAAGGAAGCTTTTTGAGAAACTGCATTGTGATGTGTGAATGCAACTCACAGAGATACACTTTCCTCTTCATTGATCACTTTGCTAACACAGTTTTCTTGAAATCTGGAATCTTATACTTCTTAGTGCAATGAAGCTTAGGGTGAGAAAGGAAATATCCTCAGATAAAAACTAGAAAGAAGCTTTCTGAGAAACTGCTTTGTGATGTGTGAATTCAACTCGAGTTACACCTCTATTTCGTGGAGCCGTTTTCTAGCCCTTTTTTTGTGGAATCTGAGAACTGATATTTCGGATCGCTTTGAAGAATATAAGGACAAAGGAAATATCCTCAGATAATAAAGTGAAAGAAGCTTTCTGAGAAACTTCTTAGTGATATATGAATTCATGTCACAGACTTACAACTTATTCTTCATTTACCAGTTTGCTCACACTGTTCTCATGGAATCTGCAAAGTGATATTTGGGAGTGCGTTTAGGCCTATGGTGAAAAAGGAAGTGTCCTCAGAATATAACTACAAAGAACCTTTCTGAGAACTTGCTTTCTGATGAGTGAATTCATCACACAGAGACTCACCTTTCCCTTCTTGTAGCAGTGTGCCAACACTGTTTTCGTGGAATCTGTAAAGTGATATATGGGAGCGCATTGAGGCCTATGGTGAAAAAGGAAATATCCACAGATGAAAACTGGAAAGAAGGTTTCTGGGAAACTGCATTGTGATGTGTGAATGCAACTGACAGAGATACACTTTCCTCTTCATTGATCAGTTTGCTAACAGAGTTTTCTTGAAATCTGCAATCGGATACTTCTTAGCGCAACGAAGCCTACAGTGACAAAGGAAATATCCTCAGATAAAAACTAGAAAGAAGCTTTCTGAGAAACTGCTTTGTGATGTGTGAATTCAATGCACTGAATTACACCAGCATTTCATAGACCCGTTTGCTAGTCCTGTTTTTGTGGAATCTGAGAACTGTATTTCGGATGGCCTTGAAGACAATACGGCCAAAGGAAATATCCTCAGACAAAAACGAGAAAGAAGCTTTCTGACAAACTTCTTTGTAATGTGTGAATTCATCTCACAAAGTTGCACTTTTGTCTTCATGAAGCCGTTTGCTATCACTGTTCTCGTGGATACTGCAAAGAGATATTTGGGAGCACATTGAGGGCTATGGTGAAAAAGGAAATATCCCAGAAAAAACCTGGAAAGAAGTGTTCCAAGACACTGCATTTTGACGTGTGAATGTAACTCACAGTGTTACACTTTACTTTTCATTGATCAGTTTGCTAACACTGTTTTCTTGAAATCTACCAAGGGATATTCCTTTGTGCAATGAAGCTTATGGTGACAAAGGAAATATCCTCAGATAAAAACTAGAAAGAAGCTTTCTGAGAAACTGCCTTGTAATGTGTGAATTCATCTCACTGAGTTACACTTTCGTTTCATGGAGCAGTCTTTTACCACTGTCTTTGGGGAATCTGAGGAGGTATACTTTGGATTCGCATTGAGGCCTACGCTGATAAAGGAAATATCCTCAATTCAAAACGTGAAGGAAGATTTCTGAGAAACTTCTTTGTGATATGTGAATTCATCTCACAGAGTTACAATTTAGTCTTCATGAAGCAGTTTGCTAACACTGTTTTCATGGAATCTGCAAAGTGATATTTGGGAGCGCATTGAGGCCTATGGTAAAAAAGGAAGTGTTTTCAGATAATAACTAGAAAGAAACTTTCTGACAAATTGCTTTCTGATGTGTGAATTCATCCACACAGTTACAGTTTCTTTTCCTGGGGCAGTCTATTATCACTGTCTTTGGGGAATCTGAGAAGGGATACGTTGGATGGCATTGAAGCCTACGCTGACAAAGGAAATATCCTCAAATAAAAATGAGAAAGAAGCTCTCTGAGAAACTGCTTTGTGGGAGCAAGATGAGCAAATAGGAAAAGCTCCAGTCTCCAACTCCCAGCGCGAGCGACACAGAAGACCGGTGATTTCTGCATTTTCAACTGAGGTACTGGGTTCATCTCACTAGGGAGTGCCGGACAATCGGTGCTGGTCAGATGCTGCAGCCCGACCAGGGAGAGCTGAAGCAGGGCGAGGCATCGCCTCACCTGGGAAGCACAAGGGGAAAGGGAATCCCTTTTCCTAGCCATGGGAACTGAGACACACAACACCTGGAAAATCAGGTAACTCCCACCACAATACTGCGCTTTAAGCAAACAGGCACACCAGGAGATTATATCCCACACCTGGCTAGGAGGGTCCCACGCCCATGGAGCCTCCCTCATTGCTAGCACAGCATCTGCGATCTAACCGCAAGACAGCAGTGAGGCTGGGGGAGGGGCAACCACCATTGCTGAGGCTTAAGTAGGTAAACAAAGCCCCTGGGAAGCTCAAACTGGGTGGAGCTCACAGCAGCTCAAGGAAACCTGTCTGTCTCTGTAGACTCCACCTCTGGGGACAAGGCACAGATAAACAACAACAAAAGCAGCAGAAACCTCTGCAGAAGCAAACGACTCTGTCTGACAGCTTTGAAGAGAGCAGTGGATCTCCCAACATGGAGGTTGAGATCTGAGAAGGGACAAACTGCCTGCTCAAGTGGGTCCCTGACCCCTGAGTAGCCTAACTGGGAGACTTCCCCCACTAGGGGCAGTCTGACACCCCACACCTCACAGGGTGGAGTACACCCCTGAGAGGAAGCTTCCAAAGCAAGAATCAGACAGGTACACTCGCTGTTCAGAAATATTCTATCTTCTGCAGCCTCTGCTGCTGATACCCAGGCAAACAGGGTCTGGAGTGGACCTCAAGCAATCTCCAACAGACCTACAGCTGAGGGTCCTGACTGCTAGAAGGAAAGCTATCAAACAGGAAGGATATCTACATCAAAACCCCACCAGTACGTCACCATCATCATCAAAGACCAGAGGCAGATCAAACCACAAAGATGGGGAAAAAGCAGGGCAGAAAAGCTGGAAATTCAAAAAATAAGAGTGCATCTCCCCCTCCAAAGGAATGCAGCTCATCACCAGCAATGGATCAAAGCTGGACGGAGAATGACTTTGACGAGATGAGAGAAGAGGGCTTCAGTCCATCAAAATTCTCAGAGCTAAAGGAGAAATTATGTACCCAGCACAAAGAAACTAAACATCTTGAAAAAAAAGTGGAAGAATTGATGGCTAGAGTAATTAATGCAGAGAAGGTCATAAACGAAATGAAAGAGATGAAAACCATGACACGAGAAATATGAGACAAATGCACAAGTTTCAGTAACCGATTCGATCAACTGAAAGAAAGAGTATCAGTGATTGAGGATAAAATGAAAGAAATGAAGCAAGAAGAGAAACTAAAAGAAAAAGAAGAAAAAGAAATGAACAAAGCCTGCAAGAAGTATAGGATTATGTAAAAAGACCAAATCTACGTCTGATTGGGGTGCCTGAAAGTGAGGGGGAAAATGGAACCAAGTTGGAAAACACTCTTCAGGATATCATCCAGGAGAACTTCCCCAACCTAGTAGGGCAGACCAACATTCAAATCCAGGAAATACAGAGAACACCACAAAGATACTCCTCGAGAAGAGCAACTCCAAGACACATAACTGCCAGATTCACCAAAGTTGAAATGAAGGAAAAAATCTTAAGGGCAGTCAGAGAGAAAGGTCGGGTTACCCACAAAGGGAAGCCCATCAGACTAACAGCAGATCTCTCGGCAGAAACTCTACAAGCCAGAAGAGAGTGGGGGCCAATGTTCAACATTCTTAAAGAAAAGAATTTTCAACCCAGAATTTCATATCCAGCTAAACTAAGTTTCATAAGTGAAGGAGAAATAAAATCCTTTACAGATAAGCAAATACTTAGAGATTTTGTCACCACTAGGCCTGCGTTACAAGAGACCCTGAAGGAAGCACTCAACATGGAAAGGAACAACCGGTACCAGCCATTGCAAAAACATGCCAAAATGTAAAGACCATCGAGGCTAGGAAGAAACTACATCAACTAATGAGTAAAATAACCAGTTAATATCATAATGGCAGGATCAAGTTCACACATAACAATATTAACCTTAAATGTAAATGGACTAAATGCTCCAATTAAAAGACACAGACTGGCAAACTGGATAAAGAGTCAAGACCCATCAGTCTGCTGTATTCAGGAGACCCATCTCACATGCAGAGACATACATAGACTCAAAATAAAGCGATGGAGGAAGATTTAAAAGCAAATGGACAACAAAAGAAAGCAACGGTTGCAATACTAGTCTCTGATAAAACAGACTTTAAACCATCAAAGATCAAAAGAGACAAAGAAGGCCATTACATAATGGTAAAGGGATCAATTCAACAGGAAGAGCTAACTATCCTAAATATATATGTACCCAATACAGGAGCACCCAGATTCATAAAGCAAGTCCTTAGAGACTTACAAAGAGACTTAGACTCCCATACAATAATAATGGGAGACTTCAACACTCCACTGTCAACATTAGACAGATCAACGAGACAGAAAGTTAACAAGGATATCCAGGAATTGAACTCATCTCCGGAGCAAGCAGACCTAATAGACATCTACAGAACTCTCCACCCCAAATCAAGAGAATATACATTCTTCTCAGCACCACATCACACTTATTCCAAAATTGACCACATAATTGGAAGTAAAGCACTCCTCAGCAAATGTAAAAGAACAGAAATTATAACAAACTGTCTCTCAGACCACAGTGCAATCAAACTAGAACTCAGGACTAAGAAACTCAATCAAAACCACTCAACTACATGGAAACTGAACAACCTGCTCCTGAATGACTACTGGGTACATAACGAAATGAAGGCAGAAATAAAGATGTTCTTTGAAACCAATGAGTACAAAGATACAACATACCAGAATCTCTGGGACACATTTAAAGCAGTGTGTAGAGGGAAATTTATAGCACTAAATGCACACAAGAGAAAGCTGGAAAGATCTAAAATTGACACTCTAACATCGCAATTAAAAGAACTAGAGAAGCAAGAGCAAACACATTCGAAAGCTAGCAGAAGGCAAGAAATAACTAAGATCAGAGCAAAACTGAAGGAGATAGAGATACAAAAAACCCTCCAAAAAATCAATGAATCCAGGAGTTGTTTTTTGAAAAGATCAACAAAATTGACAGACCGCTAGCAAGACTAATAAAGAAGAAAAGAGAGAAGAATCAAATCGACGCAATTAAAAATTATAAAGGGGTTATCACCACCGACCCCACAGAAATACAAACTACCATCAGAGAATACTATAAACACCTCTACGCAAATAAACTAGAAAATCTAGAAGAAATGGAAAATTTCCTGGACACTTACACTCTTCCAAGACTAAACCAGGAAGAAGCTGAATATCTGAATAGGCCAATAGCAGGTTCTGAAATTGAGGCAATAATTAATAGCCTACCAACCAAAAAAAGTCCAGGACCAGATGGATTCACAGCTGAATTCTACCAGAGGTACAAGGAGGAGCTGGTACCATTCCTTCTGAAACTATTGCAATCAATAGAAAAAGAGAGAATCCTCCCTAACTCATTTTATGAGGCCAACATCATCCTGATACCAAAGCCTGGCAGAGACAACAAAAAAAGAGAATTTTACACCAATATCCCTGATGAACATCGATGCAAAAATCCTCAATAAAATACTGGCAAACTGGATTCAGCAGCACATCAAAAAGCTTACCATGATCAAGTGGGCTTCATCCCTGGGATGCAAGTCCGGTTCAACATTCGCAAATCAATAAACTTACTCCAGCACATAAACAGAACCAAAGACAAGAACCACATGATTATCTCAATAGATGCAGAAAAGGCTTTTGACAAAATTCAACAGCCCTTCATGCTAAAAACACTCAATAAATTCTGTATTGATGGAATGTACCTCAAAATAATAAGAGCTATTTATGACAAACTCACAGCCAATATCATACTGAATGGGCAAAAACTGGAAGCATTCCCTTTGAAAACTGGCACAAGACAGGGATGCCCTCTCTCACCACTCCTATTCAACATAGTGTTGGAAGTTCTGGCTAGGGAAATCAGGCAAGAGAAAGAAATCAAGGGTATTCAGTTAGGAAAAGAAGAAGTCAAATTGTCCCTGTTTGCAGATAACATGATTGTATATTTAGAAAACCCCATTGTCTCAGCCCAAAATCTCCTTAAGCTGATAAGCAACTTCAGCAAAGTCTCAGGATACAAAATCAATGTGCAAAAATCACAAGCATTCTTATACGCCAGTAACAGACAAACAGAGAGCCAAATCATAAATGAACTTCCATTCACAATTGCTTCAAAGAGAATAAAATATCTAGGAATCAAACTTAAAAGGGATGTAAAGGACCTCTTTAAGGAGAACTACAAACCACTGCTCAGTGAAATAAAAGAGGACACAAACAAATGGAAGAACATACCATGTTCATGGATAGGAAGAATCAATATCGTGAAAATGGCCATACTGCCCAAGGTTATTTATAGATTCAATGCCATCCCCATCAAGCTACCAATGAGTTTCTTCACAGAATTGGAAAAAAACTGTTTTAAATTTCATATGGAACCAAAAAAGAGCCCACATCGTCAAGACAATCCTAAGTCAAAAGAACAAAGCTGGAGGCATCACGCTACCTGACTTCAAACTATACTACAAGGCTACAGTAACCAAAACAGCATGGTACTGGTACCAAAACAGAGATATAGACCAATGGAACAGAACAGAGTCCTCAGAAATAATACCACACATCTACAGCCATCTGATCTTTGACAAACCTCAGAAAAACAAGAAATAGGGAAAGGATTCCCTATTTAATAAATGGTGCTGGGAAAATTGGCTAGCCATAAGTAGAAAGCTGAAACTGGATCCTTTCCTTACTCCTTATACAAAAATTAATTCAAGATGGATTAGAGAATTTAATGTTAGACCTAATACCATAAAAACCCTAGAAGAAAACCTAGGTAATACCATTCAGGACATAGGCATGGGCAAAGACTTCATGTCTAAAACACCAAAAGCAATGGCAGCAAAAGCCAAAATTGACAAATGGGATATAATTAAACTGAAGAGCTTCTGCACAGCAAAAGAAACTACCACCAGAGTGAACAGGCAACCTACAGAATGGGAGAAAATTTTTGCAATCTACTCATCTGACAAAGGGCTAATATCCAGAACCTACAAAGAACTCAAACAAATTTACAAGAGAAAAACAAACAACCCCTTCAAAAAGTGGGCAAAGGATATGAACAGACATTTCTCAGAAGAAGACATTCATACAGCCAACAGACTGATGAAAAAATGCTCATCATTGCTGGCCATCAGAGAAATGCAAATCAAAACCACAATGAGATACCATCTCACACCAGTTAGAATGGCCATCATTAAAAAGTCAGGAAACAACAGGTGCTGGAGAGGATGTGGAGAAATAGGAACACTTTTACACTGTTGGTGGGATTGTAAACTAGTTCAACCATTTTGGATAACAGTATGACGATTCCTCAAGGATCTAGAACTAGATGTGCCATATGACCCAGCCATCCCATTACTGGGTATATACCCAAAGGTTTATAAATCATGCTGCTATAAAGACACATGCACACGTATGTTTATTGTGGCACTATTCACAATAGCAAAGACTTGGAATCAACCCAAATGTCCATCAGTGGCAGACTGGATTAAGAAAATGTGGCACATATACACCATGGAATACTATGCAGCCTTAAAAAAGGATGAGTTTGTGTCCTTTGTAGGGACATGGATGCAGCTGGAAACCATCATTCTTAGCAAACTATCACAAGAACAGAAAACCAAATACCGCATGTTCTCACTTATAGGTGGGAACTGAACAATGAGATCACTTGGACTCGGGAAGGGGAACATCAGACACAGGGGCCTATCACGGGGAGGGGGGCGTTGAGAGGGATTGCATTGGGAGTTATACCTGATGTAAATGACGAGTTGATGGGTGCTGACGAGTTGATGGGTGCAGCACACCAACATGGCACAAGTATACATATGTAACAAACCTGCACGTTATGCTCGTGTACCCTAGAACTTAAAGTATAATAAAAAAATTTTTTTAAAAATTCCTTTGAAGGAAATCAAAATACTACCCTCTTCTAAAAAGAAAAGCACACCATTGGTATTTTTACATGTCACATCAGTATTTTTAACCATTGAACAAAGCTATATACAATTCTGTACAGTTCAGCAAGTATAAGTTGTGCTTTTAAGTCAAGCTCCCATAGAAGTATGTATTATCACTGTTAGTTATAATTCGAGGACATATTTATAAATATATATTCCAAAGCATGATTTTATTTGTTCCCTTAGGTTTCATACAGAGAGAGGGAATTAGAAAATACTAACACTGTTAAATTGATGGTTAGAATATATCAGTAGAAGAAGTGAAGTAGTGTTATATTTATACAAAAAAGATTATTGGGAAGGAGCTCAGGCTTGCCTTTTGGAAAAGTTTCTGTGACTGAGAAAGAAACGCCATTTAGATAAAAGAAATTGGGAAGCAGAGAAACCTGAAGGAAGGTGGAGAAATGAGGTAAGAAAAACCTGGTTCTACTACCTCTCTTCAGAGCTACAAAGAGCTCCTGAAAGACTATGTAAAGTTAGAGTCTCGACGTCTCTGTGACTTTAGAGAACTATCAGAATAATTCATAGTTTGACTTTAGCTATTCTCTGTCCTTCAGGGGCACCTCAAACTTTAGCCACAAAAATTTCTCTCAAAATATTACCTAGTCACTTCAAAAAAACTCAAAAACACATAAGAAAACTGGAATTCCCATAAGTCTCCCATCAAACATAGTTTTCGTCACAAGAAATAATCCAGAATAAAAAAATAATAGCTAGGTCTGAACTACAATAAAAATATTAATTTTAAAGAGTGAAATTATTTATATATGTATACACACACACACAACTCTTCTTGTTCTTAAACATCCATTTGTACAGTGAAAGTAAACATAAATTTAAACCACACTAAATTCTAGACCATTGACTATGGCTACAATATCACAAGAACTTCCTGAATCCCCAATTCTCGTCATTCTACAGTATCCACCTATTTTATCTGAAAGACCCTAAATACTATTTCAGGTCCATACGTCCTAAGTGATGCCCAACAGAACTACAATAATGAAAACATTCCTAAAGGGCAGTCAAATCTTCATGATTTAATTATTAAGTAATTAGCAGGTCGGCAGCAGATCCTATACAATCTGGGGGGGAACTCAAGTATAAGCTCAAGTTTAAAAGAAACACTGAAACCACTCAATTCAGATCCTTGCCTGCTAAAATTTGTATTTAAACCATTTTTTAAATTAAACAACTTACTCATATACTAGAGACACCTAAAGAGTTTCTCAGGAAGAAAACAAATATCTAAGATGGTACTCTCTGCAAAAATAGTCTTCTACTGGTCAGCAGCCTTGAAAACCAGCACACAGTGCTACCCAGATGTTGCTGCACTACTTCTACTGTCCTCAGATATTCTGCTCATATGATGGGTGCAGCACAGCAATATGGCACAAGTATACATATGTAACAAACCTGCACGTTATGCAAATGTACCCTAGAACTTAAAGTATAATAACAACAACAACAACAACAACAATAATAATAATAATAATAATAAAGAAACTGCTTTGTGATGTGTGAATTCATTTCACAGTGTTACACCACTCTTTCATGGAGGAGTTTGCTAGCACTGATTTCGTGAAATGTCAGAAGTGATAACTTGGATTTCGTTGAATCCCATGCTGAATAATGAAATATCCTCAGACAAAAACTGCAGAGAAGCCTTCTCAGAAACTGCTTTGTTGTGGCTGAATTCAGATCACAGAGTTACATCATTGTTTTCATTGAGAAGCTTGCTAAGAGTGTTTTCGCAGAATCTGCAATGAGACACACGGGGACGCTTTGAGACCACAAATATCCTCAACTCAAACAAGAAAAAAGCTTTCTGAGAAACTGCTTTGTGATGTGTGAATTCAACTCACTGAGTTACACCTGTATTTCGTGGAGCCATTTGCTAGCCCTGTTTTTCTGGAATCTGAGAACTGATATTTCAGATCACTTTGAAGACTATAGGGCCAAAGGAAATATCCTCAGATAAAAACCAGAATGAAGCTTTCTGAGAAACTGCTTTGTGATGTGTTAATTCATCTCACATAGTTACACATGTATTTCGTGGAGTCATTTGCTAGCACTGTTTTTGTGGAATCTGAGAAGTGATATTTTGGATCGTTATGAAGACCCCTCGGACAAAGGAAATATCCTCAAATGAAAACCAGAAAGAAGCTTTCTGAGAAACTGCTTTATGATGCGTGAATTCATCTCACAAAGTTTCACCACCCTTTCATGGAGGAGTTTGCTAGCACTATTTTTGAGGAATCTCAGAAGTGATATTCTGGATATCATTGAATCCCATGGTGAAAAATGAAACATCCTCAGATAAAAGCTGCAGAGAAGCCTTATCAGAAACTGCCTTGTGGTGTGTGAATTCATCTCACAGAGTGACACTATTGTTTTCATTGAGAAGTTTGCTAACACTGTTTTCACGGAATCTGCAATGAAATAGATGGGAGTGCATTGAGAACTGAAATATCCTCAGATAAAAATGAGAAAGAAGCTTTCTGAGAAACTTATTTGTGATCTCTGAATTCATCTCACAGAGTTACACCTTTGTCTTCATGAAGCCATTTGCTAACACTGTTCTCGTGGACTCTGCAAAGTGATATTTGGGAGTGCATTGAGGGCTATGGTGAAAAAGGAAATATCCTCAGATAAAAACTGGAAAGAAACGTTCTGAGAAACTACATTGTGATGTGTGAATGCAACTCACAGAGTTACACTTTTCATTGATCAGTCTGCTAACACTGTTACTTGAAATCTGCAATGGCATAATTCTTAATGCAATGAAGCTTACGGTGACAAAGGAAATATCTTCAGATAAAAACTAGAAAGAAGCTTTCTGAGAAACTGCCTTGTAATGTGTGAATTCATCTCACAGAGTTACACTTTCGTTTCATGGAGCAGTCTTTTACCACTGTCTTTGGGGAATCTGAGGAGGGATACTTTGGATTCTCATTGAGGCCTACGCTGATAAAGGAAATATCCTCAACTCAAAACGTGAAAGAAGCTTTCTGAGAAACTTCTTTGTGATATGTGAATTCATCTCACAGTGTTACAACTTAGTCTTCATGAAGCCGTTTGCTAACACTGTTTTCGTGGAATCTGCAAAGTGATATTTGGGAGCGCATTGAAGCCTATGGTAAAAAAGGAAGTGTCTTCAGATAATAACTAGAAAGAAACTTTCTGAGAAATTGCTTTCTGATGTGTTAATTCATCTCACAGAGTTACACTTCCTTTTAATAGGGCAGTCTATCACCACTGTCTTTGGGGAATCTCAGAAGGGATACGTTAGATCGCATTGAAGCCTACACTGACAAAGGAAATATCCTCAAATAAAGACGAGAAAGAAACTCTCTGAGAAACTTCTTTGTGATGCGTGACTTCATCACACCGAGATTCACCTTTCCCTTCTTGTAGCAGTTTGCTAACACTGTTTTCATGGAATCTGCAAAGTGATATTTGGGAGCGCTTTGAGGCCTATGGTGAAAAAGGAAATATCCAAAGAAAAAACTGGAAAGAAGCGTTCTGAGAAACTGCATTGTGATGTGTGAATGCAACTCACAGAGTTAGACTTTTCTCTTCGTTGTTCAGTTTGCTAACACAGTTTTCTTGAAATTTGCAATGGGATACTTGTTAGCGCAGCGAAACTTATGGTGACAGAGGAAATATCCTCAGATTAAAACGAGAAAGAAGCTTTCTGAGAAATTGCTTTCTGAAATGTGAATTCATCTCACAGAGTTAAACCACTACTTCGTGGAGCTGTTTGCTAGCCCTTTTTTTGTGGATTCTGAAAACTGATATTTCAGATGGGTTTGAAGAGTAGAAGGACAAAGGAAGTATCCTCCGAGAAAAACCGGAATGAAGCTTTCTGAGAAACTGCTTTGTGATGTGTGAATTCATTTCACAGTGTTACACCACTCTTTCATGAAGGAGTTTGCTAGCACTGATTTCGTGGAATGTCAGAAGTGATATCTTGGATCTCGTTGAATCCCATGGTGAATAATGAAATATCCTCAGACAAAAACTGCAGAGAAGCCTTCTCAGAAACTGCTTTATTGAGACTGAATTCAGCTCACAGGGTTACATCCTTGTTTTCACTGAGAAGCTTGCTAAGAGTGTTTTCGCAGAATCTGCAATGAGACACACGGGGACGCTTTGAGACCACAAATATCCTCACCTCAAATAGGAAAGATTTCTGAGAAACTGCTTTGTGACGTGTGCATTCAATTCACTGAGTTACACCTATATTTTGTGAAGCCATTTGCTACCCCTGTTTTTGTGGAATCTGAGAACTGATATTTCAGATCGCTTTGAAGACTATACAGCCAAAGGAAATATCCTCAGATAAAAACTAGAATAAAGCTGTCTGAGAAAATGCTTTGCAATGTGTGACTTCATCTCACAGAGTTACACATGTATTTCATGGAGTCATTTGCTAGCACTGTTTGTGTGGAAACTGAGAAGTGATATTTTGGATCACTATGAAGACCCCTCAGACAAAGGAAATATCCTCAGATCAAAACCAGAAAGAAGGTTTCTGAGAAATTGCTTTGTTATGTGTGAATTCATCTCACAGAGTTACACCACTCTTTCCATAAAGCAGTTTGGTAGCACTGTTTTGGGGGAAACTGAGAACGGACATTTTGGATTGCATTGAAACCTATGGTGACAAAGGAAATATCCTCAGATAACAACTAGAACGAAGCTTTCTGAGAAAGCTCTTTGTGGTGTGTGAATTCATCTCACAGAGTTACACATTTCTTTTCATGAAACTGTTTGCTAATACTGTTTTCATAGAATCTGCAAAGGGATATTTAGGAGCGTATTGAGGCCTACAGTGACTGAGGAAATATCCTCAGATTGAAACCCAAATGATGCTTTCAGAGAAACCCCTTTGTAATGTGTTACTTCATCTCACAGAGTTACATGATTCTTTTCATTGCGCAGATTCGTAGCTCTGTTTTTGGGGAACCTAAGAAAGCATAATTTGGAACACATTGAAGCCTACGGTGACAAAGGAAATACCTCAGAGAAAAACAAAAAGAAGCTTTCTGAGAAACTGCTTTGTTAGGTGTGAATTCATCTTACAGTGTTACATCATTCTATTAACTGAGAAGATTACTGACACACTTTTCATGGAATCTGCAATGGGATATTCATGATCCCATTAAGGCCTATGGGGAAAAGTAAATATTCTCAGATAAAAATTAGAAAGAAGTGTTTTGAGGAACCATTTTGTGATGTGTGAATTCATATTACAGAGTTACATGACTGTTTTCACGGATCAATTTGGTAGCCCAGTTTTTGGGAAATCTGAGAAGGGATATTTTGGATAGCATTGAAGCCTATAGTGACAAAGGGAAAATCCTCAGATAAAACCTAGAAAGAAGCTTTCTGAGAAAGTTCTTTGTGATGTGTGTATTCATCTGACAGAGTTACACATTGCTTTTCATGGAGCAGTTTGCTAACACCATTTTCGTGTAATCTGCAATAGGATATTTGGGTGCACATTGAAGCCTATGGTGACAAGGGAAGTATCCACAGATAAAAACCAAGAAGAAGTTTTCTGAGAAACTGCTTTGTGATGTGTGAATTCATCTCCCATAGTTACACCTTTCATTTCATGGAGTAGTTTGCTCACACTGTTTTCGTGAAATCTGCAAAGGTATATTTGCAAGCACCTTGAGCCCTATTCAGGTGAAAAAGGAAATATCCTCAGATAAAAACTAGATAGTAGCTGTCGGAATAACTGCTTTGTGAAGCGTGAATTCATCTCACAGAGTTAAACTAGTCTTTTCATGGAGCAGTTTCTTGTTTGGGGTATCTGAGAAGGGATACTTTGGATCACTTTGAAGACTATGGTGACAAAGGACTAGAAAGAAGCTTTCTGAGAAACTGCTTTGTGATGTGTGAATTCATCTCACAGAGTTACATGATTCTTTTCGTGGATCAGTTTGGTACCACCATTTTTGGGGAATCTGAGAAGGGAAATTTTAGATCGCTTTGAAGTCTCCGGTGACAAAGGAAATAGCCTCAGATAAAAACTAGAAGGAAGCTTTCCGAGAAATTGCTTTGTGATGTGTGCCTTCGTCTCACAGAATTAAATGTTTCTGTTATGGGAGCAATTTGGCATCAATGTTTTAGTGGAATCTGGGAAAGGATATTTGGGAGCGCATTGAAGACTATGGTGGCAAAGGCTATATCCTCAGATGAAAACCAAAAGAAAGCTTCCTGAGAAACAGCTTTGTGATGCGTGAATTCATCTCACCCAGTGAAACAATTCTTTTCAATGAGCAGTTTCGTAGCACTGTGTTTGGGGAAACTGAGAAAGGATGTTTTGATTACATTGAAGCCTCTGGTGACAAAGGAACTATCCTCTGGTGAAAACTAGAAAGGAGCTTTCTGAGAAACTGCTTTGTGATGTGTGAATGCATCTCAAAGAGTTACACCATTTTTTTCATTGAGCAGTTTGCTAACAATGTTTTCGTGGAATCTGCAATAGGTTATTTGGGTTATGCAATTCTTTCCATGAAACAGATTGGTAGCACGGTCTTTGGAGATTCTAAGAAGGCATATTTTGGATGGCATTGAAGCCTATGGAGAAAAAGGAAATATCCTCAGACAAAAACCAAAAAGAAGCTTTCTGTGAAACTGCTTTGTGATGTGTGAATTCATCTCACAGAGTTACACTTTTCTTTTCATGGAGCAGTTGGTAACATTGTTTTTGTTGAATGTACAAAGGGATATTTGGGAGCACCTTCAGGCTTGTGGTGAAAAAGGTAATATTCCCAGATAAAAGTTAAAAAGAATCTATCTTTCTGGGAAACTGCTTTGTGTTGTAGGAATTCACCTCAGAGTTAAACGATTATTTTCATGGAGAAGTTTTATCTGAGAAAGGATATTTTGCATTGCATTGAAGACTACAGTGACAAAGGAAATATCCTCAGATAAAAACGAGAAAGAAGATTTTGAAGAAACTGCTTAGTGCTGTGTGAAGTTATCTCACAGAGTCATATGATTCTTTTCATGGAGCAGTTTACTAGCACTGTTTTTGTGGAATCTGCAGAGGTATATTCCTGAGCACATTGAAGCCTATGGTGAAAAAGGAAATATCCTCAGACAAAAACCAAATGAAGCTTTCTGTGAAACAGCTTTGTGACATGTGAATTCATCTCACAGAGATAAACGAATCTTTTCGTGGAGCAATTTGGTAGCACTGTTTTTGCGGAATCTGAGAAGGCATATTTTGGATCGCATTGAAGCCTATAGTCACAAAGGAAATATCCTGAGACAAAAACTGGAAAGAATCTTTCTGAGAAACTACCTTGTGATGTGTGAATTCATCTCACAGATTTACATCTTTCTTTTTCATGTAGCAGTTTGCTAACACGGTTTCCATGGAATCAGCAGTAGGATATTTGGGAGTGCATTGAAGCCTACGGTGACCAAGGAAATATCCTCAGATAAAAACAAGAAAGAAACTTTCTGAGAAACTGCTTTGTGATATGTGAGTACATCTCAAACAGTTACACCATTGTTTACATTGAGTAGCTTCCTAACACTGTTTTCGTGGAATCTACAAAGGGATGTTTGGGAGCAACCTGAGACCTATGGTGACAGAGGAAAAATCCTCAGATAAAAACTGTAAAGAAGCTTTCTGAGAAAGTGCTTTGTGATCTCTGAATTCATCTCACAGAGTTACATCTTTCTTTCCATGGAGCAGTTTGCTAATCCCATTTTCATGGAATCTTCAAAGAGATATTTTCCAGTATCCTGAGGCCTATAGTGACAAAGGAAATATCCTCAAATAAAATCAAGAAAGCAGCTTTCTGAGAAACTATTTTGGATGTGTGAATTCATCTGACCGAGTTACACTGTTCTTTTCATTGAGCATTTAATAACACTGTTTTCGTGGACTCTGCAATAGGATATTTGGGAGCAAATAGAAGCCTATAATGACAAAGGATATACCCTGAGAAAAATATCAAAAACAAGCTTTCTGTGAAACTGCTTTTTGATGTGTGTATTCATCTCACAGAATTACACTGTTTTTTCATTGAGAAGTTTGCTAACACTCTCTTTGTGAAATCTGTAATAGGATATTTTGGATCGCATTGAAGCCTATGGTGACAAGGGAAATACCCTGAGAGAAAAACCAAAAAGAAGCTTTCTGAGAAACAGCTTTGTGATGTGTGAATTCACATCACAGAGTTACACCACTCTTTCCATGGAGCAGTTCAGTAGCACTGTTTTTGGGGAATCTGAGAAGGGATATTTTGAACTGCATTAGGAATATGGTTACAAAGGAAATGTCCTCAGATAAAAACTAGAAAGAAACTTTCTGAGAAACTGCTTTGTGATGTGTGTATTCATTTCACAGAGTAGCAGCTTTCTTTCATGGAGCAGTTTGCTAAAACTGTTTTTCATGGATTCTGCAAAGGGATATTTGGAGCAAGTTGAGGCCTATTGTGAAAAAGGAAATATCCTCAGATAAAAACTAGAAAGAAGGTTTCCGAGAAACTTCTTTGTGATATGTGAATTCATCTCACAGAGTTACACTGTTCTTTTCATTGAGCTGTTGGCTAACACTGTTTTCTTGGAATGTACAATATGATATTTGAGAACTCATTGAAGCTTATGGTGACAAAGAAAATATCCTCATATAAAAACTGGAAAGATGCTTTCTGAGAAACCACGTAGTGATGTGTTAATTGATCTCACAGAGTTACTTGGTTATTTTCATGGATCAGTTTGGTAGCACTGTTTTTTGGGAATCTGAGAAGGTTCATTTTGGATTGCAATGAAGCCTATGGTGACAAAAGAAATATCCTCAGATAAAAACTAGAAAGAAGCTTCCTGAGAAACTGCTTTGTGATGTGTGTATTCATTTCACAGAATAACACCTTTCTTTTCATGGAGCAGTTTGCTAACACTGTTTTCGTGGAATCTGCAAAGGGATATTTGGGAGCACATTGAGGTCTATAGTGAAAAAGGAAATATCCTCAGATAAAAACTAGAACAAAGATGTCTGGGATACTGCTTTGTTTTGTGTGAATTCACCTCACAGATTTACACTATTCTTTTCATTGGCAGTATGGCCATTTTCACAAAAATAAGTCTTCCTATCCATGAGCATGGAATGTTCTTCCCTTTGTGTCCTTTTTATTTCATTGAGCAGTTGTTTGTAGTTCTCCTTGAAGAGGTCCTTCACATCCCTTGTAAGTTGGATTCCTAGGTATTTTATTTTATTTTATTTTAAGCAATTGTGAATGGTAATTTACTCATGATTTAGCTCTCTGCTTGTCTGTTATTGGTGTATATGAATGCTTGTGAATTTTGCACATTGATTTTGTATCCTGAGACTTGCTGAAGTTGCTTATCAGCTTAAGGAGATTTTGGGCTGAGAATATGAGGCTTTCTAAATATACAATCATGTCATCTGCAAGCAGGGACAATTTGAATTCCTCTTTTCCTAATTGAATACACTTTATTTCTTTCTCTTGCCTGATTGCCCTGGCCAGAACTTCCAACACTATATTGAGTAGGAGTGGTGAGAGAGGGCATCCCTTTCTTGTACTTGTTTTCAATGGGAATGCTTCCAGTTTTTGCCCATTCAGTATGATATTGGCTGTGGGTTTGTCACAAATAGCTCTTAATATTTTGAGATACGTCCCATCAATACTTAGTTTATTGAGAGTTTTTAGCATCAAGGACTGCTGAATTTTGTTGAAGGCCTCTTCTGCATCTATTGAGATAATTGTGTGGTTTTTGTCTTTGGTTTCATCTTATATAATAGATTACGTTTGTTGTTTTGTGTATGTTGAACTAACCTTTCACCCCAGGGATGAAGCCAAATTGGTTGTGGTAGATTAGCTTTTTGATGTGCTGCTGGATTCGGTTTGCCAGCATTTTATTGAGGATTTTTGCATTGATGCTCATCAGGTGTATTGTTTTAAAATTCTCGTTTTTGGTTGTGTCTCTTCCAGGCTTTTGGTATCAACATGATGCTGGCCTCATAAAATGAGTTAGTGTGGATTCTCTCTTTTTCTATCAATTGGAATAATTTCAGAAGGCATTGTATCAGCTCCTCTTTTTACCTCTGGTAGAATTCGGCTGTGACTCCATCTAGTCCTCAACTTTTTTTGCTTGGTAGGCTATTAATTATTTCCTCAATTTCAGAGCCCTTTATTGGTCTATTCAGAGATTCAACTTCTTCCTGGTTTAAACTTCGGAGGGTGTATGTGTCCAGGAATTTATCCATTTCTTCCAGATTTTCTAGTTCATTTGCATAGATGTGTTTATAGTATTCTCTGATGGTAGTTTGTATTTCCATGGGGTCGGTGGTGATATCCCTTTTATCATTTTTTATTGCATCTATTTGATTCTTTTCTCTTTTCTTCTTTGTTAGTTTTGCTAGTGGTCTATTTTATTGATCTTTCCAAAGTACCAGCTCCTGGCTTCATTATTTTTTTGAAGGGATTTTGTATCTCTATCTCCTTCAGTTCTGCTCTGATCTTAGTTATTTCTTGCTTTCTGTTACCTTTTGAATGTATTTGCTCTTCCTTCTCTAGGTTTTTAAATTGTGATGTTAGGGTGTTAATTTTAGATCTTTCCTGCTTTCTCTTGTGGGCATTTAGTGCTATAAATTTGCCTCTACACACTGCATTAAATGTGTCCCACAGATTCTGATATGTTGTGACTCAGTTCTTATTGGTTTCAAAGAACATCTTTATTTCTGCATTCTTTTCATTATTTACCCAGTAGAGGGTACCCATTCAGAGCAGGTTGCTCAGTTTCCATGTAGTTATGTGGTTTTGAGTGAGTGTCTTAATCCTGAGATCTAATTTGACTGCACTGTGGTCTGAGAGATAGTTGGTTGTGATTTCTGTTCTTTTATATTTGCTGAGGAGAGCTTTACTTGCAACTATGTGGTCAATTTTGGAATAAGTACTATGTGGAGATAAAGAGAATATATATTCTGTTGATTTGGGGTGGAGAGTTCTGTAGATGTCTGTTAGGTCTGCTTGGTTTAGAGTTGAGTTCAAGCACTGTATATCCTTGTTAGCCTTCTCTCTCATTGAGCTGTCTAATATTGAGAGTGGGGTGTTAAAGTCTCCCATTATTATTGTGTGGGAGTCTAAGTCTCTTTGTCAGTCTCTAAGGACTTGCCTTATGAATCTGGGTGCTCCTGTATTGGGTGCATATATATTTAGGATAGTTAGCTCTTCTTGTTGAATTGATCCCTTTACCATTAGGTAACGGCCTTCTTTGTCTCTTTTGATCTTTGTTGGTTTAAAGTCTGTTTTATCAGAGACTAGGATTGCAACCTCTGCTTTTTTTTGTTTTTCATTTGCTTGGTAGCTCTCCCTCCATCCCTTTATTTTGACCCTGTGTGTGTCTCTGCACCTCAGATGGGTCTCTGGAATACAGCACACTGATGGGTTTTGACTCTTTATCCAATTTGCCAGTCTGTGTCTTTTAATTGGCACATTTAGCTCATTTACATTTAAAATTAATATTGTTATGTGTGAACTTGATCCTGTCATTATGATATTAGCGGGTCATTTTGCTCGTTAGTTGATGCAGTTTTTTCCTAACATCGATGGTCTTTACAATTTGGCATGTTTTTGCAGTGGCTGGTATCAGTTGTTCCTTCCCTTCAGGAACTCTTGAAGTATCAGTTCCTAGTATCAGTTGTTCCTTCAGGAGCTCTTGTAAGGCTGGTCTGGCGGTGACAAAATCTCTTAGCGTTTGCTTGTCTGTAAAAGATTTTCTTTCTCCTTCACTTATGAAGCTTAGTTTGGCTGGATATGAAATTCTGGGTTGAAAATTCTTTTCTTTAAGAATGTTGAATATTGGCCACCACTTTCTTATGGCTTATAGAGTTTCTGCCAGGAGGTCTACTGTTATTCTGATGGGCTTCCCTTTGTGGGTAACACGACCTTTCTCTCTGGCTGACCTTGACATTTTTTCCTTCATTTCAGCCTTGGTGAATCTGAGGATTATAGGTCTTGGGGTTGCTCGTCTCGAGGAGTATCCTTGTGGTGTTCTCTGTATTTCCTGAATTTGAATTTTGGCCTGCCTTGCTAGGTTAGGGAGGTTCTCCTGGATAATATCCTTAAGTGTGTTTACCAACTTGGTTCCATTCTCCCCATGACTTTCAGGTACACCAATCACATGCAGATTTGGTCTTTTCACATAAGCCCATATTTCTTGGAGGCTTTGTTCATTTCTTTTCACTCTTTTTTCTCTAAACTTCCCTTCTCACTTCGTTTCATTCATTTGATCTTCAATCACTGATACCCTTTCTTCCACTTGATCGAATCAGCTACTGAAGCTTGTGCATGCGTCACGTCATTCTCGTACGATGGTTTTCAGCTCCATCAGGTCATTTAATGTCTTCTTTATACTGTTTATTCTAGTTAGATGTTCATCTAACCTTTTTTCAAGGTTTTCAACTTCCTCATGATGGGTTCGAACATCCTCCTTTAGCTTGGTGAAGTTTGTTATTACCGACCTTCTGAAGCCTACTTCTGTCATCTCGTCAAAATCATTTTCTGTCCAGCTTTGTTCCATTGCTGGCGAGGAGCTGCCATAATTTTCAGTAAAAGAGGCACTCTGGTTTTTTGAATTTTCATCTTTTCTGCTCTCGTTTCTCCCCATCTTTGTGGTTTTATCTACATTCGGTCTTTGATGATGGCGACCTACAGATGGGGTTTTGGTGTGGATGTCATTTTTGTTGATGTTGATGCTATTCTTTTCTTTTTGTTACGTTTCCTTCTAACGGTCAGGACCCTCAGCTGCAGGTCTGTTGGATATCGCTAGAGGTCCACTCCAGACCCTGTTTGGCTGGGTATCACCAGTGGAGGTTGCAGAACAGAAAATATTGCTGCCTAATCCTTCCTCTGGAAGCTTCGTCTCAGAGGGGCACCAGCTATATGTGGTGTCAGTCGGCCCCTACTGACAGGTGTCTCCCAGTTAGGCTACACAGAGTTCAGGGACCCTCTTGAGGAGGCAGTCTGTCTGTTCTTAGAGCTCAAACTCTATGCTGGGAGAACCACTGCTCTCTTCAGAGCTGTCAGACAGGGACTTTTAAGTCTGTAGAAGTTTCTGCTTCCTTTCATTCAGCTATAAGCTGCCCCCAGAGGTGGAGTCTACAGAGGCAGGCAGGCCTCATTGAGCTGTGATGGGCTCCACCCAGTTCGAGCTTCCCTGCCTCTTCGTTCACCAACTCAAACCTCAGCAATGGAGGATGCCCCTCCCCCAGCCCAGGCTGCCACCTCACAGTTCGATTTCAGACTGCTGCACTAGCAATGAGCAAGGCTCTGTGGGCGTGGGACCTGCTGAGCCAGGTGCAGGATATAATCTCCTGGTGTGCTGTTTACTAAGACCGTTGGAAAAGTGCATTATTTGGGCAGGACTGTCCCCATTTTCCATGTACTCTCTGTTACAGCTTCCCTTGGCTGGGAAAAGGAAATTCCTTGACCCCTTGCACTTCCCCAGTGAGGCAATGCCCAATCCAGCTTCGACTCACCCTCGGTGGGCTGCACCTGCTGTCCAACCAGTCCCAATTAAATGAACTAGGTACCTCCGTTGGAAATGCAGAAATCACCTGTCTTCTGTGTCAATCATGCTGGGAGCTGCAGACCGGAGGTGTTCCTATTCAGCTATCTTGGAATGATCCACCCAATTAAATTCATTTTCTAGGGTTGCCACAACAAAGTACCAGAGACTGGGTGGTTTAAGAAACAGAAATTAATTTTCTCACAATTCTGAAGCCTACAAAGTCCAAGATCAAACTCTTAGCGGGGTTGATTTCTTTTTGGGCTCATCCCTCTTTTGTTTGCAGATGACCATTTTCTCTTTGTATCTTACCATTGTCTTCTGTATATATGTGTCTGTGTGCAAATTTTCTCTTCTTATGAAAGCACCAGTCCTACTGCATTAGGGCCTACTGTAATGACTTCATTTTAACTTCATTACTCCTTTAACCTATATTCAAATCAAGTTACATTCTGAGGTACTGGGGTTAGGATTTTAATATGAATTTTGGATGGGAACAAAATTCAATCCATAATATCAAGATTACAAGAGGAGCCACTAACCCTCAATGTATCCATTCCTCAACTTATTTTTTGAAAGGTCAACAGGTATTTGGATTGTATTTGCCAGTCAAAACAATAGATTGATAAGTTTTGTGTAGACATTGCCTAATTCAGATACAAGCTACATAATCAGATTTAACCAGATATGGAGCTGTGGTATTTGCTCAACACACATAATGATAAAAGCGTAGGGCAGTAGTTACATGGGATTCCACTACGTGTTAAGCACAGTACTTTCATATATATATATACATATATATATAATATATATATTATCTGTCTACATTCAGCAATCCTATGATGAGCATTTCAGAAATGAGTGGTCTGAAGTCAGAGTTGGTAGCTTTCCCAAATTAGCTCTGCTATAAAACGGTGAAGCTTGGGTTTGAATCTCTGTCTGATTCCAAAGACCATATTCTTTCCATATTTTATGCTGCTTAACTTGACCATTCTTTGTATTAACAATCTTTTTTGAAATAAATATTTTATTGATTTCAATTTTATATATTAAATAGATCCAAAATGTTTTTTAAAAATTTTGTTACATGGGTATATTGCAGGATGCTGAGGTGTGGGGTATAAATTATTCTGTCACCTGGGTAGTGACACCCAATAAATAGTTTATCCACATTTGCCTCCCTACCCCATCACCCCCTCTAGTGGACCTCAGTGTCTATTGTTACCATCCTTATATCCACGATTATCCAATGTTTAGCTTCCACTTACAAGTGACATGAGGTAGCTGCTTTTCTGTTCCTGCATTTATTCACTTAGGGTAATGGCCTTCAGCTGCATCCATGTTGCTGTGAAGGACAAAATTTTCTTCTTTTTAATGGCTCCACAGTATTCCATGGTGTATGTGTATCACATTTTCTTTATCCAATCTACCATTAATGGGCACCTACGTTGATTCCATGTACTTGCAATTCTGAATAGTGCTGTAATGAACATATGAATGCATGTGTCTAATTTTGGTAGAACAATTCATTTTCTTTTGGATATATACCCAGTAATGGGATTGCTTAGTCAAATGGTAGTTCCATTTTAAGTTCTTTGAGAAACTTCCAAACTGTTTTCACAGTAACTGAATTTCTTTACATTCTCACCACAGGGAACAACCATTCCTTTTTCTCTGCAGCCTTGCCAGCAACTGTTGATTTTTGACTTTTAAAAAATAGCTATTCTGACTTTTGTGAAAGTGTATCTTACTGTGGTTTTGACTTGCATTTCTCAGGTGATTAGTGAGGTGGAGCATTTTTCATACATTTTTTGGCCACTTGTATGCCTTCTTTTGAGAAGTGTCTGTTCATGTCTTTTACCCACTTCTTAATGGAATTTTTTGTTTGT
The DNA here is from genome assembly GCF_037993035.2 of Macaca fascicularis. Lineage (NCBI taxonomy): Eukaryota > Metazoa > Chordata > Mammalia > Primates > Cercopithecidae > Macaca > Macaca fascicularis. The sequence goes on along the minus strand of NC_088385.1, from coordinate 37,579,639 downwards.
TTGTTGAGTTGTTTAAGTTCCTTATAGATTCTGGATATTATGCTTTTGTCAGATGCATAGCTTGCAAATATTTTCTCCCATTCTGTAGGTTGTCTCTTTACTCTATTTATAGTTTTTCTTTCTTTCTTTCTTTCTTTCTTTCTTTCTTTCTTTCTTTCTTTCTTTCTTTCTTTCTTTCTTTCTTTCTTTCTTTCTTTCTTAAATATGGCTTTTAAAAATTGTTCATAAAACTTATGCAGTAATTTATATTCTTTAGACTTTACTACATAAATATAGACTCACTTTTGTAACACTTTCCCTAATGCCTTTACTTTATGCACTACTTGTCAGAGTTCTAATTTGTTTAATAATTTGAAATGCATGATCAAAAGGAATTGTGTAAGGATTGTTTATGCTGAGAATATTAAATTTTCTGTAAAATTTTGTAGGAAAAAATGTTTGACATGCTTTGTATGTGTTAAATACTGGATTTCCATATGTAAACTTTCTTGCACAAAACAGTCTAAATTGCACTACATAATTTTGTAAGACCTCTAGAAAATTTTTCATTATGTGTGTGGAAATAAACTCATTTTATGAAATTTTAACAACTGTAAGCTTCTTATTTCTTTGGTCTCTTTAGAAATGCCCTTTAGCCTGTGTAAGTCACAATAGTATCATGATTATGTTGAAATTCATTGAATTTCTGAGTGAAAAAATTGATCATAATAGAGTAGAACATGGGATGGAGAAAAGATAAAACAGATTAGGTCTGTTGTCAGCACCCAGCCACAAACTCAAAACCTCTGATTTGAGGGTGATGAAAGGAAAGGAAAATTTTTTTTTGGATGCAGAGGGTAAAATTTACAATAGAGATTTATCAATTTATTTAACTTTTACTTTAGACTCAGGGGTACACGTACATGTTTGTTACACAGGTAAATTGCACGTCACAGGGGTTTGGTGTATAGATTATTTTGTTATCCAGGTAATTAGCATAGTATTCAATAGGCAGTTTTTTGATCATCACCCTTCTCCCTCCCTCTACCCTCAAGCAGGTTCTAGTGTCTGTTCCCTTCTTTGTGTCTGTATGTACTTAATGTTTGTCTCCCATTTCTAAATGAGAACATGTGGTATGTGTTTTTCTGTTTCTGTGTTATTTCACTTAGAAAAATAACCTACAGCTTCGGCCATGTTGCTCCAAAAGACATGATCTAATTCTTTTTTATGGCTGCATCATATTCCATGGTTTACATGTACCACATTTTCTTTATCCATTCTACTATTGATAGGCATTTCGGTCAATTTCATGTTGCTATTGTGAGTAGGGCTCCAATGAACATAAGAGTACACGTGCCTTTATGGTAGAACAATTTATATTGCTTTGAATATATACCCTATAATGGGATTTCTGGGTTGAATGGTACTTCTGTTTTAAGTTCTTTGAAAAATCACCACACTGCTTTCCACAATGGTTGAACTAATTTACATCCTTACCAGCAATGTATAAGCCTTCTCTTTTCTCCACAACCTCACCAGCATCTGTAAGTTTTTTGGCTTTTTAATGATATTCATTCTAACTGATACAAGAAGGGATTTCAAATGCATTTGATTTACATTTCTCTAATGACTAGTGATGTTAAGCATTTTTTCATATACTTGCTGGCTGCTTATATGTCTCCTTTTGAAAAATGTCTGTTCATATCCTTTGCCTAAATTTTTTTATATGGTTGTTTGTTTTTTGCTTATCAATTTAAGTTCCTTGTAGATTCCAAATATTAGACTTTAGTCAAATGCATAGTTTGTAAATATATTCTTCCATTCTGTAGGTTGTCTGTTTACTCTGTTGATAGTTTCTTTGGCTGTGTAGAAGCTCTTTAGTTTAGTTAGGTTCCATTTGTTAAATTTCATTTTGTTGCAATTGCTTTTGGCATCTTCATCATGAAGTCTTTTCCAGGTCTTCTGTTCAGAATGGTATTTCCTAGGTTATCTTCCAAGGTTTTCATAGGGTTAGGTTTTACATTTAAGTCTTTAATCCATTTTGAGTTAATTTTTTAATATTATGTAAGGAAGGGATCCAGTTTCAATCTTCTGATGGTTAGCCATTTATCCCAGCACCATTTATTGAATAGGTAGTCATTTCCTTATTGCTTGTTTTTGTCGACTTAGTCAAGGATCAGATGGTTGTAGAGCTGAAGCATTATTTCTGGCCTGTCTGTTCTGCTCCATTGGTCTGTGTGTCTGTTTCATATCAGTACCATGCTGTTTTTGTTACTGTAGCCCTACAGTATAGTTTTAAGTTGGGTAACGTAATGCCTCCAGCTTTTTTTTTTTTTTTTTTTTTTTTTTTGCTTAGGATTACCTTGGCTATTTGGGCTCTTTTTTGGTTCTATATGAATTTTAATTATCACCAAATTATCAGCAAATATCATATCATTTGTTCCTAAGAATTTCAGGAGGTAGAAAGGATAGATGTCAAACTTGTTTCAAGAGTTGAAACTTCAGCTTAGAATGGTTAAGTGATGAACATAAATCCATGCAGCTAGTGATTGACAGGATTAAATAACCCATCTGATTTCCAGCCAGGTGCCTTTCCAACAAGTTAATGCTCACTTATAAATGAAAAGTGTTTGGTCATGTTAACGATGCAGAAGCTCTTTGGGAAATTTATATTGAAAAATTTGTAGTTACATATATCTACAGCAGACTCTGAATAAGAAAAAAAAGAGACTACTTGATACACCAGTGCAGGAAACAAAAATCTTTTTGTTAAAATTTTAAAGAAGAAATATATTTAATGGGAAATTTCCAGATTTTCCAAATCTTAGTATTATACTTACAGTGTTAGATTGTATGCATCATGTGACATATATGGATATGAATTTCTCATTTATTTCTACCTGTGGATTTGCTTCCTCTCTTTCCTTCTTAACCTGTCATAGAAATACTTTGGACCTCAGAGTCATGGACTAGAATTTGTGTATATTTAAGCATCCATCTCAATTTTGGTTTTTTTATGTATTACTGGAATATTCTGACACTGTCACTTTTTAAAGTTTTATTGGTAGTAGACTGGCCAAAATCTCACCCTATGAAGGAACTGATGTCCATTAAAGCGGGGGTACTCCAAACCTCAGGCTGCAGAGCAGTACCAGTCCGTGGCCGGTTAGGAAGCGGGTGGAACAGCAGGAAGTGAGCAGCAAACAAGCAAACGAAGCTTCATCTGTATTTACAGCCATTCTCCATCACTCACATTACTGCCTGAGCTCCACCTCCTGTCAGATCAATGGTAGCATTAAATTCTCATAGGAAGGATTTTGAACCCTATTGTGAACTGCGCATGTGAGGGATCTAGGTTGTGAGAATCTAACTAATGCCTGATGATCTGAAGTGTAACAGTTTCATCCCAAAACAATCTCCCACCCCGCCTCATCCATGGAAAAATTGTCTTCTGCAAAACTGGTCCCTGGGGCCAAAAATGTTGGGAACCGCTGCTTTAAAGGGCTCTGATGGAAAAAAAAAAAAAAAAAAAAAAAAAAAAAAAAAAAAAAAAAGGACTGTGATGATGAGTAGTATTATGCCCTCTTGCCTTGCACGGTGGCACGGTGGCTCACGCCTGTAATCCCAGCGAGCGTTTCGGGAGCTCGAGCACTTAAGATCAAATTAACTTCTACCTAATGAGAAACCTTTCGAAAGTAATCAACATGGAGTTGATCTCTGATAAAAAAAAATATATATATACCTTAAAAATCTATCTGTACATCAGAAATCTTTTTAAGTTGGAAACATATTTATGATTTTAACTCTATATCCTTGAATTAAAAAATAAAGATATAGCTGGGCACAATGGCTCATGCTTGTAATCCCAGCTCTTTGGGAGGCCGAGGAGGGTGGATCACCTGAAGTCAGCGGTTCAAGACCAGCCTGACCAACATGGTGAAACCCCATCTCTACTAAAAATACAAAAATTAGCATGATGTCGTGGTGGGTGCCTATAATCCCAGCTGCTGGGGTGGCTGAGACAGGAGGATCGCTTTAACCTGGGAGGTGGTGGTTGCAATGACTGAGATCATGTTGCTGCACTCCAGTCTGGGGGACAAAGCGAGACTCCATTTTAACAAATATATAAAAGGTATATACATTGTGAAAATTGAATAGTTCAGAGTCCTTTTGGTAAGAAATTATAGTTTCCTGACCACTCTTCCTCTATCTCCATTCCCATCCCCACAGCCAACATTTTAAAATGGCATTTATTGTAAGTTTCTAGTAATAACATCCATAACTATAAATATTTTTATTTTTTATTTGTGTCAATGTTACACCACATCAAGTTAAATTTTTGTAGAGACAAGATCTTGCTATGTTGCCCAGGCTGGTCTCAAACTCCCAGCCTCAAGCAATTCTCCTACCTTGGTTTCCCAAAGTCACCTGGCTACTTTGTTAACTTTAAGTAACATACTTCTACTTCCTGCTCTGTTTACTGCAGTCTATACTTGATTCTCTGTTCTATGAGAGGCTATAAATGGAGTACACTTGCCCTTGGTTTTTTTCACTCCCTCCTCTGTTTTCTTCCAACTGCTTCCTTCTTACAGCTATAATTTTAGTATTTTGTTTGAAAAATTGTTAATATTTACATTATGTTCTGATCCCATAATAGAAATCATCTTTTATCCATTGGTTGACTTGAAAAGCTGACAACTTGTAAGCACCATTTTCATTACAGTATTATGACTATGTAAATATTATCTACCAGCTTAAGTAGTACTATATTCCCTTGTCTATACTACCTTTGTTACTGGCTTAGTTCCTAAGTAAGGTCAAGTAGATTCTCCTCTCCTATACCCAAGCTTGAGTCATATTTTGTTTGCCTTGTGTTTGAACTATAAATTTATTGCAAAGGTTTAGTCTGCTCCTGATAGAGGAATTTCTATTTGCCCAAATTGTATATGTCATCAAATATTTCTATGCTGTAAATTACATTTTTTTATTGCAGTTTTATATTTTTTGTTGGAGAATAACTTTCCTGAGTTATTTATTATCCCAAACCAATCTAAATCAGTGGTGCCACTGAGACACGAGGGTTCCCTGATTCCCCCCTTGCAGGACGTGCAACTGGGGCATGGCTTATGTGTTTGGCCACGAGGCACTCAAAACCCTTACTAGAGGGGGAGCATGCAAATGGGCAGGTACAGGAGCCGGGGCAAGCACTCTGGGGCTCTGGCCCCATGGTAGGGTCTAGGGGTGTGTGCCTGCAACTCCCAAGACCCAAGTGGGTACGGCGTGTGTTACAGTACGCTCTTTTAACTTTGCCATCTGCAGATGGCTTAAGTGTTAACCAGCTCAGTGGACCCTCTGCCTTTTGGCCAGGGCAGAGGGCCAGTTTGACAGCTTCCTGTATTCCAAGCTCTTGTCCAGCATCCCAGAAGAATTGAGTCACACCCAACCTTAAAGGATAAATGTGGGGATTTTGTTGAGTGATAGAAGTGGCTCTCAGTGGGATGGATGGGAGCTGAAAGGGGGATGGAGTAGAAAGATGATTTTTCCCTGGAGTTGGCCGTCCAGTGGCCGAACTCCTTTCCCACCACCCTCAGCCAAACTCTGCTCGTTCAGACACTCCTTGTCTTCTCTCTTTCTGTGCAGTGTCGTTCTGTTGTTCATCTGTTTGTCTCCTTGTCTGCTTGTCTTCTCATCTCCTGGAGCCTGGGGTATGGGGTTTATATGTGTACAGTATAGGGGGTTGTGGCAGACCAAAAGGCAACATTTTGGGTGTGAAAACAGGAATGCCTGTTCCCATTTAGGGGCACAGGAATCTATGCTTGAGGGCGGGGCCTTTGCCAGGAAACTGCCCTCTTCTACCCAGTATTTCCCTGGCTCCCGTCTGTGTCACAGCTATGCCGTTTACACAGCTGTCTTCTTGGGATGTACGACTGTTCTCTTCAATTGGATTCCTGACTTCCTTTACATAGATTTCTGTTAAAGATAGCTCATTTTTTTCTTTTGTAAGAATTGAGTTTTAATTTTCTTAATTAACAAAATATCCTCATTTCAGTTTTGGAATAAGATACTTTTTTGAAAAAAGGAAACATGGTATTAAATATTGGTGATGTGTGATTCCTTCTCTGTGGATTTTGGAGAAATATCTTTGGCAAGCTTTGCCATTGATGTTGCCTGTGGGTGAGATATATCCATTTACTTTTCCTTCATTAGAAAATCCATTACTTATTTCACTCAGTTAGATAATTACCAAATGGAACATCAATTAGTAGTTAGTGAAACTTTTCAAAAGTGATCATGAACTACGCTTCTGTGTGCTAGCCCACATTATTTTGCTCAAGATATCTTACATATATTTTCTCTCTTTCCATAGCCCTGCAACATAGGATTCATTTATATTTCATACATCAGGAAACAGACTCAGAAGGTATATATAACTTACACAAGGACAAGTGTTTAGTAAGTGGCCAAGCTCTGATTAAACCCATGTCTGATATGTTCTTTCTTATAGGCAAAACTGCTTCTCTCATAGTAGCCTTTGTTGGATTTTGGTAACAAAGACGAAAGGTTGGTCCTTGGCCTGTTATAATGCATATAAATATTGAAGCATTTGGGTAATTTCCAACTATTTTAATTACTCTCCCAAAGTAATCTCTCTTTTTTGTCAGTATGGATCACTGGAAATATTCAGTTAGAGACAAATAGATGTTGGTTTAACTTTAAAAGAATATATATCAGTTGGGAGATTTTTATTCTGGTTAAGAATCACAACAGAAATTTCAGATATAATTTCCAAATGAAATTGTCATGTTTTAGTTTTCAAGCTTAGAATGCTATTCACATTCATGTCCCCACATTAAGAAATCAGTAAAAAATTAAAGGATATTCAATTTCTTGAGTAATTGAGATTCCTTGAAAAATACTCTATGCTTAGTACTCATGTGGTATATATATGATGATTGTTTCAGTGGAAACTTTTGTTACAAATGAAAGCTGTGGGTTTTTTCTAGATCAGTGACTATAAAGAAGAAAAGTAAAGATATGTATTGGCTCCACATTTAGAAGAAAACTAAGAATATTATTGCTGAAAGTACAGGAATTCAATTTATGTCATTCGTATACCAGCTTCAGAAGTATCGTTCTTTAAGACAAAGTTGTAGGTAATGGAGGGAATGAAAGGAATCTGTGTTCAGATATATTCAGTTTTAGCTTGAAATATTAAGGCCCAAGTAAGCCTTCTCTATGGAATTTCTGAAGAATTATCACAACTCCTTGATCTTTGACATCATTTTCCCAGGAGGCATTACTGCAGTCATTATTAGATTACGTCTTCAGGTCATCACCAACTCAGTTTCCCATACGTCATGACCTTCTCCAAAGTTGCTATGACAACAGCATGATACTTATAACAAAGTAGCTAGTTAAAGCTAAGCCTATAAGCAGTAGGAAGCACTTGTAGAAATATTATTATCTATTGAATTTTAAGAGCTTCCAGCTGTTTCCACAATTCCACAACTCTAATAAAATGTATTAAAATCCTGATTGCTTCCAGGATTGAATTATTTGGGCCAAGGATATACATATCCTATAAATATGATGCACAGAAAGCACAACATTCAAAATGTTTACAGTAACTTAGAATTTAGTACTTTCATAGAACAAGTTATGGCATATTTTCATGGTGTTAAATAAGCGAGGAAAAAGAAAATCAAATGCTGATATTTTAAACTCAAAGAAAGTGATCTAAAGTGATTTTCCAAAAAGACATTAACCCTATCTAGAGCTTTTTGACCAGAACTCATTCCATGATATAAATTAGGAGCCTCTTTCTTTTCATCTGTATGGATCCTTCTCTTTATTTGAGTAGCATGGAGGTTAACTCTTGGGGTCACCAGTAGTGAATCACTAACACTGTTATTTACTCAAGTAATATTTAAAGTATTCCTAATACATGAATTTACAATTGTAATCAAGTTTTTCTATTCTCCAGGAGCCTTGATTTCATTCTTTATTTTCTCCAGTTTATTAAAAAAGAGATAAAATGAGAGAAAAATAGGGAAGAGAAGGATCTGTAGCAAAAACCAAGAATCTTATAAATTCTTAGACCTGGGTCCTAATTCTGAGTGAAATTTTCAAGTGTCACAACAGTTAAATCATTCATCCTCTATAGCAGTGGTCCCCAACCCTTTTGGCACCAGGGACCCGTTTCATGGAAGACAATTTTTCCATGGACTGGAGTGGGGGCAGGGGAATGGTTTCAGGATGATTCAAACACATTACATTTATTGTGCACTTTATTTATATTATTACATTATAATATATAATGGAATCATTATACAACTCACCATAATGTAGAATCAGTGGGAGTCCTGAGCTTATTTTCCTGCAACTTGACAGTCCCATCTGGGGCTAATGGGAGACAGTGACAGATCATCAGGCATTAGATTCTCATCAGGAGCACAAAACCTAGATCCCTTGCGTGTACAGTTCACAATAGGGTTTGTTCTCCTGTCAGAATCTAATGACACTGCTGATCTGAGGTGGAGCTCATGTGGTAATGCGAGTGATGGGGAATGTCTGTAAATACAAATGAAGCTTCACTCATTCACTCTGCTCACCTCTTGCTATGAGGTTCAGTTCCTAACAGGCCACGGACCACTACCGGTCCATCGCTTGGGCACTGAGGACCCTGACGTATAGGGTATGGCTACATAAATGTTCTTTGAAACTTTAGAGACCACTTTGTGCTGGAGATGGTTTAGAACTCATGCCAAGGAAAGAGTACATGTGGAGTTGTATTCTGAGTTCCATGGGAGACAGAAGAAAAAATAAAAACTTCTTCATAATGCCGACATTGTTTGCTTACAAATTGCACTAACTAGTTCTGCCAATAATGTGTAATTAAATACATTTTCCTTCGATGACCATTTAAACTGGTATCTATAAGAAGTGCAGCATTTGACAAAGTCTTTAAGATCCTCCATAGATTATTCCTCACTTAAGGATTGTAGATGGTGCCTTCGGTATGTTTTGTTTCAACTTCAAAGTACCTGACGGTCACTTCGTTTCCCCTTTTCAAAAATAAACAACACAATGCAAACAGTTCCAAAATTTGAGGTTTAAGATGGACAAGCCAAATTTCTTATAAGACCCATTGCAATCAATAATGCATTATGAAGAACAATTGTTATTTAAAATTGAAAACAAATGTCATGAGGTCCACATTGAAAACCTCTGATTTGTTTTTGGTTTTGCTTTTATGACCTCGGCAATATTAAATCAAGGAATAATACTCTGTCACAGCCTGCAAAGCAAATCCAACTCCAGAAAGCATTAGTATAAGCACGGAGTATGGATTTTACTGAGGACGTTGTGAGTAGACTGAAGAAAAAAGGTACAGTGTGGTACCTTAACAATACTTGCTCAAAATTCTCATTATACATTTCCAACCTCCAGGAATTCTTCTTCAGCCAAAATCCACTTCAACCACATCTTCCCTGCTGCCTCCCAGCTTCCTCCTTTGCTGCTTATAGCCAGTTCTTGATTACAGATATGCTCTTGTGTTAGTTTTCTTTAGCTTATCTTCTTTTGTATTCTCCCACTTATCATCCAGCTCAGCAAGCAAGGCTTCCTAGACAGGATCAACTCACTTTAGAAGAAAGCAAGGGATTACATATTAAAACAAAAATATATAAGCATTTTGTTTTAGTTTGAAAGAGTAAACTATTCTCTTTTCTTAACACACCGAGAAATGTGAGCAGCAATGAAAAATAAATGAAGATGACATCAGTTTGAGTTATTTCTAGTTCCATTTCCCGTAATGCATGATAAATTTCAACTAATCTCCTCCACGGGGAGGGGAAACTTTTCAAACCAATTTTCTTCATTTGACTGGCAAAACAAAGCGTGATCTATTTTTCTTCTGTGCACTAATACAGAAAACAACCATGCTTTCATTTTCAAGCCAAGAAATACAAAATGACTGATTAATTCGAGGGTAAGTCGTACTATGAACCAGTTTTAGAGTCTTTGGGATTTGCACAGCTGTAGAAGTTCTGTGTGTACACTTTTTAGTAAGTGCTGTTATAAAATCCAACTCAAAATGGTTTCAGCAAAAATGAAGGATTTATTGGAATGATACTGAATGATGTTGGAACAGCTCATATAGTTGAAGGGAAAACTTCCAGAACATAGAGAACAAGAAAACTCAGGACTTGAACAGAGAAACTGACTTCCATGATTCTCTACATTTTTGTCTTTGATTTATGTCATTTTCTAAGATGGGAACATCATGGCCAGAAGCTTTGGTGTCACATTTATGTCTGAAGAAGAAAAAGAGGCTCTACTTTGCTCTACCTTAGGAAAAGGGTGTGGATGGCCTGATTTGTCCAACTTGTTTAGCAACCAAACACGAGCAAGTCATTGCAGTAAAAAATAAAGATGCAGTGCATAACCCAGGCACACTTTCAACTCTTCAGTGAAGGGAGGAGGCTCTTTTTATCACCTAAGTTACAGAGGCAATTGTACCCAGTACAGTTACTGGGCAGACAAAACCATAATTGTCACAAGGGTCATACTTGTATTTAGGATAGCTATTCTTATGGTATATTTACTAATGGCTCAAAGAGTATTTTTAAAAATGTTTCAATATGGTGCAAAATAAATTTTTGGTGGAAAATGAAGAGGTTTAACATTTTAATGTACGACACATGGCTGTTTTAGTTTCCATCTCAAACTGGGAAATATTTTCATAAGATTTTTATAATGTGTTTTAAGATGATCATTGCCAAATCACACTATTCTTATTTACCTTCTTGGCTCCATCTGTTTTTTTCTTGCAAAGAGAATCCTGTTCATGTTAAAATAAATTATTTCTTGAGGCTCTAATTATGTACAAGAGGAAACACATCTGTGAATTTATCCTTATTCATGAGGTTTTCATGTGTGGTAATTCATTATAATTGCACATTTACATGGTGGTAGCTGCCATACAGATGAAATAACGGTCAGTAATCCTGCATTCTGTTATAGTTCCACTGACAATTATAAATTTTTTAATCACTTAGAGATATGCATATATGAATAATTTTAGATTCATATGAGAAGCTAATGAGAACTCTAGAATACTGTGCTTACATTACTGGCTAGAGGAGGCCATGGGGTATCTTGAATTTGGAGTAGTAATGATTTGCCCCTGAAGAGGGATTTTAGAACTAATTCAAAAGATTTTAGAAAATGCTAAAGAATTAAACAGAAAAAAATACGTATCTGGAAATACTATATTTGGTCTTTCCTTAAATAAGTAAATAAATAAATGTATTAAAATTTCCCACATAAGTTCATTCAACTGAGACAGAATTGGGAGAATTGTTCACTGCTCTCAGAAAAATACCATAAAAAAGTGTGGTCATTATATTTTTGAAGTATAATAATACTGCTTTAAATAATTACAGTAGTTAAAGTAATGAACTGAGGGAGAAAAAAGCAAATAAATTTGTTTTTATATAATGTTTCCTATGTACCAGGTACCTTGCTAGGTATATTGGTACTTTAAACCTCCCATGTATCTGAGAGGTAGATTATTCTCCTTTCAAGGATATAGGAATGAAGGCTTCAGCGATTAAGCAATTAATCAAAGGAACACATCTATTAAGCACAAGGACCAATATTCAAACCATATTTGCAAGTTATCTATTCATTTCTTCAGCCAATATTTATTGAACACCAATAAGAGCCAGGTACTCATCCAAGAGCTAGGAATATAGCAGGGAAAACACAAAAACAAAAGACCAGAACTCCTGCCCTAGTGTAGCTTAAATGAAAATGTTATAAATAGGGCCCTGGTTGTAAAGTTTATCTAGGTATGGACACACATCAACCAGTATGCCTGGTCTTTCATTGAATCAAATCTGATATTCTCACAGAATTTCTATCAAATTGAGAAAGTTCAGACTCGTGTCTGGTCATGCACCATTGATTAGTGAAGTTTTTCCCTCTCACTTTATTCTCTGACTTGATCTCTGCTTTGAACCCCAATAAGAAATCAAGAGTCAGAATCCTTGGAGAACTATTTGGTCAGTCTAAATTATGTTTCTGCTTAATGTCTGATTCTTGCTTCTGATTTTGAGTCTTGTTTACAATTTCAGTAGAGTGAATTTTGTGATTCTAGTTTTAGCTGTGACTTAAACCCACAAATGGTGTTTGATTCCATGGACTAAACCTAAGAGGCATTTTGTCTATTTTCAGAAAATGCCGAGGTTTCCTAAAGCAAATTGCAAGAAGAGGTGTTTTAAATTCTGGTTTATACTTTTCCCTCAAATTTAATAGAATCATGCGAATGTGACCAAAAACATACTAAGGAATTGTGGATGTGGATCAAATGTAAGGTTGTTAACTAATTCTGCCTTGGGAAGAAGGGATGGTTAACCAGATTTAGAGAGATGGAATTACTTGACAAGAGTCACATAGTCAGATAGTGGCAAAAAGAATTGTAAAACTCAGTTAGTTTGTTTTTGAGACAGAGTCTCTGTAGCCCAGGCTGGAGTGTTCAGTGGCACGATCTCAGCTCACTGCAACCTCTGTCTCCCAGGTTCAAGCGATTCTCTTGCCTTAGCCTCCTGAGTAGCTGGGACTACAGGGGCATGCCACCTCCCCTGGCTAATTTTTTTTTGTTTTTTTAGTAGAGATGGTGTTTCACTATGTTGGCCAGGCTGGTCTTGATCTCCTAACCTCGTGATCCACCTGCCTCAGCCCCACAAAGTATGGGGTTTACAGGCGTGAGCCACAGTGCCCAGCAAAACTCAGTTTTTGATTCAAAATTGTATTTTTTTTATTGCCAAACGATTTCTTTTTATTTTTTAAGTTTTCAAATTTACTTTATGTGTTCAATAATGTCATATTTTAATAAGAACACAGTGTTTTTATTTGGCATCAACCATGAGTTGGTTTTGAGAAAATACAGTATTATTACATCAGTTAATTATTGACTTTTCCATTCCTTTGGAGTGACTTTGCTAACAGGTGACAGTTTCCACTGTTTTCCAATTTGTGTTGATGTGTACATGCACACACATACAGGAGTGGTTCTACTCACTAATACAGCATTCCTGTATTTGTCATGAAAATCAGGTGTAGGTTTCTGATGGCTCTACCTTGTGTTTGTTTGATGGATGCTTTAAACTCAGAGGCAAATTAGTTTATTTTTGGCTAAGGGAAGCATTGTGAAGGTGAAGAAACTACAGCAACTTTGGCGATTGATTTGGTTCAACTTTGGGTCAAGTTACCTTATTTTTTGTTGTGTTTGTGTGTGTGTGTGTGTGTGTGTGTGTGTGTGTGTGTTTCATGGTCATGGTCAAAAACACACAACCTGAGATCTACCCTCTTAACAGATTTTTAAGTGTATCATATTGTTAATCATAAGCACAAAGTTGTACAGCAGAACTCCAGAAATGTCTCATCTTGTATGCATGAAATTCTACAGTCATTGAACAACAACTCCCAATTTTCCCTTCCCTGATTTCCTAGTAATCACCATTTTACTATCTACTTCTATGAGCTTGACTACTTTAGATACCTCTTAGAAGTGAAGTTATGGCCAGGCATCGTGGCTCACGCCTGTTACCTCAGCACTTTGGGAGTCCGAGGCGGATGGATCACTTGAGGCCAGGAGTTAAAGACCGGCCTGGCCAACATGGCGAAAGTCCATCTCTACCAAAAATACAAAAATGAGTGGAGTTTGGTGGCACATGTCTGTAATCCCAGCTACTCGAGAGGCTGAGACAGGAGAATTGTTTGAACCCAGGAGGCGGAGGTTGCAGTGAGCCGAGATGGCGCCACTGCACTCCAGCCTGGGTGATAAGAATGAAACGATGTCTACATAAAACAAGTGACTCCTTCAATTTCATTCTTTTCCAGAATTATTTGGCTATTGTGAGTCCCTTGCATTTTTATATAAACTTTAGGAGGAGCTTACCAATTTTGCAAGAAAGGCAACTGAGATTTTGAAAGAGATTGCACTGAATCTATAGATTAATTTAAAGAATATAAATTCTAAACAGTAAGTCTTCTGATTTATAAACGTGTCATCCTTTTTATTTAAATCTTCAATTTCTTCTAACAATGTTTTGAGACTCTCTGTATAAATCTTGTGCTTCTTTTTTTAAAGTTATACCTAAGTATTTTATTCTTTTTAATGCTATTAGTAAGAAATTGTTTCTTAAAGTACATTTTCAGAATGTTCATTGCAAGTATGCTGTTTTTATATTGATCTTGTATCCTACAATGTCAACTATTTTTATAAGTCAAATTCTGCAATACATGTTCTCTATTCATGAGTTTTTAAATTCTCTTCTGAATAGAATATAAATTAACTCAATAAAAAGTGTGCACTATCAAAGATTGTCCATATATATCAAAATATTCCAAAATGTAATTATAGGATTTAAAATTAAATCTTGCATACCATTCAAGTTATCATTGTATAATTTATTCAGTTCGTCTTTTGTTTTTAAAAATAAATTTCAAACTCTATCTTTCTACAAGCATTGTTTTCAAGACCTGCAAATCACTAAAAACCTCAGAAGCTAAACTTTTTTCATGCTCTATTCAATGAATAATTTCATGTAAGATTTAAAATTGATTGAAACCGCAACCAAAATTTAGACGTTTAAAAAATTGTTCAATATCATTGTAGGACAGATGATTTTTTTTTCAAACATTTCTGAAATTTGATTGAGAACAACAGACAATGAGAAAGTGAATATTGCTATGCTGAAGTGATTTTGATATTCAGTATTAACTTTGTGTTAGAAATTTTGTAGTTCAGTAACTGTGTATAAATAAAGATATTCTTATGTTTTGACAATTACAGCCTCTACTTCAATTATTAGAATAGCACAATCTGTTTGCATGTTGCATTAATTATGCACTAACTAACTTAAGTGTTTGATTGCTGAAAGGACTTACAGACCCTAAATACTATATTTATAGAATAGTTTTATTGCAGGCTAAGATACAGTATAACAACTGCAGGAGAACAATATGCCTTGAAAGGGATCTGAAGCAATCTCAGGTTCAGTCTTTGTCCTCACACTGTTGGATCACACAGGATGCTCTTTGCTTTCCATTCTTGAATGATCACCAGCAGATGTGTGAAGCTTTGATTACCAGGAAGCCCAACGTCTGCTTGTGGTGAGGATCTTTTGTAGTGAGCTGCTTGCATAGGCACATTTCTGCTATGCAATCAGCTGCAGCCATCAAAACCCCTAGATCCCAACAACACCAACGGCAATTGCAGTAGATAGACTGCTAGATCAAATCACTACACCTAATCAATGCTGACAGGTTGGTATGCCCTGCCTTTGAAACAGTTCATGAACCCATGGTTACAGGACACAATTTGTCTAGTTAAAATATTTTATAGTGTTGGTCCATGGTCAGTACCTTGCTGCAGGCAACTCTGGAGTAAAGCATGCAGTCAACCCAGACCACCTGAGATTCAATCGTGCCATATAGTCCAATCCAGTGACACTCAGTCAAGGCCTTTTTATAATAAATTGTTCTTTATCTACACTCATAGAGTTACATCTTTCACACCAGTGATATAGCAAGCAAGTCAACAAAACACCAGTGGTTATTTTTGTAATAACTCAGGTGTCGATATCTACTTTAAAAGGCAGATCAACCACCCTATAATCCCTTCATGTTGCCTCAGGTTTTAGCATCATTTTAACATTTCTCTTGCCACGTTTGTCTACTGTAATTTTGACTCTGTGATAAGTGTGTGCTGATTGATTTAAAACCATGATTAACTGATTGCTAATTAAATCTGACTCCTCTTCAGAATAATCATCTTCCACTGGGATTAGAGTCGTGTTAGAGTTATTCAATATAACCATCATTTGGGTTTGCATTGTTTCATATTGCACTGAAGCATATGTCTTAGTCACCCCCATAACCTTAGTACTCGGTTCGACTGCCTCCCAGTTAAGATAATTTTGTTTTAGTAATGGCAGAGGCTTTGGAAAACAAAGTGCTTCACCCATATAAGCATTTGAATGTAAATTAAGAGAGAAAGCTATTTGCTCTAAGCTTGTCTTGAGACATCAAAGATATGCTTGATTTTCTGTTTTGAAGACTGTATTGGTTAGCTCCTTCAGACTTGGCCATTATTTCACCTTCTTTCCATTTGTGACTTAGTTTGATCCAAATTTTCTCTCTCTACTTTGGCATATCAGGTTTGTCCATGAAGCTGGTCCATATTTCTGGAATATAAAATACCTCAGGCTGGGCATGGTGGCTCATGCCTGTAATCCCAGCACTATGGGAGACCAAGGCAGGAGGATAGCTTGAGTCCAGGAGTTTGAGGTCAGCGTGGGAAATACAGTGACAGCCCATCTCTAAAAAACAAATTTAACAAAAAAACATACCTCAACAATTTTATTTTTCTGAATTTAGCATCTGATCTTGGGAAGGAAACATTTTTATGCTCGACATTTGATGAAGTCTAGAACATAGGTGCCTGAGAACCATGTATGGCTGCAGATTGGCTACCTATTAACCAGAGTACTAATGCAAGGATTTAAAATACATATAGCAAAGTCATATCATTATAAACAACTTTAGCTCTTTTGAGTAAATTTTCCTTCCCTCTTTTCTTTGGCCTTTCCTCCCTTTTTCCTTCCCTTCCTCTCCCACTTACTCAGAATTTAAGAACCCCAAACTATCGAATTCCTTGAAGATATATAGACTCCTTCAAGTTCTTTAGTTTACTTTTCCAAGCTTCTACAGACCTTCAATGATTTCACAGCAGCACCATAAACAAGATATTATTATACACAAACTTCCAGTCTCTATACTAAAGATGGTTGTCCAACCAAGCCTACTCAGCTGTCACCTGGAGATAAGAAAATTATCACAACTTCTAGTAACCACCTAAAGAGAGTATTTAGACTCAACTCTGGGGGATAATAACTAGAATAGCAAGGCCTTAAGTTATAATTTGCAAATAGTAATCTGACAAGACTTATAGAATTCAAGTTTTCAGTTTTTAATTTTTGAAAGTTAAAGTTAAATAGTTACATGCAAGTCTGAAAGAGTACAAGGACAGTTTTCAAAGATATGTTTATCAGGATGTTCCTTGATCCACAGGCTGCCCTTCCATCCAGTGGATTCTCCTGATAGAAGGAGATTTTAGTAGACTTTCCGGAATTGCCAAAAATATAATCTTCAAAACATTATAAATCATAATTCCCAAGCCTAATGAGGATGTATCAAAGTTTTACTTAACTTATAATGAAGGAACCAGCCCGTTCAAAAGAGCATAAGAGAGACCTATATATGCATGGTGAGTGAAAGAAAAAAGAAATAGAAAGGGAGATACAAAATTGGTTAAAGGCCTGCAGGGCATCAGAAGTATTACCTTAATTCCAGCACTTTGACAGGCTGAGTCAGAAGGATTGTGTGAGACCAGGCATTCAGGACCAGCCTGGGCAATATGCTGTCTCTACCAAAAAAAAAAAAAAAAAAAAAAATTGCCAGTCATTGTGGTGTGCACCTGTAGTCCTAGCTACTCAGGAGGCTGAGTCAGCAGAGAGAATCACTTAAGCCGAGGAGTTTGAGGTTCCAGTGAGCTGTGACTGAGCCACTGCATTTCAGCTGGGTGACAGAGCGGGTCCCTGTATCTAAAATCTGTCTATCAGTCTATCTATCTGTCTTTATCTATCTATCTACCTGTCTATCTATTTATCTATCTATAAAACATTTGGGTTTATTTTCTCTATCAGACAAAAATAACATGTTTATAGCGAATAAAAATAATTTTTATCTTACCAGTTTTCTACAAATTAATATCTGAGATTACAGAATTATAGTATGTTCGGGTCCTCAATAGTAGGAAGTCAAACCTTTGTCCCCTTAGAGTCAGATGATACTCAGGGTTATTAGAAAACCTTTATATTCAAAATAAAGATTATAGAGTCATGTTTTTGTCTTATGAATTTTGGACAATTTTTCTTAACATCCCACAAGGCAAGAATAGGCTGCCCATTTCCCTGTCCTGGGTTAAAGGAGATGTATACTGATGGTAAAGGAACTGACTCACCCTTGGGTGGAATTGAGGATCTCCCATTTTATGTAAAATCGTTATTTTGAATTATTATTATTCAAGAGGTGGGTTCAATATTTTGCAAGTAAATACTCCTTGATCAAAATTATAGGCTGATTTTTGTTCCCTGAAAACAGTATACACCTTTTTAATGGTGAGATCTTATTTTTATTGTTGGTTAACTCTTCCATAACAAAATAGAGTACAAATTTTGAGACAGGAATAATACAGGGTGGTTGCAGGAGATTAGAAAATTCTGGCAGCAGTTTCACATGACTAGCAAAAGGAAACTTCTGAAATAGTTGCCAAAGCTATGAAATGATAAGATGCTGAAAAACCAGGGCGTGAACTAAGCTGGCTAAAACTGGACCCAACATGGCACTGGATTTGACCTAAGTTTCACCTAGGACTGCATTATATCCTCATTAACATACTAAACCACACACCAGTGAGTGCCATGACAGTTCAGAGAACATCCACATTTGGTTTAAAACCGGGTGACACCACAGTGCTAAGAAATCTCTATGTTTTTCCAGAAATGTTCACGAATATTCCACTTCATGGTTAAAGAAAGCAATAAAGCTAGCAGCCCCTTGTATGTGACTCTCTCTTGAGTACACCCACACTCCTTTTTCTTGAGTGTGTACTTTTCCCTTTGCAATAAATCTCTGTACTTTCATTACTTTCAGACTCATCCTTGAATTCATTCTCCTGACAGTGTCAAGAGCCTAGCTACTGGCTGGGATCAACGTCTCACCTGCATCTGGGGTCCTCCCCTGGTCCACTAGAATCAGTTT
The DNA here is from genome assembly GCF_037993035.2 of Macaca fascicularis. Taxonomy (NCBI): domain Eukaryota; kingdom Metazoa; phylum Chordata; class Mammalia; order Primates; family Cercopithecidae; genus Macaca; species Macaca fascicularis. The sequence goes on along the minus strand of NC_088385.1, from coordinate 37,560,766 downwards.
TACTTGCCATTTCTACCATAGGGTTTTCTTACCCTTTTTAAGAAATAACAGATTTTAGCATTGTCCCTTGACTTTTAAGGTAAAATTCTCCAAAATTTTTTAATAATTTTAAATGGAAAAATGAATAAGATATAATTGGTAATTCTACATCCCATAGTAAGTTACATTTTGAGGTTATATTTTTCTACATTAATAAAACCTAGAACAATGCAATTTATTAAGATTATCCCTAATGTTTGTAAATGTTAATAAGCTGCGGGGAAAAAAAACAAAAAGAATACAACCTTTTTATTTTAAGGAATTTCAGTCTCAGCAGTTTAGCCTTATACACAGAGGTCTCCTAAGAATGATTTGCAAAGACACAATCTCACACTAAAGACAATGCAGTGCTATCTTTTAATTCACAGCTACTTAGCAGAGTGTTTTACTAACTCCCTTATGTTACTCTGGAAACACATGTTCCTTTAAAGTATTTTTTTTTATTATACATTAAGCTTAGTTCAATCTGGGTATCTTTCTGAAATCTCAATGAGTCAAAAGCATGAAGTACTCAGAGGCATGTCATGGAATGTAGTTGTAAAATGAATGTATTTGCAATTCACATTCTCTGTAGTAGTCCTTCTAAGTCAAGTTATTATGCCTTTTAAAATAGAGAGAAACACTTCTTTTAGAAAGATAATATGTTATTAATCATTACTTGACCACAATTATTTTAGGCACAATGACATTCTGTGTCTTGGAACAATTCAGATTTTTTCCCACTAGTAACACAGTTACAGTGCAATGTTTCTCCCTAGTAAGTATGCAAGAGATGGGATTGTTTCCTTGTAGGGCAAAATACTCATGTGCATTCTCCATGAAATCTAAATTTCAGTAAGAAGTTAGTTATTTAAGCATTAACATTGTAGATCACTGTTTTAGGACACTGCCACTCTTTTTCTTTCTGTTCTTTGTTTGCCTGTTTTTATTAGATTTTTTAACTATCTAATTTTTAAGCAGAAAGCAACTTGAAAACTGGAAAAGAGTCTGGTTATTTAAAAGTATAGATTTCCTAACACTAATCAACTTGAATTTTTTCAAAGATGAAGGTTTCTCTTATTATGTTTAATCTCTCATTCATTCACTCCTTTAACAAAAAACTAATAAGCATTTATTCTATGCCAGATATAGTAATAGATACTAAAGATGGGAAAGGAACATTTATATGAAGAATATATGTCTCTGGTTTCTAGAAACTCATAGTCCATTTGGAGCTAATACAGCATTCCTTGAATGTAAATGGTGTTCTTCCCAAAATAACTCTTCTACTTGTTTACTTGTGCTGATCTTGTGAACAGGATGAAAGAAAGTCTAATCTTCCCTCAGTGGTCAGGAAAGGAGTTTCAGTGATAATACATGTATTGTTCTAGGAGAATTCAAGCATCAGACCAAGAATAGCTGCCTCATACTTTCCCCAGCCACAGTATCACAGACTGCAGCTTGAAGTGATGACCCTTCCTCATTTAAAAGGCTAATCAGGACTGACCCCCTCATGCCTTACACTTCAGCCTATCTTGATTATCTAGAGAAGCCCAAGGCTCCCAGGCCATCCACTTTCCCTAGGACTAATTTCCAAATATTTCTATGTATTCTCTATTCTAACTATCAAATCCCTGAAAAAGTCTTTCACTTAATTCTATGCTTTTTTTTTTTTTTTTTTTTTTTTCCTGAGACAGGGTCTCGCTCTGTCATCCAGGCTGGAAAGCAGTGGTGCAATCTCAGCTTGCTGTAACCTCCATCCCTTGGGCTCAAGTGATCCTCCAACCTCAGCCTCCCAAGTAGCTGGGACAACAGGCACGCACAACCACACCTGGCAAATTTTTTGTATTTTTGGTAGAGACGAGGTTTTGCCATGTTGGCCAGGCTGGTCTCCAACTCCTGAGTTCAGGCAATCTGCCTGCCTCAGCCTCCCAATGTACTGGGATTACAGGCATGAACCACCTCCCCAGCCATCACTGTGCCTTCCTAAACTTCAAGATTTGTGATCAGCAAAGTCTCTTACCAGATATTCATTCCTTTTCTGAAATGCCTCTGACCCCTTGCCTTCTGAAAGCTTTCTCATTGCCTTTCAAATGCAGGTTGTTTTCCCTCTTGCAAACTTACAGTAACTTAGGGCTGGGAGGTGGGATAGATATTCTACTGGCTCACCATTGTCTCTTCCTGATTCTTATTTTAAACAATATAATTCTTGAAATTCATGTCATGTCATAGAACCAACTGTAAATCCTCATTTGTGCCATCCCCAAATCACCACATCCTTTACATTCTTATGTTGAAAATTTTCTTCCTCTCCACCCAACCCTATCATTTTCTGAATGACTTTATTATTTAATGAATGACTGATCTTGGACCCTGAAGATACTGGTCAAATCAGAAAGTCCCTGTATGTCACTTAAGCAGGAAAGATTTATTCTAGGGTAACAAATGACTTGAAGAATTATTGTGAAATCTGGAGGAAATGATCTGTTAAATTAACAATGACTCCAGGATGGACCTCCAAATGATCTGTTGCCCTCCTCTAATTAGGAAGCTATCACCTCCAGATCCACCGAATCACCATCATGATAAAGAAGCTACCACTACAAGAAGATCTTCAATAATTCAAAAGCTATGATTTGTACTAGAGAAAATGAGTGTGTTGTTCTCTGCCTCTTGACACTACAAAGCTAGTGATTGGATGCTGGGACCTTGGCCAACACTGCCTCCACAAACCTGCTGGCCAAGAGAAATAGAAACATCAAAAGCATATTATCTGCCTCGGTTCTGCCTTCCAAAAATCAGACTAACAAAAAAACATCAGAGGCAAATGTCCTCATGTTTTATTTCCAACAAACCTATAGACTACATGCAATTTTCAGATCTTCTCAGCCGTTCTTCTTGTAAGAATGCAATAAAGGCCTCTTTTTTAAATGAAATCAAATTCCTATGCTTGAGCTCTGAACCCTAACTTTTCTTTATTTCTCAGGGTCTTCTCTCTTTACAATCATGTGTCACCTCTATAGTGATTAATTCTCATCCTTTACATGAATGTCCTATGTAATCATCGTATTAAAAGACAGAAATTTCACTTGACCCTCATAATGATATCTTTCTGTTCCTCAAATATGGCAAAACTGTTCTTCCTTTCAATCATTTGCTCACATATATCTATCTTACCTTGGAATATTTTCCTTAGTTCTTTGCATGCCTGGCTTACGTTTTTTCATATATACAGTTAATGTCCCAGTTCGAGTTAATCAGAGAGGCCTTCCCTGATCTCCCTCTCTCCCATGTCCACCTTCTCCAATTACTATCCCATCAAACTGTTTATTCTCTTTATAATTCTTATCAGATTCTAAAATTGACCTATTTGTGTATTTACTTATTTCTTCATTTATTTGTTTACTGCACTAGAATATAAGCTTATAGGGCAGGTATGTTTTTAGTCTTGTTCACTTTTTGTATTCACAGTCAATAGCACATAGTTTGGCATATTGGACAAGTTTATGTTGTCCATTGTTGTCCATTATATTTTGAAAAAATGAGTGAATGTTTTATACCAGGCAAAAGGAAATGATGGGGAGGTGCATATCAAGGGATGGAAGAAAAAAAATCTGACATTCCCTATTTCCTTCCCTGGTCAAAGTTTTGAAGCTCACAAAAGAAGGCCATACGTTTTCCTCCTCTTTCTTGTTCTGGCCTCCCCACAGTAAGTAGAGAGGATTCCTGACATAATTGTGTTCTACATCTATCTTTGAGCCACTGTAGCATTTCGGTCATTTCTCATTTCATGGAAGTTCTACTTTTTAATGATTTCTTTGATTTAGGAGAAATGTTTGTAATATCATCTGGTATATGGCATGACTTTTTAGGCGTTTATTTTTTGCTGCCCGGCCTCAACCCTTTTTAAAAATCAAGCATATTTCCTTCTTTTTTTCTTCCTCTATTATCCACAATAGTATACAAACCATGAGGGCAGAGTTCATGCCTATGTTTGCTGCTCTATCCCCCATACCAAACATTATGTCTGACATATAGTGGGTTCTTATTTAACATTTTTTGGAATGGCAAAAGTAGAATTTCCATTTGGGTAGCATGATTTTTCCAAGTTCGGAAAACATGAACATATTTTATGACCATTAATTACTCTTAAGAAAATACTTTAAGGATGTTTGTAAATATATTTAAGAAAAAAGCACAAAGGTTCAGAGCAGCTATTTGTTGAAAAGCAAGATACTGTGGTAACATCTATGAGTAAGAAAATGAATAAACGAAGAGCTGTATAGTCATTTGACAGAAGCCTAAATACAGTGGTCAAGTAAATGAACTATAGATATTTATCAACAGGATGAGTTGTAAAACTATAATTTTAAGGAAGAAATAGCAAGTCATAGAAGATTAAAAATAAATTATTCCACTCCATGAAGTTTAAATATATGCAAACATACAAAATATATGCTTCAGGAGCCCTTTTGGGTGCAGTAACAAAATGTCATAGACTGAGTGCCTTATAAACAAAAAAAAAAAACGAGTATATATATATATATATATATATACACAACATAATATATACGCATATATCTTACAGATTTGGAGACCGGGAAGTCCAAGATCAGTGTGCCAGCAGATTCTGTGTCTAATGAAAGGACATTTTCTGGTTCATGGATTGTTGTCTTTTTGCTGTGCCCTCACAGGGCAGAGGGAGAAGGAGTCTGTCTCCGGGAGTCATTATTTCAACACATAAATTTTGGCAGGGGGCCCAATCACTCAGACCATAGCAGGAGACATACATATGCATAGCAAAAATATAAATAAATGCTTGAATATGGTAAACAAGAAATTCAAAGTAAGGTTATCCTGCTATGGATGGAAGTGAATGGTAAGAGGGCACCTATGAAGACTACATAGGGGCTTCATGGTAACACTTTCTTTTCTTCCTTAAACTGGGTGTTGGATACAGACACTGTTTATTTTTCAAATTTTTATGTGCTTGAAATATTTCATAATAAATGTCAAATCCCAAAGTTCTGAAATAAAATAGAGCAAGGATAAAAGATATTCTTCCTTAAAGAATATAAATATAGTCAGAGGCAGAGCAAGATGGCTGAATAGAAGCCCCCATCGGTCATCCTCCAAGCAGGAGCACAGCATTTAACATTATCTACACAAAAAAGCACCATATCGTGAGAACCAACAATCAGGTGAGTGATCATAGTACCTGGTTTCAACTTCATATCACTGAAAGAGGCACTGGAGAGGGTAAGAGAGACAATCTTGAATTGCCCAAACCACCCCTCCCTCATCCCATGGCAGTGATCATGTAATGCAAAGAGAATCTGTACACTTGGGGTAAGGAGAGCAGAGCAATTGTGGGACTTTGCATTGGAATCGTGTGCTATCAACACCAAACAGAACTCAGCCACTGCCTATGGAGGAAGCATTTAGATAAGTCCTAGCCAGAGGGAAGCTGCCCATCCCAGCAGTTGGAACTTGAGTTTCAGCAAGCCTTGCCACCACAGGCTAAAGTACTCTGGGGTTCTAAATAAATTCAAAAGGCGATTTAGGCCACAAGGACTGCAACTGCTAGGTAAGTCCTGGTGCTATGCTGGGTTTAGAGTCACTGGACTTGGGGTGCATGTGATCTAGTGATACACCAGCTGGGTGGCTAAAGGAGTGTTTGCATCACCCCTTCCCCAATCCCAGGCAATGCAGCTCGCAGCTCTGAAAAAGACTCTTTTCTTCCTCTTGAGGAAAAGCAAAGGGAAAAGTAAAGGGGATGTTGTCTTGTAACTTGGATACCAGCTCAGCCACTGTGGGATAGGGCACCAGGCAGAGTCACAAAGCCCCCATTCCAAGCTGTAGCTCCTGGATAACATTTCTAGACACACCCTGGGCCAGAAGGAAACCTGCTGCCTTAGAGGGAAGGACCAGCCCTGGCAGGATCCATCACCTGCTGACTAAAGTGTCCTTGGGCCCTGAACAAGGTAGTACATGCTGACGGATTACTCTGAGACACACTGGCTTCAGGTATGACCCAGCACATTCCCAGCTGTGGTGGCTATGAGGAGAGACTCTTTCTGTTTGAGAAAAGGAGAGGAAAGGGTAAAGGGGATTTGTCTTGCAGCCTAGGTATCAGCTCAGCCACAATGGGGAAGAGAAATAAGCAGGCTCTTAGGGTCCCTGATTTCAAGCCTTGGCTCTTAAATGGCATTTCTAGAACTACTCCAGGCCAGAGGGGAGCCCATCTGCCCCGAAGGGCAGACTCAGTGCTGTGTTGGCTTCAAGTCTGACCTAGGACAGTCCCAGTGGCCGTGGCCATAGGGGTGCTTGTGTCACCCTTCCCCCAGCTCCAGGGAGCTCAGTACAGAGAGAGAGAGAGTCTCCATAGCACTGGGACAGAGTAAGGGAAGAGAACAAGAGTCTCTGCCTGGTAATCCAGAGAATTCTCCTGGATCTTATCCATAACCACCAAAGTGGTACCTCTATGAGTGTGCAAGAACCATAGTATTACTGGGCGGGAAGTGTCTCCTAATATAGACATGGCTGCAGTGACCAAAAACTGAGATCACAACACCCAAGTCCCTTCAGATACCTGAAAAGTGTTCCCAAGAAGGATGGGGTACAAACAAACACAGACTGCAAAGACTCCAATAAATTCCTAACTGCCCAGACATCAAAAATTATCCACAAGCATCAAGACCAACCAGAAAAACATGATCTCACCAAACACTAAATGAGGCACCACTGACCAATCTCAGAGAGACAGAGATATGTGACCTTTTAGACAGACAATTGGTAATAGCTGTTTTGAAGAAACTCAAAGAAATTCAAAATAACATGGAGAAGAAATTTAAAATCCTATCAGAAATTAAGAATCCTCAATTTAAAATAAATTGAAAGAATTTTATAAATCATCAGAAATTCTGGAGTTCAAAAATGCAATTGACATACTGAAAAATACATCAGAGTCTCTTAGGAGCAGAGTGAGAAACTTCAGAAAGAATTAGTGAGCTTGAAGACAGGCTATTAGAAACTACACAGAGGAGACAAGAGAAAATAGAGTGAGAAAGAAAGAAGCATGCCTACACTATCAAGAAAACAGCCTCAAAAGGGCAAACCTAAGAGTTATCATCCTTAAAGAGGAGGTAGAGAGGTAGAAAATGTGTTCAAAGGCATAATAACAGAGAACTTCCCACACCTAAAGAAAGGTATCAATATTCAAATACAAGAAGGTTAGAACACCATACAGATTTTACTCAAAGAAGATTACCTCAAGGCATTTAATATCACACTCCCAAAGCTCAAGGATAAAGAAAGGATTCTAAAAACAGCAAGAGAAAAATAATCAATAACATACAATGGAGCTCCAACAGGTCTTGTGGCAGCCTTTTTTGTGGAAACCTTACAGGCCAGAAGAGAGTGGCAAGACATATTAAAGTGCTGAAGAAAATTTTAAATTAAAATGCTGAATGAAATTCTATTTCACTATATATATTATTCTAGGATAATTTAATCCTGGAATAATATATTCAGTGAAATATCTGGTGAATAATTTATCTGATAAAATAGCTCCTTTATGTTTTCTTCATTGAAACATGAAGGAGAGATAAGAGTTTCCCAGATAAACAAAAGCTCAGGGATTTCATCAACACCAGACCTGTCCAACAAGAAATGGTAAAGAAATTTCTTCAATATGAAAAAAGAAGGATATTAGTAACCATAAGAAATTATTGAAGGTACAAAACTCATTGGTAATAGTAAGTACACATAAAACAAAGAAAATAGAAACAGCAAAAATTTAAAATTCAGGGAGACAAAGTCGAAGTGTAGAGTTTTTATTAGTGTTCCTTTTTCTTCTTTGTTACTTTGTTTATGCAATCAGTGTTAAGTTGTCATCAGTTTTAAATAATGGGTTGTAAAATATTATTTGTAAGCTTCATGGTAACTTTAAATCTAAAAACATACAATGGATGAACAAAAAATAAAAAAGCGAGAAATTAAAACATGCCACAAGAAAAATAACCTACACTAATAGAAAGGAAGCAAAGAAAGAAGAAAAGACCATAAAACAACCAGAAAACAAATAACAAATTGGTAAGAGTAAGTCCTTAAATATCAATAATAACATTGAATGCAAATGGAAACCAAAACAGAGCAGGATTAGCCATACTAATACCAGAGAAAATAGATTTCAAGACAAAAACAATGTGAAGACAAAAGGAAGGTCATTATATAATGATAAAGGGATCAATCTGCAGTATAGACCAAAATGACCTAATAGATATTTACAGAACAGTTTACTCAACATTCTTCTCCTCAGCACATAGATCATTCTCAAGGGTAGACCAGATGTCAGTATACAAAACAAGTCTTTAAATTTTTTTTTAATTAAAATTATATCAAGTGTCACCTCTCTCCACAAAAAAGAAACTGAAAATCAGTAACAAGAGGGATTTTAGAAACTATACGAACACATGGAAATTAAATAATATGCTCCTGAATGATCAGGGTGTCAATGAAGAGATTAAGAAGGAAATTTAAAAATTTCTTAAAACAAATGATAATGGGAATACAATATACCAAAATCTATGGGATACAGTGAAACAATAGTAAGAGGGGAGTTTTTAAGTGCCTACATCGAAAAAGAAGACAAACTTCAAATAAAGAATATAATGATGCATCTTAAAGAACTAGAAAATCAAAAGCAAACCAAACCCAAAATTAATAGAAGTAAAGAAATAATAAAGATCAGAGCAGAGATAAATGAAATTGGAAAAAGAAAACAATAGAAAAAATAAAAGGTATTTTCTTGAAAAGATAAACACAATTGACAAACCATTAGCCAGATGAACTATGAAAAAATGGTAAAACATCCAAATAAATAAAATCAGAGATGAAAAAAGAGACATTACACCCAATATAACCAAAATTCAAAGGATCATTAGAGAATACTAAGAGCAAGTATATGCCAATGAATTGGAAAACCTGGAAGAAATGGATAAATTCCTGGACATGTACAACCTACCAAAATCAGACCATGATGAAATCCAAAGCCTAAACTGACCTATAACAAATATCAAGATTGAAGTTGTAATAAAATGTCTCCTAGTGGCAGGGCATGGTAGCTCATGCCTGTAATCCCAGCACTTTGGGAGACTGAGCAGGTGGATCACCAGAGGTCAAGAGTTTGAGACCATCCTGGCCAACATGGTGAAACCTCGTCTCTACTAAAAGTACAAAAAAAATTAGCCAGGCGTGGTGGTGGGCACCTATAATCCCAGCTTCTTGGGTTGCTAAGACAGGAGAATAGCTTGAATCCAGAGGTAGAGGCTGTAGTGAGCCAAGATAGTGCCATTGCACTCCAGGCTGGGTGACAGAGTGAGACTATGTCTCAGAAACAACAACAAGTGTCTTAGCAAACAAAGGCCTGGGACCCAACAGCTTCATTGTTGCATTCCACTGAACATTTAAAGAAGAACTAATACCAGTCCTACTCAAACTATTCCAAAAAAATAGAGGAGAAGGGAATACTTCCAAACTCATTCTATAACACCGGTATTCCCTTGATGCCAATGGCAGACAAAGATGCATCAAAGAAAGAAAATTACAGGATAACACACCTGGTGAACATTAATGCAAAAATCCTCAAAAAATACTAAGCAAACTAAATTAATCAATACAAGAAAAAGATCATTCATCATCCCCAAGTGGGATCTATCCCAGGGATGCAAGGATGGTTCAACATATGGAAATCAATCAGTGTGATACTTCTTATCAACAGAATGAAGGACAAAAACCATATGGTCATTTCAATTGATGCGGAAAGGCATCTGATAAAATTCAACATCGCTTCATGATAAAAACCCTAAAAATCTGGGGAAAGAAGAAACATACCTTAACATAATAAAAGCCATATATGACAGACCCACAGCTAGTACCATACTAAATGGGGAAAACCTGAAAGCCTTTCTTCTAAGATCTGAAACATGACAAAGATGCTCACTTTCACCACATTCAACATAGTAGTGGAAGTCCTAACTAGAACACTTAGACAAGAGAAAAAAATAAAAGGCATGTGGCTGGGCACAGTGATCCATGCCTGTAATCCCAGCACTTTGGGAGGCTGCCACTACACTCCAGCCTGGTGACAGAGTGACACTCCATCAAAAAAAAAAAAAAAAAAAAAAAAAAAAAAAAAAAAAGAAGAAGAAATAAAGTCATCCAAATTGGAAAGGAAAAAGTCATATTATCCTTGTTTTCAGATGATAAAATTTTACATTTGGAAAAACCAGAAGACTACACCTAAAAACTATTTGATCTGATAAAGAAAATCAGTAAAGTTGCAGAATTCAAAATCAACATATAAAAATCAGTAGCATTTCTATATGCCAACAGCAAAAAAAAAAAAAAAAAAAAAAAAATTGTAAAAGAAATCTGGAACGTAATCCCACTTACAATAGCTACACATAAAGTAAAATACCTAGCAGTTAACCAAAGAATTGAAAGATCTCTACAGTAAAAAGTATAAAACACTGATGAAAGAAACTGAAGAGAACACAAAAATATGGAAAGATATTCCATGTTCATGTGTTGGAAGAATCAACATTGTTAAAACATCCATACCATCCAAAGCAATCTCGAGATGTAGTACAACCCCTATCAAAATACTAATGATGGCTGGGCATGGTGGCTCATGCCTATAATACCAGCGTTTTTGGAGGCTGAGGCAGGTGGATCACTTGAGGTCAGAAGTTTAAGACCAGCTTGGCCAACATGGAAAAACACCATTTTTACTAAAAATACAAAAATTAGCTGGGTGTGGTGGCACGTGCCTGTAGTCCCAGGTACTTGAGAGGTTGAGGCATGAGAATTGCTTGAACCTGGAAGGCAGATGTCACAGTGAGCTACAATCACATGACTGCACTCCAACCTGGGCGACAGAATGAAACTCTGTCTCAAACAAAACAAAACAAACAAACAAATAAAAACCACTGACATTCTTTGCAGAAATAGAAAAAAGTCCCCAAATTTACATGGAACTGCAAAAGCCACAGAATAGCTAAATATATCCTGAGCAAAAAAGAACAAAACTGGAGTAATTATTATTCATTACCCAACTTTGAAGTGTACCACAGAGATATAGTAACCAAAACAGCATGCTACTGGCATAAAAACAGACACATAGACCAATGGAATAGAACAGAGAACCTGGAAACAAATATATATATCTACAGTGAACTCATTTTGACCAACATACCAGGAACATACATTGGGAAAAGGACAGTTTCTTCAATCAATAGTACTGGGAAAACTGGATATCCATATGCAGAAGAATGAAAATAGACTCTTATCTCTTGTCATATACAAAATTCAAATCAAAATGGATTAAAGACTTAAATGTAAGACCTCAACATATGAAATTATTAAAAGACAACATTGGAGAAACTCTTCAGGACATTGGACTAGGCAAAGATTTCTTGAGTAGTAACCCAAAAACCCAGACAAGTAAAGTGAAAATGAACAAGTCAAGCTTAAAGCTTCTGCACAGCGTAAGAAACAATCAACAAAGGAAAGAGACAACCCCCAGATTGGGAGAAAATATTTGCAAACTACCTATCTGACAATGGATTAATATAGGAATATATAAGGAGTTCAAACAACTCTTTAGGAAAGAAATCTAATAATCCAATTTAAAAATTAATGAAATATCTGAATAGGTTTTTCTCAAAAGAAGACATACCAATGGCAAACAGGCATATAAAAAAGTGCTCAACATCATTGATCATTAGAGAAATGCAAATCAAAACTACCTCACCCCAGTTAAAATGACTTTTATCCAAAAGAGAGGCAATAACAAATGCTGGAGAGGATGTGGAAAAAAGGAATTCTCATACACTGCTGATGGGAATGTAAATTAGTACAACCACTATGGAGAACAGTTTGGAGGTTCTTCAAAAACCTAAAAATAGAGCTACCACATGATCCAGCAGTCCCACTGCTGTGTATACATCCAAAAGAAAGGAAATCAGGATATCAAATAGATATCTGTACTCCCATATTTATTGCAGCTGTATTCATAATAGCCAAGATTTGGAAGTAACTTAAGTGTCCATCACCAGATGAATGGATAAAGAAAATGTGGTACATATACACAATGGAGTACTATTCAGCCATTAAAAAGAATGAGATCCTGTCATTTGAATCAACATGTATGAAACTGGAGGTCATGTTACATGAAATAAGCCAGGCATAGAAAGACAAACTTTGCATGTTCTCATTTATTTGTGGGAGCTTAAAATTAAAACAATCGAACTCATGGAGATAGAGAGAAGGAAGGTAACTAGAGATTGGGGCTGGCAGTTGGGGGATTGGGGGGAAGTGGGTATAGTTAATGGGCACAAAAAGTAGTTAGAAAGAAAGAATAAGAACTTGTATTTGATAGCACAACAGGGTTACTACAGTCAACAATAATTTAATTGCACATTTAAAAATAAAAGAGTATAATTGAACTGTTTGTAACACAAAGGATAAATGCTTGAGGGGATGGATACACCATTTACCTTGATGTAAGTATTACACATAGTATGCTCTATCAAAATATCCCATATATCTCGTAAATTTTAAATGTATACTCTTAATAGGTACCCACAAAAATTAAAAATTAAAAAAAGAATATGAATATGAGGCATAGGGAAACATTCACTGAATATTGACTTGATTTCTCAAAATTACAAAATGTATATTTTATAAGTAATATTGGAAACAATACTTAACACCATCACTAACGTCTTAGACTTCAACTAGTATAATTCGGTTTTCAGTATTTTTCCCAAAATTGTTACTTCCAGTCGTTGAAAACGTAACTATCATGTTTAACTTGTAATTGCTGTTGAAAGAAAAGAATATGAAAATGGTTAGAGTACATTGCAAACGTAGCTAGCAGTATTTGTAAGAAGACTGAGATTCTGATGGATTTGCATAGAATTTCAATTATAAGTTACCTCCTTATAAAAGGCAAATTCTACCTTTAATAAAGGTATACACATTTGATAGTAAATATTCTAAATTAATCGCAAATGTTAGCTTATTTAGTCCTCACTAACAAGTGTTATTATTTCATTTGACAGATGAAGTAATTGAGGTGCAGAAAGGTGAAGTGATTTGCCCAAAGTCACACATTTTGTAAGAGGTGAAGGTAGAACTGCAACCCAGGTTGCCCAGTCCGAAAGTTCGATCACTAATAGAAGTTTCCCACCCATCCCTAATCGACAAATTCTCAGTACAATAGAAAATCGTGTTTTTGTTTTTGTTTTTTTTTTTTTTGGTTTTTGTTTGTTTGTTTGTTTGTTTGTTTGTTTTTTGAGACGGAGTTTCTTCGCTCTCGTTGCCCAGACAGGAGTGCAATGGCGCGATCTCGGCTCACCGCAACCTCCGCTTCCCGGATTCAAGTGATTCTTCTGCCTCAACCTTCCGAATAGCTGGGATTACAGGCATGTGCCACCACGCCCGGCTAATTTTGTATTTTTAGTACAGACGAGTTCTCCATGTTGGTCAGACTAGTATCGAACTCCTGACCTTAGGTGATCCGCCCACCTCGGCCTCCCAAAGTGCTGGGATTACAGGCCTGAGCCACTGCGTTCGGTCTCAGAAAATCGTGTTTTTAAAGCTCTTTCAGTTGTAATATAGTACAGTTCTGTGAGGAGGAGAGCTCTGAGTGCCTACTAGGCATCAGGCAATTTTTCTGTGCTATATACCCACATCTTCCAAACAACGTTATGAGGTCAGTAATGTTATTATCCATGTTGTACAGATGAGGAAAATGAGGCACAGATAATAGAAATAATTTTTTAAGCATCTCATAACTAACCGACGGTGGATTCAAGCCTATAAAATCGGATTGCAGTCTCTATAGCTTGTCTCTTAAGCCTTGTACGTCAGAACTATTATACTTCTTTTAATTTGCAAAAGCAAAACAAACATGAAACTAAATGGAGGTATTATAGAAGTGGGGAAATGGAGAGAGGTGGAAGAGGGCTTTCTGTGTTCAGTAGCAAGGGAAGTGGCGGCAGCTGGCAGTGAGTGGATTAAAATGTTACCACGGAAAGCGCCAGTTTAACTCTGGCCTTGAAATCCTGCCAGCACGCTTCCCAGAGCGTTGCTCCAGGTTGGGTGGACAGGATGGACATCCTCGGTGTTGCCCGCTCTCCATCGCCCCCGGGTGCCGGCGTCCGCCGTTGTCTGGACTTTGGCGCCGGGACCCGCGGGGTTGAGGCGCCAGCGCTGGAGGCGGCGGGGAGTTAGCGACCCTCCGGGGCGGGGGACCACCCCGCACATGCGTCCTCAGCGCCAGACCCTGCGCCGGAGGCGGACACGGATCCGACGTCAAGAAGTGGGCACTGCCCGCCCCTTTTTTTGTCCGTGCCCCTCGGTGCTGGGTGAGATCCTCCAGCACCAGGAGGCGGGAGAGGGAGTGGCTCGGGTGTTGAAGCGGGATAAGCTGGAGGCGGTCGAATCCACCTGCTTCGCCCGCGCTGGCTCAGGGCACTCCGAGCGGGCGCGCGCTTTCTCGCCGGGGTCGTCTGAAGGTCGCGGACTTTGTCCCGCTCTGGAGTTTGTTGCGGATTTGGGCGTGGGTGTGGGTAGGAGGTCCCTTCCTGAAGCCCCGAAGAGCAAGAGGGACATAAGTTGGCGCCTTTCTCTTCCACTACTTTTTTCAAAAAGTAGTGGAAAACCACGGTAAAAACGGAGTTCCCTCCTGGGCTGTAGGGATGCGGGCCGCGGAACCCCCCGCCCCAGGATGTCCCCCAGGGCTCTAGGCTGGCTTCTGTTGGGGCCTCTCCGGGACTGGCTGGGCCGCCCAGGCCCGCCCCTCCCCAGTCCCGGCGCCCTGGGCCCTCTGGTTGCAGGCGTCGCGATTTGCAGCCAGGGCAAGCGGGGCAGGTGCAGACTCTGTTGCCGGGGACCTACTCGCCTCCCTCCTCCTGCCTTTCCTGCGAGCGGGGCAGGTGTCCGCTCCCACCCCGACCCCCAGTTCGCGGCCAGAGGGCTGAGCCGTGGTAGCTCCGCGTTGAGTGGAGACCCAGTTGGCTGCCGTCCCGCCGTTAACCCCCGGCAAAGGCGGGAGAGATCGGGGTGAGCGGTCAGTCCTGGAACCTGAGAACGTTTGGGGAGCACGACACAGTCCCGGGAAACCGCTGCTTAACCTCCCTCTCCTGCGTTTTAGATCCTCTTTTGACTGTCCGACATCTGATACTCCTTACTGTATTGTACACTTAAGCATTTGTTAAGAGGATAATCTCATATTGAGTGTTCTTACCACCATACAAGAAAATAGAGTCATGTTGACTGTTTCATCTCCAATTTTAGGAATCTGTACATGACCTAATTTAAATATCCAAACTAAAACAGTATCTTAGTGAATATTCAGAGGGATGCACTGACTCGCTGAACGCTAGAATTTTTCTGTGTTCCACAGTCTGTTGGAAGATGCAACCATGCCTTTTCAGAAAACTAAATCCGACTAAGAGGTATTAAACAGCCTATGTTCTGAGTAATTACACTGACAGTTTACAATGAAGGGGCGTGGGGGAAAGAAGATATTATGACGGACTGGGGTCCTTTGAGAACATAGCAAAGAAGGGAGGGAGTTGAACACCTGGAAGTCCAGTTCGGGAGGGATGCCTGACAGAAAGTTGATCTAAACTAGGGGGAACAGGCTCCAGGGAAGATGGGGAGGGGTAAGGTGGCCACTGAAAGCGCCTTTTTGGAGGTGTGTTTTAGATTCAGGTTCCTCCATAGCCTTTTTCTTTTTAAAACATATTTGCTCTGTTCATTTCTTTCTCTTAATAAATGTTACCTCTGTCCAAACAACAATAACTTTTCATCAAATAATATTTACCTGCACTTTACAGATTTTCTAAAAGTCATAATGGCTTATTGCTATAGTCTGGATTAATTCTTCACAAAGGAGATAAATATGACAGTGGTTTATCAAAGCAGGAGTGTTTTGTTATTGTTTTAATACAATTGACCCTCTGTATCTGTGGTTCTGCATTGTGGATTCAATCAACCAGGGCTGGAAAATATTCGGAGAAAAAAACAGTTAAAAATAATACAATTAAAAACAAAAAAAATACAGTATAACAACTATTTCCACAGCATTTACATTGTGTTAGGTATTTTAAGAAATCTAGAGATGATTTAAAGGGCATGGGAGGATGTGCAATGTGTGTAGATTATATGCAAATACAAGGCCATTCTATGTAAGAGGCTTGAGCATCCTCAACACCTAGTTGGTAAGGGTGGAGGTTGTGGGGGGTGGTCTTGTAATGAATCCTAGGTGATATCCTGGAACAACTGTGTTCTCCTACGAGCCTGGCTTTGTTCAGACATTTTTTTCCTCAATATTTGCCCTCAGTATTTCTTATAAAAATAAAGTAATGCTGTAAGGAGATACAAGACAGAGGAGATTCCTGATTTGGAGGATCTTTTGATCAAATTGTGGAAATGTACAAACAAGAGAGAAATAGTAAAGCAAAGTATTTTAAAATGGCACAGTATAGATTGAAACAAATGGCAAGGAAATGTAGAAGAGAAGAGTGATTACAGAGAGATGTACTTCTGGATGCCAAACTAAGTTCTAATGTATAGCTTTCTTTTCTAAAACGTACCGTGTTAGTCTGTTCTCACACTGCTGATAAAGACGTGGTAATTTATAATGAAAGGGTAATTTATAAAGAAACTGGGTAATTAATAAAGACTGAGTAATTTATAAAGAAAAAGAGCTTTAATGAACTCACAGTTCCACATGGTGGAGGAAGGCAAAAGGCACATCTTACATGGCAGCAGATAAGAGAGAAAATGAGAATGAAGTGGGTTTCCCCTTATAAAACTATCAGCTCTCCTGAGACTTCTTCACTACCACGAGAACAGTATGGAGGAAACTGCCCCCATGATTCAATTATCTCCCTTTGGGTCCCTCCCACCACACGTGGGAATTATGAGAGCTACAATTCAAGATGAGACTTCAGTGGGGACACAGCCAAAGCACATCACATACTATAAACCCAAAGTACTTGAGACAAGTCTCAGTCAATTTAGAAAGTTTATTTTGCCAAGGTTACAGATGCACCCATGACACAGCCTCAGGAGGTCCTGATGACATGTCCCTAAGGTGGTCAGGGTACAGCTTAATTTACACATTTTAGGGAGACACAATACATCAATCAATACATGTAAGAGTTACATTAGTTCCATCTGGAAGGGCTAGACAACTTAAAGATGGGGGCTTCCAGTGTCATAGGTAGATCCTAAAATTTTCTGATTGACAATTGTTTTAAATAGTTATTATCCATAGAAAGGAATGTCTGGGTTTGTGGAGACCTCGGTTTTATCATGTAGAGGAAGGCTCCAAGTACCAGGCTTCAGAGAGAATAGACTGTAAATGCTTCGTATCAAATCTAACGTCTGTGTTGATGTAAATTCTGGGGAGCTGTAATGAGGCAGGTCCAACCCTCTCCTCTATCATGTTCTGAACTAGATTTTAAGGTAACTCTGGAATGCCCTTGTCAGAAAGGAAGGGTCCATTCAGATGGTTAGGGGCCTTGGAATTTTATTTTTCTCTTACAATACATATTGGGTTTAATAATTTGACAAAGTATAGGTAGTTTGTGTCAACGAAGGTTTTAGAGTTAAGTTACCTCCCTGCATCACATCGATAAAATCAATAGTAGATGAATTGCTCAGCTGTTTTTAGGCATGTATTGAAACAGACCTGTAGGCTTTGCTTTGTCTTGTTTTGTTTTGGCATGGTTCTCGAGGCAGAAAACAGACCAGCTGAAGCAGAGTTTCAAGGATACCAATCAATTACACAACTAACAGTTGCTGTAACCAGAACTTCCTGCACGTTTAACCACTTTTTTTACATGACACCTATCCCCATTTTGCTCCAACCAACCATCAATGTCAGTAAATCCACAGGCTGTAATGATGACTATGCTATTATGAGATATTTTATTTCTAATTAGAAGGTATATTGTGCATTTCTTCTTTATTTGCTATAGGACTTTTTTGAGGAAATTGTGAGGAATTCCATAAATCTGTATGTTATTGCCATGATTAGAGAGACTTTTCTGTTGAATAGACTAGAGATTCTCAAAATGTGGTCTCTGAACCAGCTGCATCAATATCTTCTGAGAAGTTTTTAGAATGCAAACTCTCAGGTACCACCTCAGCCTTACTGAATCAAAAATTCTGGGGTGGGACCCAGAAATCTGTTTTAACAAGCTCTCCAGGTGATTCTAATTCATACTGGAGTTTGAGAATTACTGTAATAGACCATAGTAGGAGGCTTCTCAAAATGTGGTCTGTTGATCATTGCAACAAAAACATCTAGGGTGTTTGTTTCAGGAAAAAATGCATAGTTAGTACTATTTCCTCTTTTCCTCAACCATACTGCATCTGAGTCTGTGATTTGCAGGCTGGCCAACTGCATAGCTAAGTGGCTCATCAGTTAATTCACACACATAATGAAGTTTTACAATCCTTATTGTAGGAGTCACTGTGTACAATGTGTGTGTGTGTGTTTTGAAGTCAATTTATCTATCATTTATTAAAGGAAATGTACACTCAATAAATAACAGGCAGAAGGATAAAATGGAAATATTGGTTTCTTATGTACTGGGAAGGACTAAAGATTAGGCTCCTCCCCACTGAGAAATTAATTTTTCAGTTGCAAATAAGGCTGCCTCCAGATTTAGTGCACTATCTATCAGTAATACTCAAGAACCCTGGTTCTCTTACTTACCAGCTCTGTGACACTGTCGTTACTTAACTTCTTTAAGCCGTAGGCTTTCTCATCTGTAACATGGAAATCCTCCTGGATGAATTTTGGGATTTAGCTTAAATGCCATCTCAAAGAGACCTAACCTGACATTTCAATCTGGAGTAGTCATTGTGACATGCACAGTCTCTTCATGGGACTTAGGATCTGTTATTCTTATTTATTTATTTATTGGTTGGTTGGTTTTATTTGCTTCCACTGGAACATATGATGCATGAGGGCATAGAATTTGCTTATTTTGTTCACTCTTGTATGATCAATAACTAGAACATAGTTGGTATTTCACAAATATTTTTTGAATGAAGAATTGACTAATATAAAGACTTGTTCAGGGCCTGGTCATGGTGGTAGCTCTATAAGTGGTTGGAGTATGATAGCACAAGTACATGGGAAGTACTAGGGAGCATGATGGAGTTACCTGGCTAAGGCAAGTCCACAAATTAGAGGCTTGCCTTTGTTTTCTTGTATGATTTATTTTAAAAATATCTTTCATTTTTTTTAATTTCTGATGCTTTCTGAGTTTTAGCTGTGCACATTCTGTTTTCTTCTCTTGTGTGATTAACCAGTTGGTAAAATTTGATATTTGTGTATATTTGATATTGATTTATTTTACAGAATTAAATTTTCTACCTATGTGCAAATAAATATTTATTGTACAAATGAATGATGAAGTACGTGTCCCAAGTGATGATAATTTTTAAATTGCATTGGAATTACTTCTAATGGGCTTAGAATTTTTCCTCCCCCAAATGTTTTTCTTCTTTATGTAAGAAAAATTCTTAAAAACACAAACTCTACTATGTGCAGACTCTCATAATACTTGCTAATAAACCAGCATAAATAATTGTTAATTTAGGTGCTAAAGGAAATAATCTGGTAGGAAGGGGAAAAAATAATGATGAAGGATATAAAAAGGGAAGAATTGCAGGATTTATGTCCTTGCATAGGAAAGAGAGGGAAGAATTAGTACAAAAGTGGAGGGATGGGCATTAGCTTGGAGTCAAGATGATTTATCTATACTATTAGGAAGAAAAGCTGTTACAATTACTTTGTAAATTAGTTAAAAGAAGAAAAGAGAAGAAATATTTTTACTGTTCTTTATAATTACAAAAACATGCTTATTATCCCTCTTTGTTTTAGTGTGGATTCAAGTTCCTGCCTGGAGTTACTTGCTTTTAGCCTGAAGAGCTTCCTTTAGTATGTCTAGTAAGATGGGTTTTTTAGTAACAACTTCTGTTCATTTTTATATATTTCAGAATGTCTTTATTTTGCCATCATTTTAGAAAGACAGTTTTGGTAGAAATAAGGTCTTTGGTTGACAGTTACTTTTTGATCTTTCAGCATTCTGAGTATGTCATTCTCCTACCTTCTGTCTTCATTGTTTCTGATGGAAAGTCAATTGTTAATTTGAATGAGCTTCTCTTGTATGTGATGAGTTATTTCTCACTTGCTGCTTTCAAGATTTTCCCTTTGTCTTTGACATTCAACATTTTTGCTATGATGTTTCCTGGTATGGATCCCATTGCACTTATCCTAATTCGATTTTGTTGAGTTTTGTAGATGTGGTGAATAAATGTTTTTCATCACATTTGGGAATTTTTCAGCCATTATTCTTTGAATATTTTTTTATGCTCCATCACTTCCCTTCTCTTCTTCTGTTATTCCCATGTCATGTATGTTGGTGCACTTAATGGTGTCCCTGCATTTCTGAGGTTCTGCTCATTTTTATTCATTACCTTTTCTCTCTATTCTTTAGATTGCATAATCTCTATTGATCTGTCATCAGATTTTCTGATTTTTTTCTTCTGTCCTCTGAAATCCACTATTGGGTCCCTCTAGTGAATATTTTGTTTCAGTTAATATACATTTTTACTTCACAATTTTCATTTGGTTCTTTGAAAACTTAA